>NC_056743.1:737354952-737982452 GCF_019279795.1 Protopterus annectens
TTTAACAAATGGAGGTAGGAGGCTACCACTGGAAGCAATTACTGAGCTCTGCTCTTTGGTCTCTCCATAGCCACTAGAGTGTTCACCAAATGTATGACCGTAGGAATAGCTCACTGGAGACTGCTAGTATTCCGGTTGTTTCCATATTTAAACGATTGTCTCCTCACAACCCCCACCAAGCATGTACTACTTTTCGCCTTGTACTACACCCGACAGCTGGCACGGCTCTTAGGTATCTCAATGAACAAAGAAAAGTCAAAATTAGAACCTTCTCAAAGCCTAGAATTCATTGGAGCAACATTCGGCTCCAAGTCCTGTGTTGTCACTCTTCCTCATCACTGATTACAGAGGCTAAGATCTCAGCTCCTTGTGATACTCTCTAAGGACCAAGTCCCAGCTGGTTTAGTACTTCAACTATTAAGGTCAATGGCATCAACAATCACTATAGTTCCCCTAGCCTGATTCCATATGAGGATACTATAATGGCTCCTAGCTTCTCAGTGGTCCCTGTTAACACATCATATGTCCCACCCAATATGCATAACAAACCATTGCAAGCAGGATCTGAACTGCTGGATGAAATCAGAAATGGAGTGGTGGAGTTGTCCCTTCTAACCCCCTCAGCCCAAGGCCGTAGTGACCACTGATGCATTCTTGATGGGGCATTTTCAGCGTAAGATGGACCAAGGCACTTGTTTCCCCTTAGAGGCCAATTTGCATATGAACGTCCTAGAAATGAGAGCAGTGCTTCTAGCGTTGCAAGCATTCCAATCTGCCCTCCCGTTGGGGACAATTGCTATCCATTCGGACAACATATTGGTCATATAGAATATCATTAACAAGGGGAAACTAGATTCTACCCTAGTTCACTTATTTCACTGCCCATGGACTCCGGACCTGACTCCAGGATTACTGTCACATCTACAGGGGTTGATGCATCCATACCTATCCAGCCTCAAGCTGACCGCTTGGTACCTCCACTTCCAGTAATTGCCAGGCAAAATAATCCATCTTCCCCCATGCAGAAAATACTGCTAGCTTCCCATAAACTGTCCACTAGAAAAATATATTCTAGTAAGTGGAACAGATTTGTGTTGTGGTCTCGAGAAAAAGGACTTGAGCCCTTTACAGCTCCGATTAATACAGTGCTGGAGTATTTTGTCAACCATACTCTGTTCAGGAGCCTCAGCTTCTACCATTAGAGTCCATTTAGTAGCTTTCTCTAATTTCCATAATGGTTACGAGGATTTCTCTTTAATATCTCATCGTCTCTGCAAAATCTTCTTAAAAGGAGTCATGCATTTGAATACACCCTTTAAACAGCCCACTGAATCTTGGAATTTGATATTAGTCCTACAAGTCCTGACTCGTTGACCCTTTGAGCCAGCTGTCACTTGCAATATCAAGTTTTCTTCTTGGAAGACTTTATTCCTGGTAGCCATCACATCAGCCAGGAAAATATCTGAATTACAGGCCTTGTGTGTAACACGCCCTTGCATAGTTTTTCACAAAGAGAGAGTATCCCTTCGGATTAACCCCTCCTTTCCAAAGTTGTATCAGATTTCAGTATTAATCAATCCATTGACCTGGCAGTTTTCTTCCCACATTTTTGTAACAAAGGGGAATATTGTATGCATTTATTGGATGAACATAGACAATTGCATTTTTACTTACACAGAACTAAATCATTCTGGAAATCAGAGCAATTGTTCCTGTCCTTTTCAGGAACCAAGTTAGGTAAATCAGTTTCTAAAGTCACTTTGGCAAAATGGTCGAGGGACTGCATTTCTTTTGTTTATTAACAAAATAAAATGTGTCTAACAACTAAAGTCAAGGCGCATTCAACCAGATCAGTTGCCACTTCCATAGCCTTTCATCTGAGAGCTTCTATGGATGACACTTGCTCAGCAGCTACTTGGGCTACCCCTCATACCTTTATCACTCATTACAAATTGGACATGGTCTCCAGGGGGAGAGCATCCTTTGGCTCAATGGTGCTCAGAAATATCCTTCCATATAGGGCCTCCCAGGACATAAAGTAGCTAGGGACTCTGTTCCATCAGTCATGAATGAATGAAGATTGACAACATTAGATAAAGAAGTTATGTTCTTACCATAATGTTCATCTGTATTGTTGATCTTCATTCATTCATGGTATCCCACCCTCTTACCCCCTCCAAAGGTTCCTGGAGGATCAGGTTTGGTCTTGGTTTCATGTTAGGGCATTTGCTCAGACAAAACCCCCGCTTTCTTATTCTTATGGGAAAACTCGATCTGAGGAGCTGAGGAGAGGGGCACTATGGGTGCCCTTAGCTCAAGAGTTTCTGGCTGGCACAAGTTTGTTACATCAGCCAAGTCGGTTCTGAGGACGGAATCGAAACCCATCAGTCATGAATGAATGAAAATCGACAACACAGATGGAACGTTATGGTAAGAACATAACTTTTTTTTTTTTGGAAACTTCAGGACACAGAGGGCTAGATTCCAAAAGAGTTGCTCTCAATGCAAGTCTGCCATGATTCCAAAACTCTCACTGTCAGTGACTTATGTTGATGTAATTACCCATCTATAATTTGGTTGACATTGGGGGCCAGATTCCAAAACACCTGCTCTTAATGTAAGTGGTCACTGAGAGCAAGTCTTTTTGAATCGGTCCCAGAAATTTCATTGCAGGAAAATTATATTGTAAGAAAGCTTGCTGTGTGGAACATTATTGCATTAAATTTCATCTAACGAGGCACCTGAAATACTCAAGTTCTTGGGTGATATAGAATATGATGGCATCATATAATTGGATCTTACTTTGGGTTCCCTGTGTTTGCGGAGTATGCACATTGGCCCTGCCTTTCCATTTTTGCTAATCTTGTGAGAGTTATGCTAAAATATAACTGTATAAAACCAATCTAAAACAATTGTTGTAGTACTTTTTACCTTATTGGTAAATGGGATGCTAGAAGTAGCATCATTTGAGATTTAGAAACTTAAATCTAGATATGGTAGTTCTAGGGCGGTGACTCACAAGAGTGGTTGCTGCCATCTGTTGCATTAGGTACAAGCCAATAATTGCAAATGTCATGTATGTTGCAGTGGTTCTCGCTTGGGCAACTCTGATTGAGTACCTGGACTGGTATTACATAATATGGAGTGCATTATGACCTTTACAAGTTCACCTGTTTCTAGTGCTGATGTCTTCATTTAATTTTGTATTAAATTTCACTTCCATTGTTGACACAGGATATGGTTGTTTGACTGCTAGTTTCCTTAACGATTTTATATCTGATGGTATTACAATGATGATTGCAGAACAACCAGTTCAGTTGGTGGATCTCCAGATTTCCTTTTGTTTATTTGAACTTCTAAGTGGTATTCATATCTTTGGTATAATAAAATGTTTTCTCCTTTTTCCTGACTTTAGAAGTTGCAGTTCTACATTCATAATTGTTTTTTTTTTCTAAAATTACTGTAATACTAGTGTTCCACAGTGAAATTCATAGTAAACACAACAGTTGTAACAGCAGAAATTATCAGTTATCATTAATTTATATTTTAAATGATATGAGGTTTCACTGCATTCTGAGTGTGTGATTATTTAAAACTCTACCTAACCTAGTGAGAATTAAACATATCTTCATAACATGCCTCTCAACTGTCCTTGATTCGCCTCTTATTTTTCCCTGTCCATTATACAATTTTTGAATTTCTGGTAATCACTGAGAATCAGTCTTGCATACTTGTTTAAAAAATTGATGTTGATGCAAAAATCTGTTATTCTAGAAACCCATTTTTTAAAATGAATTCAAGTAATATCTAAAATAAAACTGTCTATGATTTTGGGCAAATAAGTTGAAATATATGCCTCAGAACTGTAAGTGAGTGGAAATAGTGCAGTTTTTGTAAATTCTTCTCAGTGCAGAATGAAATATGTGTAGTCGTTTACATTTTTTCTAAGGTGCCATTTTGGTTTTTGCTTTATCCAGCTTGTGTCTACATTTCAAACATGAAATACTATACCCACTTCATTGCTATTGTTCTCTTTGAACACCATTGGCCGTTGATGGCTTAGCCGTGAACTCCATTGTCTATTTAAGAACTTCAGTAACTTCATTACTGTTAGAACTATAGCCCATTTAAGACTTTACATCTGCATTGCCCATTAAGAAAATTTCACAGGAAAACATTTGCGGACCCCCCCAATCTCAGAGTTGCATTTGTTAATTTTCTTAATACAGGATTTAACAGCTGATTCATTGTAATGAAACAATCCAAAATAAAGGCTAGAAAGTTTCAGTTTTAACATCACTTTGCAGGGCTTTCATTTATTTTAATACTGGTAACCAAAAAATAAACTAACAGTCAAAAACAAGTAGCGTACGGCACCAGGACAAACCCAGTCGACACAAGGATGTATCAAAAATGTTCAAGTTGGTTACAAAACCAAATAACCAGATACTTCCTCGTTATTACTTTGTGAACGCAGTTTAATGTTAAAAACGTTTTCGCTTCCTACACGGAAGAAGCTTCATCAGACAATAAAACACGGAACATGACTCAATTTAAGCTAAGCAAAAAGAATGATGTCATTTCCTTCAACACGTACATCTATTTTTTAAAAAGGCAAGCACCATTTCTTTTAATAGTTATTAACAATCACTACCAAGTGGACGAAGGTGCACATTCACGTAAGATGACACCATTAACCAATAGTACTGGTTCCTTGTAGATGTCTAAACACAATACAGTTAGAAATGTGTTCAATGCAAGTAAGCTTCAGTAAAACAACGTGTAAAACAAATCTTACTTAAAAGTTAGGTCTTAATACCCTGACTTTTTGAAAAGAAGCCTCTTGAAGAATATATCTAAGACACTGAAAAAGTTATTAAAAAAGCCATAGGAAAGCTATTTATAAACACAAGTCAGCTCTTGGTAAATCTATGAAAAATCTATTTGCCTATGTTATTGCAAATTTTTTAAAAATATTAAAAATATTATTATAAATTATAAAAACACTATAGGAGACAGTGCTAATAAAATAAATGTTCTCCAAAAAAAGGGATTTAAACTCAGTACTATATACAGTACGGTACCTCTTCTTGTTGATACCCTGCAGAGGCACTAGCCGAAATATTAAGAAAAATACTACAAAAAACTGAAGAAAATATAACTTGAGGTAAAGAAAAAATGTATATATGTGTATATGTTACCTCAAGTAACTTTTGTATTTCAGCACAGCCAAGATGTTGCATGCTTCATTTAATCCTGGGTAGGAAAAAGCATTTAGGCGTAACTGCCATTCTAATTCTCTAATCTCCAGTAGAAGGGCTTGTGGGCCCCCTCTTATACCTACATTAACACTATCAATGCCCATGTAAGAGAAACTGTGTCCAGTGTGTTTAATGATGTGTTTAGAAAGTGCGTTGTCGCCCTTTTTAGTTCTAATTGCATAATTATGTTGGTAAAGGCGGTCCCTTAATCTACGGTCCGTCTTACCAACATAAAATGCAGGGCAACAATTACAGAACGCAAGATACACCACAGATTTGGTGTTACAAGTGATTTTATAATTGATGTTGTATTTAATACCATTAACCATAAATGAATTACCTACTTTTAAAAATCTACACAAATTGCACATCCCACAAGTAGCAGTGCCATTATGTCTAGAGAAAAAATCAGTAGGGTCTTCCCTGGATTGGAGTAGTTCTTTTAAGTTATTGCCCCTCTTAAAAACAAAGGATGGTTGTAAACCTAAGGTTTCAATCAACTGTGGGTTGTTCAAAATGAAGAACCAATTTTTCTTAATAATTGAGCAGATAGCATTAATGTGTCGATTATAGGTGATAACCAAACTGGACTTAAAGTCAGCCCTACTGGTTTCTAATAATATACTTGGTTCCTCACCCACAGCATCAACCTCAGAATTATTGGCCAATAGTGTATGGAATTCTGAACCCAACCTTTGTGCAATAGCGGAATCAACATTCCGTTGTGAAAGAAGGGGTTTGTAGAATCCATTCTCTCTTTTAAGGGAGACTTCCTCGATTAAACAATCGATGAATTCAATGGGGTACCCCCTGTTAGAAAACATGGTCTTAAGGTTTAAACACTCGGTCTCAAAAGATTCAATGGTGTTACACATACGTACCGCACGGACCAATTGTCCTTTCACAATAGACTTCCTCTGTTTCCATGGGTGGTTACTATCAAAATGGAGGAAGCCGTTACAGTACGTTGTTTTCCTAAAGATACTAGACAGGTAACCCTGGTAACCCACATCTTTAACTAGTTTAATATCTAAATAATCAATTTCTCTGGTAGAGAAATGGTATGTAAATTTTAAAAATGTGGAAGAGCTGTTCATATATTCAACCATGTTACTAGCCTGCTGTTCATCACCATCAAAAAGGATGAATACATCATCCAAGAACCGAGTGTAAAATCTGATGGAACTTTGATAGGTGGTGTTATTCAAAAGACAGGTGTTCTCCCAGTGTGCAACCACTAAGTTTGCAACACTGCCACCGCAAGGTGAACCCATTGCAATCCCTCTTTTTTGTAGATAATAACGTTTATCAAAGATGAAGAAGTTGGAAGACAGGACAATGTCTAACAGTTGTGTGACAACAGAAATCTCATCCCTAGGAGCTCCTAGTTTTAAAAGCATTAATTCAACCCATTCAATGGCCTCCTGATGTGGAATAGATGTATATAAATCAACTACATCTATTGTTAGAAAATTAAAAGCCACATCAAAAGGAATCATGTCCATAGATTGAAGAAAAGACCATGAGTCCTTACATATCTGAGGGATGAGTTTGATGTATTTAGAAATGATATGGTCAACTACCCTGGCACAAGGGTGGGTGATTGAATTCCTACCATCAATCAAAGCCCGCATAGGTGGATCAACTAAGTTTTTATGAATTTTCGGGATCCCAAACATAATTGGGATCCTCGGAAAAGAGATGTCAATGAAGTTAAAGGTGTCAATATCGATTAAACCATCGATAAACAAATCTCTAAAATACCCTTTGATTCTATTGTGTTGTCCAGACATCTCATTTAAGGAAGATAACTCATATGCGGGCGAGTCCAGGACTCTTAACATCCTAGAATTGTAATCTTCTTTGTTGAAGATGACAAGCCCCCCACCCTTATCGGGTTTAATAACCCTGATAGGCATGTCCCTTAAATTTTTCAAACCATTTCTTTGTTCTCGTGAGATGTTACTCTTGTTATCAAACCATTTAAGGTTTTCAAAAAGTAGCCTTAAGTCTAGCTCACAGGCACTTTCAAACGTATACAGAGAGGGATGCAACGGGGGATTAAAAACACTTCTCATTTTGAAAGTAGGTTTATCATTACTCAGATCACCTTGAAATAACACTTTAAGGTTCAATCCCCGAACAAAACATTTCAAATCAGTGAGAACTTTAGTGAGATTAACACTTTGATCAGGAACAAAAGATAAACCAAATGCTAACAAGTCAATCAAGTCTCTGTCTATGTGTATAGTGGAGAAATTATAGACTTTAAAGTCCCCTTTAGTATTATATAAAACTGTAGGTACAGCCACAGGTGTTACTATACATTCATAATCAAAGACTAATTGGCTTTGTTCTTTTTGTTCTGCCTCTGATAATATTTCCGTCCTAAAAAAGGCTTCTGTTGCCCTCTATAATTAGGCCGGTTCCCTTGATTATTGTAATTCTCACGGATCCTGTTACTTCTCCTCGGTTCCTGAACCGCCGGGTTATCATCCGTGAAGTCAGGGTCAAAGGCAGTCACATCAGGGGAGTCATCATGTAACTCATCTCTGGCCAAAGATGTATCATCTCCATTGTTCCCACTGATGATATTAGTGCGTTGTCCAAATTGTGGGTTGTTCCTGTTCAGAGATTTCTGCAGATTAGGGTATGCAATTTGGCTAGCATAGGCTTGCCTGTCTCTAATCAATTTCTTGTTTTTGTTGGTTTTAAATTATTAAATACAACATCAACTATAAAATCACTTGTAACACCAAATCTGTGGTGTATCTTGCGTTCTGTAATTGTTGCCCTGCATTTTATGTTGGTAAGACGGACCGTAGATTAAGGGACCGCCTTTACCAACATAATTATGCAATTAGAACTAAAAAGGGCGACAACGCACTTTCTAAACACATCATTAAACACACTGGACACAGTTTCTCTTACATGGGCATTGATAGTGTTAATGTAGGTATAAGAGGGGGCCCACAAGCCCTTCTACTGGAGATTAGAGAATTAGAATGGCAGTTACGCCTAAATGCTTTTTCCTACCCAGGATTAAATGAAGCATGCAACATCTTGGCTGTGCTGAAATACAAAAGTTACTTGAGGTAACATATACACATATATACATTTTTTCTTTACCTCAAGTTATATTTTCTTCAGTTTTTTTGTAGTATTTTTCTTAATATTTCGGCTAGTGCCTCTGCAGGGTATCAACAAGAAGAGGTACCGTGCTGCATATAGTACTGAGTTTAAATCCCTTCTTTTGGAGAACATTTATTTTATTAGCACTGTCTCCTATAGTGTTTTTATAATTTATAATTATATTTTTAATATTTTTAAAAAATTTGCAATAACATAGGCAAATAGATTTTTCATAGATTTATCAAGAGCTGACTTGTGTTTATAACAAGCTTTCTTATGGCTTTTTTAATAACTTTTTCAGTGTCTTACATATATTCTTCAAGAGGCTTCTTTTCAAAAAGTCAGGGTATTAAGACCTAACTTTTAAGTAAGATTTGTTTTACACGTTGTTTTACTGAAGCTTACTTGCATTGAACACATTTCTAACTGTATTGTGTTTAGACATCTACAAGGAACCAGTACTATTGGTTAATGGTGTCATCTTACGTGAATGTGCACCTTCGTCCACTTGGTAGTGATTGTTAATAACTATTAAAAGAAATGGTGCTTGCCTTTTTAAAAAATAGATGTACGTGTTGAAGGAAATGACATCATTCTTTTTGCTTAGCTTAAATTGAGTCATGTTCCGTGTTTTATTGTCTGATGAAGCTTCTTCCGTGTAGGAAGCGAAAACGTTTTTAACATTAAACTGCGTTCACAAAGTAATAACGAGGAAGTATCTGGTTATTTGGTTTTGTAACCAACTTGAACATTTTTGATACATCCTTGTGTCGACTGGGTTTGTCCTGGTGCCGTACGCTACTTATTTATTTTAATACCTTATCTGTTTGAAAATATGTAAGTGTTGTTGAAATGCTTGTTACTTTCAGGTGATTACTGAAGAAATGCTGTAGCAGTTTCCAAAGTTAATTTGTAATATTTAATAGTAGCTGCCTGCTTTTACCAAAACTTCAGTGAACTGCATGCATTTTGCAGGTGTATGTATTGCCGGGGGGCATACCTCTCAACCTCTATGCGTAGGAAATCTGGACAAAGCCTAAAATAATGGGGGAACAAAGGCACAGAACTAGAAAGACAATTTTAATCGCTCTTACAAACTTAGAAAGTTGCCAGAATAACAGGATGTGTGTGTTAGCATGTACTTTCTGAAGGATATGAAGCCTGAAACTCGAATGTAATGTCATTATATAGTGGCTTCACTCCTCAGGGATTTGCAATAAAACCACAAATTTTATGAGGAACAGATCAAAAAAAGAGGAAAAATTTGGTCATTATGAGAGAATCTGGCTAGTTGAATGGTATGGGGGATAATAGCTATATTATTTTCAAGTGTGTTTCAGTAGGACAATCGTGCCAACCTTCAGTAACAAAGTTACTAACTGTATTAGTGTAATTTTTTGTAGCTGTTACTATTTGAACTTACTTCAGCTTCCTGTATGCAGTTTGATGAAGTGGAGGATAGTGGTGTCTTGCAGCTGCACCTTTAACTGCAAACCATAGCTAAATATTTTAAGTATGACCGTAAAAAACACAAAAATTAAATATTTTATCTAAATAATTTTTATATTTATTTAAGTTTATGTTTTATAACTATTCGGATGACTTCCATGCAGCTCTAAACACTGTCAACAGTGCACTGTTTATGTAGACACCTTGTTATTCAGATAGTATGTTTGGGTCTTGGAGAATTCAGATAAGGAGGATTGTACTATATTTTATATTTGTACATTATCTAATTTCCCACTGCTAATCTTCCAGCCAGCAAGCTTTCTCACATCCAGTTTTCCCGTGGCTACCCTTCCAAGTGCTGAAGTTTCTGCAGCTAATTTATAACGCCTACCTTTACATCAGCAACTTTTTAAGACAACTCTAGAACTGTATGCAGTATTCTACATGGAGTCTTACACACTGAGAAATTGTGAAGAGTTAAAAGATGTTTTGTTTTCACTGTTTTGGTATACTGGCAAGCTAAAAATACATTGATGCCTGTGCTTGAAATATTTGTATGTATATATTCCAGTAGCATACTGGCTTTGTTAAAATGTTTGTACCATTAGTACATCTGACTACCTATAGATCTGGTCCCAACTTTGTGGATGCCTCTGCTTTTTCTATAGTGTACTTTCTTTTGCTGTGGGTTCCCAGATGCAATATTTTGCATTTCTAGCCTTTATTTAAATGGTCATTTTTTTACACTGTTACTTCAAGCTTTGAAAGATCATTTTAATCCTTTCTGTGCCTTCCCATGTGCAAACCATGTTGCATACCCTTTATCAGGAAAAATAAATACTTTTCCTTCCAGAGAATTTGTAATGTCATTACTGTAAACAAACCAATTTATAGATTAATAGGGACCAAGGCAGAGGTAGAGGATGGGCCCCGTACCAAGACTGGATTGAAGTCCCATTTTACAGCAACTGTTGTAGGGCCTTCCAAACCCTGAGTCTAAATATTCTGTGATCCATTTTATGACTTATTTTTAAAACAATAACTTACTAACTATTCTTTTGTACTGCTAGCTAAAAGGTATGTGTGTGTGTGTGTGTGTGTGTGTGTGTCCACAGGTAAAATTGATGTTGATTGTTTCACACACACACACACACACACACACACACACACACACACACACACACACACACACACACACACACACACACACACACACACACACACACACACACACACACACACACACTCACTGACCCTGACAAGCTGGTTCAAATCCTGGAAAAGGTGTTAGTTTATCACAAATTGCAGACAGACAGACATATACGCACACATACACAAACTTATGCATGCCCATGCACATACTTAGTCTGTTTGCCATGCTGCACACACCTATGGGCAAATTGGAGGAATAACAGTTCACCTACAGCTGTTTTGCATCATCCACTGTATCAGGTATCCTCTCTTTTAAGGGAGGACTCTAACTGCCAGTGGATCTGGGAACTTGTTGGACTTTTCTGCATTTGCTAAATGACACCCTAAATACTACCTGAAGTGACATTACTATGTTAAAATTGTCTTTTGGGGGGCTTCAGTGTTATAACAGCCTATTCTCACAGACCATCCAAGTCTTCCTGCAGTTTATCCTTCCCGTGAAATCCCAGCACTCAGAATTACCCCACCTCCAAATACAAGTTCCATTTGCTCTTCCCTTTGAGAAATAAAAACTCCTCAAAAGTCCTGCTCATAGCAGATCCTTGCAGTGTGGCAGTCATAAATGGGAACGTGAAAAAATTGGTGTTGAGAAGGAAAGTACAGTTAGTGCCATCAAATGCAAAACTGGCATGTTGGAATTTTCACCTCCAAGGCTGGCAAAGGTCCAACCTTGGATGTGATTATTTTGAGGATGGCAGGTGAAGGTGTATGGTCTGCTTTGTGTTCCAGAAGCACGACTAAAAAAGCTCCAGTTCTTCTCAGTCGCTTACCGTCTGCTCAGAGGTGACCTATGCCTGACCTATAGGGCCATGTGAAACCCTGAACTAATGGACATGCTTCACCTCAAAAAAACGAGATCCCTCAGAACTACTCGTTCTAGTGACTTGAACCTATGTACAACAATAAACAGGACATGCTGGAGGGATAGATTCCTGTCCCAGCGACTCCCGTCACTCTGGAATAGAATCCCAGTCCATATTTGACAGAGCTCCTCTCTGACCCTCTTCAAGAGAAATCTTGATGAGTGGATGGGTAATCGTAAGTTCTACCCTGGGATCACATCAGGAGCCCTGTTGACAGAGGTGCAGGTTACTAATCTAATGGGGAGGCGAAAGCCATCACTCTGTGGCTAGGCTTATAAATGCCCATGGGCAGATAGCCTAGTACTTACCTATGAACCTATAAGAAAACTCTCAAGTGTTGGCTTAATATTTTGTTATATATATATTGCCGTTTTGCATATGTCTCCTTGTGCAAATGGAACCCTCATCATCCCCCCCCCATTGATTGTTACTAGATTCTGGGCAGTATCTGTGCAGCATCGTGTCAGATGCATCACTGAACTGAAGGTGTATCACATCCTGCTCTGCACCCCCCCCATTAACTCTTCAGTTGCATTCAGTTTTACTGTTGTACAACTAGACTGCCATGAGCTGCTTGCCGTAAATTCATGTTGCATCCTCTCCTTCCTTACGAAGTCCTACTGCTCCTATTCAGACTTCATGTTTTCTGGTACAGAGTTTAGATTCATTCTTGTATAATTCCCATGGTTTCCTTTACTATTACTTATAAACTCACAGCCCTGTAATCATTCTCCACGCTAGACTCTGTATTAGCTAAAAATAATGCAGCCCATTGGAACATGGAATGTAACATATCATTTCATTGAACCTTATCACTAGCAACACATTAAGAACTTTGTCTTCTCTAAAGTCCTCGTTCTTGATCCTTTCGACTTTTGTGCCAGTATAGATGTAGTCCAACATGGCAGTGTATCCCTTTCTCTTTTGAAAAAAAAAAATATCTATAGTTAATAACTGCACATTATCTAAATGTATTCCATTGAAAAATAACGTTGATTGAACATAACATTGAAAAATCCAGTAAAAACACAAAAACAAGTGTTTTGGAAGGGGATGGGAGAAAGGAAATTCACCCCGGGGATCAAGTCAGTCGCCCTGCTAGACAGGGGTCCAGGGAAGTAAATAGTGTGGGAAGAAATAGCCAGGGAATTGATATGGCCAGGGTTGTATAGGACCTAGGACTGATAGCCTAGTACCAACCTATGAACAAGCCCACCTGCACCCACTCACACTCCTGATGCTTTATATATCACAACTCCAAGATTACATAACTCAAAGTGAGTAAAGAGAAAAACTTATTTGTCACGGTACAATTCCTAACTAGCAGTCAACAGCCTACACACACAGAAAAACATACACACAAGCATTCATAAAAATCCTTTACACACACACACACACACACAAAGCCTTATTCTGTACATACAAATACACCTTTTAATATACTCACACCAGAGACACACACAAGCACCTCCTATTCCATGACTTGTCTGATACCTTCACTGCTTAAACTACATTGCATTCAACATTAAACACTGACAAAATAATAAAAAAATACAAGTCAATGAATCCCATTACAACTTCGAGAACATAAATAACCTATATGTATGCATGTGTGCGTGTGCATGTAGGTATGTGGTGTGTGTATTTATGTATATATGTGTTATGTACGTGTGTGTGTGTCTCTCTCTATATATATATATATATATATATATGTGTATGTATAATAGATAGATATAGATATATATGGGTCTACTTCAAAACACTGAATTACTGTAACATTGAACCACAAAACATTGAGACCATAACATCGAAAATTCAGAACACTGAAAAGTTAGAACATCGAAATTACATAACAATGAAAATTTAAATAATTGAGTCTTATGTCATCGAAAGTGTTACATGGTTATGGTTTAAAGTGTTCATTTTATGGTATCACTTTAAGAAGTTGTAGTATGTACTAAACAAGGCAGATGTTATGTTTTGCGGTTTAATAGAAGTTCTCAGGTTGTATAGTAAAAGTTTATCAGATAAGGGTTAAGCATTGTTGTGTTTGAGTGATGGATTTATTATTTTGAAAGAAGTCATGTTACTGTTATGGAAAGTGATGGGATAAGTGAATATGAAAGTAAGTTTTTATTGTGGCTGTATGTACGTGTTGTCAGGAAAATAGAGGAGATTGCAGTAAAGTGGAGAATGGGAAATTTACCTTGTCTCCACTGTAGTTCGATCTTAGAGTTTGTATATTTAACATGCAGGGGGTGTGGGGAGGCTTGCCTCCTTGCAGAAACATTGAAACAAGTGTGTCTGTCAGCTCAGTTATGTTTGAGGTGGAGCAGGTATTGCTAATTTGTGCATTGTAACGTTCAATGTTATGGGATGCAATGATTTAAATTTTCATTGTTATGTCATTTCGGTGTTCTAACTTTTCACTGTTCTGAATTTTCGATATTATGGTCTCGATGTTTTGTGGTTCAGTGTTATAGTAATTCAGTGTTTTGAAGTAGACCCTTGCTCTATATATATATATATATATATATATATATAGGATCCGGACACTTGCTCGACTAGCATATGTCCGAATCACAAAACATCGAACACACATACACGAAAGCGCTTAACATTGCCAAGCGCTTCCGTGTATGTGTGCCTGTTTCATAGATCGGACTACAGTGTGGGTAAGGGAAAATTCCCTTTTCCCCACTGTAGTGCGATCTTGGAGTGGGAATAATAAAGTAGAGATGTGTGGGGGGTGCAGGGAGGCTTTAAATGTAGATTTTGTTTTTTGAACTACACATACACGGAAGCACTTTTCAATGTTAAGCGCTTTCCTGTATGTGTGTTCGATGTTTTGTGATTCGAGCATGTGTCCTAGACCCATATATATATATATATCTATATATCTATAGATATATATATATATATATATAGATAGATATAGATAGATATATATATATATATATATATATATATATATATATAGATATATATGTTTATTTATTTGATCCATTTAAGAGTAGGTTAGCTACACTGATCAGTCTGTTCATGTACATTTATAGTCTCGCAAACAGGACAGAAGTTCTCAGTTCATTGATAAAATGAGTGAAGATGGCTCTTAGTTCTTGCTACAGTGCACAGCCTTTGTCCCAGAGTGTGCATTATTAGCAAACAATGAAAAAGTAAAGTACACTTGAAACTCCATTGAGTTACTCTTTGCAAGTATGTGAGAGCGCGAAAACATATCCTGTTAGTCAGTGAGACAACATCTTGTACACACCTAATTATCATTTAAACTCTGGGAAACATTCATATTGGTGTTTTTGAGGTAACTGCAAGCTTGAGCAGTCAAAAAAGCTGATTTAGTTCAGTATATGCCACCTATAATTTCATTTTTGTTGCAGCATGCAGTAGGTCCACTGTTAATTTATTAATTTTCAGTACTTTGGGCCCAAAGAGAGTTGGCACTCTGGGTATTTCTCCAGCTTATGCCTCCCAGCACTGGCTCTGTGTATAAATAATGATTAGGTTGACTTCAGCACTGATCCATGTGATCCTGCACTGCTAACTTTTTATAAAGTGAATGGACTCCATTTATTGCTACCGTCTGTGTCCTTCATTTAGTCATTGAAATACTCATGTTTTCATCATCTGTCCTAAGTTCAGAGTTGTAATTTTTAACTAACTTGTTGTGCTTTATCAAGGATTTAAGAATATGTGAAACTAGTAGTTTGTATTTGTTTTGGTTGCTTGTTTGTGTAACAACCAGTCTTCATCTTTACAATGCTTGTTCATTTTGTTGGCTGAAGTTTAGGTAGGCAGTGGCTACCCTTCCTTTTTCTTGTCCACTACTCCGGTTACTCAGTTAATGAACTGAGATTTTTTTTGTCATAGTGAATCTTGTCTGTTATATATGATGGTTGTAGAAGGAAAAAAAATACACCAATCTGCTTCTATGGCCTATAAGGTGCAAGCTTCAGGCTGCCGTAAGAATGAACGCAGGTAAGATTAAGGGTCTGTATAAAAAGAAGGATGCATGTCTCATTTTAAAGCATTGAACAGTCATTCCTAGGAGCGTGACCAATGAGTTGCCTTTAAAAGGGTATTTTTTTTTTATTGAAATTTCATATCAAATGTAATTAGACATTGCACTTTTACTGGTTGCTCCTGGAGTTCTGGGTTTGTTTATTGGATAATAAAGTGTGATTGATTTTGCAAAGTGTTTGACTCTGGAAGGCTGCATTAGCTAAGTTACCAAAGTCAGTAATAAAATTAAAGTTTCTATGGGCTGTTTTCATTTTCCACTATGAGTTGTTGCAACTGTTTCAGATTTGTCTGTCATGACATTCCTGTTATTAATCCCTGTTGGTTTCACCCTGACTTTCAAACAGCCCACATTTCTTTTCTTTAGCAGTAATTCCTCAATTTTCCCCTGCAGCTGACATAAACTGACAGGTTAATATTTTCAGCATGTGTCTCACTCCCACAACTTTGAAGAGGATTGCATCTGCTGTTTTCAAGTTTTAAGGACAGTTAGTAGTAAGATCACATCAGGCTCATGACGCTGTAGTGTTTGGCAGCCTCCAGACAAACTACAGATGTTGAGCTTGGCCTGCTGTATACTGAAACTTTATATACAAAATGCTCTTTTTGCAATATCCTTAAGACTTCTGAAAAATGTTTTCCTTACTACCATGCTCTCTTTATGTGCACATTTGACCCAGGCTGAAGATGGTCCCTTTACACTGTCATGATCCTTCTCTGTAAACAAAATTTAAAATTTTTTTGTGGTGTTACCTCCCTCTCCTGCCTTCCATTCTCTTCTGACTTGGTTTACATTGAACCTTTCTTCCTGGTCTCAGCTGCCTACCCCTTTGTTTCGCAATATCTACCTAGCCTTCTTCAGCTAATTATCTGCCCTTCTTGTTTTATCGTATTACCTTGCTTCTGTCTCCTGCAGCATCATTGTTTTGATTTCTTCATGACTTGGTGCATAATTTAATTATGCTAAGTTTTGCATCTGCATAAATGTTTGTATGCTGTATAAACCCACTTAATATCCACTGACTTACATTCATTCATGTCTGCATATTGTTGATGTATTTATTAATTATCATACTATGTCTGTATTTGCCATTGGCCTGGATCTTGGCTAAATAGATCTATAGACTTCCTTTTACCTTGTAAACAAACAAATCTACACCTTCTTGAATGGTTTGTTACCTTCTCTTCTCTTGCTTCACGAAGAATTCTAGGGTAACTCCTATCAACCCCATTATTTTTCCCACTTTCAGTTTTTAGATTTTTCATGAACATTTATTTTTTGTAACTAACAGTTCTGCTGATTAGATTTAAATGTCTTCACTGTTTCTTTGTAAATACTCTGAACAAATACTTTGAACAAGTATTTATTTAGTAGCCCCTTCCCATTACAGTTTGAGTCTATCAGCTGTTCTCCCCCATTCATATTATTGAGCTTTGGTACAACTCATTTTTCCCTTTCTCCTTCCTTATTTATGTATAAAATGCCTTCACTCCCTTCTTGAATTAACTGCTTGTATTTGGACTACATGTAGTTCCTTTGTCTAATTACCAGCTTTCATTTTTAGGTGACTCACTCTTTGAGCACAGTTACAACAACTCCATAATAAAGAAATAACAAATAATGTTGACAGACAACACTCAGTGCTGACTTTCATAAAACTGCAATAAGAAAGTATTTTTAATTGGGCAATGCCCCTGCCTCCCACCCAGGAATCTTTAAATAAAGTAAGCTTTGTGCAGGGTGAAACTTCCTTATGATCACAGTGTTGCAGCCTCATTATTAACACTAGCTGTTCTCAATCTAAACAGAAAGCTGTTAAATCTAATCCACTAATCCTGTTTTGAGGAAAGCTGATGTGATTGTTATCCTTACCTGCACATACCTATTATGTGCAATTGTAGAATGCATTTTTGAAGTTCGTAGTATATTCTTTAGGTGATGAATAGCATGATGTACCTTTTGCTGATCATTGTCAGATATATTTTTGGACAAAGAAGCATTAAGATGATGTGACATAATTAGGGAGAAACATTTTGAAAAAAATAGTCTTCCGTGAGGATTTGTTTATTTGCTGGTTAGGGCACAAGTGTTTAACAGTGGTCATCAAGACATGGGTATGGTACTGTGAAACTGGACATTGGCTGATGTTCTTCATTCCACATTGCTGCAGTCCTAACTATTGGGTAGTCCGCTGTCCAGTCGGCCCGAATACCAAAGTATATGGCTGACGTCGGTCAGGGCGCATTAGACTGACGTCAGTACGTCAGGGTACTAATGCGCATGACCGACGTCATATCCTCAGTCTTTTTTGCCACATGGTCCGATGCAGAAGCAATTTTGCGAGTGCAGGTTGGCGTTCTGAAAGTTTCTGAAGCCAGAGTTTCAGACCGAATCAAAGTTGGCTAAGTACCCCGTTGGGGAATATTTTGGTTTTTTCTTGCCTCAGTATTTAACCGGATGTCAGAAAAAGTGAATAACTGTATTTCTTGTGGGAAACAGATACCTCATAGGGATTACCATACTTTGTGTATACCTTGTTTAGGGCCTGAGCACGGCGTTGTTGGATGCGCTCTTGTGCTAGATTTAACAAACGCACTATTAAGAGCAGGTTAGACTGTGCCAGGTTAGTGTTTGGGAAGCGTTGTAATTATAAAATGCCGCCGGATGCTCCGGCCGCTTCGCTAAAAGCGCAAGGACAAAACAGCAAAGCCTAGAGTGGAGGAACCGACAGTCCCAGACGTCGGTTCTTTAGAGGGCTCAGTGGAGCCGGAGGTTTTGCCAGGTGTTTCTTTGGAGTCTCAGGGAGAGACTTTACTGTTACAGGATGTATCCTCTCAGGAAGTACGCCAGGCTGAGGGCGCTTCTCAGGTGGCTGTTCTTCCCTCTCTTCCTAAGGTGGTCAGAGCCTCCCCTTCTGTTTCCAAGGCTTCTTTGAGGGGCAGGCCGAGTTTTTCTTCAGTGGGGGTTTCTCCTAGTACTTCAGGGTCTTTGCCTAAGAAACATATGCTTAAAATGGCAGAGGATTTGATTACTATGATAAGGGGTTCTATGCCCCCTCCTGATAAGAGGCCTAGGGTGGAATCTGAGTTTGAGAGTTTTGAGCAATGTTCGAGGCTTCTGAGTCTTCGGCTGAAGACTTGCAGGAGTACCCTCCTTATTCTGATTCTGATGTGGATGATTCTACTCCTTCAGCTTCCCCTCCTGAGGATTTTTCATTTTCAGAGACTCTGCATTCCATGAGGGAGCATTTTAAATGGGAAGGTCAAGATTTCTCTGATTCCAGGAAAAGGCTTAGGGAATTCTTGAATTAACCCCAGCACAGGCCTTTAGCTATACCTCCTGTTTTGAATGTGGTGGAAGATGTTTTTGCAGAGGCTTCCCTGAATCCGGATTCTTTGCCTCCTGCCCCAGTTAAACCGGATAGGTATTATAGGGTGCCTGAAGCTCATAAGTATCTTTTTAGAGTCCTAGGGCAGACCCGAAACTGTCTCTCAGGGGCCTAAAGGTGTGAAGGCCTCAGTTGTTAAAAATCCTGTCCCTCCTGATAAAGAGGCAAGGGCTTTGGATAGATGGGGAAAGAAAGTGTATACTTCTTCCACTTTAGCCATGAGGGCGTTGAATTGTCAGTTTCACATGTTAAAATATCAGAATTATCTTCTTTCGCAGTTGAAATCTAAGGTGGATGCTCTGGAAGGTATTGAGTGTAAAGAGTTGCAGGATTTAGTTCATGTGTCTGAACAAGTGGGTAAACATTCCTTGCAATGTGGTTTTGATGCTGTGCAGGCCTCCTCCAGGGTGGCTGCCACTGGTTCTGTTCTTCGTAGGCACGCCTGGTTGAGAGATCAGAACTTAGCTGAGCATGTTAAGACAAGGATTTTGGATGCTCCTTTACAGTCGGATGTGTTGTTTGGTTCGCCTGTGGAAGCAGTTTTAAAGAAGATGGAGGACAAGGCTAAGTCTATGCAAACTGTTAAGGATTTTTTGCAGGTGCAGCCTCCGAAGTTTAGTTGAAATTGGCCTGCTAAGGGATGGACTTATCCTGCTTATGATTCCCAGTCTAGGGGTAGGTCTAGACGTGGTAGGGGCAGAGCTCAAGGTGCTTTTAGGCCTAGGGCAGGGAGTTCACCTGCTCAGACTTCTGGTGAGGGCAGGGGTCAGTCCTTTCGTAAGCAGACCCAATGACCTGCCTTTTAAGCTGCCAGTACCTTCTCGCCTGGCGGCACCTCTAGGAGGAAGACTGTCTCTTTTCAAAGAAAATTGGGATTTAATTACCCAAGACAAATGGGTTCTGGATATCATTCACCATGGTTACAGGTTTTATTTCCATACCTTGCCTCTTTTCAAAGGCATGCCAGACATTCCTCCTCTACAAAGACAAGAGGCTCACAAGCAAATTTCTCAGTTACTCCAAATAGGGGCCATTCAGCTGGTTCCTGTGCCAGAAAGGGGCCTAGGATTTTATTCTCGCCTGTTCCTAGTACCGAAGAAGGGGAACACGTGGAGACCAATTTTGGATTTATCTATCCTCAACACTTATCTGGACATTCCCAAGTTCAAAATGTTGACGTTACAACAGCTTTTACCTCTGCTGGGCAAGGATCACTGGATGGTAACTTTAGATCTCAAGGAAGCTTACCTTCATGTGCCTATAAGACTAAGTTGCAGAAAGTATCTGCGTTTTCGAGCTGGAAATTCTCATTATCAGTTCTCTGCATTGCCCTTTGGCTTATCTACTGCCCAGAGTATTCACAAAGGTTCTGGCTCCAGTGATAGCTTACTTCAGGCTAAAAGGAATTCAAATCTATCCTTACTTGGACGATTGCCTGATTCTGGCTCAAGAAAAGGAAGATCTTCTACAGCATTTGGAATATGTCATAGCAGTGCTAAGATGCCTAGGGTATTCTGTGAACGAAATAAAGTCCAGTCTAGTACCCTCTCAAGACATGTGCTTTCTGGGTGTGAGACTGAATACAGCAGCCCAGATGGCCTTTTAACCCCGGACAAACAAAAGAATCTTTCCAGTTACTTCCATCACCTATCTCTTCAGTCCGGGCTGACTGCAAGGACAGTCCTTCAAGCCTTAGGGTTCATGGCATCTTGTATTCTGGTGCTTCCCAATGCCAAACTGCATATGAGGAAGCTACAATGGTATCTCAAAAATGTATGGACACAGCACTGCCAGGATTTGGACACTGTCATTCAAATAATACCTTGCATTCAAAAGGAATTTTTGTGGTGGGCTCAGGAATGTCACCTAAACAAGGGACTCTCTGTGACCCGGCCAGAGGCGAGTCAAATTCTAACGACAGATGCCTCAGACATTGCTTGGGGAGCTCATCTAAATGGAAAGTGGATACAAGACAAGTGGCCTGCCAGACTACAGCATCTACATATCAATTTGAAGGAGATGTTAGCAGTCCAGTTTGCATTAATGGCTTTCAAGGAGTTACTTCTTCCAGGGCAGGTGTTGATTCTAACAGACAACACAACTGTCATGTGGTACATCAACAAACAAGGGGGAACACATTCTTACCCATTGTGCAGGCAAGCAATGATTTTATGGGAGACTGCTAAGCTTGCAACTAACTCTTCAGGCAAGGTTTCTGCCGGGAGCACAGAACTCCTTAGCAGATGTGTTAAGCAGACAAATCATGGATCCCCACGAGTGGAAACTGGATCTTCATGTATTTCAAAAGTTGACAGTGTCCTGGGGAACTCCAGACATAGATCTGTTCGCTTCTCCACTAAACCACCAGCTGCCAAAGTTTTGCACAAAGAGGTTTCATCACACAGCTTGGACAGTGGATGCTCTTTCTTTCAGTTGGAAAAATCTTCATGTGTATGCGTTTCCACCTCTGCCTCTTCTTCCAAAGGTGCTTCTAAAGGTCAGACAAGACAAGCCAAGGATGATTTTAATAGCTCCAGATTGGCCTCGGCAGCACTGGTACCCATTACTGAGGAGTCTGGTAAAGAAGCCTCCATGGCCTTTACCCTTGATTCCACATCTGTTGTCTCAGAAGGACGGTCGTCTGCTCAATGTCAAGCTTCACTCTCTTCATCTAACAGCCTGGCATATTCTGTTTTGAAAGACAGCAGGTCTCAACTTCCTCAACAAGTTTTAAATGTGATTATGGAAGCCAGAAGACCTAGTACAAGGAAAGTATACGCAGAAAAATGGAAGAGATTTTTATTTTGGACTGCAGCAAAGAATTTGGAGATTTCAGAGCCTAATTTGAGTGTGGCTCTTCAATATCTTACTGAGTTATTGGACAAAGGTTTGTCTTTCTCTTCCATTAAGATTCATGCTGCAGCAATTTCAGCTCACTATGATTGTGACCCACCTTTGTTTTCGCATCCTTTGTTCAAGCAATTTCTTAGAGGGGCAAAGAATATAAGACCCCCACGTAGAGCTCCTACTCCTGCTTGGGATCTCAATTTTGTGTTGGAGAAACTTACTGTACAACCTTTTGAGCCTGCAGCTACTGCTGAACTGAAATACTTGTCATGGAAGACTGCTTTTTTGTTGGCCATTACTTCTGCAAGAAGGGTTTCTGAGTTACAGGCCCTTATGGCGGTTGAGCCTTTTTTGATTTTTCATAAGGATAGGGTATCATTACGTACTAATCCTTCCTTTATGCCTAAAGTGGTTTCTAGTGTGGCTTTAAACCAAACTATTCATTTGCCTACTTTTATGCAGATCCCCAAAATAAAGGGGAAAAGATTTTGCACACTTTAGATGTACACAGGCAATTGCGTTATTATTTGAGCAGGACTAAGGATTTTAGGCAGTCTCAGCAGTTGTTTGTTTCTTTTGCTTTGAGTTCTCAGGGCAAGCCTGTGTCAAAACAAACTATTTCTAGGTGGATTGGGTTTTGCATTGCATTTTGTTATTCCCATCATGGCAAGGAGATTCCAGCTGGGATTAGGCCTCATTCCACTAGGGCTACTGCCACTTCAACAGCTTTTTAAGGGGGTGGCAACTAAGGATATTTTGGAGGCAGCTACTTGGAGTTCAGTGCATACTTTCTCTAAGCATTACCACCTTCCTCTCTACTCTAAGTCTAGGGCTGGTTTTGCCACAGCTATTTTGCAAGGCATGTTATCAGCTCCTGCTTCCTTATGATTTGCCAGCCTCCCTTACCTCTGCTTTGGGATTCTACCCAATAGTTAGGACTGCAGCAATGTGGAATGAAGAACATAGTACAGTTTTGTACCTACCATAAATGTAGATGTTCGAGGATCCACATTGCTGCAGTCCAATTACCCTCCCTCCTTGCCCTCTGTGTTTAGGGGTGGTTGTATAGGTGAGGTTATATTCTGCTAATTTTGTATATTTTGTATATATATATATATTTTGGTGCAGATATGTTGGGAGTTTTTGGTTTTTGGCCTTATCTTTTCAGGGTCTTCTGACATCTGGGGCAAGAAAAGACTGAGGATATGGCGTCGGTCATGCGCATTAGTACCCTGACGTACTGACGTCAGTCTAATGCGCCCTGACCGACGTCAGCCATATACTTTGGTATTCGGGCCGACTGGACAGCGGACTACCCAATAGTTAGGACTGCAGCAATGTGGATCCTCGAACATCTACATTTATGGTAGGTACAAAACTGTACTTTTTGGTAGGCTGGTTATTTAACAATCAATTTTGATATTGTGGTCTCTAGTGCTATTGAGTGTGGTGGTGAAAATGATAATTTGGGGGAAACTAAAATTAGAATTGATGGAACAGAGTATACATTGGGTCATGAATGTTTATTAAAGTTGTTAGGCTCCAACAATTAGTCTCTGGATACAACAAATTTTAGATATTTTCTTTACCGCTTTAATGGTAAAAAATTTAGGGCCAGTTTGAAATTGACCTGTTAAGTAGATAGTCAGATATCAGATAAAAATCCCATGTATTTCATTCATTCTGTGGGGTTTTAACAGCCTTTGCACAGAAACACACTAACTGTACACCTTGAAGTAAATTGTGTTTTATAGTGATAGATTCTTGGATTTGAGGCCAAATGACAATAAACTGGGCACTTTTGGCAAATATGATGTCAAAAAAATCATTTGAACTGCAGCTATTTGAAAAGCTGTGTCATTCCTGAAGGTGATGGACAGATGGCAACATTCTGTTTTGTGAAAACCTGTAATACTTTGCAAGGACCCAGCTGAGAATTTAGTCTGTGAGAGCTGTTATATTGGCTGCTGAGAAGAAATGCATATGGCATGATTCTACAAGTTCTGTCTGATTGTTGACCTGGCAGATCTGTGTGCTAAAGTGTCATGTAAAATGACAAATTGGATTTAGTTATTTTTTAGTCAGAAATGCTAAATTATGTATTTTTGTCAATCATTTAGGCTTCAGATGATGCAGACATTGATATAACAGGCTATATGTTACTACAGTGCCTTGAAATAGAAAGACAGATTGTATTGAAAGGAAATATATTGCCGAACTGAGCCCTGGAATTATTACTTATTTTTTGTATTTGATTTAAACAGTAAGTGAGAGAGTAGAAAGAAAGAGCATCAATTGAATAGATACCACATGTAGTACTCCTTTTCATACCTCTCAACTGTCCAGATTTTTACCTCATATTTTTGATCTATTTCTCATAAAACTGTGTTTTTTTTTTTCCTGGCAAATCATTAAGGACTGAAATCAGAAAATAATGGCAGACAAGTGAGTTTCAGAATTCATATCCTTCAGAAAAGTCATGCTAATGCAAAACCTGTAATTATATGAACTTTCTAAGTTTGTAAGAGCTATATTTAAAAAGTGGTCCTATTTTTGTGCCCTTGTCCCCCCCATTATTTTTGGCTTTGTCCAGATTTTTGGCTCTAACAGCTTGAGAGGTATGCTTCTCTTTTACCCAGATGATAGAGTTGCTAATAAAGGGCTGTTACATAGGTAGAGAGTTGACTGTACTTTGAGGAACTTTGGATAAGACGTAGTGCTTGTCAGATGGATATGCATGCACAATGGGTGAAAGGAGCTGATATGTTTAGCAGTCTTAGAGAGGACAATAAGCAGTAATGAGAAATGAAGAACGAGAAGGAGCAGAATATGATAGTGGCGGCGAAGTTGTGAAAGATCTTGCCAGCAAGGGTGGACTACTTAAGGAGCTGTGCGTGTTATTGCCATGGTGACATTGTAATGATGACTCACTAGAAAAAGGCCTTGTATGTCTGCTTGCCATTGGTGTGTGTGTGTGTGTGTGTGTGTAGGGGGGAATCATGCCTGTTGATTAGCCATAGCTTTCATGTTAGTAGTAGGCAAGGGATGCTATGACATATCTGTGTATATCAAACTGTGTGTAGTTTAGCTTTCATAAGTCTCCACTCATTATCTATGTCCACTTTTGGATAATCACACACCATCTGTTAGTCTGTCCAAACTCTGCCCCAAAGCAAACCAGTCCATCAGCACAGATTCTAATTTAGCTGGATCTTTCTTGGAGTTTTTACTAAAGAGCTAACATTGAGGCTTATGTGCATTTTTTGGTTTATGGTATGTTATGTTCTTCTTCACCAGTTCAGCTGAGACGTTGCATTAGTCTATTATTTAAATGGTGCTACCTTATGTGACCCACTTTCTGTTTACTTCATGGTTATTGTATAGTTTGTCATAATTCTTCTGATTGACATTGTTTTGGTTTGCAGCCAGGTATGAATCTACTACCAAGTAACAGAACATTGACTTGGTAGTACATGCCTGTATGAATTAGAGGTCGTCTGGCTGATACCACATCGGGGCCTATCTTGGAGGTCTCTCTTGCACTGACTTATTTTCATTGTTTACTGGGGAGAAGAATAGCAAAAGCCGTGGTGGTGCAGCAGTAGCGTTGTTGCCTCACAGCAAGAGGTTATCCTGTTCGATTCCCGGCTGGAGTGCCACCTGTGTGGAGTCTGCATGTCCTCCCCATGGTCGAGTGGCGTTCGAAAGACATGCATAAATGGGCGTGACTTCGTTGAAGGTTGGGTGTCGGGCTGGCAACTCGGCACCATAAAAATCTACTGCCAATCATTAGCGGACCGGAGTTCCATTTTGGCGACCCCTAACCGGGAAAAGCCGAAAAGACAAACAACAACAAACTGGGGAGAAGAATTGCCATGAAGATACCTGACCATAGCCTTCCTGGTTAGCCTTCCAGGGTTTTGAGTAATTTCTGAACTCAGGCAATTAACATCGCTGAGAAAAAAGAAGCCATTGCATTCAACATTTTCAGTATTAACTAGCACTGGCCATGCTTGAATTTAATGTGGCATTCATGTTCCCATATAACCCACAACATTAGCCTGGTTATTTAAGGGTAAAGACTTTTTCTTGATGCAAAAGTAAGTGATAGTTCTTTGTACATCAGGTAAAACTCATCATCCTCACTAGCTACCAAGAAGGAGGGTATACTGTACTCTCTCTAGTGAAGTTAGTAAAACTGAGTTATATTCAGGGGTATATTTTATTTATAAGGAGAGCAAAGTGCTGTTTTCTTTATTGAATCTGGGCTCAAGAATGTACTTACCATTGCAAAGTAAAATGAGTAGTTTTTTTAGTTTTGTCAAGTCTTTTCTGACAACCCTTGTGGCTTATAGATAAGCCTTATCTATGACTAAGATAACCCAAGTTCAGTTAGTGGATTGAATACTGGAGGAACTAGTCAGCGAGGGTGGGAGTAAATAACTAATGCTGGCACACCCGTCCTGGGGCAGGGTGGTTTGACGCACTGCACTGCTGGTCTCAACAGGAGGATCTGGGAGTGTCAGGAAAAGATGCGTTAGTGTGGCTATATACTGCACATATATCAAAAGCACATATGGTATGCGATCTCTGTAGGGTAGCAGCAATATATGTGCGTTCCTGAACACTATGAAGAGGGATTAGGCTAGGAAGGGATCTTTCATGATTGGAAAGATGGCTTGCTTCCTCATACCTTTTTACCAGCTCCAGCGGGATCAAATGGGCTGATAGGGCTTTCAACATGGTCAGAGAATGAATGACTATAGAGCCTGTCCCTGTCTACTGACAAGTGGGCCTAGCTATCACCTCCACCTGTCAGTGGTATGAAGGAGCTGATAAGTTTTCGGTAGTGGTCCCATCAGGCAGATTGTGTAAAGGATAAAAAAGTAAAAAAGAATATGCTGCAGAGTGATAGACTAGAAGGTTGAAAGTCAGGCCCACAGCATACTTATGAAACCTGAGCGTTGTTACAAGCTTTATTTCTCCAACATTAAATGTAATTCATTTAGATGCAGCACTAAGCCTTTGCTGTGCGGTGACATGTCTGAAGGCAGAAGGCTAAGGTAAATTCATTTATTTAAGTTACCTTAGGCATTGCATTGATAATATCAGAATGTAGAATATAACCTGCAAAATATTTAGAGCTGCATAGTTAGTATGAATACATCGATGCAGGGTATATTGTAAAATCTATAGTTGGTTTGGAAAACTCTGTTTTTTGTTCCTGTGTATTAATGTGAGTACAAGGATCACACTGACAATGACCGCTGATCAGTTATTTGCTGGGTAAAATATTTAATGCTGTTGCTATACAAGCAGCATCTTCATCAGCTACAGGTAATTTTCACCTGCCCTTTCTTGAGGGTTGCTGATATTTGCAGTAGGACTACTTAATCTTTTTGATCAGTGAAATGCCCAAACCACAGTAACATTCATTTGATCTTTGTGTTATTGGAAGTACAAATTTATCCAACATTTACAATGTTAAAATGTGAATTTAATTACCTTCTACAAAGCTAGAGGATTGTTACGTCCCTTACATGTTCTTAACATCTGTTTTTCTTTTCTCATCTCCCTTTTTGGATTATATGCGTTTTGTTGTTTACTGATTTCTTTGTGGCTTTCTGTCTACAGAGGTGTTACTGTATTGTAGGAGAGTGCCTTTATTGTCACTCACTGTGCTGTGAGAGGATGCTTTAGTGACACTCCCTATGTTGTATGAGATTGATGTGGGAGGATGCCTTAGTGCCACTCGTGATGTATGAAAATGACTTAGGAGAATACCTTAGTACCTCTCAATGTGTTATATTAAAATGATATGAGAGAATGCTGTTGTGATGTTCACTGTGTTATGCAAGAAAGATGTGGGAGAATAGGTAATTGATACTGAGACTTAGTAGTGCGAGTCCCAGAACAGCAAGACAGAACGACCCAAAATGTAGACTTGCATATAATGAGTCTGATATTGCTGTCTCTGGAATATTCCCTTTTCTCAGAAGTATGTCAGTCTTGGATTTTGTATATATAAATTTGTGAAGTAGGAGGGGCTTACCTCTCCCATCAGGGTTGCAGGGGGCTTGTCACTATTTCCCCTGTATTTTTGGATGTTTTTTCCCCATGAATCCAGACTGACACTTACAGGTCTCCTGAAGTACAAAAGGAAGCCAGGAGCGTGCCTTAGTAACACTTACTGTGTTGTACGAGAGTGATGTGAGTGAATGCCTTAGTAACACTCGCTTTGCTATATGAGATTGCTTTAGCCTTAGCTGATGAAACACACCCTTTGACTCACTACTGTTTTCCTTATTGTTTTTTCTTCTGTGCCCTCTTTTTTTTTAATTTTCCAGAAGCATGGTCAGTGTTTACTGCATCAGTAAAGGACTAGAAAGATACAGGGTCTGTCTACACTAAAAGAAAACTTTGTTTGTGGAACTTGGTTGTTCCGTCTCAGAGCAATCCTTGTCCATTTTAAACTACTACCTAGGTATTAAAATGAGTATTTTTTTTTTTAGTTTTGCCAAGTCTTGTCTGTTTTTGTTTTTATCCGTGTAAGGGGTGATAAACATTTGTGGTCCTGATGATTTACATTTCAAACTGAAATTCAATCACTTGTGGTAGAAACTATGTGCATTTGAACAGTGAAAATATGTTTTCCTGGTTGCCTTGTTGATGTTCTTCGAGTTTCACTGTTGCATTCATCACACTTGGGTTATCTGCCTGCATGTAGCCCTCAGTCAGCCCGAATACCAGAGTCATGGGATTTCTGCGTTGGATGCTGTTGCTTCTTCCATGACGTCAGGTCATCAGGGGTATAAATTAGGCAGCCGACGCCATTACATCAGTCTTTCTTGCCGAGGAGCCCGAAGCAAACTGAGACACTTCTATTTTCTCACCCTCTCATCAAACAGTTCCTGAGAGGGGCTAACAACTTAAGGCCCCCTAGGAGAGCACCCACCCCTGTCTGGGAAATTAACTTTGTATTGGAAAAGCTCACGCTTCCCCCTTTTGAACCTGCTGCATCAGCAGAGTTAAAATTCCTCTCTTGGAAAACAGCCTTGCTTTTAGCCATAACTTCAGCAAGAAGAGTGTCTGAGTTACAGGCGTTAATGGCTGTGGAACCCTTCATTATTTTCCATGCTGAGAGGGTTTCCCTCAGGAATAACCAGTCCTTTATGCCTAAGGTGGTGCCCAGTGTGGCTCTAAACCAATCCATCCATTTGCCAACCTTCTTCCCTAATCCTCAGAATAAAGGGGAAAGGATCCTGCACTCCTTGGACGTGCACAGACAGCTCAGGTTCTACCTTGACAGGACTAAACCTTTCAGAAAATCTGACCAGCTGCTATTCATCTTTGCTACAGGGGCAAGGCCATTTCAAAACAAACCATTTCCAAATGGATAGCACACTGCATCCCTTTCTGCTACAAGCACCATGGAAAACCTATCCCACAGGGGATCGGGCTACTTCCACCTCTACAGCATTTCTCAGGGGAGTCCCTACCAGGGACATTCTGGAAGCTGCAAACCCGGAGTTCTGTACACATCTTCACCAAGCATTACCACTTACCTATTATTTCTAAATTCAGAGCTGGATTTGCTACAGCAGTCTTACAAGGCCTGCTAGCCAGCCCTAACACTTCTTGGCTGCCTCCACCCTTCATCAGCTTTGGGAATCAACCCAAGTGTGATGACTGCAACAGTGAAACATGAAGAACATAGTACAGTTGTGTACACTTACCATAAATGCAGATGTTCGAGTGTATTCACTGCTGCAGTCCTGGTTTCCCTCCCTCCAGCCCCCTGGCTTTCTCTATCCTTTCTACCTCTCCTCTCTATGGCCATTTTTACTGGCAGTGGTATTTACGTTTTACTGGTGGTGTTCCCCACCATATACTAGCTTCCTGTTTGGGGGCTCCTGACAGTTGGGGCAAGAAAAACTGATGTAATGGTGTCGGCTGCCTGTTTTATACCCCTGACGACCTGACATCATGGAAGAAGCGACAGCATCTGATGCAGAAATCCCAAGACTCTGGTATTCGGGCCGACTGAGGGCTACCTGCAGGCAGATAACCCAAGTGTAATGGCTGCAACAGTGAATACACTCTAACATCTACATTTATGCTAAGTGTACACAACTGTACTTTCTCTGCAGTGTGTAATCTTGCATCTGTTCAGGCTGATGACAGTCTGTGTGATTCAGACTTCAGTTATTAGTCATTACCATTCTATTTTGATTGCTTGTCATAATCAAAGAAGTGAAAAATTAACATATTTTGTGTAAAATATTCAGATTTTTTAAATGGCAGAAGTGAGTGATTTGCATATTTTGTTGCAGTGTGTTAACAGTTTCACCTTCAGAAACTGTGAGACAGCTGATGAGAAGTGTCACACTTTCTCCAGCACATTTTACTAATCAGCACCACGTATAAAATAATGCATTCTGATTAATAGGTTCTTTTTTTAGTGTTCAGTTTCCATTGCCAATTTACTGCAGGTAGGCATGCCCTTCATTTGTTTAGCACCACTTTTGGGTTACCACTTAGAATGGTAGATTCCTGCTTGAAAGGAGCTTAAATGTAAGAAGCTTTGTAAATTTATGAGACCAGGTGCAATCTGGGAGTGTTTGACTCTGAATACCTAAATGCAGGGCATTGTTGATACACAAGTAGAGATTAATGAAACCAGTTGACAGTATGACACAGTGATTGCAATGTCTACTTGTGAAAGGCACAGCAGTTCATGGTTTGATTCCAACACTCTGCATTTGCTTCCATTTTCATGTTTTTTTTTTTGTTCCTTGAGAAAGAGGTCCCATATGTATGCCATTATGCTCCATTTTACCTGAAGTCTGTCAGTAAAAATTAAGCCCATAGCTAAAATAATGGCTAAAGACCTATACTGGTTACCAGTATAAATCTTAGACTGTGAAAAAACACTTCAGTAAGCTTTCATGCTTGGTTTCATCAGCATGATCAAATTAATGTAAACTTGTAGCTTTTAAACATCTAGAAGGTAACAGAATCATAAGGTAAAGTCAGCTAACCTTTCTAAGAATCAAAAATTGCATATTTGTCCTAAAATTATAGCTTTTGGATTCATCTGATCTCTTTGTCATTTACTTATTATGTGTACCTAGTTCAGCTTATCATTTTGACTTTGCAAGAAGCTTTTTATCTTCTTCTCTTTCCATATTAACGTTTTTGCAAACCCACAAATTAAAATCAGTGACTGTCCAGACATGAATTTACTTTTCAGAGCATTCAGTCTCTCTTTTTATGATATAACATGTTTTCAAAAAAATTTCCCATAGATGCCTTTTAGTTTTGTCTACATAAAAACTGCACAGGCAAGATAGTACTCTACACTGTATTCATACTTAATGCATGGAAGAAGATGGCAATGTTTATCATTTTTATCACTGCTGCAGTAGCCTTAGCTATAGCTGGCCAGCTTCCCAAACCTTCAGGGCACCTTCCATGCGCCAAAACTGTCAAGCAGCTCGAGCTGAGTGACTAAAAGACACATTTGGATGCCAAGCCTTTTAGAGCTTTATAAACACCAAAGAGTACACTGCTCTGAGGCGCTCAAGGATCGTCAGTCTGCATGTGCTTTTCTTTTGCTGGGTAGATAAGTTTCCTTTTGGGGAAAAAACTTCCACTTAAATAATTGTTCTCATTATTTATATTTTCCTCTTTAGGAAAGTTATTTTAAAGTTATGAGTTTGAGTGTTAACAGCCGCTCACAAGACTACTGTACTTTAGAAAAGAAGCGCTCTCTTTTCCTGTCAGTTTAAAAATGTTTAACTCATCACATCCAAGTGACTCCTCCAGGTGCAGCTGCAGTTAATTCCTAGTGATGCCTCTAGGCGTCAAATATTGCTTGTTCATATCTGCATCAGTGATTCCAAAAAACATGCTATGTAAATGGTTTTAAAGAATTTCATCTTAAAGCTTACAGAGTGGCAAACTCAACTTTATTAATATTTGACCTCCATCTAATGCAAGTAAGTAGATATTAACTGTTGTTTTTATGATATTAATTTATATATATATATAATTTTCACATTTTTTTAAATGTCTCAACAACCACGTAACACAGACAGAACTCCTTAGCCTCTTATGAAAGCTCTCAGATAGATGAATAAAATGCTGCTGACAGTATATGTGTAACTTGAGTGGTTGCTGAGATAGTATAAGTCGTTTACAAAATATTACAAATGTAATCATTACTTTGTTTACTGCGACTTATAAAATTTGGTTTAAGACCTACAGTCTAAAGAGTACTATCACTATACAAATAGTTTGTCATTTATACTTCTTTCATTATCCATATGGTTACAGAGGTATGGACATTTATTTGAAATGTGAGAACATAATTTGATTCTGTCAAAAGGTTTAGGCTCTACCTATTGGAAGTTACAGTGCAAACTTCCTGAGCTCCATTGGAATGAATGAGTTAAAATAACTGAAATCCATTTTTTCTGTGGAGAAATTGAGTTTATTTTACTCTGTGGGGCTGGCATAGTGTTTTAAACCTTTTTTTTTTTTTTTTACCGTGTTTGTGTGTGGGGGAAAGTGACTTTTAAAGACTTTTATTTTTACTGGAAATTGCTGCTTGTTTTCCCTGAAAAAGAGGCACCATTTTCGGCTTGACCATGGAACAAGCCATTGATCCTACAGTCTGCTGTCTTCCATCCACAAAAAGAGAAAGTTGAACAAATAGCCTTTGCCCCCACAGCAGTCTAGCAATTTGAGGGACTCGTCATATTTTATCCCAAATCCCTCTGGTTTTTCATCTACAGCCACTTTGTACCTGGGGTTAGCCACATCCCCTGTAGATGTTTGGGTCCCCTCAGTCAGCAAGGGAGACCCATTCTTGTCAGTCCAAGGAGAGGTAACAGGGAAGGCTTCCCTGATGTTCATCGTGTTACCCCACTGCAGTCATCACACTTGGGTTATCCTGCCGTCAGGCGGTCCCGCAGTCGGCCTGAATTCCAAAGTCTTGGTCCGGTGTCGGTTGCTGTCGCTTCTTCCCTGATGTCAGTGCACCAGGGGTATATAAGAGGCATCCGACGCCATTTTCTTCAGTCTTTCTTGCCGCATGGTGCCCGAAACAGAAGCAGTTCGCAAGTGCCGGTCGGCCGACACCTGAGATTTTCGATTGAATTTCAGTCCAAAGTCTTCAGTAAAGCTAAGTACCCCGTTGGGGAACATTTTCTTGCCCCAGTCCGATGTCAGAAAAAGTTAACAATTGCATTTCTTGTGGGAAGCAAATACCTCATAAGGACTTCCATTCCTATTGTATTCCTTGCCTAGGCCCAGACCACAACATCACAGGTTGTCGGTTTTGTGCTAGGTTTCATAAATGAACTATCAAACGCCGTTTTGACTTCGCACGGCATTACTTTGGTAGGAAATTTAATTATATCATGCCGTCGGAGCAGCCGACGACCGCCATACATAAAAAATGCAAGGATAAGGACAGGCAGCTTAGGAACAAGCCAGACTCCGAGGCCTCAGCTGGGCCTGTTGCCGGTTTTCAGTGAGGCGCCTATGCAGCCCCTGAAGACCGCAGAACTGGAACTCCAGACAGCTGCGGATTCCCAAGCGGAGCCTACTAGGCCGACGCAGCCATCTTCCGACACCAGAGCAGAAGTAGACACCATTGCAGTGGGAAACACCTTCGGTTGCAGAAGGTGTCTTCAGACCGACTACATTCACCATTAAATGTTATGCTAAGCTTAAAACTCCTTTAAAACCTAAGAAAACTGTACATCAGTCTACAGTTAAAGGCCCATGCCTAAGAAACAGATGCTTAAGATGGCTGAAGATTTGATTACCCTTATCAGGTGTTCCCATTCCCCCTCCTGATAAAAGACCAAGACAAGAGGAGGATTATGCATCCTCTGACCAGGTTTCACTCTCCTCATATTCTTCTGTGGAACAGGATTACACTTTTCCACCTTATGAAGACTCTGATGCTGAAGATTCTATTCCTTCAGCATCTCCCCCTGAAGACTACTCCTTTGGGGAAACTTTACATACCATGAGGGAACATTTCCATTGGGAAGGCCAGGATTACTCAGATTCTAAGAAAAGGCTCTGAGAGTTCCTTTTACTACCCCAGCACAGACCTCTTGCTATCCCTCCTGTTTTAGATATTGTGGATGATGTTTACTTGGAGTCTAGTTTAAATCCAGACTCTCTACCTCCTGCTCCAGCCAAACCAGACAGATACTACAGAGTACCTGACTCACACAAATTCCTTTATAAAAGCCCTGTAGCTGACCCAGAAACAATTTCCCAGGGTCCTAAGGGAGCTAAAGCTTCTATGGCTAAAAATCCTGTGCCCTCTGAAAGGGATTCCTGAGCCTTAGATAGATGGGGAAAGAAAATATACACCTCAGCAACTCTGGCTATGAGAGCATTAAATTGCCAGTTTCACATGTTGAAATATCAGCAATTCCTAATGTCTCAGTTAAAACAAAAAATGAGCACACATTCAGGACAGTCTGAATTCAAGGAAATGAAGGATCTGTTGCATGCGGCTGAACAGGTGGGCAAACATACTTTACAATGCGGATTTGATTCATTGGAAGCTTCCTGTAGAGCAGCTGTTACTGGCTCTGTCATACGTAGACATGCTTGGTTAAAAGAACAAACCCTTACTGACCATGTTAAAGCAAAATTATTGGATGCACCTTTACAGCAGGATGTATTATTTGGTGTCAAAGCAGAAGAGGTTTTAAAGAAAATGGAGGATAAGGCAAAGTCTATGCAAACGGTCAATGTTTTTTTTGCAGGTACAACCCCCTCGTTTCAGCAGAAATTGGCCAACAAAAAACTGGTCCTTTCCAGCTTCTGACAGATCACAGAGGGGCAAATACAGACGCCCAAGGGGCAGAGGTCAGTCACAGGGCCCCTTACAAACCTCGCCAATGGGGTACTGCTATCCAGAAAGGAGGAGAAGACAGGCCCCAAGCTAGCAGAAGACAAACACAATGACTCTATCCTCAAACTACCAAGCAAATCTCTCCTGGCAACACCCTTGGGAGGAAAACTAGCATTTTTTGCAGACAAACTGGCACATCATCACAAAAGACAAATGGGTTCTAAACATTGTCTCTCAAGGGTACAGATTCCACTTTCATACCTTACCAAGGATCAAAGGAATGCCAAACCTGCCACCAAGTCAATGGGCAGAGGCACAAAAACAAATTACAGCTCTCATGGACATGAGAGCCATTCAACAGGTACCTACACAGGAGCAAGGACAAGGGTTTTACTCAAGATGCTTCCTAGTCCCAAGAAAGGACAAAGCATGGAGACCCATTCTGGATCTTTCAGTTCTAAACACCTATCTGCAAGTACCAAAATTCAAGATGCTAACACTACAGCAGCTTCTTCCCATGCTGGGCAAGAATGCTTGGCTAGTCACTTTGGACCTCAAGGAGGCATACCTGCATGTCCCTATCAGACAAAATTGCAGAAGATACCTCCGCTTCATTGCAGGTTCAACGCATTATCAATTCTCTGCACTGCCCTTTGGCTTATCTACTGCGCCCAGGGTCTTCACAAAATGCCTGGCACCAGTAATTGCATACTGCAGACAAAGAGGAATTCAAATATACCCATTCCTGGACGACTGCCTTTTTCAAGCAGAAAACAAGGACATTCTTTTAAAGCATCTGGCATTTGTCAAAGTACACAGTAAACGAAAAGAAATCAAAACTAGTGCCCTCACAATATATTCCTGGGTGCCAGCTTGACTAGAACGGCCCAGATGGCTTATCTCACGCCAGACAAGCAACGACAGCTGATTCAATATTTCAAAATAATGGCAACAATGATTCAACTCCCTGCAAAAATTCTGCAGGCCTTGGGATTCATGGCATCTTGCATACTACTAATACCATTTGCAAAACTGCATATGAGGAAATTACAATGGTACCTGAAAAGTGTATGGACTCAGCACAACCACAGCTTGGAAACAATGATACCACTCATTCCCTGCCTTCAACAGGAGTTTCTATGGTGGGCACAGGCATGTCACCTCAACAAGGGTCATCCTTTCACCTTACCCACAGCCAGGCAAACTATGACAACAGATGCATCGGACTATGCCTGGGGAGCACACATGGCAGGGCAGTGCATTCAGGGCAAATGGACTACAGATCAGAGGCATCTGCATATCAATCAAAAAGAAATGCTAGCAGTACAGAATGCCCTAACAGCTTTCAAGGACCTTCTACACCCAGGACAACTAATAATAAAGACGGACAATACCACAGTAATGTGGTACATAAACAAGCAAGGGGGCACACATTCCTACCCTCTATGCAGGCAAGCAATGACCTTGTGGAACATTGCACTGTCTTACCAGGTTCAATTACAAGCACAATTCCTGCCAGGAAAGAAAAACACATCGGCAGACGACCTAAGAAGAAACATCATGGATCCACATGAATGGAAACTAGATCCACAAGTATTTGCAATGATAGCTGAAAAATGGGGATGCCCAGACATAGATCTGTTTGCAAGCCCCCACAACCACCAACTTCAAAAATTTTGCACAAGGACCTTCCATCCACTAGCTTGGAAAGTGAACGCCCTCTCATTCAGTTGGAAAACATTAACAGTGTATGCCTTCCCTCCACTGCCTCTTCTAGCAAAGGTACTGCTGAAAGTCAGATTAGAGAGGCCACAAATGATACTCGTTGCACCAGACTGGCCACGCCAGCATTGATATCCAATTTTAAGGAACATGGCCCACAGCCCACCATGGATTTTGCCACAAATTCCTCATCTGCTCACCCAGCGAGACAATCAGATTCTACACAGCCAGCTCAAGACTTTAAACCTGGCTGCATGGCAAATTACCTAAACAACCAGCCAACACCTTTATCCAAAGCTGTTATGGATGTCATTCTGGAGGCCAGGAGGCCCAGCACCAGGAAAACCTATTCAGACAAATGGAAAAGATTTTGCGCCTGGAACCAGGCTAAAGGCCAACATCCCCTTGATCCAAACATTCCTCAGATTCTACAATATTTAACTGAGATGTTACACAAAGGACTTTCCTTTTCATCTATTAAGATCCACGCCTCAGCAATTTCAGCTCATTACAGCACGGATCCTCCTTTATTCTCACATCCATTCCTAAAACAGTACCTCAGAGGGGCTAAGAACATAAGACCGCCAAGGAGAGCTCCAACACCTACTTGGGATCTCAACTTTGTTCTGGAAAAGCTTACACTGCCGCCCTTTGAACCAGCTTTTTAAACTGATTTAAAATTTCTTTCATGGAAAACTGCCCTACTACTAGCAATAACCTCAGCTAGAAGAGTCTCAGAGCTGCAGGCACTAATGGCAGTGGAACCTTTCCTCATTTTTCATCAAGACAGAGTCTCTCTACGAACTAACCCTTCCTTTATGCCAAAGGTGGTATCCAGTGTGGCCCTAAACAAAACCATTCACTTGCACACCTTCTTCCCAAATCTCCAGAACAAAGGAGAAAGACTCCTGCACTCTTTGGACATTCACAGGCAATTACGTTACTACTTGGATAAAACTAAGGCTTTCAGAAAAACTGACCAGCTCTTTGTAGCCTATGCTACAGGATCACAAGGAAAAGCTATCTCAAAACAGACCATTTCTAAATGGATAGGGCATTGCATACGTTTCTGCTACACACATCATGGGAAACCGGTACCTGCTAACATTAGGTCCCACTCCACCAGGGCTACAGCTACATCAGCAGCCTTTCTCAGGAGAGTGCCAACCAAGGATATTCTGGAAGCTGCAACTTGGAGTTCAGTGCACGCCTTCACCAAACACTATCACTTACCTCTATACTCTAAGACTAGAGCTGGTTTTGCCACTGCAGTTTTGCAGGGCCTACTAGCTTCTTCTAACCCTGTTTGACTCCACCTCCCATCCTTAGCTTTGGGATTCAACCCAAGTGTGATGACTGCAGCAGGGTAACACGATGAACATAGTACAGTTTTGTACCTACCATAAATGTAGATGTTCGAGTGTTCACCCTGCTGCAGTCCAGGTTACCCTCCCTCCATACCCTCTAAACTAGCTGAACTTATCTCTACCACTCTATCTTATACTACCTCTGTGGTGTATTTGCTTGTGCCTAAGGGTTTTGTTTTATTTTTATATAGCTATATGTATATATATATATATATATATATATATATATATATATATATATATATATATATTTTTTTTGCCTACCTATTGGGGGCACCTGACATCTTGGGCAAGAAAAACTGAAGAAAATGGCGTTGGATGCCTCTTGTATACCCCTGGCGCACTGACGTCAGGGAAGAAGCAACAGCAACCGACGCTGGACCAAGACTTTGGAATTCGGGCCGACTGCGGGACCGCCTGATGGTAGGATAACCCAAGTGTGATGACTGCAGTAGGGTGAACACTCGAACATCTACATTTATGGTAGGTACAAAACTGTACTTTTTGTCAGAATGTTGTACCCATCCATAGGAAAGCTGCCACCGCCACTAATAACACTATTGTCCCCATTTTGCAGGAGTAGTTTACTGGTCTGGCTCAGGGTTTAAGTCAGGCTATTGATCCTTCTTGTAAGGTAGTTTCTGGTAAAAGAAAGAGGGATACTTCCTTTTCTGAAGAGATTCAAGATTTTGAATCTGGGCAGGTGGATGAAGGACAGATTTTGGTGGTTTCTCTTCAGATTTCTGATTTAGACCCAGAGGAGAGCTCAGTTTCTGTTCTCTCTCTGGGGAATTCTCTTTCTCTGAGCGTATTTCTAGGATGTGCCAGTGTTTTCAGTGGGAGAACGCTGAGATTTTTGTCGGTTAGAAAGTATTATGAGCTGCTAGAGAAGGAATTTCCAGAACCTGCACCCATTCTTCCAGTGTCTGCCTTGGATTGTGTGTGCGTGTAGAATAATCTGACAAATCACTGGAACCACCACGATGAATAAAACAATAGATTTATTTCAGGACAGAACAAGCGTTTTCACGCACTTAACCAGTGCGCTTCATCAGGTTACATTAAACAAAACCAAACCTTGTCCTTATATATAAAAAACACGCCCTAATTAACAAGTAATTGGGTAAATAAAGACAATTTAAATCAATTTAAAGAGATAAATTCACATTTTAAAATGGTCATGGTTCATGAAGCACTACGAGAACTTCCTAAAATTTCATCAAACTATGTATGCAGTCAATTTAATTGACCCATATTAAAAACATTTCTTATATAGACAACAATAGTTATATTATCATAAATTATATATATCGTTTCTAAACATTTCCATACTAAGAATGTTATTCCAAGATTCATGTCCAATAAGATTAATTCTATAAATATTTCATGTGCATTATAAACGTAAATAAATATGCCCTTATTCACAAACTAATAAAACAGCTTAAGCTATATGTGTAAAATAGCTAATAAAGGAAAGAAGGGAAAAGGAAAGGAAGGAGATGGGGGAAAAGGGGGGGGGGATGGGGGGAGGGGAGGGAAAGTGGAAATGGGTAATAATATAGAAACTATGAAAATCATGCATAAACATGAATGAATTTGACCGACATATACAAGATAAATGAACCATCAAGGCATCTCATATAACAACAATCAAAAGGCCAACCCAGGCCAAGTTCTGTTTATATCATAAAAAATATTATGCTTCAACCCAAACTACCCAGGGTTCTTATGTAGGGGAGCACAAGGGCTAAGAAAGATGAGACAAAGCCACGTGTGTGCGTGTGTGTGTGTGCGTGTGTGTGTGTGTGTGTGTGTGTGTGTGTGTGTGTGTGTGTGTGTGTGTGTGTGTGTGTGTGTTACTGCCCACAGTTTTCCTGACAGTTAGCCAGCTGTTCCCAAAAAGGCAGATAGAATGTATAAAATTCCTCAGTCTTTTACATTTTTATACACTCTTCCCAAACTTGATCCAGCAGCTGTAGCCATAGTTTATCCTTCTGCAGCTAAACGCTTAGTTAATTCCAATCCTGCTATTTCTGATAAGGATGTAATAAGTATGGGGATAAAAGCGTATGCTTTGGCAACTTTGATTTTTCAGAATTTTGAATTGTCAGGCTCATATGTTAAGGTTTGTGCAGACTAATTGAGAAAGTAATGAGGAATGCTTTGTCTGCTATTTTGTCTTTTGAGGAAAATCTGCTTTAAATAATTTAATTTCTTATATTGTTGAAGTCACTATACAGTGTGTGTATGATTCTGTTGATACATCAAGGGCTATGGCTATGTTTAAGAAGAAATGGCAAGAGAGTTCCAGGAAGAATTCTAGAAACTCCCAAAACCAATAACAGTGCAATAAGTCAGAATGACTGTGTGAGAATTTGCCCTCCCCAGCCTATTTTGTCTTCCAGAAAATCTGAATATCCACTATTCTCTTTGGCAACAGATCATTTCAGACAAATGAGTTGTGAAAGTCATTCATAAAGGTTATAGATGGCAATGGGAGATGATTCCTTCTTTCCAGGGGTAATTCCTCAACCTCCAGACCAGACTCTCTTATTTTCCATTTGTCCTTCATCACAATGCAGTCCCAGGGAATGATAGAATCAGTTCCCCCTTCCCAAGTAGGGAAGGGGTTTTATTCAATGATGTTTTCAGTGCCAAAGAAAGAACATGCTTGGAGACCAGTTCTGGATCATATTTTTACTAAACCTGTTTCTGATAGTGCCCAAATTCAAAATGATGTTACTTCACAATGAGTTATCTCCTCTTCCCCATTCAAGTTTCCTGGTAACACTAGATTTAAAACATGTTTATCATCATATCCCTATTCATCCAGATTTCAGTTTTTTTCTTAAGGTTTTGTTTGCATGGATCACATTGTCAGTTTTCAGTTTTACCCTTTATTAATACCCTTGGTGCAATCGATAGTCCAAAGTGTCCAGCTCCAGTTATAGCTCATTGCAGGCTACAGGGTATCAACATTTTTCCATATTTAGATGACTTGCTTTCCTTTGCAGAGTCTTTTCAAAATGTCAGGAATCTCTCTCTTGAATGAAAAATCTCTTGCACAAGCTGGGATTCCAGGAGAACATTCAAAAGTATTTTTTTTCTTAACCCCTTCTCACAGGATTGTGCTTCTGGGATGTCAACTAGACATCACAGTTCACAGAGCTTATATCCAGATCTGTTTCTTGGGTTTTCCATTCAGACTTCAGTCACTGCGAGGGAATACTTTAGGATTTTGGGTCTCATGGCTTCTATGATTTTCATGATGCACCTGGTAAGACTCCACATGAGAAAGGTACACTGGGATCTGAAATCTCTTTGGTCATAGCAACAACACCCTTTGTCTTTCAAATCCCAGTACTTCACAACACAGTCTCACTCTGCAGGCATACTACATTCCAACAGAGCAAAATTCTATGGTAGACAAGGTGAGCAGGACAAGGGCAGACTCTCATGAATGGAAACTAGATCAGGGGCTCTTCAAGATTTGATCCATGTGTGGGAAGTTCCTCAAGTAAACCTCTTTACCTCCTCACTGAAAACTCAGGCGGCAAGATTCGGCTCCAGTACTCCATGAAAGAAAGCCTGTCAGATGCCTTTTCTTTTCCCTGGACAAGAATGTTCCTATATGCTTTTCCACCCTTTTCACTAATATCCAGGATACTACTGAAGATTCAAAAGGAATCTCTCAAAATCATTGTGGTGAATCCCTTCTGGCCCAGGCAACCATGACTCTCCCTTTTTTTGGAAAAGGCCATGGGCAGTTGCCACAAACTTCCTCACAGACTGGGTCTACTCATCCAGGAACATTGGTGTTTGATGCACCTCTACCTGAATCAACTTGAGGTGACTGCCTGGATGATAGTATCTTAATTCCTTTCAGACACATCTTTACTGAGAGTACGCAGCAGGTACTAATGAAGGCAAGAAAACCGGAAACTTAGAAAATCCTATGGCAGCAAATGGAAATGCTTTTCTAGTTGGTGCCACCAACAACATAAACACTCGTTAAGGGCTAGTTGTTCTCTGGCTTTACAATATTTGTGTGAGTTACTGTCCTATGGCCTTTCTTACACCTCTATCAAGGTTCATTTACTGGCCATTTCAACGCGTCCCCCCCCCAATGGATCTTCCTCTTTCAATGCATTCTCAAGTCAAAATGTTTTTGAAAGGGGTTTTGCATAAGAGGCCTCCAAGAAAGCTGGTGGCACCTCCTTAGGATCTTAATTTTGTGTTACAGAAGCTAACACTTATTCCATTTGAACCAGCTAATCTAGCTGATTTTGAGTTGCTTAACATGGAAAACAGTTTTACTGATTCCACTGTCTTCTGCAAGAAGGGTATCTGAGTTGTAAGCTCTTTTGATGAGTCAATCCTATCTCATTTTCAACAGGGACATGGTCTCTCTGCAAACTAATTCTTCTTCTTCTATGCCTAAAGTGGCATCCAAATTTACTTTAAGCCAACCTGTCCATCTCCCGTCTTCTTTCTTGAACCTAAAAATGAAGGAGAAAGGATAGTCCATAACTTGGGTGTCCATAAACAACTCTGGTGCTGTCATGACAGAACTAAATATTTCAGGTCTTTGGATCAGTTTTTCATTTCTTGTGAAGGTAAGAAGCAGGGATAACCTGTGTCAGAACAAACTATGTCGAAATTGTTGTTTAAGGCTATTACCTTTTGTTATATATGCCACTGTGATGTCCCCACTCTGGACCAGTAATCAAAGAGCTTAAATCCTCACCACTGACACTGGAGAGGGATGTTCACTTGGAATACAAGTGGATACACTCCGTATTTCCAGATCCAGACCTCTCTGCATCAAGCACTATTTCCCTTAAGAGTATACAGGGAAAACACTCAGTCTGGATCTCTCTATCTCCGTCCAGGTCCCCATTAAGACTCCCCACTGGTACAGCTGTAGGGTTAGGTCCTTAGCCGAGTGTCCAAGCCAAGTCCTCCAGCACCCTGTCTCTGAAACCAGTGCTTCGTGTCCCTGCTTCAAGTAGCTGACATACACACTGTTTGAGATTTAATTTTCACACACACACACACACACACACACACACACACACACACACACACACACACACACACACACACACGTGGGAAAGTCTGACACAGATTACTCGTTCTTCCAACTTTGCCCAGACTATAAGGTAGTTTTACTGCCACCAGTCAGTTGCTGTAAGGGTCTTAAAAGAGTACCTGATTATACTGAGTGAAGTTAATATTAATACAAATGGTAATGTTGACCAAGCAGCAAGGCTTTCAGGAGTGGCCAGAGTTATCACCAAATAAATATATGCAAATACTCTCAAAGCTTAAATATTTTCTAAAAAGGACTGGCCGCAATGAAAAGTTTAAATATGTCTAATAATAAAAAGAACATGAAAATACTAAATATATATTTACAGTAAACACCAGAGTTTCAGTCACATGGAAAGTTTCATAGAGTTAAAGAAAAACAATATTTAGCTCGTCTATCTATTCCTGATTGTCTAAAAGAATTACTGTTCCTACTTATTGAATAGGGCAAGGCAAGATCGATGAGTGGTCTTGTTGTCAGATCCAAGACAGAATACAAAATGCTGCTGGGACTTCAGTCTCCTCTGCAATTAAAATATTTCTGTATGTAATGACATCACACACATCTGGTCATCTGACTCAGTTTCCCACCCTATCCCCCATCACTAGAAGCTACCAGGGTTTTAGCGCCTATGTGTTACCATATACACAAATAAAGATTTGCTCAGATGTGGTGCAGCTGCTGGAAGTCTTAAAACCATAAAACCATTTCACTCTTCCTAGAGGAGCTACCAACTATTCCCTGGTACAGACTTTGCATCTCTGGCTCCATTCAAAACTGTGGGATAACATCTTTATGGCTTAACTCATAAGGTAATTTAATTTCAAGAATGTTTTGCAAAGTCAGGTGGAGTAAGATTAACCTCTTCACTTCCATTTGCTGTTTTTCATATTAAATTATTATTTTAAAATTATATTTTTATATTTGGCATATTTCCATATGCTGTTACAATGTATATATTTAAATACATTTAAACAGTTACAATAATGCATGTACCTTTCTTTTCTTTCAGGCAGGGCACACTATTAATACATTTTTAACATGAGCAAGCCTCACAAATACATTTTCAGTACAAGTATCTGTACAAATCAGTTTGATATACAAATACCATATAATTATTTACAAAATTCTAGCTAGCTGTGCTGGCATATGTTACAAATCCACTGCCCTATTTCTCTTGGCATGGCTGGCAGTACCTCCTATCATCACAGCCACAACAAAACTATACGAGGCAGGGTCAAGGCCCACTCTACCAGGGTCTTGACTTCATCTGTGTTTTGTATGAAAGGGTTAGATTCTGGACGTATTCGAGAATCGGCACCTTTGTGCTCTGTACATACTTTTACAAAGCACTGTCCGCTTGATTCCTTATCTAGGTTTAGGTTAGGCTTCTCCTTCCACCTCCCAAATATTGTAATCTAGGGTAATCTACCCATATAGCTAAGGCTACTGCAGCAGTGATCAATATGATGAATATAATACAGTTGAATGAGTTGTTTGTCTTTTCGGCTTTTCCCGGTTAGGGGTTGCCACAGCGGAACTCCGGTCTGCTAATGATTGGCAGTCGATTTTTATGGTGCCGAGTTGCCAGCCTGACGCCCAACCTTCAGCGAAGGTTGGAAACTTACATTATAGTAGATATTCGAATGATTGCTGCTGCCATATCCCTTCCATCCCCCCTGTTTTTTAATATGTTGTTTATGTCAGGGTGTGGTTATTTATTTTTTGTTCTTTCTACCATTGTCCCTTAAGGGCTCAGCCTCTCATTCTCTGATGGCAGGAAAGCTCTGAAGGACTTGGCACCCAGTCTTGTCTGAGTTTTTTGGCATATTTCCATATGCTGTTACAATGTATATATTTAAATACATTTAAACAGTTACAATAATGCATGTACCTTTCTTTTCTTTCAGGCAGGGCACACTATTAATACATTTTTAACATGAGCAAGCCTCACAAATACATTTTCAGTACAAGCATCTGTACAAATCAGTTTGATATACAAATACCATATAATTATTTACAAAATTCTAGCTAGCTGTGCTGGCATATGTTACAAATCCACTACCCTATTTCTGAGTTTGAGCTGCCTGACAGTTTGAGTGCATGAAAGGTGTCCTGAAACTTTTGAAGCTAGTGGTTGTTTTATCCTTGATGAGATGTAAACCATATAGCTAAAGCTTTTGTGGCAGTGATAATTTGAATATCTACTGTTTTGGTAAATTTACTTGTACAACTGTACTTTCCTGTGTTCTGAAAAGTATTTATGGGATTATTCCCAGTTGAACTTCCATTTTTTTTAGATGGACCTGGTAAATGTGCCTTCACAGTGAAATTAAGAATATGACATCTGTTACTAATAGTATCTAAAAGTGAATGCTGTGTGAGATAGAAACATTTGTTAATTAAAAGATTCTAGTCTGTCCTAAGATGGATTAGTGACTTCCACACTGGAAAAGCATGTGTGGTGGGTGGGAATGAATGGCTGAAGCAAGAGTCCCCAAATATTGGTGACAGAGGGGCAGACTAGTCTCTTGAAAGGTGACTGCTGGCAGAGGCTAAGCATATGGAGTAACAATCACTGCCTCAGAGCATATGCAGGGTACTACAAGTAGCAGTTCATACTGTAGTAAGGAGTGACATAATGTTTGGTAAAGCATATATGAGTAACAAGACCCTGCATTGTAAGCTCTATTCTTTGTGGAGTGTATGAGAGTCTGCCTTGGGAATTGGGGTTGGGGCTTAATTAAGGAAACCTCTAGATATACCTCGATGGTGATCCTGAGGATGGAGAGTTGATGACTAATATTTACTGGGGGAAAAGCTCTGAGAAAAAAAAAAGTAAAGGGTGCCAGTTGTGACTAACAACTGCCATTTTTTTGTGTTATTTGCACAAGGGAATGGTCGTCATCAGACTGCATGTGTTAAAAATGCCTGCCACTGTGTTATTGAGACTTAACCTGCTGAAAGAGTAAAGGAATACAGTTTAAAATGTGGCATTGGAATATGGTATTTGAGCATAGGAAACATGAAGGAAGTAAGCTGGGCGATGTTATTAGACACAGTTTCAAACCAGAGTTCAAGATGCTTAAGCAAGAATTATGCACTGTTGATGATATTTATTATTGAACAATATCTGCAACAAAAGTAACTACATTTGTAATTGTTTTAGAGACTATGCTGTTAATTAATCTTTTTAAAGGTAAGGAGACTGAACTACAATTGACCTTTTTTTAGCTATAATGTTTTGTATAAAAAGCGAAAGTTAGAAGCAGTATGCCCAAAAATAACATGTAAGGAAAACAAATGCAGAGGTTTTGAGAACAGTAGTTAACAGCCCTTTTTCAGCTGAGGCCCGGGGGAGAAAAATTCCACAAACAGACCACATACAAATAGAAATATTCTTTGAAGCTATACAGAGTATTTGAAACAGTCATTGAGCTAACAACAAAAGTCGCAATCAAATGTAGAACAAGTATTTGAAAGAGCAGTACACCTTGTTACAGTGAGTTTTAGGTGGAGTTTAGTAGAATGTGAGCAAAGGCAGTTGAGTGAAGTAGAGTAAGAAGTGAAGTAGCTTTACGAACAGATGAACCGTGGTAAGTGAGACATGAGAGGGAGAGGGTACAAGCTAGTGGTGTTGTTAGGGGAGAGCAAGTATGAGTAGTAGAAAAGGATGAGAGTAGAGAGATTAAGTTGGGTTTTTACAGTGACGAGTCCAGGTGCTTAGTAAGTAATCTTTTAGAGGTTTTTTACATTTGCGAGTATTGGCTGTAAATCTAATGCACAGGGGTAGTTTGTTCCAGGATAAGGCAGGAGAGTAGCTGTATAGCGTTTGGCCCATTGATCTTTTGAGCTTGTATATTTCCAGGTGAAGTTGTTCAGAGCTCCTAAAGGTCCGAGTAGGAATATATCGAGAAATGAGAGAAGAGATACCTGGGCAGGAGGTGGGCTTATTGAGGATGGAATGAATGATGAGTAGTTGAGCAGGAGCTGGTGTGGGAATTCTAGCCAATTTAGATATTTGAGGGAGAGGCTGTGGTGTGAGTTAGAGGCCTGGTTAGCGCCAAATGTAGCTACTTTGTTATAAGTGATTTCTAGTTTGGTTTTTAGGGAGGATTGCAGGTTTGTTAAGATTTGTGAGCCATGAAAAAAGACAGGAAAGGAGGTAGGCATAAGCAAGAGAGAGTCTGGAGTCTTTGGTGTGGAATGTTTTACTTCTGTATAACAGACCCAATTTTTGGTGTGTCTGATGTACATGCAGGTCAGATTTGAGTTGATCGTCAATGATGGCACCAGAGATTTTGATGTGTGTTTCTGTTTTGATGACAGAGATGTGCTAGAAAAGGTAGATTTAAGATGAGCGAGTGATTTAGGGAGGAATAGGAGAAGTTTGTTTATTTGGGATTGAGAATAAGCTGGTTGTTAAAAAGCCAGCTTTCAACAGAGTTGAAAGAGTTTTGTGTTAGTGTGTGCAGGTCAGCAAGATTATCAGAGGTAGAGATGATTGGAGTCATCAGCATATTGTGTTAGAGAAGAGAGAGAGAACAGGAGGTGTACAGGCAGTTAGTAAAGATGTTGAATAAGAGGGGACCAAGAATTGAGCCTTGAGGAACTTCCTTTTTAATGGGAAGAAAGGGAGAGAATGAAGACAGTCATTTTACAGACTGCTGTCTGTTGGAGAGGTAGCTAGAGAACCATGTACCAGACAGCCAGAGGTCACAGCATTTGGAAAGGAGTTTAGGGTGAGAGGCAGTGTCAAATGCATTAGAGAGGTCCAGAAAGAGACCGGAAACAAGTTTGTTATTGTCTCTGCCTTGGGAGATAGTGTGTGTAAAAGAAATGAGGGCAATAGTTGTGCTGTGGGAGGGACAGAAGACGTGTTGGATGGAAGTGAGTAGATTTTCTTGGAGTAGATACTCCAAGACTTGCTTGTGTGCACATTTTTCCAGTAATTTATCGAAGGGTGACAGGATAGCTGTTGGCTGGTAATTTGAGAGTTCAGTGGAGTTCCCTCCTTTGTGGATAGGTATGGCAAAGAATTGTTTCCAGATTGTGGGAACAGTACATTCAGCGATGGACCAATTGATAAGGATAGAGATGGGGAAGGCAATGGAGTTAGCACAAATTTAAGGAAGAGGGAAGATGGTTTATCCATGGAGGGAAAGCATGGCTTTAGTTTGAGGAGGAGAGTTTTTATGTAGTAAGTGGGAAATATTTTGAGTAAGAAGGAACTTATTTGTATTGTGGGGGGGGCAGTGGAGTTGGAGGAGTTGCTGGTCAGACTTAATTTACTTACAGTTTTGATGAAGTAGGAGTTAAGTATAGTGGCAATTTCAAGGGGAGTGTTGTTGGGACAGGGGTTAGGTGTTGTGGGGTTGCCATGGTGGAGGATCATTTTTTAGAATAAACATCTTTATTAAATTGTCATGTATGACATAGGCAAACTTACATTTATATAAATAAGAAACAAACAACATTGACACCACTTTAGTTGCAAACATTATGCATCACAGCCACCACTGAAACAACTGTAGTTGCAAACATTATTCATCAGTTATAATCTGTCCAGTCACTGTCAGTTAAGCTTCATATGGCTCATTCAAATCCTGCCTCTTAAACCTCATTCCTTCTCTGCATATATTGTTCTCACAGTTCCCTTTTTTTTCTATGTATTTTGCTCTGTCCATTTTCTGAAGATCCCAATTCCAGTTGTTTTATCTCTGTTACTATATTCACTTCTAGTACTTGCTTTTTTGGCAGCCACCATAATTTGACTCAGCAAGGCGTTCCTATGTCTAGGCAATTCCAGTTCTGTATCATAACTCAAAAAATCATCTCCCCAGTCAATACAATCTGCTCACCCAGCATCTCTGACAGAGTGGTTTGCAGGGAATCCCTAAAGTCTGCCAGCTCATTACATTCCCAAAAAATATGTTCCCAGCCCCTTTCTTGCCCATCAGACCTCCAACAGTTGCTATCCACCTGAGGAAAAATTCTTTGCAGTCTACTTTGGGGTATAAAAATGCCTGTGTAAATACTTCCAGACAAAGATCCTAAATCTTCTAGAGTTTGTTGCATATTTGGGAGATATACATATATCCCTCCATTGTCTATTTGTGAATTGCTTATCCAATCTCTCTTCCCAATCCTTTCTAAGTTCCTCTGATTGATTGATTCTTATAATTATTGTGCAATATGTTATAGGCCCTATTAATTATTCCTTTTTTAATGGCAGCTTCTGTTCTAGATTCTATTAAAAAACTCTACCAGTGTTAGTCTTTCATCTAGGACTCCCTATTTCTTTCTCTTTGTCTGTACTCTGATATCAATCCCTGATAGGGAAGGCAATCTCTAACCTGCAGTCCAAAAAATTCTTGGACTCTTCCCATTCTATTACCTTTCCCTATCTAGTTATTTGCTCCCAATACCTTGGTTCCTTTGCCAGTTTTCTCCAATAAATTCCAGCCCCCTCTTGCCTATTATCTGTATCCCTAACCACAGTCATCCCTATCGGCAGAATCTCTTTCCTCCATTCTTGTACTTGTTTAGTTTTTAGAATACTTCCTGCTATTTTATGAATATAATACTCTTTATGATTTTTATTGTTCTCCTTAAGAGTCTGCATCCAAAATCCCAAACTTTCCGTATTTCTTGAGCTTCCCCCCCATGTCATCATCATTCCTTTTCACTTTGAATTATAGTTTTCTGCTTGTGCTATGTATAAGAACCTTAACTGTAGTTCTCTAAAATACTACTTAAATTGGGTAATCCTAGTCCGCCTTGTTCTATTGGAAGAATCATCTTATCCCACTTGACCCTTGCTATCTTCCCTTTCCAGATAAAATCCTTTAACTCTTTTTTTTAATTTCTATCCAGAGCTTCTCCTCTGGTTGATAAAAATATGCGTGATCTGTGTATAAGACTAAACGGATTAAAACATTTTAATTGCTTGTATCTTAGTATCCATAACTGTATAACAAAGCTTCCAGTTTCTCATTTTTTGTATTATCTTCTGTTTAATCTTTTCCCACATATCCTTAGCTGGCACTACAGAGTCATTTCTAATCCATACTCCAAAATGCTTCATTTATCATGTCCCCATAAGTGTGGATATTGTTGGACCAATTTGTGTGTGAGTACATAATTTACTGCTATTGCCTTTGTTTTAGCTTCTTTAATTTTGTATCCTGAGTAGATTTGAAACTGTCTTAAAATGTTCCACAACACTGTAATGTCCCTTTCTGGTTTTGTCATGTATAAAATAATATCATCTGCAAATAGAGCCAACTTTTCCTGACTACCATACCAGTTACATCCTTGAATTTCTGAGTCCCTTATTTTCTTTGCCAGTGGTTCTAAATATAATGCAAACAACAAAGGGGAAAGTGGACAACCCTTCCTGGTTCCCCTACTCAAGCAGAAGTTATCGGAGAGGACCCCACCCACTTTAATTTTTGCCTCCGATTCCTCAAGTATACTCCTAATTGACCTTATATCAGGGAAAGTAAATGCTTCCATTGCTCTGCTCATGAAGTCCCAGTACAAGATGGAGGATCTTGTTGATAGTGTTCCAAAATATTTTGGGGTTGTTGTGATGGCATATCTGAGGTTTTAGGTAACATTTTTTCTTGTCATTGTGGAAAAGTTTTTTTGGTTAAATTACAAAGTTCTTTGTAGGTTTGGTGATGAGGGGGATTTGGTTTTGAGTGAGAGTTTCCAGGCATTGTCCCACTTCATCATTAGTGATCGTGTGGATTGAGACAGCCAAGCTGAGAAGAGAGGTTTAACTTAGATTTTCCTAAGGGGAGTAAGGAAGTTAAGTATGTCAAGAAAAATGTGGTTACATTTTTGTACGGCCTCATCCAGGGTTGTTGTGAAAGGAAGGACCAGTTTGTGGAAAGGAGTGTCTTGTTAAGGATATGTCAGGATTGAAACTGGAGAGGCTCTAACATACTCTGAACTTGTGGGACCTAGTTTGGGGAAGGGAGCATCTTTGGATGCAAGTAAGGGAGTGGTCACTAATGGAATCTGATATTGTTTTAGGGTAATGGTATAGGTCCAGGTGGGATACAAGGATGCAGTCAATGATGGAACTGGAGTTGGTAGGCTTGTTGTAGTGGGTAAGGATGGAGATAAGTTGGGAGAAGCCGTGTAAATTAATACTTGAGTTGGAGGAATTTGAATTTAGGGATTGCCAGTTGATGTTGACATCACCTAGCAAAGTGGTTTCATTGGGTATGTTGAGTGTGAACTAGGAAAGAAAATGTTCCAAAATGGGAGCATTTTCTCCAGGAGGAGTGTATATGGCATCTGTAGTTAGTATTTTGAGTTTGTTGAGTTTGCAGTTCACTGCAAGAAGTTCTACAGGGTGAAAACTGTGGGGTGAGATGGAAAATGAAGATAGTTTAATGTTGTTAGAATAAATTATGGCAACACCTACTCCTTTCTTATGATGTCTGTCTAAATGAAGGATGTTGTATCATGGGGAGAAATTCATTATCTGAAATGAAAGGTTTGAGCCATGTTTCTGTGAGAGTTATTATGTCAGGGAAATTGTGGGCCATCCTTGCATGGTGTTCACTGACTTTGTTAAGAATGCTGTGAATATTTAATGAGAACAGGATTACGTGTTTGAGCAAGTAGGGGGGAGGGAAGGGAGGTTGTGAGGGTAGGGGGGAGGGGAGGGAGGTTGTGAGGATAGGGTTTTTGAAGAGGGGCTGGAGAGAAGGCCTGGGTTAGGGTGAATGTCACCTGAAAGGAGTGTGGAATTGTTGGCATAGAGTAAAGTAGGAATAGTGAGGAGGACAAAGTGATATTTAGGTTTCGTTTTTAGGGGTGTAGGGGGTTGGGGGGAAAATTTGATCTTGGATAGGAATGAGTACAAGTTGTATAGCAGAGAGGGAGATAGAAAGAAGGAATGATGGGATTCTGAGTCTGTAGGATAGTGAATAGCTGTAGGTGGATGATTTATAGGATGAATTTCAGTTTGATAAGAAGTGAGGTATGATAGAAACAAAAAAAGAGGTGTGAAGACAAGGGTAAGGAGCATTGTGAGGGTGGGAATGGTCATACTGAGGAGGAAGTTTAAGTGTGAATGTGTAGAAGAAAGAGTGAAAGTACCTATGTGGAAGTGTGTGTGTACTAGGAGGTAGAGTTTAATATGGAGTGGTGTTGTAAGGGGAACAGTTTGGTAAGTGAGAAGTGCAAATACAGAGAAGTGTTAGTAGAGATAGAGTGTCTGTGTGGTTGTAAAGCAGTAGTAGTGTGCACATGGGGGTAGCGATAAGTAGGAAGGGATGTGGAGCACAGATTGAGTTGAAGCGGTATTCTTGCTAAAACCTAGCTTGTTAACCTAATGGAATGTGTTTGTAAGGTCCTGGAATAGGGTGTGGCTAATTAATTAAGCAGATTTGTCAAGATATCATCTGTTTAAAATATTGGACACTAAAAAAGTCATTTCAGATGCTGTAGTGAAGGTGGTAATTAATAAGGGACCCTGGCTAGCTTAATGGGAGACACTTATAGGGACTTTAACTGTATATGAACGTGTCTGTCTGGGTGTCATCCTGAATGATCTGTTATGAAGGTAGTTTCTCAGACGGCTGTTGGGAGTAGTTCATAGGTAGGTACTAGGCTATTGGCCCTAGGGCCTATATAAGCCTAGCCAAATGGTAGCCTGGCTTTCACCACCCAAGAAAATTATTTTCTTGTGCCCCTGTTGAGCAGAGCCACAGAAGTGATCCCTGGGGTGAATTTCCTATTTCCCATCCGATCATCGAGATTTTTTGTAAAGAGTGCTAATGCGGAGCTTTGTTTGATATAGATAGGTAGTTTGTTCCAGAGTATGGGAAGTCTCTGGGATAGGAATCTATCCCTCCAGCATGTTCTGTTTATTATAGTGACAAGGTTTACGTCCCTAGAGTGTGTAGCTCGGAGGGATTGGGATTTCTTTAAGTGGAGCATGTCCAACAGCTCTGGGTTCAAGTGACATGTATGTTAGGCAGAGATCTTCTCTGAGTAGGTGATATGCGACGGAGTAAAGCTGGAGTTTTTTGAGACGGTCTGAGTAGGGCATCTGTTTGAGGCCGGTAATCCTCTTTGTAAGGTATTTTTGCGACCTTTCCAGTTGTTGTAGATGTCTTGTGAGGTACATACCAAAAGGGGCGTTGTAAACTATAATGGTTCTAATGAGTGATGAGTAGAGGGGAACAGTGACATCTTTTTTCCTGGATGAGAAACCTTTTGTGATAAGGTGTGCTACATAGAAGGATTTCCTGACTACTGTAGCGATGCGATTATCAAAAGAGAGACTACTGTCCACCTGTGTCCCAAGGTCTCTCATCACACTTTCGGTGTTAAGCAGACTACCGCCTATGTGGTAGTTCATGGGTACAGAGTTTTTACCAAAAGGAATGACAATGCACTTTTTGGCATTGAGCTTAAGGCCATGGCTTTGACACCAGGCATCTGTCTCAGTGAGGCCCTTTTGTAGGATGTCCACATCGTTAGGAGTTTTGATTATGGCTCCTAGTTTGCAGTCATCTGTGAACTTTGTTAGCCAAAGACCTTCTGTGTTAGCCTGTACTTCAGAGAAGTAGATACCAAACAGGAGGGGACCCAGGACTGAACCCTGTGGTACTCCACTTGTCACTGGTCTGAAGTTGGATTTGGAGTCTGCTACTTTCACAGTGTGGGTTCCGTCAGTGAGCCAGTTTGCAACCAATCTTGTGACATAGAGATTTATACCTAGTTTAGTGAGTTTATCTACAATTCCAAAGTGGGGGATGGTGTCAAAAGCCTTGGCTAGATTTAGATAGGCTGTGTGAACCACCTTACCCTCATCTACAGCTTTGGTGACCGCTTCAAAGAAGTCTGTCAGGTTTAGGAGACATGATCTGCCTTTTACAAAACCGAACTGGGTAGGGTCTGGAGTTTGGATATTACCAATTTCATTGTTTATAAGTTCCATGATGATATGTTCCATAGCCTTGCAGACCAAGCTCATCAGGCTAATGGGGCAGTAGTTCCCAGGGTCCATGGTAGCTTCCCCTTTGTGGAGTGGGATAACCATTGCTGTGCACCATTCAGTGGGCACAAAGGCTGAGGTGAGGCTATGATTGAACATGGTACTTAGATGGGGTGCCTGTTTGTTCTGTAGTTCATGTAGAACGCAGCCTGGGATCTTGTCAGGTCCAATGGATGCTGTGTTCTTGGCTTTGGAGAGTGTGGTTTTTTTTTACCTGTGCAGCCGTGATTACAGGAATTTTGCATTCTTCCGGTATAGAGATGGGCCCTTTAGGAGATGAGAGGGAGGTAAAGTTAGCATTAAACCTATCTGCCAGGATGTTGGCAATATCATTTGGTTCTGTATATTTAGTGCCATTGTGCTGTAACTCAGAGCAGATCTGAGTGTTGCCATTGAGATTCTTGACATAGCTATAGAATGCTTTGTGGTTGTCTTTAGAATCAGTGGCAATTTTGTTTTTGTAACTAGCTTTGGAGGATTTTATGAGGGATCTCAGCTTCTTACTGAGGCTGACCAGGGAGTTCCTCTAATCATGGGATTTTACTCTTTTTTTGCAACAGTTTCTTTCTTCTGTTGTAGAGTTTGTTTATGGCAGGGGACCACCAGATTGGCTTCCTTTTTTTGGAGGATAGCATCTTGGTTCTGTTAGGGATTGCACGATCCATGCACTCGTGTAAGTGCTTATAAAGTGCATTTGTGTAGGATTCAGCAGTCGTACCTCTATTATCCGTCAGCATGGGTGTCATGAAGTTTGCCACTTCTGTCTTAAGAAGCGTGAAGTTGGCTTTCGAGAAATTTTTTACGGTGGTTTCCCTAATGGGGGGTGGGGGTGGGATGTGGCTGTCTAGGGTGGTTAGCTTGTAGTTGGATCTGACCAACAAGGAATTGACCTCTGGTGTGGAACACCAGTTGCCCATGTTGGTAATGACCAGGTCTAGGGTATTGTTGCCCCTGGTGGGGGTGTGGATAAGTTGATCCAAGGTGGTGGAATTTATGAATTCCAGAAAACATCGAGCACAAGAGTTGGTACATGAGTAGTTTTCCCAGTTATTGGTGTGGTAGTTGAAATCGCCCATTATTAGGGTGTGAGGTTGTACCCTAATATTTTCCAGTGTATCAAGAAATGAGGAGTGGGAATCCTGAGGCATGGTGTTAGTGTTAATTGTTGCTTAGACATCTGTTGAAACTGTTTTCCCCACCCCCCATTTTCTGCTGTGTCTTCAGTTGGTATAACTGTTTTTTACAGCTTGTGTGTTATCTAACTCAAGGAACACTTAATTTGACCTGTTAGTAACAGCCTGCATTTAATTGCTGGAACCTGTGTTCTGAGAGACTGCCTTTCATGCTCTCTGCAAATATACAGAGCTGAGTATATTTTTTTGGTTTTAGAGTTTGTACTGTTAGTTGTTGCTTAGATCTCTGTTGAAACTGTTTTGTCCCATCCACCCTCCCTATTTTTGGTTTGTAGTTTAAATTTGGTGGCTTTTGCAGTTGCCCGCCCCACTGTAGATTTGATCTGGGACACTCCCCCAGTCCCATCTCTTTACCACATTCTACCTAATGACCTCTTTCTGCACTTGCTTTTAGTCCCTTTTAATTTAATTGTATTTTTTAAACTGTGTTTGGTCTAATATTGCTACATAATCAAGTGTGCTAGCTTACATGCCGCGGTGGTGCACCGGTAGCATTGTTGTCTCACAGTAAGAGGTTCTCCCGTTCGATTCTCGGCGGGAGTGCGGGGGAGTGCCTTCTGTGTGGAGTCCGCATGTCCTCCCCGTGGTTTGGTGGGCATTTGAAAGACATGCATAAATGGGCGTGCCTTCACTGAAGGTTGAAGGTCGAGCTGGCACCTCGGCGTTCGTGAAAATCTACTGCCAATCATTAGCGGACCGGAGTTCCGCTGTGGCGACCCCTAACTGGGAAAAGCCAAAAGACAACAACAACAAATCAAGTGTGCTAGCTTGCACTGTATGTGAATTGTTTTTACTACTGTTTTGCTACTTTTCTGTAAAAAAAAAAAAAAAAAAACTGTAAGCCTGTTTCCTACCTTTCCTGTAACCAGTGTTCCAGATACAGATTTGCTGTATCCAGGACTGTATGTAAACTTCTGAGACCCCCCAAGCCTTTCTGTGTTGGAGGGAAGCCTTCTAGCTTAGCAGTGGGAGTGGTAAGCACTAGGTAGCCTGTCTACCACATAAGGAGTGGTTCTGGCCCAGAAATTGTAGTTATTGGCAGTTTGGGCAATCTCTTCCATCTCTCTCAACTTTCTGATTTGAAAGCCTGCATTTGCACTTGTTTCTTTCCTGTAACTCTAGTGCAGATACAGATTCTTAGTTTTAGCACTTAAATTTGCTTATTCATGCTCAGCACTTTTTCAGAACTTGTAAGCACTAAATAAGCTACTAATTACTATAGCTAAAGGAAAACAGTTTTTGTACTTACTTTTCTCACTTGCTTAGAGAAAAACGGCTCTTGTACTCACTTTCCTCACTTGCTTAGAGAAAAACAGCTCTTGTACTCACTTTCCACACTTATCTAGAGGAAAATAGTTTTTTATTCAGGCATATCCAAGGGTCAGCTCCCAGTGTTCTCTCCTGTCTATCTGAGGAATCTGGGCATCTTGAGGCAATATAGAAATTGCCTCATGTACACAGACAACCCTCTCCTCCTACCTCCCAACACTACAACCTGTGAGAGATGCACTTATCTAGACAAACTGGAGGTAAAGCACTCTTCAACCAAGACTGAACTTGACAGTCATGAGGAGAAGGTAAACATTTGCACCACACCACACTCATCACATAGTCTCACTAAATGTACACCTCCAAAATCCACACATAGTAACACAAAAACATTCGCAAACATTCACGGAGGCTCTCAATAATAATCTGTCTAAGCAACAGAGACCTCCAAAGCAGAAACGCAAGCAACCTCCATCCCCCAACACAACCCAAATGACACATAGCCCACAGACTCAGTGTGCCACTCAACCACAGCCAATAAGGCAAAACAACGTACCCAACACAGTAGTCATAGGTGACTCTATAGTCAGGCACACTGATGTCCCACTCACCAGGCTAAACAAGAAGAAGGTTACTGACAGCTGCCTGTCGGGTGCCAGGATCTGCCACATAACCCATGCACTCAGGTCACTCCACAACAAATACAAATATGACTCTGTCATTGTTCATGTTGGTGTGAATGACCTGAGATGTACCTCCCTGAACTACATGAAAAGAGACATGGAAGAGCTCTCCGATCTTGTAGACCAGGCAGGTATGACCCTAGCCCTGAGTAGCATTCTGCCATCACCCAGAATGACACCGCAGTACAAGGGCAAAATGGTTAACTTCAACAATTGGCTAAGCTTCTGGTGTCATTCTAAGGGGATCCAGTATCTGTCTGCTTGGGATGACATGGTCGACAGACCACGATGCTTTGCCACTGATGGCCTGCACCTGTCTCCCCTGGGATTCCGGATACTGGCTAAGGCTCTTGCTGCCCCTATAGTGCCTTTTTTAGGCAAGGTTCAAATAACAAATTCACCACCATAACAGGAACAGGCAAGCAAAAACTGAGGGTAATGCTACTCAGTGCTAGAAGTCTAAATGTCAAAATGCACTCACTCGAGGCACTCCTTAAAATGGAGAACATCGATATCTGTGCAGTGGCTGAGACCTGGTTCAAGGCTCCAGAAAGCACCCCTGCACTGCCAGGCTATAACTCATACCACACTTTTTGGCCATGTAACCTGGACCGAAACACCAAAGGCGGAGGTGTGTCCATATTCATTTAGGATATCTACACCTCCAGGCTAGTTGCTCAGCATAATGTATCCGAGGTTATCCAAGTGCAACTAACTCTGGGCAAAATTGCAATCCAAATTGTGGCTTGCTACAGATCCCCCACCATGCTCCAGGATTCCCACTCCTCTTTTCTAGATGTACTGGAAAATATTAGGGTTCAACCAAACACCCTAATAATGGGCGACTTCAACTACCCCACCATTAACTGGGAAAATTACTTGTGTACCAACTCCTTAGCTCAACTATTTCTAGAATTCATAAACTCCAATGCCCTGGATCAACTTATCCACACCCCCACCAGGGGCAACAATGTCCTAGAACTAGGAGTAAAGCTGGAGTTTTTTGAGGCGGTCAGTGTAGGGCATTTGTTTGAGGCCAGTAATCCTCTTTGTGAGGTACTTCTATGGCCTTTCCAGCTGCTGCAGATGTCTTTTGAGGTACATTCCAAAAGGGGTGTTGTACTCTATAATGGGTCTAATGAGTGTCGAGTAGAGGGGAACAATGACCTCTTTTTTCCTGGATGAGAACCCTTTTATGATGAGGTGTGCCACGTAGCAGGACTTCTAGAAAAGAGGAGTGGGAATCCTGGGGCATGGTGGGGGATCTGTAGCAAGCTAGAATTTGGATTGCGGTCTTGCCCAGAGTTAGTTGCACTTGGATAACCTCGGATGCATTATGCTGAGCAACTAGCCTGGAGGTGTGGATATCCTTAATGAATATGGACACGCCTCCGACTTTAATGTTTCGGACCAGGTTAGGTGGCCGAAAGGTTTGATATGAATTAGAGCCTGGTAATGCAGGGGTGCTCTCTGGAGCCTTGAACCAGGTCTCTTTCACTGCACAGATATCGATGTTCTCCATTTTAAGGAGTGCCTTGAGTGAGTGCATTTTGAGGTTTAGGCTCCTAGCATTGAGTAGCATTACCCTCAGATTTTGCCTGCTTGTACCTGTTACGGTGGTGAATTTGTCACTTGAACCTTGCCTAAGAAAGGCACTATAGGGGTGTCAAGAGCCTTAGCCAGTATCCGGAATTCCAAGGGCGACAGGTGCAGGCCATCTCTGGCAAACCATCGTGGTTTGTCGATCATGTTATCCCAGGCAGACAGATACTTGGTCCCCTTAGAATGACACCAGAAGCTTAGCCAATTATTGAAGTCAATCATTTTGTCCTTGTACTGTGGTATCATTATGGGTGATGGCAGGATGCTACTCAGGGCTAGGGTCATACCTGCTTGGGATACAAGATTGGACAGCTCCTCCATGTCTCTTTTCATGTAGTCCAGGGAGGTACGCCTCAGGTCATTCACACCAACATGGACAATGACAGAGTTGTATTTGTACTTGTTGTGGAGTGACCTGACATGTGTTATGTGGCGGATCCTGGCACCCGACAGGCAGCTGACAGTAACTTGCTCCTTGTTTAGCCTGGTGAGTGGAACATCAGTGTGTCTGACTATAGAGTCACCTATGACTAGAGTGTTGGGTACGTTGTTATGCCTTATGGGCTGTGGTTGAGTGGCACACTGAGTTTGTGGGCTATGTTTCATTTGGGTTGTGTTGGGGGGTGGAGGTTGCTTGCGTTTCTGCTTTGGAGGTCCCTGTTGTTTGGGTAGATTTTTATTGAGAGTTTCCACGAATGTAGGTGTGTGTTTTGTGTTTCTATGTGTGTGTTTTGGTGGTGTAGGTTTTGAGGGACTATGTGATGAGTGTGGTGTGGTGCAAGTGTTTACCTTCTCCTCTTGACTGTCTAGTCCAGTCTTGGGTGAAGAGAGCTTTGCTTCCAGTTTGGCTATATAAGTGCATCTCTCACAGGTTGTAGTGTTGGGTGGTAGGAGGAGAGGGTTGTCTGTGTACATGAGGCAATTTCTGCATTGCCCCATGATGCACAGATTCATCAAGTAGACAGGAGAAAACACCGGGAGCTGACCCTTAGACATGCCTGAATAGGTGCTTATTTAGGGCACTGTGGCTTTTAGGGAGTCTTTTAGATAATTTGATACTTTTTTCTGGAACTTCAGAAAGTAGTGATAGAAGAGAGACTGGCTTATACTGTAGTAAAACTTGCTGGGAAGGTCCCTGTTCAGTATTTACTTTCCAGAGACCAAGAAAGAAAATATTGGAAAAGACTTGTTAATTATATGCTGGAAAGGCATGGATAAAATGCATTGCATGCCCTTAAGAGATTTGCATTAAGTGCATCAGAACATGCTACTCCATCATTTGGTAGCTCTTTAGCCATTTACTTTCTTCCTGTAAGGTGACCAGTAGCTGACCCTGTTCATTTAGCTGTTTGATTGGTCAGAGAAGGTGATGTGGTATTAGCTTAGAGTTCAGAATATTTAGTGAAAAAAAAAACATGCAGTGGTTATACGTGATGGATCTGTCCGTGTAGCACAGAGAATTATGAGTGTAAATAGAGAATTTCATCTAGGAGTCTTGGGTTTACTTTGAGTCCCTCGGCCTTCATTCAACTACTGTGTGACTACTGAGCAAAACATTTAACCTATGATTAATGATTGCTTCTGAGAGGAATCCCTGTGCCTAGTGAGGTTTACCCTGTTAACAGAAGATAAAAGAAAAAAAGAGCTAAATGTGTTACTGTGTATCAATGAGAGGTTGTTACTTTTTCTAGTTTTGCCAGCTAATTTGTTCATCTCATGAACAAGCCTCTGAGCTTACTAAGTAATTTGTTCTACCCTGCTGAAAGATAGCTGGCTTTTGCTCTATTGCTTGCTGTTGTGTATTTGTTTCTAGCAATTCAATTAGTTTGGTGTAACTGGCATGGTAAGTAAGTATTTTAGCCATTTTGGCTTTGTTTATACCTGACCTCAGATGATAGCCATGGAGCAAGCATCTGACAAGACACCCTTGGTTTTACTGATGATTAGTATTCTGTTTTGTAGCGGCAGTAGTATTTTCCTATGCTGGGGCCAGAACTTTAAATCTGATGTTGTTAATCTTCTTTCCATTCATCACTGATGGGTTCGGTTCTGAGCCCCTTGGAACCGTTGTTGGCCTAATACCAAGCTCGCGTACACCAAAAGCACTCGAGCTAAACTGCTGCCCACAATGTCCTTCTCCCTGTTACCTCAGATCTCGTTTGCCGCGTAGCCATATAGAAGCGTTTCACCGAGCTCTCAAGCTAAGTGATATTTTTTGTATTTTTGGATATTTATCCCTTATTTAGTCACTTTCTACATATTTTCCCTTCTATTTCACTCGTTTTACTGTTATTGTAACTTTCCTAACTAGCTCTACCCATTGGTAATTCTTCTTACCATCGCTGGTACACCCTCTCCTTACCCTTGTGGTATCACTTGATACCATTGGTTGGTATCTTCTTTCCTTTTCTTCTTCCTTTTCTTGGCTTTTTAGGTGTTTAATATTCTTGTTAACTTGTGTGGAAATGTCTGATAAAAAAGGGACTTTGGGGTTTAAACATTGCACCACTTGCAATGGTAAACTCCCAAAAGGCGACTCTCACGACGACTGTGTTTATTGTGTGGGGGTTTCTCACCTCTCTGTTAAACCCCCATGGCAAATTTGCCAAAGTTTCAGTCAGCGGATGCTGAATGAAAGGAAAAATAAATTGATTTTGAAAGGCCTTCTCGCTTCTCCTTTCTCAGAGGCCCTATCTGTGTTGGAGGGCTCAACCCCTCCAATGAAGGACAAGAAACATCCACATTCTGATCCCTCTTCACCAGCTGGTGATAGGAGTAAGACCCATAAACATAAGGCCCACAGAACACTCTCGGAGCATAGACTTGCCACTTTGGCTCCGACTACTACTATTGTTCAGAGCTGTGCTTCGTTTACTACTATGACTCAAGCCATGGACATTACCGGATTCTCGACATCTGCGCCACCCTCGTTACTGACTGCTATGGCACTGACCTTGCCTTTCACTTCAGCTACGGCACTGACCTTGCCTTCGACAGCTACGGCACCAACTTTGCACTGAAAACAGTTCCGACCCATGCAATTCCTTTGGAACCGATGACATCAACTCTGAGCACCTCTTCTGCACCGAGCCCTTTTACTACTCCACTGATTCCTTTGCTACCTGTCTCCAAATTAGAGACTACAGTGCCACTAGCGCAGACACCACAGACCCGATACTCCCCTTCATTGGATCCGTTCCTGGGTCAAATGTACAGTCCCTTTTTGGACGGACCCGACTCCTTTTCAGGAGTGTCCACGAGGTCCACCAGGAGTCTATCCGAACTTGATGTGGTGCGCCTGTTGGATAAGCTGTTGATGGCCAGAGGGATACCAAATGTTCCTAAGACTCATCCCCCTCTGGGACTTGGGTCTGTCTCTCCCAGGACTCCGACGTATATGCCTCCTTCAGACCCATCGGTTCCGAACCCCATTGCTCAGACATCCTTTGTAGAACCCCGTTCCTCGGTGCCAACAGTGACTGTCACTGAGGCTTCGAGGCAACCCTTTGGTTTTCAGTTCCAACGGAACTGTCCCTTCCTTAGACTCATGGTTGGGGGGGGCAGAGTCCTCGGTCCAGGGCACGGTTCCGAATGTTTTATCGGTTCCGCCCTTGGATGCAGGGATAACATCTGCCCCAATCCTGCTTGAGGCTCCATCCCTGGGAGCGGGTCCGACGGAGCGGGGTGTGACCCCGGTTCCGAGGTTGTCCTTTTCGGTTCTGGGCTCCCACTCCTCTTCGGACGGGCCTGCTTTTTGGGTGATGGAGAGGGTGGTTGCTTCGGGAAGCGCTCCTCCAACATCGGAACTTCACCACCTCCATAGGTATCACAAGGGATAAGAAACTAAGAGTAATGTTACTCAACGCCAGAAGTCTAAACCTCAAGATGCACGCACTCGAAACTCTCCTTAGCATGGAGAACATCGATATATGTGCAGTAACAGAAACCTGGTTCAGGGCTCCCGAGAGCACCCCAGCACTACCAGGTTATACCTCATACCATGCTTTTCGGCCCCAAAACTTGGACTGAACCACAAAAGGAGGGGGAGTATTGATATTCATCAAAGATACCCACACCTCCAGGTTGGTGGCAAAGCACGAAGCATCAGAGACTATCCATGTGCAACTAACAGTAGGTAAAACTGCCTTTCAGTTTATCGCCTGCTACAGACCACCCTCCCAAACACAGGAACCCCACTCGGCCTTCCTGAGAACACTGGAAAATATGAAGGTCTCTCCAAACACCATTATATTGGGTGACTTTAACTACCCAAACATAGACTGGGAGCATTACTCTAGCTCCAACACCCTAGCCCAAAGGTTCCTAGAATTTATAAACTCAAATGCTATGGAACAACTTGTTACCACTCCCACAAGAGGGGAAAACATACTGGACCTGATCATCACCAACATGGGGACTCTATGCTCCAGACCAGAAGTGTATCTCTCACTGGTAAGATCAGACCATAAACTAATTTCACTGGATATTCACATCCCGACCCCACCCCCTGCCCAGAAAACCACAGTGAAAAACTTCTCTAAAGCAAATTTCACACTCCTCAAAACCGAGGTGGAATCCTTCAAAGCCCCCGGGCCTGTGGAAAATATGGCCCAGACCGCAGAATCCTTTATAAACGCATTCTATGAACACCTTCAGGAATGCATAGATCATGCGATCCCAAATAAAACCAAGACCCAATCCTCCAAAGGCAGACGTCCTGTCTGGTGGACCCCAGTCATAAACAAACTATACAATAGAAGGAGGAAGCTACTAAATGATAGAGCAAAATCCCAAAAAGGGAAGGCATCACTGATCAGTATTGGCAAAAAACTACTGGCACTCATAAAATTGTCTAAGGCCAGCTTCGAGAGAAAAATTGCACAGGACACTAAGGATAATCACAAGGCTTTCTTTAGTTATGTTAGGAACCTGGGTGGTAATTCCCAGATATGCTCAGAATTAGTCCAAAATGACAAAAAATACACTGAACCCACAGACATTGCCAACATCCTAGCTGACAGGTTCAGCGCAAACTTCTCCCCCCCCCCCTCCCCACCAAAAGGGCAAATATCTATCCCAGCAGAGTGCTGCCCCCCTGACATCTCAGATGCTCAGGTAAGAGCTGCCCTCTCCAAAGCATAAAACACAGCATCAATGGGACCAGACGTTGTACCGGGCTGCATCCTACATGAACTCCAAGAAGAGCTAAACCCAAACATAAAACTACTGTTCAATCTCAGCCTTACTACAGGATATGTGCCAAAAGAGTGGTGTACAGCAACAGTGGTCCCTCTCCATAAAGGTGGTGCCTCAACGGATCCTGGAAACTATCGCCCCATAAGCCTGACTAGCTTGGTCTGCAAAGCTATGGAAAGGATCATCATGGACCTCATAAATAAAGATATTGGGGACCTACAGACACTGGATCCTACCCAGTTCGGCTTCGTTAAGGGCAGATCCTGCCTCTTAAACCTGGTTGATTTCTTTGAAACAGTCACCAAGGCGATTGACGAGGGGAAGGTGGTCCACACAGCCTACCTGGACCTCGCAAAAGCCTTCGATACAATACCCCACTCAGGCATTATAGATAAGCTCACCAGCTTAAATATAAACCCCTATGTCACTAGATGGATTGCAAACTGGCTCAAGGACAGAACCCACATGGTTAGAATTGCTGGAGCCATGTCAGACTCCAAACCAGTTACAAGTTGTGTCCCACAAGGCTCAGTCCTGGGACCTCTCTTGTTCGGTATATATTTCTCGGAGGTACAGGCCAACACGGAAGGACTGTGGCTGACCAAGTTCACAGATGACTGCAAACTGGGCGCCGTAATCGACTCTCCAGCTGACACAAGCATCCTCCAAAAAGGCCTCATAGAAACAGACAACTGGTGCCAGAGCCATGGCCTCAAGCTAAATGCCAAAAAGTGTATAGTCATCCCCTTGGGCAAAAACAAAGTGCCCACAAATTACCACATAGGTGGTAATCCATTAAGTACAGAAGAAGTAATTAGGGACCTGGGGACCCAAGTTGATAGCAATCTCTCATTTGACAACCACGTGGCCAAAGTGGTTAGAAAAACATTTTATATAGCCCACCTAATCATGAAGGGATTCACATCTAGATCAGGGGAGGTCATCGTGCCTCTTTACTCATCCCTCATCAGGCCCATAGTTGAGTACAATGCCCCTTTTGGGATGTACCTTACCAGACACCTGCAGCAACTGGAAAGACCCCAAAATTACCTCACCAAGAGGATCAAAGGGCTCAAACAGATGCCATATGCTGCACGGTTAAAGAAACTCCAGCTCTACTCAGTGGCATACCGCCTGTTCAGAGGCGATCTGTGCCTGACGTATAAAGCCATGTCCAACCCAGAATTAATGGACGTGCTGCACCTCAGAAAATCCAAATCCCATCGAGCTACGCGCTCGAGAGACTTGAACCTCAGCACTGAAATAAATAGGACATGCTGGAGGGACAGATTCATAACCCAGAGGCTCCCTTCACTCTGGAATAAAATCCCAGTCCAGGTTAGGCAGAGTCCCTCATTGACTCTCTTCAAGAGGAATCTTGATGAGTGGATGGGAGATCGTAGGTTTACCCCGGGTATCACTTCTGTGTCACTGTTAGACAGAGGCACAGTATACTAACCTCGAAAAAGGGCATAGCAAAATAAATTTAAAATGGGTGGCGAAAGCCAAACACATTCTGGCTAGGCTTATAAATGCCCTAGGGCAGATAGCCTAGTATGAACCTATGAACCCTGCTCCCTCTGAGCTACAGCTACCATGAGCCGCCCCCCCAGGCCACCGGGAGGAGAAGCCTCAGGAAACCCCAGTTCAGGGTACCCATCCTTCCGAGTCTTCCTCAGATATTCCCACTGAAGAACCTCCTTGGAAGAAGGCATGCAACAGGAAGCACATAGACTCTCCTGAAGAGTCTTTGACAGAAGACACGGACTACGATGATTGGGAGGGGTCCCCATGGTCACCCATGGATGATGTCTCCTTTGGAGACCTCCTGGAAATATTAAAACAGAGGGGTGGCTGGAAGCCTCTCCAACCCTTCCTCAGAGGAGACCATGTTCCTGCAGGCTTTTTGCTCCCGGCCTTCTACCTCTTGGGTGACCCCACCTGTCAATGAGTTAATCCAGCTCATCGTGCAGTGTGCTTGGCAGAACCCTGACTCTATTGAGGCCATTCCCCGGAGACCTGATAAGATCCCCCCTCCCCCGGAAGAGCATCCACATTGGTCCAGAGGTTTGCCAGTTGATGCTTTGGTGGTGGTGGCGGTCACTAAAAAGGATCTAGCTGTAGAAAGTCCTGCTGTTCACCCAACCAGCAGGTTGGGGAAGCGAGTCTTTGCTTCGGCGACTTTTGCTGTCTGGTCCCTGAACTACTTGTCACATTTCACGATGCTCCAAAGAGATTTGATTACTGAACTTTCTGGATCCCTCGCGGGTCAAGTTTCTGATGAGGCACGGGACAAGATTGCCTCTCAATTTACCACCCTTGAATCTATTTCCAGTTCGTGTATGAGGCTGCTTTCCCACACACCTGAAGGGGTGGCTTGAGCTTCGGGTGCAGGCATAGTCATGAGGCATCATGCCTGGATGCACATCTGTGACTTCTCTTTTTTGAACACCCCTTTTGAACCATCTTCCTTATTTGGTTCTAAAGTGAAGGACATGCTGGCCAGGTGCGAGCAAGATGGAAAGACTCTGTCTGCCATTGTCCTACATTTTGCCAAGCCTCAGCGTTCTTTTTACAGGAACCAGAGGAGTGGGAAAATCTCGCACAAGAAATCTCAGGGTCCCTTCTGTAACGCATGTGGCAAGGATTCTCCCAGAGGCAGAGGGAGTTCCAGTGGTGGAAGATGCCCCTTTAGGGGCAGAGGGGGGTACCTGAAACCAAGACTCCAGGGATTCATTCTCTGGGCAGTCTTATCAACGCTCCTGAAGCGTTGCCCGATTGCTTTCCTCTGGAAGCAGTCGGGGCTCGTTTTTCTCTGCACTAAACTGCCTGGTGCTCTATTACAAATGATCGATGAGTGCAGATCATAATCTCTAGAGGCTCCTACATCTCTCTAATCTCCCGTCCAAAACCTACAAAGAACCTTCCCAACGTTCCACCCATTCAAAGGGAAGAAGCGGCTTCAGAGGTAAGAAATCTGTGTCAAAAAAGAGTCATCCAGCCAGTCCCTCCAGACCAGTGCTGATCCAGGTTTTACTCAAGATTCTTTTTAGTGCCAAAAAAGACCGGGGACTGGAGACCCATTCTGGATCTCAGCCATTTAAACAAATCAGTTGTACAAACCAAGTTCCGCATGGTCTTTATTCAATCCATTCTCCCATTTTTAAGGGAGGATGTATGGATGTGCTCGATAGACCTCCGGGATTTGTATTACCACATCAAAATGGACAAACACTCCAGGAGTCTCTTCGCTTCCAGCTAGGAGCCATTCATTACCAGTTCCGAGCCCTGCCATTCGGTCTCTCGATGGCCCCCAGAGTGTTCACGAAATGTTTAGCATCTGAGACTTTAAGGATTCCAGGTGTTTCCATATTTAGACAATTGGCTCCTCTCCATCCCCACCAAGCATCTTCTGACTATGTCCCTCTGATACACCCTTTCACTAGCGGAGTCCCTAGGCATCACTGTACACTGGGAGAAATCCAACTTAGAACCTACCCAACAGCTGGAATTTATAGGGGCAGTTTTCGATACCCGATCCTGCCTGGTATCTCTGCCGGCTCACAGACTTCAAAGGTTAAGATCGCAAGTGTGTGTGATACTCTGTCAAAAAAAGTATCAGCAAGGGAAGTTTTCCAGGCTCAAGGGTCCATGAATGCAGCCATTCCGATAGTTCCTCTGGCAAGGTTACACAAGAGACTGTTACAATGGCTTCTGTTGTCCCAGTGGTTTGCAAATCTCCATCCCCTAAACTCACAGATGCTCATAAACAACTCTTACAAGCAAGATCTCCTCTGGTGGATGAGGCCAGATGCAGAACTTTGGTGTTGCCCCATTCAGACCCCTCAACCCAATGCCACTGTGACCACGGATGCTTCCCTGATAGGATGGGGGGGCCATTTTCAGGGAAAGACAGTCCAAGGCACATGATCGAGCTTAGAGGCCAACCTGCATATCAGTGGTTTGGAGTTGAGAGGTGCTATTAGCATTGCAGGCATTACATCCGCTTCTTCCCCCTGGAACGATTGCAATTCAGTCAGACAATATGTTAGTAGTCTGGTACATCAACCAGCAAGGAGGAACCAAATCTTACCCCTTATGTCGAGAGGCCATGAGAATCTGGCACTGGGTGATAGCTTCCGACCACTTTCTTATAGCAATACACATCCCAGGGAGTTCCAACGTGATTGCGGACAGGTTGAGCAGATGCAGTCTCCTTCCACACGAGTGGTCTCTCAATCCCAAAGTGACGGCATAAATTTTCAGCCCATGGGGCCAGCCCTGCTGCAACCTATTTTTCCTCCCCTTCGAACAACAAATGCAGCAGCTATTTTGCCCTCTTTCCCCCTGAGTGGGGAGTCCTCGAGAGACTCTCTGACTCACGATTGGCCCACGGGTCTCCTCTAAGCTTATCCCCCAATTCCCTTGATACATCTATTCTTAAAGAAAGCCACTCGGTTGAGATGCAAGGTGATCCTCATTGCCCCATTCTGGCCTTGTCAAGTGTGGTTCCCCTTCCTCCAGCCTCATCTGTTACAGCCTCCATGGATCCTGGACACTCGTCCAGACTTTCTCACCCCCAAGGGTTGACTCACCCGAATCTGTCCACTGTCAAGCTGATGGCTTGGCTTCTCCACTTCCGTTAGTTGCCAGGCAGGAAGCCCTTTCCTCACCTGTTCGCGATATCATTCTGGCCTCCCATAAACCATCCACCAGAAAACTTTACAGAAATAAATGGAAAAGGTTTTCTCTTTGGTCTAAAGAATGGATGCTAGATCCCTTCTCAGTCCCGGTCTCTGTCATCCTTCAATACCTTTCTGAGTTCTTTGAGAATGGAGCATCAGCCTCTACCATACGAGTCCATTTAGCAGCAATTTCCAATTTTCATAATGGAGTGCAGGGCATTTCAGTTATGTCCCTTCACCTGTGCAAAACCTTTCTCAAAGGAGTGTTTCACAGCAGACCTCCAATTAGACATCCCTTAGAGACGTGGAATCTCTCTCTAGTACTGCAGTCTCTCTCTCAGCCCCCCTTTGAGCCTGCTGCAAAATGTGATCTCAAATTTCTCTCATGGAAATCTCTCTTTTTGGTAGCTGTCACTTCAGCTAGACAGATCTCAGAATTACATTCCTTATGCATTAAGAGACCGTACCTGATATTTCATAAAGACAGAGCATCTCTATGTACTAATCCATCCTTTCTTCCCAAAGTGGTTTCTGATTTTTCTGTGAACCAGTCTATCGAGCTCCCAGTGTTTTCCCCGAACTATTCCAATAAAGGAGAATACTGCCTACACTCCGTGGATGTGCATAGGCAACTATGTTTTTACCTAGGCAGGACTAAATCTATACGCAAGACAGACCAACTTTTTATTTCCTTCCCTTCTCTGGCCCAAGGATGGGATATGCTGTGTCAAAAGTTACTTTATCGAAATGGCTCAGAGATTGTATTTCCTTTTCATACTCATGTACAAATGAGCCTAGACTTCACAATATCAAATCACATTCAACTAGAGCTATAGCAACCTCTGTAGCTTTTCACTCCAGAGCCTCTATGGATGACATTTGCTCAGCAGCCATTTGGGCTAAACCACACACTTTCTTCAAACATTATAGGTTCATAGATTAGTACTAACCTAACTGCCCTTGCGAGCCATTTTAAGCCTAGCCAATTATCCCTTGTGAGACTCAAACCCTGCACCTTGTGTTTGTAAGGCAAACACCTTAACCATTAGGCCACCCTCTCAACCCTATTACAAGTTGGATATGGTCTCCAGGGGAAGAGCGGTCTTCGGCTCAATGGTGCTCAAGAATGTTCTTCCATAAGGGCCACCCAAGTTTCTCAGGTAGCCTGGGATTCTGTCCCATCAGTGATGAATGGAAAGAAGATTAACAACATCAGATGAAGAAGTTATGTCTTACCATAACGTTCCATCTGTGTTATTGATCTTCCATTCTTGGCATCCCACACTCCATCACCTACCAAAGGCTCCTGGTAGATCTCATGGGTCCTTGTGGTGTGTCAGAGATTTTGAGCAGAAATGGCCTCTGCTTTATTTCTATATGTCTTATGCAAACCCGATCTGAGGTAACAGGGAGAAGGGCATTGTGGGTAGCAGCTTAGGTCGAGAGTTTTTGGTGTACGCGAGCTTAGTATTAGGCCAACATGGTTCCGAGGGGCTCAGAACTGAACCCATTAGTAATGAATGGAAGAAGATCAACAACACAGATGGAACTTTATGGTAAGACAACTTCTTTTTACTGTCCATTGTTCTTGGTTAACTGACAGTAATTTAATGCATCTGGTAAGTTGCATTCAAGAGAATAGAAATCAGCAGGAAGTTCAAGATGCCGCTGTTTGTCTTTGTTCTAAATGCACTGTCCTGTTAAGAAATTCAACAAAGTCTATAGCTATAAACTATGTGCCCATACATGAATCGGCCCAGTAATGCCCATATTTATGGGGACATGATAAAATAAAGTATTTAGGATTATGGATTAAAAAAAGGACAATGTCATGGCAGCTAAAGATATGTGGGAGGAGACTAAACAAAAGATAATACAAAAACTGATAAATGGGAAGCTCTTGCCTATGGATATGGATAGCAAGATATAAGCAATGAAAATCTTTTAGTTCCTTTAGTTTAAAACACAGGTCAGGCATATTTTTATCAACCAGAGGAGAAGTTTTGGAGTGTAATTAATAGAGTTGAAGGATTTTATTTGTGAGGGAAATAGGGCAAGAGTCAAGTGGGATAAGTGGATCCTGCCAACAGAACAAGGAGGTTTAGAATTACCTGATTTGAAGGGATATTTCAAAGCTACACAATTAAGGCTCTTGTATATAACACAAACAGAAAGGTGTAATTCAAAGTGGAAAGAGATGATGTAGCAGGGGATAATTCAATTAATAAGGAAAGAATGAGATTTTGGATGCAGATCCTTAAGGAGAATAACAGTCATACAGAATATTAAATTCATAAAGCATACCAAGAACTAAAGCAACACTGGAATGGAGAAAGGAGATCCTGCCAGTAGGAATGACTGCAATTAGGGGTACAGAGAACAGACAAGTGGGCACTGGAATTTACTAGAGGAAGCTGGCAAAGAAGCCAAGGAACTGGGAATAAATAATTAGAGAAAGAATGATAATATAATGGGAGGAAACCAAGAAGACATTTGGATTGCAGGCTAGTGATTGCCTTCTGTATTAGAGATTGATATCAGAATATAGACAAAGAGAAGGGGATAGGGGAATCTTAAATGAAAGATATGCTCTGGTTGAATATTTAATTGAATCTAGAACAGAAGCTGCTGTTTAAAAAGGGGATAATTAGTAGAGAATATAAAATACTGCATGATAACTATGGGAATCAATAAGAAGAGGTCAGAAAAGGTTGTGAAGTTGAGATTAGATATGCATTTCACAAAAACAATCTGAGGGCAAATGTGTGGCTCCTAAATATGCAGCAAAGTTGAGAAGATGTAGGATTTTTGCCTAGAAGCATTTACATAGATACTTTTATACTTTTATATTTTTCATCAGGTAGATGGCAAATGTTGGAAGTGTGATGGGGAAGAAAGAAGCAACTGGGAACATATGTTTTGAGAGTGTATTGAGCAGACAGACTTTAAAAATTCCCTACAGAGTACTCTTGTCAGGAATATTGGGTGAGCAAATGAGTGTCAGAAAAGGGTAGGAGAAAATTACTTGGGAAAAAAATGGAAGTTGTGGGAACAATAGATCCAGAAAATGTTCTGGAGGAGGAATGAGGTTAAGTAGGAATCAAATAATTGATGTAATGTTACTTAGATTATACACCACATGTATTATTATGTATCCTGTAACATTTGTAAATGTGAGCTTGTTAATGTGGTTTGATTACTTTTATATAAATTTAAGTGTGTCTATTTCACAAGAGCTAATTTAATAAAAAAAAAGAAATCCTTACATTGCATAGTGATGTACTGTTCAATTTTTTTTTCTTTTACCTGGGTTTGGAATCACAGTTTTTTTTTTTTTTGCAAAAGACAAGAGCAAAATTTGGAATCTTGTGCCGAGGCTATAGCTGTAAATGGGAATAGGAGGCAGGCTTTTGCATCAGTGAGTTGCATTGTGCAAACTGAACACACATTCACTGGCTGAGCTATATACCTTAGGGATGAAACTGTAGTGATTAAACAAACTAATATAGTAGTCAACCTGTCTAACTATTTATTATATTTTTCTAAACTTGGCATATTGCAAAGAGAGTTATTTGTTTTCTTGGTTCAGAGTAAGATAGCTTATTTGAACTTTGCCATTTTACTGAGAAATTACATCTTAAGTAGACATTTAATGAATGTGCGTGCTAGAGAAATTAGTTTAATATCCCTTGTGTCCCTGTCTTTAAACCATCTCTCTGTTTTATTCTGTCTTTGTAAGAATCCTGTCAAGCTATATGTACAATGAGGAACATGTCAGTAATGATTCCGCAGGCTGTTTTTTTTTTTTATTTCATCTGAGCAATTTGCAAACAGACCAGTCATAATATTGGATTAAGGAGTGTTGATTAAGATTGGATTAACTTTCATGGATTTTGATATTTAGCAAATAGTAATAACTATTAGACTTAAATGTGATGAATGCATTTAAGGTTAGAATTGATGACATTTTGGCGAGTATGGCAGTGAGCAGGTTTAATGGGCAGAGTAATTATCATTTTCCAATAGACATTGTTTTTTCTTTATTGTTAATTTCATGATTTCATTCTTTTTATTTTTTTTTTTGCTTGCCACTTTACGTTGTTACATCTTTGTTTGTGGTGACACCTAACTGCAAGAGTTTTCAAGATATGCAAAAGATGTTTTCCCAACACTATCTTTTTTCTAATTCAAGGATAAATCATTTTGCTTGTTTTATGCAGTATTATTAGTTTTGCTGACATCCTTTGAAAGGAACTTCAGTGGAGAGTGTAATGATCCCAACATATGTGTATTTGTGTTTAATCTGTTAGGAAGCTATGTGCATATTTAAGTAGTTTAACCCATATTATACTAAATATATTTTTTAAAGAAGTCTTTTATTGATGATGTACTTTATGGGTGGGATGGCAGTTGCAAATAATTGAATTCATGCAGTCCACTAAACCAAGGAAATGGAGTTCAACATTTACTTTATCCAAGCCAGTGTTGTGGTGTACTGGGTTTGATTAGCAGCTTAGATAACTATGGTACTGCCAAAAAGGCATTAACATGCCCATCCTAGGGTGGGAGGGCATTCATCTAGGTATTCCCTGTGGGGAAGTATAGTCCTTAGTGGGGAGTAGCATTTGAATAAAACAAATGAGTGTGTGGAGGGGGATTAAAGGGTAAGTCATAAATGAAAAAAAAAATGCCCTAGTAAAAGCAGTCAGTGGCACAACCCCCCCGGATTCCCTTAGGTTTCCATCAGACTCCAGCCTTAGAACAGAGATAGTTTGGGGGCTGTATGAGAGGCAGGTAGACCTAGGATACTGCAATAAACAGGAGGAAAATAAACAGAAGGGGAAAGAAAAAATACTTTACTCCACAACAGATTCTGTTTCTTTACTGCCTTAAAGATTGTGGATAGTAATCTACATACTGGCCTTTATTTGAAACCTGATGAACAGATTTTATTATTTACATTATGAGAACCGTCCCATATACTCTTTGAAGTGGAACATTCTGTGGTGCTATTTTCTTGGGTTTCTAGGAATAGATCTAGTCAGGGTTAATTTAACATGTACGTTGAGTCCACATTAGTGATAGGGTGAAGCAAGAAATTGTCTTGCATGTGTTGTGCAGGAACATACGAGTAGTGTTAGTGAGGATCATGGCGCTGTAACAACATCATATATATTCATATACATGATATGCTGAGAATATGGCCATTAGACAGTCAAATGGACTTGATGCATAGAATGCCTCTGCAATGAAAAAGTGTATTGATAATGCTTTCGTTATCATTAGTAAGCTGAGAAGGGCCCATGTTCATGTATAAACAAATATGGATTTGAAGGTGCTGTTGATGCACAACTCTGGAAATGTTACTACAGACCTTAAGACTATGTTTTATTTTTGAAGCAGAACAGTTTATGTATGTCCCAAAGCATCAAAATTGATGTGGTCATATGTTGTACAACTTGTACCAGTGTGAATATAGTACATACAGTATTATGTGCAAGTATTGTACTATGCTACAATTTAGAAAAAAAAAAGTTGTTGACAACCATTCAGTTTAAACTATTCTATTTATAACAGAAAAAATCAAAAGTTTAGAAAATATTTAGCCAAATAAGACTGAACTTCAAATAATTTTAGAATCTTCTTTCTAGAGCATGCAGAATAACAGTCTTTAACCCTTCCTGGCTTCAGGGATGCCCAGCAGACTTCTTTTAGGGGCACCTTTGAATAGGAGTCTGACCTTAGTGGAGGTAATGACCCCACTGTAACTCCCAAAGACAGCTGATTACTATTAATTAGCATGGGAATAATTTGCTTGCCTGCCTCAACCTCTCTAGCACACCCTCCTTTGTGTTCATCAGTATGTTTCCATTGGACAACAGCAGTGTGTTTCATTGGCTCAGCACTTGCAATAAAAATGAATATAATATGATATGTAATACATACATCTGTACCTATATATGTGTACATGATTATGTGTATCTGTATTTCTGTATGGATATCTATATAAGTATGAATAACAGGCAATATTTGTAGAAAACAGTTTGAAAACAATGCTGTAAAAATGCTGATTGCTTGAATGCAATGCCCAAATGCAGCAGCTCAGGTTAGGGAAGTCATTACTTTTACGCTTTCATCATGCATAAAGTCAGTATGCTGGTATATGACGGGGAGATACTGATAACAAGCTTCTTGCTGTGTCATGCTGGCAAACTAAACTTAGTACACTTAGTGAACGCTGATTAAATGGCAACCTCAGCATTACCTAAAACAAGAGGGATCAGATAAAGTGAAAGGGTTTAGAAATTTAGATGAATATGTTATAGAAAATGTAAAACCTTTACTTGTTAACGTTTTCGTGTACAAAGAATAAATACACTTCTTCAGACAAGTATTACTGAAACCTCGTGTGAGTTTAAATATACTCACATACCAACAATTGTATTCAATTACCTAGCAAATTCATCAATTAAACAATTTAACAATGAAACTTTTGTAGCGGATACTATAGCTGAGTTAACTTCAAGTGAAAACTTTATTGATATGGGTCAAAGTCAAGTTAATATTAACATCAACAGTAATGACAGTATAATTAAAGTTAATTATAACATCAGTTTTCTTACCCAATATGATGATTTGGCAGTAGAGACTCGTCGTATTTTAAACAATAATTGGGAATTTCTGACACAGAGCTTGTATTCAAATAATAATTTAGGAAATAAACCAGTAATAGTATATAGAAAAGCTCCATCACTGAAAATCTTATTAGAATCCCCCCTTAGAACGTTTAGATTAAATAAAGGCATGTATAAATGTGGTCGTTGTCCTTATTGTAAGTACATTAGAACAGGAACTACGTTTACCATTAGGGGAGTGAAATATTATATTAATCAGAGATGTGACTGTTTTACCCAAGGCGTAGTGTACCTTGCTACTTGTACACTATGCCCTGCTTTTTACTTGGGTAAAACAGAAAGACATTTGAAACAACGCATCTATGAGCATATATACGCCATTTCGAAGGGTGTTATAACGAACGCACTGGCAAAACATATTATTGAAAATAACAATCATAGTTTCCTGTTCAATGTGGTCCAAAAGATAGATATAAACCCTAGAGGTGGCCCTTGGCACCTTAAATTGGAGGAAATTGAGTTGTTATGGCAACTCAAAACTAACGCCTATGTTTATCCAGGGATTAATGGGACATGTTCCATAAAATGCCTTTTAAAACAAAAAGCTCTTATTAGGTAATAGACTTTTGTATTATGTGAATATGATTATAAGTTTTTATATGGTGTTAGTTTATACATATAAAAATTTAATATAAACATATAGAAGTTTAAAAATTTAATATAAACATATAGAAGCTTATGAATTTAACATGTATTTATATAATAATATTCTTATTTTTTGTATATCATTTTATGGTTTGGAATATAGTGAAGAAAATTAGGTTTAAGTAATCAGTTTTTATTTAAGAATTTCTTTTTCTTAATGTGCTTTTTATATCAAGTTGCAGTTTTTAAGGAGGTTAAAATGAAAGTAAATTGTTAAATTGTTTAATTGATGAATTTGCTAGGTAATTGAATACAATTGTTGGTATGTGAGTATATTTAAACTCACACGAGGTTTCAGTAATACTTGTCTGAAGAAGTGTATTTATTCTTTGTACACGAAAACGTTAACAAGTAAAGGTTTTGGAATTATCGTGTGGCAGTGTTCTGGTGGATTCACTTATTGTTTTCGCAGTTGTCTAAAACTTTTTAGTTTTTTGTGTGTGTTTGAATTATAGAAAATGTAGAAAGTTCAGATGGTTTCACCTTGCAAATGCATTGGTTATCACATTTTACCTTTAGTACTAACTATTTAAAAGTATGTGCCCCCCAGTACTGTTCTGCCTATTTGTCTATTTTTGCTTCTCACATGGTGCTGTGGTAGCTTTGTCGCCTCACAGTTAGACGTTGCACGTTCGATTCTCAGAGCGTCTTCTGTGTGTCGACATGCGTGAATAGGCGTTCTTTCGTTGAAGGTTGTGCGTTAGGCCCGGCAAGCCAGTAGGTAAAAATCTACTGCCAATCATTAGCGGACCGGAGTTCCGCTGTGGTGACCCCTAACCAGGAAAAGCCGAAAGACATAGAAAGGATTGTTATTTATAATATTGTATATTCCAAATTATTTGACATGAGAATTATCATTTCTTGTGAAATCCACGTGTTCATATCCAACAATTTCTGATTATTTGTGATCTGATCGCATTTTGGTACATTCACAGTGAAATATTTTCTATTTCTTGAGAGAACCTTTTTGACATATTTTCAGGAAATTTTCAAAGAATTATAGCAAAATGCTTCTCTAAGTTATCACTACACTGTACTCTTGGCTTTATCACTAATGGATCACAAATTAACTGTTTCACTTTCCCAGTCTGTAAGCTTCACTGATTGCTGTTGCACATGGCTGAACTTCTCTGAATAAATGCCATACTTTGGTGATCTCTAAGCTTCCATGGGAAATCAGTACTCTTTGAGGCTTGCACACAAGTAAAATGCAGCAGTTTGCATGCTTCTGACCTTCATAAATGATTTCTGTAGCGCTTTGATGAAATTTGGTGCTGGGGTCTTTTCAGAGCTTCCATGATTAAATATGCTGTGCCTGGCTATGAACTTTAATGTTGAAGCGTGGTGCTGTTTCCATATCTCAGCATCCCTGTGTTCAAATGTAGTGCTCTGCCTGCCTCTGTTTGAGCTTAACAGATGAAATGTAGTGCCTTGATTGTCTGTGAGTTTCCCTGAAGAAATGCAGTACTGTGTCTGTTTCAGAACTTCCCTAATGGGATGTGCCTGTATCTGTCTGAGATTTCATAAAAGAAATATAGTGTTGTTGCTATATCTGTGTAGGCTTACATGATGAAATGTTGGTGTATGTTTCTGAGATTCTCTAATGACCCACAGTACTGTGACTGGATCTGTCTGAGATTACGTAATGAATGTAAGATCATGTTTTGCATATCTCTGAGATTCTGTGAAGAAATGGTGTGCTGTGGCTGTGTTTCTCTGAGATGCCTTAATGTAATGCAGTACTGTAGATGTATCTTTTTGAGCTTCCCTTACGGCATGCAGTATTATGACTGCAGCTTATTGAGATACTCTGAAGTGCCATGGCCATCTTAGTTTCCCTGGTGAAACGTTGGGTTGTGCCTGTCTCTTATCTCCTGGAATTTCTATAGTGAAATATAGTTCTGTAGTTATTTCTCTCTGAGATTCCATTAAAAACGTAGTTTTACAGCTGTATACCTGTGAGATTCCACAATAAATTGTAGCTCTGTGGCTGTATCTCCCTGAGATTCTGTAAGTGCAATTCTGTGGCTATATTTCAAAGAGATTCCATAGCAAAACGTAGTTATGTGGCTGTATCCCTGTGAGACTCCATAATCAAATGTAATTCTGTAATTGTAGCTCTGTGAGATTCCATAAAGAAATGTAGTGCTATGGCTGTATCCCTTGTTTGATTTTATAAAGAATAGCAGTTATCTGGCTGTATCCCTGTGTGATTCCGTAACAAAATGTAGTTCTGTAGCTGTAGCCCTGTGAGATTCCGTAATGAAATATAGTTCTGTAACTGTATCCCTGTGAGATTCCGTAATAAAATATGGTTCTGTGACTGTATCCCTCCGAGATTACATAAAGAAATATAGTTCTCTGGGAGTATCCCTGTGAGATTTCATAATGAAAGTTGGTTCTGTCACTGTATCCTTGTGAGATTGCATAATGAAATGTAATACTATAGTTGTAACCCCATGAAATTCCATAATGAAAAGTAGGTCTGTAACTATCTCTGAAATTCCATAATGACGTGTAGTCCTGTAGCTTGTATCTCCTAAGATTCCATAATGAAATGTAATATTATAGTTGCATCCTCATGAAATTCCATAATGAAATATAGTTTTGTAGCTATATCCCTGTGAGATTCTGTAAAGAAATGTAGTTCTGTGGCTGTATTCATATGAGATTCCATTATGAAATGTATTTCTATCACTGTATCCCCATGAGATTCCATAATGAAAAGTAGTTCTGTAGCTGTATCCCTGTGCAATTCCTTAATGAAATTTAGTCCTGTGGCTGTATCCCAGTAAAATTCCCTAATGAAATGTAGTTCCATGGCTGTATCCATGTGAAATTCCATAATGAAATGTATTTCTGTGGCTGTATCTCTCTGAAATGCCCAAATTAAATATTGTGCTAAGGCTATATCTCTCTGGCATTCCATAATGAGATGTAGTCCTGTGAGATTCGTAATAAAATGTATTTCTGTAGCTGTATCCCTGTGAGATTACATAACAAAATGTAATTCTGTAGCTGTATCTCTCTGAGATTCTATAATGAAATGTATTATATTTATTTATTTATTTTACATTTGTTTACTGGGAAAGTCCAACTGAACACAGGTCCTTTTTCAGCAGAGGCCCGGGGAGAAAAGCTCCAAATACAGAGGCTATATTTTACATAAGACAGTTGGTATACATGGTGTCATATATAACATACATACATTCCTACAGCTGTTGATTATAACATTGATAGATTACATTTACAAACAGAATTTAATTCTAAACCAATTGGATTATATATATATATATATATATATATATATATATATATATATATATATATATATTTTTTTTTTTTTTTTTTTAATTTCTAAGGTAAAGATGAAATATGAGTTAATGAACAAGTGGATGAGGGGCAGCTGTGAGTAAAAGAGAGAAGGAAAAGGTATATTAAGGGGAAATAATATGTTGATAGTGGAGGAGTTGGGGTCTATGACATCCAGTCGAATAACATTTTCGGCGAACGGCTTATACAGTGAAAATGCCGTTAATCAAAATCGGTTTTGTAAGATCGTGGTACAGTGAAGATCGGAAAATTTGCTCTTTCCTTGCTGTAGTGCCATCTCGAACTTGGTATATATATTTAGTGGGGGATGTGGGGAGCGATTAACGGCATTTTTCACTGTATAAGCTATTCACTGAAAATGTTATTCGATCGGATGCCATAGACCCGAGGAGTTGGCAGAGAGGAGTAGGAGTAGATGGTACAAGCATAAAACAGGGTATTCAGGAAAAAAGTGTTAGTATGCAGAATATGGATATTAGGCTATGGGTGTAGTAAATGTTAGTGTAGGAATGTGGGATGCATAGGTAAATCAGTTAGGAATCAGATAGATAAAGGAATAGGAGTCTTAGTGGGAAAAGCAGAATGTTTTGAGAGAGGGAAGTGTTACTAGAGTAGTAGAGAAAGGAAGAGGTGCCTTAGTGGGAAAGAAGAGCGTTTAGAGACAGAGAAGTTTTAATAGATTAGAAGTACCTATAAGAGATTAGTCAGGGATGTCACAGTTACATAACCAAATATGTTGTAGATGGGATTTTAAGACTTTTTTGAAGGAAGTTTTATACCAGCAAACACAACAAAGTATCGTTAATATAAATTACAAAAACAGTAGTAATTTGGAACTTCAGCAAACATTTATCACTACTTATTAAATATATCTACTATCAGTAGAATATCATTAATAAGAACTGGCATCTCATAAAGAATGATAGGATAGTTAGCAATAAATTAGGAGAGCAACAGGCTTTAAAAATATTTTTGATAATATATCAGGCGACCACAATGTTACAGAAGGAAAAATGTCTAAGTGTGGGGGTTGTAATTATTGCAAATAGTATGTTGTTGTTGCTCTTCTTTCGGCTTTTCCCGGTTAGGGGTCGCCACAGCGGAACTCTGGTCCGCTAATGATCGGCAGTAGATTTTTTTATGGGTGCCGAGGTGCCAACTCGATGCCCAACCTTCAACGAAGGCACGCCCATTCTACGTATGTCTTTCGAGCGCCACTCGACCATGGGGAGGACATGCAGACTCCACACAGAAGGCGCTCCAGCTGAGAATCGAACGGGAGAACCTCTTGCTGTGAGGCAACAACGCTACCGCTGCACCACCACGGTTTTAACTATAACAAACAGTATAGTTGTGTAAAATCTTACCGTAACTTTAGATGTCCTTCTCTTCTATATAGCTGTAGCCCTTTCAGATTCCATAAAGAAATGTAGTTCTGTGGCTGAATCCATGTTCAGTTCCATAATGAAATGCACTTCTGTTAGTGAATCCCTGTGAGATTTCATAATGAAATGTAGTTCTGTGTCTGAATCCCTTAGATTCCATAATGAACAGTAGTTCTTTAGCTGTCTCTCTCTCAGATTCTGTAATGAAATGTAGTTCTGTGTCTGAATCCCTTAGATTCCATAATGAACGGTAGTTCTATAGCTGTCTCTCTCTCTCAAATTCATAGGTTCATAGGTTTATACTCTGCTATCTGCCCTAAGGCATTTATAAGCCTAGCCCAAATTTTTGTGGCTTACGCCACCCCTTATATGAAAAAATACTGTGCCCATTAGTTTGTTGTGCCTCTGTCCAGCAGTGACACAGAGATGATTCCCGGGGTAAACCTACGATCTCCCATCCACAGGTCAAGATTTCTCTTGAACAGAGCCAGCGAGGTGCTCTGCCTCACATGGACTGGGATTTTATTCCACAGCATAGGGAATCTCTGAGTGATAAATCTATCCCTCCAGCACGTCCTATTTATATCCGTGCTAAGGTTTAAGTCACTTGCTCTAGTGGTTTTGGTGGATTTGGATTTTTTGAGGTGGAGCATGTCCATTAATTCCGGGTTGGACATGGCCTTGTATGTCAGGCACATGTCACCCCTGAGCAGATGGTATGCGACTGAATAGAGCTGGAGTTTCTTCAATCTGGCAGCATATGACAGATTTTGGAGTCCCTTTATCTTTTTGGTGAGGAACTTTTGGGGTCTCCACAATTGCTGCAGATGTCGGGTGAGATACATCCCGAATGGGGCATTGTACTCGATCATTGGTCTGATAAGTGAAGAGTACAGGGGAACAATGACCTCACTAGATCTGGATGTGAATCCCTTCATGATCAGGTGGGCAATGTAGAAGGTCTTTCTAACCACTTTAGCAACGTGAGTGTCAAAAGAAAGGCCACTGTCAACCTGGGTCCCCAGGTCCCTGATAACCTCTTCTGTGCTTAGTGGATTGCCACCTATATGGTAGCTTGGGGTTACCTTGTAATGTACCTTGTTATTCTGTAATGAAATGTAGTTCTGTGTCTGAATCCCTTAGATTCCATAATGAACGGTAGTTCTATAGCTGTCTCTCTCTCAGATTCTGTAATGAAATGTAGTTCTGTGTCTGAATCCCTTAGATTCCATAATGAAAGGTAGTTTTATAGCTGTCTCTCTCCGAGATTCTGTAATGAAATGTAGTTCTGTGGCTGAATCGATGTTAGATTCCATAAAGAAATATAGTACTCTGGCTGAATCCCTGTTAGTTTTCTGGCTGTGTTTCTGTGACATTCCATAATAAAATGTAGTTCTGTGGCTGTATCTCTGAAATCTCCTAATTAAATGTTGGGCGCAGGCTATATCTCATCAAGACTACCTAATGAAATCTAATGCCATGCTGTATTTCTCAGAGCTTCTGTGGAAAAGCTGTGTCATGGCTGTATCCATCTGAGATCCCCTGATGAAATATTTTTCTGTGGTGTATCCCTGTGAGATTTTCTAGCAAAATGTAGTACTGTCATTGTATCTTTCTGAAATTCTCTGACAAAATGTAGTGTTATATCTGTGTAACATTCCCTGATGAAATCACAGAACAGAAAAGTCTGATGTAGTGTGGTGGTTGAATCTTGTTGAGATTACCTGATGAAGTGCAGTGCCATTTTGAATCTCTGTAAGTCTCCCTGATGAAATGGTGTGCTATCGCAGTAGCTTTCTGGTATTTCATAGTAAAATGTAGGACAGTGGATGTTTTGGTTTGGAATTTCCCATCATGCCACATCTCTGTCTAAGTTTCCCTGATGAAATGTGGTGCAGGGTTTGTCTCTCTGCTTTTGTAGTTTCATAATGGATACAGGTGACCTCTGAGTTTGCCTAATGAAATACTGTACTGTTCCCCACCTCTGAGCCTTGGTGTTGAAATGTAGTGCTATACTAGTCTCTGAGTTCCTTTCTGAAATACAATGCAGTGGCTGTCTTTGAGATTTCCTAATTAAATTTAAAGCAGTAACCACCTCTGAGCTTGTCTGGAAAAAAAATAGTGCAGTGACATTGTCTAAATAATTGCTAATTAGCTTTACTCTGTGTCAGACTCTCAGTACATCATTGAGGTTCTAGGATAAATTGCAGTGTTTTACTCATCACTGGGCTTCACTGGGCAGCCCTGGGATGGACTGTGATCTTTCCCAGTACGTCACAGTAATGTCCCTAGCTCTGAATTCACTTTTTAATGTTTGACACAACCCTGAGCTTTATTAGTGAATCCTACTGATGGGGAATGTACTACATTGCATGTATTTGATCTTCCCTAATGAAATGGAGTGCTGGGCCAGTTTCCTGTGTTCATTAATAACATGCAGTGTTGTGCCTTTCTGTGAGTGTCCCTGATGCCTGATTTTGAGCTTCAACAATGAAAGGTACTGCTGTGTAGGTGTCTGTGGTTCTTTGATTAGTGCCATCGCTGACTGTCAGCTTCACATACGAAGTGTGTCGTAAAGCATTGCTACTGATGTCATCATGAGTAATACACTTGCATAGTTTCTTTGTGTCCCTTAGAATTATTTTAGCTTACTTTCCTTTGTCTGTTTGTGTTGCTTAATGCTGATGTTGCAGCCATCATTGCCTGACAGTGCATTGTTCTCTGGTTTGTTCCTCAGCAGAAGTGCTTTATGCGTGTGGAATCGGCATGTCATCCATATGTCCATTTAAGATTTTGCTTGTTCCCCTCTCATCCCAAAGACATACTAATAAAAGAAATTAGTGATCTGGTGCCTTGCGTGTAGGAATTTGTGCTGGGGTGGTTGGGTGGCTGTGTGTGTGTGTGTGTGTGTGTGTGTGTGTGTGTGTGTGTGTGTGTGTGAGCATGTACATGCGCATTTTGAGGGAGGGGATATGTGTATCCTTTCATGGGACGGCATCACATTCAGAACTAGTGGCTATCTTCCTCATGCCGGTTGACTGCTGAAATAAGTGCTAGGCTGGCAACCCTGGAGAGAGTAAAACAGGTATTGGGAAATAAAGGAGAAGGAATGAAATAGAACTGTGTTACCCAGACTGCTGTCATCTCAACCAAAAGTTAAGGACAAAAGAAAAAAAGGTCTTTCCAAACTTCAGGACCTGAGGACTGCAAAAAAGGTCTCCTGTACTTTTGTAACTGTAGCAAGTTGCTTGCTGCAGCTGTAACAAGCACTTTACTTCATTTACTAGCATGCCAGTCATGATCACAAATGTAGTACTGGCATTCATTTATGAAGCTATGATATCCTTGTGGTTAAATGAATGTCTGTACAGCACTCAAACCTCATTAGCACCTGATGATTGCTCCCTCTAACAGATTATGCCTGGGGCATGTCCCCATTTGCCCTCCCTATGTACATCTCTGGAAGGAAATGTAAAGCCCTACAGCTGAGCCACAAGACCTCTGGTGTAAAGTATAAGCTTGACTAAGAGGAGTGAATTATACCTTGATTGGACTACCAGGAGTAGGGTGAGTAACATATGCAACTCTGGAGACCATTCAAGGAGAACATCAGGCTACTGGAACAACACCAAAGGAAAGTGACCAGAAAGGGGGTCTGGCTGAAGGAGAAATGGTATGATGGATCTGGATTTGGAGCTGATCATATTATAGAGACCCAGAAAAGACAGGAGGGGCATTTATATAGGAGGAAGAAGGACATGGTGGGTGGAGGCACATTTATTGAACAACATATTCCTTGGATCTCCATTTATTTTTCTTCAGAGAGAAGATTACAGTATCATGGAACATTTTATCAGAATGCATAGTGAAGAGGTAATCCATAAAGGTATTCAAGAGGGTATGCTGTAGCTGAAGAAAAGGTGGAGGAATGGAACGCTAGAGAGGAAATCAAAAGTTAATTGCATTGCATCACAGAATAGACAAGTTGCCACTTTTTGCCATCAGTAGCTGTAATGTGATGTGACTTGCCTGGTTTTGTCTGTTGACTTTTATTCTTTTTATCATGGTACTACCAGATCTTTCCAGCAAAGTTTTTTTTTTTGTATTTGTTAATTTTAGAATTTCTTTTGACTCACAAACTGTGAAATCATTGAACTACAGATCACACTAGGTAGGGGTAATAATTAACTTGTTGTAGAACACCTTTTTTCCAGTTTTTGAGCATGTATTGTTTCTCAGTGTTCTAAATGATCTCCTTATCTGCAGACTCCATTATTTTGGGTGACTTTATCAGCCGTTCAGTTAACTGAAACATGTATACCTCCAGTGTTGGATATGCCTAAAACTTCCTAGACTTAGTAATAAGTAAATATTCTGTAGAGAAGTTGGTAAACAAACCTACTAGATGACCGTATTCTTGACCTTATTCTTACAAATATTGCTGTCTCTTGCACTACTCATTTCCCGGTGAAGTCTGACTATAAACTTGTGTTGTTCTCCTTTAAACTTCCAAAAGCCCGTACAGCAAATCCCATCAAATTTAACTTCTACAGTAATGCCAACCTCAACTTTCTCAATGACAAAATTATTAAAATGATGATTGTGCACCCTGAACTTGATACAGCAACAAGCTTCCTTAAGGTATTCTGCATCCATTTTGAAAATTACGTAGCACTAGCAGTCTGTACAAGAACCAAATGTCATGAGAAATTCAAAAACAAACCAGACTGTTATGTCCACCATCATAGATGTTCTACATCCACTTTGAAAACTACATAGGTGCTAGTAGACCCTGCAGAACTAACTGTTGTGGGAAGTTCAGAAACAAAGTGCCCTGTTAGTTCACTGCCATAAGTAAACTGTACAACAAAAGAAAGGAACTCTGTAAGTTATTCAGTAGATCAAAAAACCCTCTTCTCAATGGTGATGTCAAAAGCATTACAAAAAAAAAATATGAAGAGCACTCTCCAGTCCACTAAAGGAGCCCATGAATTCAGTTTGGCCTCTGAAACCAAGGATAATTATAAATCCTTCTTTAATTATATTAGAAAAACTAAGAAACAATGCCCTCCATTGCTCTGAATTTCTTCTTTATGACATCTGTTCTGACCCAAGTACATTGCCAATGTCCTTGCAAGCAAAGTTATTGCTCGTTTCACTCCTCTGGGACTTCTATCCAAAGCTCTGAAATATCAGAATCCCTTACTGCCCCAATTTATCTGTAAAGATCATTTAATGAAAGTGCTAACCAATAGCAGCAATGCTTCCTTCATGAAACCTGATGGTTGCTTAACTAATAAGTGTTAAATATAATTTTGCAGACAAATTCTTTTAACATTTTAGCCTAACTTCAGCTACTGGTTTTGTCCCTAGATGAGTAGGACACTGCAGTGATGAAGCCCTTCCATAAGCATGGCCTTAAAATCAACCTGGGTAATTGCATCCATCAACCTTACAAGCCTCATCTGCAAAGCCATAGAATGTATTATAACTAATGTCATAAACTACAATATCAGGAATTGTATTAGAGTTGACCCCCAGTCGTTTACTGTTTGAGGAGTAGATTCTGCCTACTGAATCTGGTGAACTTAAAAAAGGTTACATAGGCTGTGGATGGTGGCCATGAAGTACACATGGCATATCTTTGATCTGGTCATGGCCTTTGATACCCTTCTGCATGCTGGCATCGTATAGAAGCTAAAGGCTTTAAAGATTGATCAGTGTGTGGTGTGATGGATGGCAAACTGGATGAAAGACGGAACCAATACAGTTTGAGCTGCAAATGCCTCATCAGAAAGTATGAAAGTGACCAGTAGTGTTCCCTAGGGCTTAATATTGGGACCTCTCCTTTTTGGTATGTGCTTTTCAGAGCTCCAAGCAGAGACAAGACCTCTGGCTAACAAAATTTGAGACAGCTGGAAACTGGAGAAGATAATTAAGTCACCATCTAACATGCAATTCCCCCAGAATGAACTCTCCGTAGTAAATTTTTGGTTTATGAAGAACAGACTCATAAATGCTAAAGAGTGAAGCATCATCACTTTTGCTAGACAGCCTTCTCCACAGGATGTGGTATAGACAACACACCACTACAAAATAAAAATGTGGTTAAGGACCTATGAACTTGGATTGACAACTCCCCCTGGTTTGACCATTATGTGAAAACTGTTGTCAAGAAAGCCCTTCATTTACATAATTTCAAAAGAAATATCTTCAAGGTCTAAAGAGGTAATTACTTTTATACTCAACGTTGATTAGACCAATTATCGAGTACAACAACCCATTTAAGATTTATTTTGCTAAACATATCAAACAATTAGAAAGAACCCAAAAATTCCTAACCAAAAAATATCACAGTCCTAACATCTCTCCTCAACCAAGAGAGGCTTGAAAGCTCTTTCCTTTATTCTGTGTCTTATAGGCATTTGAGGGGAGATCTCTGTCATACCATGGCATTAGAGACCTAGTTGGACTGGACCTCCAATATCTTTGTAAGTCCATTATCTCCACTAGTACTAAGATCAGGAACCTAAATCCTCACCAGCAGATAAGTAAAACACGGTAGAGGGGCAGGTTTACGACCCTTCATCTCCCAAACATTTGGAATAAATGTCCCCTGCATGTTAAGCACTGCAACTCACTATTTTCCTTTAAACACTGGATGAGTTGCCACGTATATACTTTAGATTGACTGGTATGGCTATCCTGTAGAAAGAAGGCGAAACATGAGGGGAGGGTACTGGCAAGGCATGAATGGCCATAAGGCTTAGCGGCTTTGGAATGTTTAGGAATCTATGAAATTAAAAGTGGTGAGAAACTAGCCACATATTCCAAGGTGCTGCGTTGCAGTTAATGAACATATGGTGATTAGTTTATGAATTACTATTGCAGTCACCCTTATACATGGGACTTTCACCACATACAGCCTGAGTATCAGAGCTGTGTAGCATTCTTCCATCCTGGCCAGACAGATGTCAACATGCTGAGACATCGGTACACATCTTCTATAAAGCCAACATCCATCTGCTCTGTCTTTAGTTCTATCTTTTTGTAGTTCATGTTCACATGAAATGAATCTACAGTCTGTCAGTTCAGTCGGGTAACCAAAGCATATAGAGAAGTATCCCACTGGATAACTTTTCTTCATATTTCTTAATATTGTTGATGTTGTATTCTTTGGTCGGACCTTAGGTATGTCCACTGCCAATAAAGTCTGTAAATGCGCATGTGGCAGACAAATTCCCACTAAGTATTTCCACATTTAGTGTCTTATCAGTCTGCCCATGCCCCGACATTATTTTTTGTGGTGTGTTTTCTGAATTTAGTAAAATTTTGTAAAATGAGCTTGAAACAGAGGGTGCCAATACTTTGAAATTACCTGGACAAGATGAACCTCGCTGTCTTGTCCCAGGTCATCAGATATCTGGCTCACAACAGTCATTTAATATAGGTGCCCCCCAAAAACTAAGTTTATGGAGTACAGTGCCTAAAGGATAATGTGGGCCAGGAAACCGGAGTACCTCATGTAGGTCTTAGATTTTTCCTAGGCTCAGGAACACCCCCGGTAAGATGCTCTCTTATTCTCTGGTCCTGGTGCTTACCTTACTCAAGCACTCAACTCTTTGGGGACCATTATGCTTGTCAGATCCTGGCCCATCCTCCCAAGCCAGACTGTTGTTGTTGATGTTTGTTGACCAAGTACTTTGCTGACATCTGGGTCTAACACTTTTGTAGTTATCTCTGAAGTGATGGATGGATTTCCTCAGTCCTGGTACAAGAATATATTCAAAGAACAAACATACAGGTTTGGGAGCACTGTCCTTCTTACCCAAACTTAATGGATGGCCATGACAAAATCAAGGGCTCATATTTTTAATTTTAAGGCATCCCCCCCCCCCCCCCCCCACCTGCCTCTGACCAGACCACAAGCAAGTTCAGTAACCCAGATTGGTTGAAGCTAGTATAATACCTTCTCTTTTATACCAAGTCTTTAATTGGGGCCAGAGCAGATATCAGTTTTAGGAATCCCTCACCATAAGAGGAACAGGCAGTCCACCCCCACCCCTAATCAGAGACAAGGTAGTCTGAGACAGAGGCGAAAGACCTGCATATAACTCACTGATGTCTTCTCCCTGACACTGACAGAGAGGACACAGTGTTCTGTGGTTCTCACACTCATGACATGTCATATGAGGACATTTTATTAAAGATGAAAGACCACTTCAACTTGGAGCCCGTGGAAGTATCTGTTGCCCAGAAATGAATTTTATAGATTCATAGAATCATAGATTGTTACTAGATTGACAACCGGGCGGGGGGGGGGGGATGGGGGGGTTCTGATCCTAGCCAAGTTTTCTCAACAGAATAATGACATCCTGTATCCGAGTAGGATATCAAGGGCCAGGTATTTATAAGCTACATCTGTCCATAAGGGACATGGGTGCCAGGACTGGTGTAAATTTCCTATTCCCTAAACTGTGATCTAGGTTGCTGATAAATTGGGTAGTAGACAAACTCAGCTTCACATGGATGGGAAGCCTGTTCCATAGGAGGAGCAGTCTCTGGGACACATATTTGTCTCTCCAGCATGTTCTGTTTAAGTCATAAACAAAATTCAGGTCCCTAGACCTTGTATTTCTGGTACTGTTTGATTTGCAAATTTGCAGGAGATCCATAACTGTGAGGTTTGAGGAAGTCAAGCATAGATCACCCCTTAGCAATCTGTAGAAGACTGAGTAGAGGGAAAGAAAGGGCTTTTAAGGTGCTCTAAGTAAGGCAGGCTTGTTACTCTTTGTATTCTTTTTGTAAGGAACCACTGAGGTTGCTCTAGTTGCTGGATATGCCTGGTCAGGTGCATACCAAAGGGAGCATTGTGCTCTGATTGGTCTGATAAGGGCAGAGTACAGAGGGATAATGACCTCTTTAGAACTAAATGCCATGCTCTTACTTATAAGTTGTGTAGAATAAAAGGATTTCCTCACCACTGTGACCACATGGTGGTTGAAGGTAAGCTACTATCTACATGCGTACCCAGATCACTGACCACTAGGTCGAGTCTTAAGGGTGTATTATTAACATGGTAATTAGCCAGGATGGTTGACTTTCCAAAGAATAAAATTATGCATGTATTAGCACTGAGCTTAAGATCTTGGCTTTGGTACCATTTCTTAGTCAGAGATAGGCCTTCTTGAGGACTGCTAGTATCTGCAGGTGAGTTGATGATAACCTCCAGCTTGCAATCGTCTGCAAACTTAGTCAGCTATAAATCTTCAGTATTTATTTCCACTTCAGAGAAATATATGCCAAAAAGGAGAGGGCCCAGTACCAAGCCCTGGGGGACTGATGGCCTCACCAATTTTGACATTCTGCATCCTATCAGTGAACCAGTTGGCTATCCAGTGGGTGATAAAAGGGTTTATATCTAATTTAGTGAACTTGCCTATAATGCCTGCATGATGTATTGTATCAAAAGCCTTGGCCAAATCGAGTTAGGCTGTGTCCATAGTCTTGCCTCCTCCATTGCTTTAGTAACCCTTTCAAAGAAGTTCACCAGATTTAATAGGCATGACCATTCTTTAACAAAGTCAAACTGCGATGGGTTCAGTGTTTGCAGGTTACCTATATCCTCATTTATCAAGTCCATGATAATTCTTTCCATGGCCTTACACACGAGGCTGGTCAGACTTATTGGCCAGTAGTTACCCGGATCGATGGTTGGACTTGCATTGTGCAAGGAATGACTGTAGCCTTCTTCCATTCATTGGACACAAAACCTCACTGTAGGCTCGAGCTGAAAAGTGATTCAAGTAGATCACAGATGTCATGTTTCCTGCTATTTAGTAAGCATCCCAGAATGTTTTCTGGACCTATTGATGTAGTGTTTTTGACCTTGGAAAGTGTATTAATGAGCAGTTCCCTAGTAATGGTTGGTAGGATTGTGGTATGCATTATTCATTTGACCTGTTGGGGGAAGTGAGGGAAGAAATTTGAGCTGAGCCTGTCAGCCAAAAAGTTGGCATTTGCCTCTGGTTCAATGTAGGTGATGCCATTTACATTAAGATGTTCTTCATGTTTCACTGTTGCAGTCATCGCACTTGAGTTATCTGCCTGCAGGTAGCCCTCAGTCGGCCCAAATACCAGAGACTTAGTATTTCTGCATCAGATGCTGTCGCTCCAGGACTGATGTCAGGTCATCAGGGGTATAAAACAGGCAGCCGATGCAATTACATCAGTCTTTCTTGCCGAGGAGCCCGAAGCAGAAGCAGTTTGAAAGTGCCAGTCGGAACTTGAATTTTCGTTTACAAATTTAATAATCTTGAAGTCTTCTAAAGCTAAGTACCCCATTGGGGATCCTTTTTCCTTGCTCTAACCGATGTCAGAAAAAGTTAACAATTGTCTTGCCTGTGGAAAGCAAGTACCTCACAGAGATTTTCATTCTTACTGCGTCACCTGTTTAGGCCCAGACCACAATGTCCCTCACTGCCGGTTTTGTGCCTTATTTAATGCCCGAACCATTCGTCGTTGGGCTCTCTTTGTCACTAAATTCTTTCGCTCTCACTCTCCGTATTCTAAAATGGCTTCAGTAAGCCATCCGACTACCGATATTCTGAAAAAACATAAAGATAAAGACAGAGACAGGCCGCATTGGTCCAAAGCTGCCAATGATGTTTCCGTTAAGCTAGTCGCCAGTCTGCTGGTACTCAGTGAGGCACTTTCGCAGCCCGTGATGCCCACTTCAATGGATTCACAGGCCTCGACTGAGACCTATTCGGAGTCCGGTATGCTGCGAGACTCTTCTTCGACTATGGAACCTGCGGATGTCTCTACCTTGGATGGGTCCACAGCCACTGATCAGGCACTGTCTTCTGAGGCAGTTTTTCGCTCAACCGATGTTTGACTCAAACCGACGACTTCTTTTTTGACCAAAACTACCAAGTTTCTTAGGCCCAGAGTATGCACTATGCCTAGAAAACTGATGACCAAAGTGCATGCACCTGCTCCCACAAAAACAAATGGTTAGAATGGCTGAAAAATTTGTTATGCTGATTAGGGGAAGTCAGCCTTCCCCTGCTAAGAGACAGAGTCCAGTCCCCTTCAGCTTCTACTGACCAGGAGTCCGATGACTCTGAAATTTCTGATTATGAAGACATGCCCTTATCTGCTTATGAGGATTCCGATGCAGAGGAATCCATTCCCTCAACCTCCCCTCCAGAAGATTTTTATTTTGGTGAAACCTTGCGTACCTTACGAGAGCATTTCCATTGGGAATGCCAAGACTATCCTCAGTCCAAAAAGAGACTCGGAGAATTTCTAGAGTTGCCTCAAGACAGGCCCTTAGCAATACCCCCTGTCCTGGATGTTGTGGATGATGTTTTTATGGAATCCAGTCTTACTGCCTGACACTTTACCTTCTGCCCCTAGGAAACCAGACAGGTACTACAGAGTACTTGACACTCACAAATTTCTTTTCAAGAATCCTACTGCTGACCCAGAGATCATTTCCCAGGGGCCTAAAGGTATCAAGGCTACTACAGCCAAGAATCCCACCCCTTAGGACAGGGATTCCAGAGCTTTGGACAGATGGGGTAAGAAAGCATATACCTCTGCAGTTCTTGCTATTAGGGCATTGAATTGTCTGTTTCACATGCTGAAGTACCAGCAGCATATTATGGAACTTATTAAACAAAAAGTGTCAACATTTTCAGACTGTGCAGAAAATAAAGAATTGCAGAAGCTTATGCACTGTGCAAGCCAAGTCAGCAAACATACTTTGCAGTGTGGCTTTGATGCCCTAGAAGCATCTTGCCAGGCAGCTGTCACTGGCTCTGTACTGAGAAGACATGCTTGGCTGAAGGAGCAGACCTTGCCAGACCATGTCAAATTAAAGTTACTAGATGCTCCTTTGAATAAGGACTGTTTGTTTGTTTGGCACCAAAGCAGAAGAGGTTCTTAAAAAGATGGAAGAAAAAGCTAAGTTTATGCAGACTATTAAAGAATTCTTACAAGTGCAACCCCCTAGAGTCAGTAGGCATTGCCCTTCCAAACACTGGTCCTTTCCAACCCCCTCCAGGCCTTCTCAAACCAGACCCAGGGGAAACAGACCACCCTGACTACAGTCTCAGGGTATGCAGAGATCTAAGCAATGGAGTGCTCCCACCCTTAAAACAGTGAGTGGTAAGCCACCTCCTTATGGTAAAAGTTTACAATGACTTATTTACTCCACTCCCCAGCCATGCCCAATTGCTTATGCCCCTAGGAGGAAAACTTGTCCTTCATGCAAAAAACTGGATGTCTATCACTCAGGACTGGTGGGTCCTCAATATTGTATCCCAGGGGTACAAATTTTACTTCCATTCCCTGCCAACCCCAAGTTGGTTTCCAGACCTTCCTCCAAACCAGTGGGCAGAGGCTCAAAACCAAGTACTTTCCCTACTCAGTATCAAAGCTATTCAGCCAGTTCCAGTAGAACAGAGGGGTCAAGGATTCTACTCCAGACTCTTCCTGGTACCCAGGAAAGAGGGCTCTTGGCGCCCAATCCTGGATCTTTCCATTATCAACACCTTCCTGGTGGTACCAAAATTGAAAATGCTTACCCTGCAACAGCTTCTTTCTATGCTAGTCAAGGATGCTTGGTTAGTCACCCTAGACTTAAAGGAAGCCTATCTGCATATCCCCATAAGGGTATCATGCAGGAAGTATCTACATATCAGGGCAGGGTCTATGCATTATCAGTTCTCTGCACTTCCCTTTGGCTTATCTACTGTGCCCAGAGTATTCACAAAATGCCTGGCTCCAGCCATTGCATACTGCAGGCAGAAAAATATCCAAATTTACCCGTACTTGGACGACTGCCTGATTCAGGCGGACAGTCAGGAATTGCTGCTGCAGCACCTAACATTCGTGAAAAACCTTTTCACCTCCTTGGGGCATACCATCAATGAAAAGAAATCAAAACTGGTACCCAGTCAAAAGATTGTATTCCTGGGAGCAAGCTTGGACACAACTTCCCAGATGGCATTCCTCACCTCAGGAAAATAAGTCTATCTGACAGATTACTTCAAACAAATGGTCATCAGAACCCAGCTATCTGGGGGGCGTGGCCAAGGATGAACACAGGATAGCAGCAGATTTCTTCAGCTCCACCAATTTCATTACATTGACAGGAATTAATTACTTAAAAAATTAATTCTTGAAGTAATTTTCTTTCTAAATATGTTTGTTTTATATAGTTCTTGAACTATATCTAAAAAAGAAAGGAAATCTTAATAATATTCCTGTCAGAAATTACTTTGGAAATTTTCCTGTCAGTTTATCAGTCTGAAATGAGTTCCAGTAAGACAAATTCTCAAGACTCCAGCATCAAGAAAGAACTTCAGTCTCTGATAATTATAGTCCAGCAACTTACTGCTAAGATGGATAAAATGGATACTAAAATAGACACTTTCATAGAAAAACTACAAAACAAATAGACTTGTTACATATGGACCTGCAACAACAGAAGATCCAGATGACAGGCATAGAAGAAGCTGTGAATGACATGGAAAATAAAATACAAGAACAGGAAATCAACATTGAGTTTCTGCTGAAACAAAATACACATTTACAAACAAAGCTGGATGACCTGGAAAATAGATCTAGGCGCAATAACATTAGGATTTTTGGACTGACAGAAAATATTGAAGGTAACAATATTACTTCTTTTTTAACAACATGGCTCCCTAAAACTTTAGATTTACCAGAAGCATTCTCTTTTGGTATCGAAAGAGCACATAGATCTATAGCTAATACTAACTCTAACAAAAACTATCCTAGATCAGTTATAGTTAGATTTCTATCATCTTTGATAAAGAGATGGTTCTTAAATCTGCTTGGGCTAAAGCTCCTGTTAAGTTTAATGAGACAACTGTGCGTTTTGACAATGACTATTCTTCCATGGTAATTGCTAAAAGAAAAGTTTTTCTGCCACTAATAAGGGAGCTTAAAAAAGCACAATTTAAAACATACCTTCTGTTTCCTGCCAAGCTTAAAATCTTCCTTCCTGATGGTCCTAAGGTCTTCGATGATTTAGACTCTGCTTTACTGTTTGTCAAAGAAAAAGGATTTTGGATAAAATAGAAGAAATGGAATGGGCTAGTTCTTCATTAAAGAGATTGGCAACTGAAGCTTCCTGGAAGACTTCAGAGAAGAAGAAGAGACTAAAAAACAAATGATTTGTTATATGTTTTTTTTCTCTCTCATCATTTTAGTTCATTATTAATCTTTTTGAATATAGTTCCTGCATTTCTAGAAAGCCACAAATATTTTGGAAAAGATTTAATCAAAGTTATTCTCTATGTGCAAAGAAATGTTTTGTTTCATAACCAGTCAAAATGCCTGAGGATTTAATGGCAGGCTGTGACTCTATTTGTTTTACTTTCTGAAAAAAGTAAGGTTAGTAATTTGATACATTTTTTTATCTTTACCTTTTTTTCCTTCTTCTTTATTATTTTCTTTGTTTAAACAATGACATTCTATTTAGATTATGTAGTGGGTAAAGGGTGGGGAGGGCAGGAGAGAACAGTAATGAAAATATCATTAATAGAATAATAACATATTTATTTCTTGTAAAAGTTTATAAGTTCTTCAAATGCTATTTCTAATTATACTTTCTTGATTATACTGCTTATGCTTGTTTGTAAATAATCTGTCATGCTTTAACTAATAATAATCAGAACTAAATAAGAGTAAATAATATGTTTTATTTTTAACTCTATTAATATAAACAGTAAGTAACATTCCATTGTATATACTTCTTACAGCTTTCTCTTACATTTTTTATTTCTGCCTCACTCCCTTTTATTTTCTACTCTCTTTTCTTTTCTTTATTAATATATAGAAATGCTTTTGACTGTGTGGGCACAGTGAATAATAGGATTTGTATGAAAATTGAGTTGGGAGAAGAATGCTGAGTTTTATTGCTTGTTGGTAATTTTGAGTTTAATTTCACTTGCATAGAGGCTGTGATGATCTGTGGAATACATTGTGGAGGTTCTGTCATGTTTAGATGCATTTACACTGCTAAATGAATGTTTGTCACTAGTTTTAATAAGTTTCCCAAAATGTTAAGAGAGACAATTTGGGATGTGGGCTGTCTTATGCACAATGTCCTTGAGTTACCTCAGAATCTTCAAATCACAGAATTCTCACAGAGAAACTGAAAGCAGTTAGTATAAACATTGACAAGGTTATCACACTGACACACCACAGATTCAGGAAAAATACTCTGTTCATAAAATATGTCAGTTATAATGAGTTTAAATGATGTAGTTTCTTGTAGTAAGTAAATGTCTTATTTTAGAAGGCATAAATAATGAAACATTTATTTAAATGTTTTTGAAAATCTGCTTAACAGCAGCATAATAATCTGTGTTAAAAATTTGTGTTCCAAACATATACTTTACTATAACTCATTTAATTCATCTGATTGACAAACATAAATAATCTTATAACTCTATTCTGGAAGAAATGTCATGTGATATATTTTAAAGCAGTAGGTTAGCATGATTGTAAAATCTGGTTACCAATATGTGTTTGCTGTGCATTATTTTGTATAAAGCAGACAGATTTATTCTAGGGACAGCAAGTAGGATAATGCTCTACAAAGACACAACTCAGTGAGATCATATATATATATATATATATATATATGTGTGTGTGTGTGTGTGTGTCTGTGTGTGTGTGTGTGTGTGTATGTATGTGTGTGTGTGTGAGTGTGATGGGTTTTTTTTCTGAGAATCTGCATAACTATCTAATATGATTTATAATAATTTCTATGAATACAATATTTTACTCTATTGACAAAATGAATGTTTGCCACAAGTTTTAATAAGTTTCCCGCCAAAATGTTAAGGGAGACAATCTGGGATGTGGGCTGTCTCATGCATAGTGTCCATGAGTTTCCTCAGAAGCTTCACTCACAGAATTTTCACAGAGAAACTGAAAGCAGTTAGTATAAACATTGACAAGGTTATCACACTGACACACCACAGATTCAGGAAAATACTCTATTCATAAAATATGTCAGTTATGATGAGTTTAGATGATGTAGTTTCTTGTAGCAAGTAAATATCTTATTTTAGAAGGCATAGAAAATGAAACATTTATTTAAATGTTTTTGAAAATCTACTTAACAGTAGCATAATAATCTGTGTTAAAAACTTGTGTCCCAAACATATACTTTACTATAACTCATTTAATTCATCTGATTGACAAACATAAATAATCTTATAACTCTATTCTGGAAGAAATGTCATGTGATATATTTTAAAGCAGTAGGTTAGCATGGTTGTAAAATCTGGTTACTAATATGTGTTTGCTGTGCATTATTTTGTATAAAGCAGACAGATTTATTCTAGGGACAGCAAGTAGGATTGTGCTCTACAAAGACACAAATCAGCGAGATCATATATATATATATATATATATATATATATATATATATATATGTGTGTGTGTGTGTGTGTGTGTGTATATGTGTGTGTGTGTGTGTGTGTGTGTGTGTATATGTATGTATGTATGTGTATGTGTATATGTATGTGTGTGTGTGTGTGTGTGGGTGGGTATATGTGTGTGTGTATATGTATGTGTGTGTGTCTGTGTTTATGTGTGTGATGGCTTTTTTTTTTTTAGGTAATGCAGGTGTTTCTGAGAATCTGCATAACTATGCAATATGATTTATAATAATTTTTATGAATACAATATTTTACTCTATTGACAATAATGAGTTTAAGTAAATGCTCATATACAAACAATTCAAGAATTTTTTGGAAGCTGTTGATAGAATTCACATGACAGAAAATAGATGCATCTTAATGCATGTAATGTCTGAATCATATTAGCCAAAGTTTTTGATTTAAATGAATGTTAGAACATAATTTTCTCTCCTCTTGATTTCTAACATTAAGATTATTTGAATGCTATTAGAATACAAGTGTTATATATTACATAGATCTATATAATAGTATGAACAGTTTTTTTAAAAAAAAGTTTATTTTCGTTTATATGTGTAGTTTTGTCTTGATAGATAATTGAATTGAAAACTGTTAACCTCAGTTAAATATAACTAGTATTAAATTGATAAGGTGGTAGCTGAGGTACTGCTGCTTAGGGTAGGGGGTTAACTTGAGTAGTAAATACTGCTCTAAGTTGGAGTTTTCAACTCCAGGCGGGATGCAAGGTTTAATCCTTACATTATTTTCACTTGTTCATTGTTATATGTATATAGTTTTGACATCCACAATATATTTTGTACACTCATTGTCACTACAAACAAAATTGAATCCTATACAAAATCCCATAAGAGATTTAATAAATACAGCTATATTTAAAGGTACACCTAAAGAGGAGATGTAACATTATTTATCTTGTTATTTGTTATTTCGATCATAAGATTCTCGAGTTTTAAAATGCCAAATGACATCTTTAAAAGGAATTTCTTTAAACATTAATGGATTGAATAATCCGTGTAAAAGGGCAAGCCTAATAAGATACATTAATCTACACAAGGCCAATCTAGTCTTCCTGCAAGAAACCCATCTCTTGAAAAAAGATATTGATAAACTAGCCACTAATAAGTATACAGTATTGGTTAGTTCAGAGCACACTCAGAAAAAAGAGGAGTGGCTATTTTATGGAATAAAAGTATGCCCATTCCTAAAACCATTAAGTCTTATCAGGATGACAAAGGAATGTTTTGTATGGTTACAATACAAATTAATGGGAAGACTTGCACTTTAATTAATGTATATTGGATACCTGGAATTGGTATTAATACAGTGAAACATCATATTGATAAGATCATATCATTCTCTATAGGGGATATTATTTTAGCTGGTGATTTTAATTGTATACTACATGAAAGTGATACTACCACTATAAAGAAAAGAAGAATTACATCTAATGCAAAACATTTAAATGATTTTGCTAATTCTTATCATTTGAATGATATTAATAATCAGATAGAGTCAAAATCATTACCATACACCTTTTTTTTCTAACAGATACAAAACTTATTCAAAAATAGATAGGGTCTTTATTTCTAACCAGACGGTAACAGATTTAATTAATTCCAAAATCATTTCATGTCCTGTATCTGATCATAACTCAATTGTTTTTGAATTCATGATAAAAAATACTCATAATGTTCAGATCAAAAGGATACCAGCATACTTAACTCAGCTAAAAGACTATAAAGAATATATACTTTCAGAAGTACAACATTTTCTAGACATAAATAATACTCCTGAAGTCTCCATTGTCTATGTTTGGGATGCCTTAAAATCATATCTATATGGACAAAGTATCAGATGGTATAATAACAAAAGGAAATCTTGGGATAAGGAATTGTTAGATATTCAAAGTAAACTAGACTCTTATAAACATAATAATAAAGAAAATATTATGGACAAGAAAGTTATTGAAGAAATAAACAAACTAAATGAGAAATACAAAGAAATTTTAACTCATAAAGTTAAAATAACTTTAGAGAAATACAAGTTTTGTCTTATTCAATAAGCCCCAAATACTTACATAGACTTAAAAATAAAACAAAAGATTGAATAAACAAAACCATATCAAAGAAATCTTTTCTCTAAGGAAAAGAAGAATGTTTCTAGTATACCAGAAATACTGGACGAATTTAGAAATCACTTTCACAAGATTAACCATAACAACATTAACATGGAACCTAAAGATAAAATAAAGGAGTTTATAACCACAAACATGAATAAAAAGCTTAATAAACAACAGATTAAACTATTGGACAAGAGTATTTCATATACAGAAGTTATTACACAAATAAATAAGCTTAAATCAAACAAAGCACCGGGTAATGATGGTATTATACCAGAGATATATAAAATCCTTTCTAAAACTACATATTCATTAATACATAAGGTTTTTATTCTGGCCCAAACTGAGTTAATAACCCCCCCATCTTGGCAATATACATTTATTTCACCAATTTTAAAACCTAATAAAGATCCAACTAGATGTTCTTCATATCGACCCATCTCATTACTTAATGTTGATTATAAAATGTTTATGAGTATTTTTGCTGATAGATTGAAGACAATTATCCCCAGCATTATAGACATAGATCAGGCGGGCTTCATTGTAAATAGAAATACTTTTGATAATATAAGAAGAACTTTAACATTAATTGATTTTGCAAATAGGAAAGGAAAGATTTAACACTTATTAGTCTTGATATAGGTTCAGCATTTGATTCAGTAAGTTGGGACTATCTGTTTACCTTACTGAAATGCACAAATTTCTCTGATGCATTTGTAAATTTAATTGAGCATTTATACAAAGGAACGCTGGCTTATATTAAGGTAGGAACATATGTTTCACAAAAATACCCATTCTTAAAGGTACAAAGCAAGGATGTCCACTTTCTCCACTATTATTCACTTTAGTAATGGAGCCTTGGGCTAATTTGATTAGAAACAGTACTGACATAGAGGGTTTTGAAATAGAAGAAAATACAACATCAAAAATTCAACTTTTTGCAGATGATGTTCTAATTACATCAGCAGGATCTAATTCTTCTATGCAGTCTTTATTTGATAAAATGATGAATTTTAAAAGTATTTCTGGTTTAATATTCAATGAAGAAAAAACTAAAATACTACCTATATATACACGAAAAATACTCTCATTAGTGATTTTACTAAATATGTACCCAACTCAGGTCAGATAACTTATTTAGGTATAATACTATCTAAAGATATTAAATCTATTATATATAATAACTATAATACCTGTTTTCTTAATATACAAAATCTTTTAATACCTGGAATAATATGTTTTTACTATGGAGGAGAGACTTACAATTATTAAAATGATAATATTCCCCAAGATTTTATACTTAATACAATCAATAATACTTTCACCTACAAAAATAACTATCAAAAACTGAATACACTAATGTTAAATTTCTTATGGGCACCTAATAGACCTAGGATTGCATTAAAGAAACATACTAATAGCTGGTCTCAAGGGGTATTTCTTTTCCAGACTTTAATTTATATATTATCTCTTCTATTATAAAAGTTATTACTTTATTAATAGATCGGTCATATGTCATAAAATGGAAAGATTATTGGGAGCTAATTAGTATGCACTTCATGAAAATCTCCTTAACACATAAAAATATGATTATAAATAACTCCATGTTGTGGTTGCTAAAGGAATTTTGTACTTCACCTATTACACCTAAACATATGGTCTGTTACCCATTAAATATTATTATTAGTTATCGTAACTTTATATTCATGCACCCTAAGTATAGGGAATAGAATTTTATTGTATTCCCTATAATTTATACTCAGGGTATGCTTATGTCATCTACTTCTGAAGGAGCTCATTTAGCTATAGATAATAATCTAAAGTACTGGTATCAGCTGATATCTGATAATAAAGTCAAAAATCTAGATTTCTTAAAACAAGAATTTGATCTAAGAGAAACTTGCTGGTTAGAGGTTCAGATCTTTAGACAACATCTCATTGATAGAATAGATCTAATGTCTGTAACAGTTAAAGAATCTATTCCAAAACTGATTGATTACTTGATAATAAATTTACAGCATAAAGTTTCTGATAAAGGTAAACTTTCATATATACATACAATTATCAGACAAGAAACTTTTTACAATGTAGATTCATACTGGAATTATTTCACCTCTATTAATGGGGACCCACCAACTCAACAAGATAAACAATATATATTGGAATCTGCTTATAGAACTACATCTTCCATTGTCTGGAGACTTTATACATGGAAATTTTTACATAGATCTTTTTATACACCTTTGATGATGAATAAAATTAATAATAAAGATAATCTATGTAAGAGATGTAATGTAGAAATTAATGCTGACTGGGCTCATATGTTTTATGACTGTATGAAGTTGAAAGAATACTGGAAGTCAATTAATGAATTTTTGCAGGCTCGTTTTACAGATAATTTCATTATTTCTAAGTCTCTAATATTATTCAACACACCTGAACCTCAATGTGTTAAAAAGATTAAGCTTCCCTTGTTATGGTCTATCCTAGCAGTGGCTAGGAAAATAATAACTAGAAATTGGATTTCAGATACACCTCCTTCGTTCAGTGAATTTAAAAATGTTATGAATATAATGTGTCATATGGAAATAAGCACAATTAGAATGAGAACAACTACAAAAACATCACATTTTATTGTATGGGATAATTTACAAAATCTGTTAAAAAAATTCTAATTTCAATAGCACAGTATTTTAGTTTAATTAATTGATCTGATTGTAGTGGATGTCTTTGTAAATACTTTAGTTGTTTTGTTGAATATTATAATAATACCTATTTTTAATTATTTGTATAAAATTGTTATGATATTTCTCTTATATGTTAAAACAATAAACTTGTTTTGAAAAAAAAAAAAAGAACCCAGCTATCTGCAAGAAAAATACTGCAAGCCCTAGGGTTCATGACCTCATGTATACTGCTGATTCTATATGCAAGACTGCATGTGAGGAAACTCCAGTGGTACTTAAAAAGTCTTTGGTGCCAACATTCTCAGAACCTGGAAACAGTCATTCCTATCAAACCCTGTCTAAGGACAGAGTTCCTCTGGTGGACAGAAGCATGCAACCACAACAAGGGACTGCCATTTACTCAACCCCAAGCTGCCCAGACTCTAACCACAGACGCATCAAACTATGCCTGGGGGGCATACATGGATGTCAAATGTATTCAGGGCCACTGGAGCCCAAGTCAAATTCGTCTGCACATCAACCAAAAGGAGATGCTAGCTGTACAGAATGCCCCGACAGCTTTCAGATCCCTAATCTTTCCAGGACAATTGCTAATAAAAACAGACAACGCCACAGTTATGTGGTACATCAACAAGCAGGGGGGAACCCATTCCTACCTACTCTGCAGGCTAGCCATGGCCCTCTGGAACATGGCCTTGGACATTCAAGTTCATCTACAAGCTCAATTCCTGCCAGGCAAACAAAACTTACTGGCAGATGACTTAAGCAGAAATCTCCTAGACCCGCACGAGTGGCAATTGGAACACAGCACCTTCAACCTTCTGATTCAGAAATGGGGGACCCCAGATGTGGATCTCTTTGCCTCCCCCAACAACCAACCAGCTCAGCAAATTCTGCACAAGGAATCCTCACAGCAGGGCCTGGAAAGTGGATGCCTTATCTTTTCAGTGGGTAAATCTCTCAATCTATGTCTTTTCCCCTCTGCCCCTCCTTTCAAGAGTATTACTCAAGATAAAGCAGGACAGACCAAGGACAATTCTGATTGCTCCTGACTGGCCACGCCAGCACTGGTACCCACTCCTGCGCAGCTTGACATTGGTGCCACCCTGGCTCCTACACCAGAATCCAACCCTCCTCTCTCAGCAGGAGGGACAGATTCTTCATCCACAACTGCAAATCTTGCAGCCTGGCTCATTCCTTGAATTCTCCTCAGCAAACTTAAGTAAACAGGTGCTGGACGTCATTCTTGAAGCCAGAAGACCCAGTACAAGAAAATCCTATGCTGATAAGTGGAAAAGGTTCTGCTCATGGATTCAATCTAAAGGAGAGGACACAACACTGCCCTGTCTGCCTCTTATCCTGGATTACCTAGCAGATCTACTCCTAAAAGGCCTATCTTTCTCCTCCATTAAGATACATGCCTCAGCCATTTCTGCTCATTACAACACTGAGTCACCTCTTTTCTCACACGCTCTTATCAAACAGTTCCTGAGAGGGGAAAACAACTTAAGGCCACCAAGGAGAGCACCCACCTCTGCTTGGGAACTTAAATTTGTACTGGAAAAGCTTACGCTTTCCCCCCTTTGAACCTGCTGCATCAGCAGAGTTAAAATTCCTCTCTTGGAAAACAGCCTTGCTTCTAGCCATCACTTCAGCTAGAAGAGTGTCTGAGCTACAAGCAGTCATGGCTGTGGAACCCTTCATTATTTTCCATGCTGACAGGGTTTCCCTCAGGACTAACCCTTCCTTTATGCCCAAAGTGTTGTCCAGTGTGGCTCTCAATCAATCCATCCATTTGCCAACCTTCTTCCCTAATCCTCAAAATAAAGGGGAAAGGATCCTGCACTCCTTGGACGTGCACAGACAGCTCAGATTTTACCTTGATAGGGCTAAGCCCTTCAGAAAATCTGACCAGTTACTAGTCAGCTTTGCAACAGGGGCAAAGGGCAAGGCCATTTCAAAACAAACCATTTCCAAATGGATAGCACACTGCATCCATTTCTGCTACAAGCACCATGGGAAACCAACCCCTCAGGGCGTCAGAACACATTCCACTAGGGCAACATCTACCTCTACAGGGATATCCTGGAGACTGCTACCTGGGATTTTGTACACACCTTCACCAAGCATTACCACCTGCCTATCTTTTCCAAATCCAGGGCAGGATTTGCTACAGCAGTCCTGCAAGGCATACTAGCCAGCCCTAACTCTTCTTGACTGCCTCCACTCTTCTTCAGCTTTGGGAATCCACCCAAGTGTGATGACTGCAACAGTGAAACACGAAGAACATAGTACACTTGTGTACACTTACCATAAATGTAGATGTTCGAGTGTATTTACTGTTGCAGTCCTGGTTTCCCTCCCTCCAGCCACCTGGTTTTCTCTCTCTCTCTCTTTCCTATCTATGGCTATTACTAACCCCTTATGCGGTATTAGTATTTACTTTTTACTAGTGGTGTGTTCCCCACCATAACTTAGCTCCCTATTTGGGTTAGTATTAGATGACCAAAGACGCATTGGTCGAACTTAAAACAACGAAAAGGCAAAATAGCGAAGCGGCTTTTAAGCAAATTCTTTCCCAGGGAAAGAATTCGCTTGGCCGCTTCCGTTACTTTGCTATTTTCAGCACTGTAGTGCGATCTCGGAGTTGGTATATTTAAGTAGTGGGGGTGTGTGGGGGAAAACAGCCACACTTTATGTATTCTTTTAATTTTTTTTTTTTTTGGAACAGCGATTTTTTTTTTCCCCTTGGAAAAAAATCGCTGTTCTGAGCTTTTGAGATTGTAAGTGTTCACTTACATGGGGTCGATTATTCATCTTTTGCTTTTTTAAGCGTTCGTTGATATAATATAGACCCCCCCCCATTTGGGGGGCTCCTGACATTTGAGGCAAGAAAAACTGATGTAATGGCGATGGCTGCCTGTTTTTATACCCCTGATGACCTGACGTCAGTCCTGAAGCGACAGCATCCGACGCAGAAATACTAAGTCTCTGGTATTCGAGCTGACTGAGGTTTACCTGCAGGCAGATAACCCAAGTGTGATGACTGCAACAGTGAATACACTCGAACATCTACATTTATGGTAAGTGTACACAACTGTACTTTCTGCGCATTGTTGTGCATTTCCCTTGATGTTACAGACATAGCTGTCGAAAGCTTTGTGGTTGCCTTTTGCCTGAGAAGCTATTTTTCTTCAAATTTAGCATTAGAAGTATTAATTAAGTCTCTCAGCTGCCTGTTTACATTAGTCAGGGTTCTTTTAGTATGCTGGGCTTTGTTCCTCCAAAACTTAGCCAAGATTTTATTTCTTTTGCTGTATAACCAACTGATATTGTGATTCCACTATGGTGGCTTGGCTTTTGAGTTTGTCTTATTCTTAATATGAGTGGGCACAGCTTGTTCTATACAGCTATCACTATGGCTGTATAGGGATTTTGAAGATAGCTCAGTATATACTGTGATGTTTACTGGGTTTCACGGTGTTTGGAATTTAGCCAAGATGTTACTTATTAGAGTTTAACCTTGAAATAGTTCTAAAGGTTTTTGATTTTGCTGGGTCCCCAGATCTCATTTTTATTTCAAGCAGTACTGCCATATGGTCAGATCTGATCAGCGAGGACATTACATTGGGTGAGGAACATCGCTCCCCCATGCATAGCCGGCCTTAGGCATAGGATAACTAGGCGGCCGCCTAGGGCGCTGCCCTAGCAGGGGCGCTTTTCCAGTATTTATTTGGTGTAGGTAGACCAGGATGGGGGCACCAGGTGGTGTGAGGAGGGCATCATGGAGACATTTTGCCTAGGGCACCAGTTGACCTAAGGCCACTCCTGCCCCCATGTTCATGAGTGCAAGGTCAAGGATGTTTGTACCACTGGTAGGTGAATGTACTGGCATCCCTCACCAGTCATCCGAGTGTTAAAAAGATCCTTGTAGTCGTTAGCCTAGTAAACACCTATGAATGCATCAATTGTTCCAGGATGTTGGTGTTAATGAAGTTTAGGAATCGCTTGGTGTGTGCATTAGAATTGGTGTAGGATTCACAATCTGTAGAAGGGTGGTTGAGATCCCCATGAAGATCATATTGGGTTGACTGGTGAGGGACTCCAGTACAATGAGATAGTTAGTATGGGTTTCCTGGGACATGGAAGGGGGGGCTATAGGTTGCGAGGATAGGTAAGAGACCCTATTTATGATGAGTTGCACATGTATGGGTTCCAGTGGGTCATATACTTTAACTAGTCTGGATGTGAGGTGGTTTTTAATGTAGACTGAGACTCCTCCATCTTTATTTCCCTCCTGTGCAGTAGCCGGTCTAAAGGTGTGAAAGGCATTATAACCTTGCACTGCCAGAGTGCTGTCCATGACTGTAAACTATGCCTCCATTACTACACAGATGTCTACACTCTCCTGGGAGAGGTGGGCTTGCAGGGAGTGGAGTTTCTTGCTAAGACTTCTAGCATTGAACAGTACCACCTTCAAATATTCCTTAGTAGGTTCAATTATCCTCCTAGGACTTCAAATATTGTATCTCTTGGATTGACACCAGAAGTTAAGCCAATTGTTAAATTCAATCATTTTCTGTTGGAAAAGTAGCATCATCCATTGTGAAGGAAGTATGCTGCTCAGTGCTAGGCTTATCTCTTCCTGAGACGCACAATCAATGTGATTGATCATGTACCACTTCATATAGTTAAGGGAGATATGTCTCAGGTCATTAACACCCACTTGGACTATGACAGGGTTATGCTGGTACCTGTGGTTCAATGACCTGAGTGCCTGTGGGACTTGAATTCTGGCCCCCTGAAAGTCAGCTAGCCGTGACTCTCTTTGCTCAGTCTGGTGAGGAGACATCAGTGTGCCTCACTATAGAATTACCAGTGACCAGGAAGTTTGGCTGTGTGCTGGTTTGCCTTAAAGGCTTAGCAGTATAGAGGCATTGGGTCAGTGTTACTATGTGTAACTTTGGGTGGTGTTTTAACGGAGTCTTTATGTGATGGCTGAGGGCCCTTTCTTTGTACTGTGCAGGAGGTCTTTGTGTTTTAGGAAGGTTACCAGTAAGTGCTTCAGCATAAGTAGTTCTATGTGTAGGGTCTTTAGTCTGTGCAGTAAGTGTGGTGCAAGTGTCACTGACATCCTCTATAGGATTAGTCTGGGTTGTATGAGAGAGTGGGTGTCTTTACACTTCTTGCATACTTAATCTGTTTTATTAAGAATAAGTGGGTTGTCAGTGTACATGAAGCAATTGCTACAATGGCTCAGAGTGACCATCTCAACCAGAATGATCACAGAAAGAGACAGGAACTGCATTTCCATAGTTACTGATCTACTAGGGAGGTGTGAGGGAAGTTTTAAATATCGACTAGGTCAATAACACAAGGAACTTGATGAGCAACATTCAACTATGTGTTAACTAGATATTCTAGTATTTTACAAAAATCTGTAAAAACTGTGAGGGTATTTAAGGGAAATATGCACCTCGAGAGATTAGTATCTACACAGATTGCAAGGGGGAATTATGCTGTGAGATATCTGTGTCTATACAGGTCAAGGCTAGGCACAATTGAATTAAACCTATTATGTTATGTTGTCCCTATCTCGCCTTCCTTCTTTCTGTTTGGGTTTGGAGCCAAACTTGGCTTTGACTCGGCCACATACTATAGCTCAAAAAGTCTTTACTAGCTCGGGGCCCTATCCCAAATTGCCTAGCGGTAGCTACCCAGCTCTCATTTGCCACTTGCAGCATCGAGATTGTCTTCTGATGGCTCAGGCTAAATAGTTTTTTCTTGTGCTAAATTTTTGACTATTGTGACAGTTTTCAGATAGTTTTCTGTATACTGGTAGTGTTAGTCTAACTTTTCTTATATTGTACTACCCCCTCTAAAACCTTCGGCTGTTTGTTATTGGTTTTGTTGTGGTCGTCATTTCTGTAGGTCTGCCTTGCCTTTGTGATCCTTGTCGGCAGACCGTTTAAGTCAGAGGGCTTTCCCCTTTTCTTTCCCTCCTTTCTACTTTCAGGAGAAGCCATTTTAGTTAGAGGCTCTTCTTTCCTTAGGGGAAGTAGCCGTTTAACTTAGAGGCTACCTCCTCCTTCCTTCTCTTATTAAAAAAAAAAAAAAAAAAAAAAAAAAGTTGTGTTTTTTGTCAGATGTATTACTGTATATTTTTTGCCAACTTGTGTAATACCATGTCCAAGGATCCAAAACCATCAGGGTTTAAAAAAATGCAACTCGTGTTGCCAAAAAATGTCCCTTACGGATGGGTGCACGAGTTGCATGTACTATTTAGGGGCTGTTCACCTGCAGGACTCGTGTTCCATTTGCAATGGCTTTAATGCACAAGTCCTGCAGGAGAGATTAAACAAGCTTTTTCTATGAGGTTTATTAAAAAAACACTTTTGAAGCTGCATCTGGAGAAACTCAGCCTGCAAAAAAACAAGACGATAAACCTGTATCTTCGTCGGCTCAGTCCTCGGTGCCAACCATATCTTAAGACAAGTCTTCCGAGCCTTCAGAGCGAACAGTTGGCTCTGATAAGACTCTCTCTCCGGCGGCTCCATCAGCAGTCTCGGAGCCATCCCGGACTCATAAAAGTTCTAGGTCCCCTTCCTTGGAGCCGGTGAGATCTGTTCCACAGTCTCCCATTTTACAGTCTGTGGCAGGTAGTCACCGGTCTTCTGCACGCTCCTCTCAGTCATCCAGGAGCCTTTCAGATGATGACGAGGAGAGGGTGGGGAAGAGGCTGCTCAAGATACCGGTATTTGCTAAATTGTTGCCAAGCCCAGCCCAGAAGGAAGTGGTGCCATCTGCCCAACTAGATTTTTCATAGATTCCTCCTCCGACTGCATCCAGTTCGGAGCCGGAGTTCATGGAAGTCGTGGTGGTGGAACCATCGGTTCTGTCAACCCTAGGTTTATTGATTCCGACCACTGCTCCAATCTCCTCGATACCTCTTTCTATTGAGGGATTTGGGGGCCGATGCTCTCTCGTCGGCACTGAGGGGATGGGGTGGCATCGGACCCTTGTCCGACCCCCCTCTCCCACTCAGTGCTTCGGCGCAGGTGAGCTCAACTTCTACATTCGCCTCAGAGCCATAGCCCTTGGTTCGGAGGAGGTCTCCAGGTTTTTCAGAGCGCTGTGGCTTCAAGGTGATGGGGAGTGTGCTGTCTGCTGAGACCGCTCCACCCTCAGCTCCAATGGCTGCTTCCCCTTCTATACCAGTGTCTGCCTCGGAACCTCCCCTCCACCCCAAGCGTAGAGAACCTATGTCCCAGGATGTCCCGTTGGGTGACCCCCATCTCTTCTGAAACCTTCCCTGGGCATGCCTCAGAGGAGGTTCCTCGGAAGACAAAATGCAAGAGGAAGCATTTGGACTCGCCTGAGTCCATCACCTCAGACACAGACTTGGAGGAGTCAGAAGGGTCCCCATGGTCCCCCTCTGAGGATGTCTCTTTTTCAGACATCATGGAAATCCTTAGACAGAGGGGTAACTGGAAGTCCCTTGCCCCTTCTGAGGATGAGTCCGTGTACCTGGACGCTTTTGGTTCCTGACCCTCCACCTCTTGATGTCTCCGCCTTTTCACCCACTTTTAGCTGTAGTGAGTCGAAAGGCGTGGAGCTCTCCAGAAACCATGTAAGCAGTTCCGCGGAGGCCCAATAAATTTTTAACTGCCCCTGAAGACAAAACATTTCTTTCAAAAGGAGTGCCTGTTGATGCTATAGTGGTGGCAGCAGCCACCAAGAAGGAACTTGCAGAAACTTCCTCTTCTGTCCATCCGCCTAACAAGAAGTCCCAGACTATGGACAGGTATGGAAAGCATATGTTTTCATCAGCAGCCTTTACACCCAGGTTGCTGAACTACTTATCATACTTTACAAGACTTCAGAAGGATCTCCTCAAGGAGATAGGAGATACCCTTCAGGATCCTACAGCTGAGGGAGCAGCGAACAAGACTGCTAACCAACTTGCGACCTTGACCGCAATCGTTAACTCCTCCATGCGCCTGATTTCTTATGCGGCAGGTGGAGCAAGTAGGGCTGCAGGTGCAGGAGTTGCTCTGCAGAGACACTCCTGGATGCGCCCATATAAATTTGCGGAGCCCTTCAAGTACTTTTTTACAAATGCCCCCTTTGATGGCTCTTTTTTGTTTGGGGCACAAGTAAAAGAGACTCTTACCAGGTGTGAACGAGATGGCAAAACTCTCTCTGCCATGGGAGTACGTTTTCCACTCCCTCTAGACATTACCCCAAAGGTCAGAAGAGTGGTAACGTGTGGTTCCGGAAATCCCAGGTAGCTTCGCCTGACACACGTGGAGAAAATTCCCCCAGGGGCAGAGGTGGAAATAATAGCAGGAGACACCGGTCTCACAGCAGGGTGGGTCCGCAGTAGGGAGACAAGGATGCTTTCTCTGCTAGGCCCTTCCAGCACCCCTGATGGGTTGCCCGGCTGTCCACCTCTGGAGGCATTTGGGGGCAGATTATCACTGTACCCAAAAGCCTGGCAGGCGATAACAGAAGATGCATGGGTATGGTCCATAATATCCAGGGAGCATAAAATTCCATTCTCCCAGACACCCCCCAAAAGAGCACAATGATCGATCCCAGATGTTTCACCCAGTCTTCGGGATCAGGCAAACCTAGAAGTACGAAGGTTGCTACAAAAAAGAGCAATCCAGGAAGCCCCTGCAGACCAAATTGAATCCGGAACTTACTCAAGGTTCTTTTTAGTTCCAAAAAAGACAGTGGACTGGAGGCCCATTTTGGATCTCAGCAGACTAAACAAATCAGTCAAAAAAGTGAAGTTCCGGATGGTGACACTGCAGTCCATTCTCCCTTTTTTGGGTCAGGACAATTGGATGCACTCTATCGATCTCCAGGATGTGTACTACCATATAAAAATGGACAGGTGATCCAGGAGATATCCATTCTTTCGGCTGGGTGCCAGTCATTATCAGTTCAGAGCTCTGCCCTTTGGTCTCACCACAGCCTCCAGGGTGTTCACCAAATGCATGGCAGTAGTTACGGCTCACCTGAGGCGTCTAGAATTTCAGATGTTTCCATATCTAGACGACTGGCTCCTTACTGCCACCACCGAGCATCCCCTGATAAAAGCGCGAGACCACACAATTGACACTTGTGCACAACTAGGCATCACCATAAATTACGAAAAATCTGCCTTGTTGTCTTGTCAGTGTATTACATTTATAGGGGCAGAATTAAATACAAGAGACTTGATAGCGAGGCTTCCTCAAGAAAGTGTCTCTACCTTTCGTCAACAAGTCTCAGTAGTTATGACAAAAAAGAGAATTCAGGCATGGTACGTACTGAAGGTCTTGGGTTCTATGGTGGCAGCAATTACTCTCGCCCCTATGGCACTCTTCCATATCAGAATTCTGCAGTGGCTCCTTTTCACTCAATGGTCATTCCAGGATCTACCAGTGTCACACCTGATTTCAATAAAAAAGTCCTGCAGGAGGGATTTGCAGTTGTGGCTCTACTCCCCCCTGTCACCCTAGGCAGACCGTTCCTGACCCCCCCCCCCCAGTCAGTAGCCACAGTGACCATGGACGCTTCTCAGATGGGGTGGTGGGGGCATTATCTGGGACAGACTGTTCAAGAGACTTGGCAACCACACGAGTACCATTTGCACATCAGTGTCCTGGAGATGAGGGCAGTGCTCTTGGTGTGGCAAGAACTTCAAGACTCTCTTCCTTCAGGGACTATAGCAATACAGATGGACAGTATGTCAGTTGTGTGGTATATCAACAAACAGGGCGGAACCAGATCTTACCCCTTGTGTCAGGAGGCTCTACGAGTATGGCAATGGGTGATGTCTTCTCAACGTTTTCTGATCGTGATTCACATCGCGGGGAAATCCAGCATGATAGCGGACAAGCTCAGCAGGCCAATACTTATGCCTCACGAGTGGTCCCTGAAACAGGAAATTGCAGATCTGATTTTTCGCAGATGGGGCCAGCCATGCTGCGATCTCTTTGCCACTCCCCTAAACAACAAATGCAGCAGCTACTTCGCCCTAGTCCCACCACCGGGACAGTCACCCAAGGATACACTTGTTCAGGATTGCCCCCGGGACTGCTTTATGCCCTCCCCCCATTTCCTCTAATTCCCAAAGTTCTTCAGAAAGCAAAATTGTTGGGTTGCAAATTGATCCTTATTGCCCCTTACTGCCCTTGTCAGATATGGTTTCAGTTCCTTTGGCATCACCTGCAAGAGGAGCCTTGGATTCTGGACCCAGTTCCAGACCTCCTGAGTCATCAGTCTGGTGTTCCCTACCCCTCCATACAAACTCTCAAGCTGACAGCTTGGTTTCTCCACTTCCAGTCTTAGCCAGGCTTCCGGAAATCTCTCCTGTGGTTCAACACATTTTGGTTTCTTTTCACAAACCCACTACCAGGAAACTTTATGCTAATAATTGGAAGAGGTTCTCTTATTGGGCAAAAAAAGATGAGATTGATCCCTTTACTGCACCTATTGCAAAGATTCTTGATTTTTTTGGCTGAAACCTTTGAACGAGGAGCAGCTGCGGCTATGATTCGGGTGCAACTGAGTGCCATTTCCAATTTTCACGTAGGACACTTAACTTTGCAAGGCCTTCTTACAAGGTACTGCCCTATTAAGACCCCCAATAAGAGAACCTCCCCCTCCGTGGGATTTAAATTTAGTTTTAGCAACTCTAATCCCCACCCCCTTGCGCCAGCTTCTTCTTGTCCTCTGAAGTTTTTGTCATGGAAAACCCCTTTCTTGATTGTCATTACATCAGCCAGGTGGGTTTCAGAGTTACAGGCTCTTTCCATTTGCCCTCCTTATTTAATTTTCCACAAAGAAAGTCTCTCTCTCAGAACTAATCCTCCCTTTTTGCCAAAAGTGTGTTCAGAATATAATTTGAATCAGTCCATTGAACTTCCTGTTTTCTTCCCCAATTATGGCAACAAGGCAGAGTATAATCTCCATCAATTGGATGTTCATAGCCAGCTTCGCTTTTATTTACATAGAACCAAGGACGTTAGAAAATCAGACCAATTATTTATATCCTTTTCAGAGAAGAAGCAAGGTTCTCAGGTTTCAAAAGTAACCTTGTCAAAGTGGCTTTCGAGCACCATCACATATATTTATGAGTCACGAAACATGAAAATCCCAGGAAAGATTAGAGGACACTCGACTAAATCTTTGGCTACCTCTATCACTTTTCAAGCTAGACTACCTTTAGATTCTATTTGTGCGGCAGCAACATGGACTAACCCCCATACCTTCATTACTCATTACAAAGTGGACGTGGCCTCCAGGAACAGGGCATCCTTTGGTTCCACGGTTCTGAAGAGGTTTTTCCAGTGAGCCACCCAGGATTTAGGTGCTGGGGACACTGTCCCAAACAGAAAGAAGGAAGGTGAGATAGGGACAACATAACATAAAGAAGTTATGTCTTACCATAACGCTCCATGGTGTTCTTCGTGTTTCACTGTTGCAGTCATCACTTTTGGGTTATCTGCCTGCAGTAGCCTTCAGTCGGCCTGATTAACAAAGTCTTGGGTCCTGCGTCAGTTGCTGTCCCCTCTACCATGACGTCAGGTCGTCGGGTATAAAACATGCAGCCGATGCCATTACATCAGTGTTTCTTGCCATGTGGTGCCCGAAGCAGAAGCAGTTCGCAAGTGCCGGTCGGCCAACTCCTGAAATTTTCGTTTTCGAGTTTCAGAACTGAAGTCTTCAAGTAAAGCTAAGTACCCCGTTGTGGAAACTTTTTCTTGCTCCTTACCGTTGTCAGTAAAAGTTAATAATTGCATTACTTGTGGAAAGCAAATACTTCATAAAGATTTTCATTCGTACTGTATTCCTTGCCTAGGCCCTGACCACAACGTACCGTGCTGTCGGTTTTGTGCTTTACTTAATCAGCGCACTATCCGTTATCGGTATATTTTTTGCCTCAAAATATTTCAGTTCTCGGTTTAATTATCCAGAAATGTCGTCGGTTAGCCATCTGACTACCCGGATTCCAAAAAAACACAAGGATAAAGACAGAGACAGGCTGCCAAGGTCCAAAACTGCCGACGATGCTTCTCCTAAGCCAGTTGCCAGTATCGGTACTCAGTGAGGCACTTTCGCAGCCCCTGATACCCGCTACTTCTGATTCGCATGCCTCTACTGAGACCCATTCGGAGTCCGGTATACCACGAGATGCTTCAACTATGGAACCTGTGGATGTCTGTACCTTGGATGGGTCCAGAGCCGCTGTGCAGGCACGGGCTTCTGAGGGTGTATTCAGGCCTATGGACTTGCATGTTAAACCAATGCCTCCTTCTTCTTTTAGACCTAAATCTCGAAACATGCCTAAAAAATGACGCCCAGGCCACATGCTCAGGCCTCTATGCCTAAAAAACAAATGATAAGAATGGCTGAAGATCTTTTAACTCTAATCAGGGGAAGCCAGCCTCCCCCTTCTAAGAGACCTAGGGCTGAAGTTGTTTATGAATCTTATGACCAGGATTCTGATTTTTCTGATTCTTCTGATGATCTGGATTTGCCTTTATCTACTTATGAGGATTCTGATGCAGAGGACTCTATTCCCTCTGCTTCCCCTCCAGAGGATCTTTCTTTTGGTGAAACCTTACATATACTCTAAGGGAGCATTTCCACTGGGAAAGCCAGGATTTTTCTGATTCAAAAAAGAGGCTTAGGGATTTCTTACTCGTGCCTCAGCACAGGCCTTTAGCTACTCCTCCAGTATTAGACATTGTTGATGATGCTTTTTCGGAATCTAGTTTGGCCCCTGATTCCTTACCTCCTGCTCCCAGAAAACCTGACAGATATTACAGGGTTCCTGATTCACACAAGTTCCTTTTTAAAAATCCTATTGCGGATCCAGAGACTATTTCACAGGGACCCAAGGGCATTAAGGCTTCTACTACTAAAAATCCTACCCCTTCTGACAGAGATTCTAGGGCACTGGATAGATGGGGTAAGAAGGTTTACACTTCTGCAACCTTGGCCATTAGGGCTTTAAACTGCCAGTTTCATATGTTAAAGTATCAACAACATGTTATTGGATTGCTTAAACAGAAAATGATGTTGATTCCTGACTGTGCAGAAAATAAAGAATTACAGGATTTAATGCATTCTGCTGAACAGGTTGAAAAACATACTTTGCAATGTGGATTTGATTCTTTACAGGCCTCTTGCAGGGCTGCTGTTACTGGTTCTGTGCTCAGAAGGCATGCTTGGCTTAAGGAGCAATCTTTACCTGATCATGTTAAAGCTAAATTGTTGGATGCTCCCTTAAATCAAGACCACCGGTTTGGCAACAAAGCTGAGGAAGTTCTTAAAAAGATGGAAGATAAAGCTAAATCTATGCAAACTGTTAAAGATTTCTTACACATTTAGACTCCTAGATTTAGTAGGCACTGGCACTCTAAGAATTGTTCCTTTCCAGCCTCTTCAAGGTCTTCTCAAGCCAAACCCAGACGTAGCAGAAACCCCAGGTTTCACTCCCAGGGGCACACAAGACTAAGCAGTGGGGGTTTCCGCACCCAAATCAGGGAGTAGTAAGAGTCCCCCCTATGGAAAACAGCCTCAATGACTTGCTTCTAAAACTTCCAAGCACTTCCCAACTGAATGCTCCTTTAGGCGGAAAGATTGGTCTGCAGGCCAAAAAACTGGGAACTCATTACCCAGGACAAATGGGTTTTAAATATAGTGTCCCAAGGATATATATTTCTTTTCCACACCTTACCAACACCAAGCGGGTGGCCAGATCTACCCCCAAATCAGTGGGCAGAGGCCCAAAATCAAGTGCTGTCTCTCTCTCTTAAGCATGGGGGCTATTCATTTGGTACCAGAAGAGGAAAAGGGACAAGAGCTCTATTCGAGACTTTTCCTGGTACCCAGAAAAGGCAATACATGGTGTCCTATCCTGGGCCTTTCTACTTTAAATACCTTTCAGGTGATTCCAAAATTCAAGATGCTGACTCTTCACCCAGAAGCCCGGATAGCTCAGTCGGTAGAGCATCAGACTTTTAATCTGAGGGTCCAGGGTTCAAGTCCCTGTTCGGGTATGTGTTTCTTTAGAACTGCTGATTTGGCATAGTGGTATGTTGCTTTGACTGTAGTGCATAGGGTCCTGGGTTCAAGACTTGCCAGTGAAATGCATGGTGGTAACACAACATTTTAGGGAAGTTACAAGGGTGGTCTAATGGTTAAGGTGTTTGCCTTACAAACACAAGGTGCAAGGTTTGAGTCTCACAAGGGATAATTGGCTAGGTTTAAAATGGCTTGCAAGTGCAGTTAGCTTAGTACTAACCTATGAATGAATTCACCAACTGCTTCCGATGCTAGGCAAAGATGCATGGTTGGCAATACTAGACTTAAAAGAAGCATACCTGCACAATCCCTATCAGGGAGTCTTGCAGAAAATACCTACGCTTCAAAGCAGGCTACATGCACTATCAGTTTGCTGCACTGCCCTTTGGCTTATCTACTGCGCCCAGGGTATTCACAAAGTTCCTAGCTCCAGTCATTGCATTCTGCAGGCAAAGAAATATTCAAATATACCCATATCTGGACAATTGTCTAATTCAGGCAGAAAGCCAGGACATACTTTTGAATCATCTGGTCTTTGTTCAAAGGGTACTGACTTGTCTGGGGTACACCATAAATGAAAAGAAATCACAACTGGTACCCTGTCAAAAATTATATTCCTGGGAGCAAGCTTGAATACAACTTCCTAGATGGCTTTCCTCACGCCAGAGAAACAGACTCATTTGACAATCTACTTCAAACAAGTGACCTCAAAAACCCAGTTATCTGCAAGGCAAATACTGCAAGCCTTGGGGTTCATGACCTCCTGCATTCTTCTAATTCCATATGTAAGGCTGCATATGAGGAAACTGCAATGGTATCTCAAAAACCTATGGTGTCAACATTCACAGGATCTAGAGGAAATGATTCCTATCATACCTTGCCTACACCTAGAGTTCCTTTTTGTTGGGCAGACAATTGCCACCAAAACAGGGGGCTACCATTCACATTTCCCCCGGCCACCCAAACCTTAACAACAGATGCATCAGACTATGCATGGGGGGCCCACCTGGCAGGGAAGTGCATTCAGGGCAAATGGAACCCAAGTCAAATGCACCTGCATATCAGTCAAAAAGAAATGTTAGCTGTACAGAATGCTCTGACAGCCTTCAAGGACCACATTCTTCCAGGACAATTGATAAAGATGGACAACACCACTGTTATGTGGTACATAAACAAGCAGGGGGTACACATTCTTAGCCCCTCTGCAGACTAGCCATGGCATTGTGGAACACAGCCCTGAGCAATCAGGTACATTTACAAGCTCAATTCCTGCCAGGAAAACTAAATACACTGGCAGACAAAGTATGCAGAAACCTCATGGACCCACATGAGTGGAAATTGGAACCAAGGATTTTCAACATGTTGACAAGCAAATGGGGGAGCCCAGGTATAGACCTGTTTGCCCCCCCCAAAAAAAAAAAACTATCAGTTGGACAAATTCTGCACAAGGACTGCCCACAAACAACCTTGGAAAGTGGATGCTCTGTCCTTCAGCTGGAAAAGCCTATCAGTTTATGCCTTTCCTCCTCTGCCTCTGCTTTCCAAAGTACTACTAAAGATCAAACAAGACAAACCAAGGACGATTTTGATTGCACCAGACTGGCCACGCCAACACTGGTGCCCCCTCCTGCGCAGTGTGTCACTGTGGGCCCCATGGCACCTGCCTTAGACTCCTACTCTATTGTCTCAGCAGGAGAACCAAATTCTGCATCCTCAACTTCAAACACTGAATCTAGCAGCCTGGCTAATTACATAATTTTTCCTTTACTATCCCTCAGTAAACCAGTGGTGGATATAATTTTAGAGGCAAGGAGGCCTAGTACCAGAAAGTTTTATGCTGAAACATGGAAAAAATTATGTGCCTGGAACCAGTCTCAAGGGATGAGCACAACAGTGCCCAATTTACCTCAGATTTTCCAATACTTAACTGAAATGCTTCATAAGGGCCTGTCTTTCTCCTCCATAAAAACTGACGCCTCAGCCATCTCAGCTCATTATAACACAGAACCACCCCTCTTCTCTCATCCGCTGTTTAACCAGTACCTCGGAGGGGCCAAAAATCTATGACCACCCAGGAGAGCTCCAACTACAGCCTGAGACCTCAACTTTGTATTGGAAAAGCTCACCCTTCCTTCTTTCGAGCCAGCTGCCACTGCAGACTTAAAATTCCTTTCCTGGAAAACAACCTTCCTTTTAGCAATCATTTCAGCAATAAGGTATCTGAATTACAGGCCCTCATGGCAGTGGAGCCTTTCATCATCTTTCATGCGGATAGGGTGTCCCTCAGGATCAATCTCTCCTTCATGCCCAAGGTGGTATCCAGTGTGGCCCTTAACAGTCCATACATTTGCCAACCTTCTTTCCTAATCCACAGAACAAAATGGAACGGATTATGCACTCCTTAGACGTGCACAGACAACTTAGATTCTACTTGGACAGAATTAAACCTCAAAGGAAATCTGATCAACTGCTGGTGGAATTTGCTGCAGGACAGAGGGGAAGGCTATTTCAAAGCAAACCATTTCCAAATGGATAAGCCATTGCATTCATTTTTGCTACAAACACCATGGAAAACCTATCCCACAGGGGATCAGACCCCACTCTACCAGGGCTGCATCTACCACTACAGCCTTTCTCAGAGGCTTCCCTACTAGGGACATCCCAAAAGCTGCTACTTGGAGTTCTGTACATACTTTCACCAAGCATTACCATATGTCAATTTTCTCTAAATCCAGAGCTGGCTTTGCCACTGCAGTCTTGCAGGGCCTTTTAGCTGGTCCTAATTCTATTTAAATTTCCTCCTCCCATCCTTAGCTTTGGGACTCTACCCAAAAGTGATGACTGCAACAGTGAAACACGAAGAACATAGTACAGTTGTGTACACTTACCATAAATGTAGATGTTCGAGTGTATTCACTGTTGCAGTCCTGGTTACCCTCCCTCCAGCCTCCTTCTTTTTCTTTTTTGGATATACCTCTACTTTCCTTTACTATCTTCAAAAGCCTTTTGGTGTATTTGCTTTTTTGTTGGCAGTATAACTTGTATATTTATAGATTTAATTTCTTCTCATTAAGGGGCACCTGACATCTGGGGCAAGAAAAACTGATGTAATGGCGTCGGCTGCATGTTTTATACCCCTGACGACCTGACGTCATGGAAGAGGGGACAGCAACCAACGCAGGACCCAAGACTTTGTTAATCAGGCCGACTGAGGACTACTGCAGGCAGATAACCCAAAAGTGATGACTGCAACAGTGAATACACTTGAACATCTACATTTATGGTAAGTGTACACAACTGTACTTTTGTTGTCTTTCATCTCACCTTCCTTCTTGCTTCCCTCCCTCCTTCCCCCTTCCTGGATGATCGAGAGGATTTCCTTTTTATTGGCTACACTGGCTGAGTTTCTGCTGTCACTCCAGCTGCTTAGATATAGTCTTTGTCCCCTCCCTTGTTCTGCTTCCTTATTATTACAAGGGGATTATCTGCTAGGCTAACTTTGGTAAACTGATTCTGGTTTTACCTGCTTTGTCTAGTGGTTTTTATCACAAACGAGATTTGGGTAGCTACCGCTGGGTATGTTGGGATAGGGGTTAGCCTCGAGCTAGTAAAGGCTTTTCGAGCTATAGTATGTGGCCAAGTCGGAGCAGAGTTTGGCTCCGAACCCAAACTGAAAGAAGGAAGGTGAGATAAAGGACAACAAACATGGAACGTTATGGTAAGACATAACTTGTTTTTCTCAGCATGGATCTACCTACTGGCCTTGGTGGTTTTGAATGATACATTTTTTTTCATCATGAATCTTATCTTTTATGACTGTGCCTTCACAGACATATCTGTTGCCCTTCCACAGCATCTTTTGTGTGTGTTTAATCATCCTGTAGGTTCCTCCATTTTGTTCCCACAGTGGCCAAGTTCAGTGACTGCAGTGACTCCTTCACACAGTGGTGGTTCAAATCTTCCCTTAGCTCAGCCTTGTTTTTTGGTCTGGAAGTCCCATGAAATTAGTGAGGCTATTGTGCAGATGATTTGCTACATGACTGGTTCCACAGCCAGTACTGTTCTGAGTATGTGCATAGATATTCTGTGGGTTAGTTTTAATTGCTTACTTGTTTATTTACTTACGTACATTGGCCATTTGAGTCTGACTAGGTATGGTCACTGTCAAGAAAGGCTTGAGTTAGCATTTAGATTGACTAAGGGTAATTTGATCAGAACACCAGGTAATTGGATAAAATGGAAGGAATTGGAAAGTAGATTATATGTATAGGGACTGAGAAATCTCACAGATGATGTTATTAGTAAAGAATATTGTGAAGAACAAAATTAATTAAAGAGTATGATGTGGAGGATGTGATTAAGGGAGATGGTGATACCTATGTGTAACAAAAGGTGGAATTGAAAACAAAAAAGAAAACTCTAGTATGATATCAAGGAATGTGTGGTGTATGTATTTGAAGACAAGAAAGTTGTAAAATCTAAGAGTGTGTAAAGCAAGAACAAATACAAATATTGTGAATGTTGACGTTTTATATGTACCTTTATATGATTTTAATTAACAAAAAAATAGCTCCTACCTTTTTCAGTTAGAGCCAGAGAATTTTTCTGCATCCACTTGAGCTTCCACCAATTCAGTCAAATGAAGCCTGGTTAATGTCCCATTCATAGGATAGCACTCAGGATTACAACACTCCCTTATACTGAACTACTTATTGGAACGCTAATCCAGACAGGTGGTGTGGGAGTAGAACACACTTTCTGACGTTAGAGACAAGTGCCTCCTATTGAACCGTTAACACTGCATTATGTACTATAAACAGAAGCTTCCTTGCCCTTTCCAAGAGAAAGAAGTACAAGTCATAGGCTGCTGTCTTCTCCCCTGTTATACCCGGAGCTTTAGTCAAGCCCAGGTTGCTAGCTGTAGAGATGGTGGGTTAGCTCTGAGTAGTGCAGCTTGAATGTGGAGTTGGGGGTAAATTTAGATAATAACTAAGAAATTAATCCCTGGGGACAGTTATATTTATTTTTGTTTGATTGCTTTAACGGCTGGAATACTAGCATTATGCATGTTGTTCCCATTACTATTACAGACCAGAAAAGACTACCTTTCCAGATTTTAAGTATTTTTCTTGACTTTTTTCGACCTTTTGTGCCTTTCGACTACTGTTTCTGCTTGTTTTATCAAAGTTTGCACTGTTTTTACTGTGTTTATAAGCTAAAACTGTTTACTGCACTTGCTAGTTTAAGTTTTGCCTAAAAGTTAAACTACAGGCTAATACACTCAAGTGTACTAGCTTTTGATAGCATTTAGTTGAAAATCATAGCATTTATTGTGTTTTCTGCTTTTCTGTAAAAAAACTTGAAAAAAACAAAAAAAAATATCCTTGTTTTCCATACTTTCCTAACTAGTGTTCCAGAGACCAGATTTTGCTGATCCCTGGGCTTTGTCTTGGTTCCTGTGTTTCTCCATTTTCCTTGTTTGGTCAGGGGAAGTTTCTTTACTCACCAGTGAGAGTGGGGAGTACTGAGCTGCCTGTTTGTCCTTAGAGGAGTGGTTTAAGGCAGTAACTTGTAGTCTATTGGCCATTTTGGGTCATTTCCTGTCTTTTCCAGACCCCTGCTATAAGGTGCGTTTTAGCGCGCTTTAGCGCGAATTAGCGTGGAGTTGCCACTTTTGCACACTAGGGCAGCGCCGGTTAAGCAGGTTTAAACTATTCGGGCTACCTAAAGTCCACTCTTCAAATTTTCCCTTAAAAGTACCTTCCTCGAACTATACTACTGATCTAATCAGCGTATCCTATAACTAAAAAGATCATCTCTACTTGACTCCAAGTAGACTATTCTCTATCTGTTAAACCTAGCACTTGCTCTTACAGTACTTATTACCTTGATACGGCACTCTTGTCATAGATAGTACCCCAAAAAGGCAAACCCCTATTTCTCGGTCACCCACGTCCCCCGGAATCTCTTTTAAAGTTTTTTTGTCTATTCCTTCTAGCATGTCGAGGGATCAGTTGCTAGTGTCCTCTCCTGCTCAGCTGGTGAACCTGGGAATATTGAGGCAATGTTACAATTGCCTCATGTACACAGACAACCCTCTCCTCCTCCCACAAAACACAAATACATGCGAGAGATGCAACTATACAGCCAAACTGGAGGCTGAGCTCTCTCAACATAGGACTGGCAAGACCGGTCAGGAGGAGAAGGTTACCACACACACTATAGACCCAGTCTCACATAGTACCATCACAACCTCAAATCATACACATAAACACACAAAGACATACTCAGAGGCTCTGATCAAAAATCTACCAAAACAGCAGAGGCCACCAAAGCAGACACCCAAACAACCACCACCTCAGAACACAACACCTGCAACACATAGACCTCACAGTCAGAGTGTCAAACAGTCACAGCCCTTAAGGCCAAACACAATGCCAGACACACTAGTCATTGGTGACTCCATAGTCAGACACACTGACGTCCCGCTCACCAGACTGAGTAAGGAGAAGGTCACAGTAAGCTGCCTGTTGGGCGCTAGAATCCACCACATAACGCAAGCACTCAGGTCTCTCAACAGCAGGTACAAATACGACTCAGTCATTGTCCACGCTGGTGTAAACGACCTGAGACGTACCTCCTTGGACTACATGAAAAGAGCCATTGAGGAGCTCTCTGATTATGTAGCCCAGGCAGGTATGACCCTGACCTTGAGCAGTATCCTACCTTCACCAAGAATGATGCCACAGTACAGAGATAAGATGATCAGCTTTAACAATTGGCTTAAACTCTGGTGTCATTCAAAGGGGATCCAATGTCTGTCTGCCTGGGATGACATGCTGGACAAGCCACGCTGCTTCAAGGGACGGCTTGCACCTGTCACCCTGGGATTCGGATATTGGCAAAGGCTCTTGCCACCCCCATAGTGCCTTTTTAGGCAAGGCTCAAATTCTAAACCTACCACCCTAGAACACAAAAAGGAAAAAAACTAAGGGTAATGCTGCTCAATGCCAGAAGTCTAAATCTCAAAATGCACGCACTCGAGGCCCTTCTCAGTATGGAGAACATCGATGTCTGTGCTGTGACAGAAACCTGGTTCAAGGCTCCTGAGAGCACCCCAGCACTATCAGGTTTTACCTCATATCATGCGTTCCGGCCCCAAAATCCGGACAATACCAAGAAAGGAGGGGGGGGGTATCCATATTCATCAAGGATACCCACACCTCAAGACTGGTGGCAACGCACGATGCATCGGAGACCATCCAGGTGCAATTAACCATAGGCAAGACTGCTCTGCAAATTGTAGCATGTTACAGGCCACCCTCACAAACTCAGGAACCTCACATGGCCTTCCTGAATACACTAGAGGGGATAAATGTATCACCAAACACCATCATACTAGGTGACTTCAATTACCCTAATATAGACTGGGAACACTACTCAAGCCCAAACACCCTAGCCCAAAAGTTCCTGGAATTCATAAACTCAAATGCCATGGAACAACTAGTCACCATCCCCACAAGAGGAGAAAACATACTTGATCTCATCATCACGAACATGGGAGCACAATGTTCAACACCAGAAGTATACCCCTCACTGGTGAGATCAGATCACAAACTAATCTCGCTGGAGGTCCTCATCCCACCCCCACCTGAAATAAAAAGACCACAGTAAAGAACTTCTCAAAGCCGACTTCACACTTCTAAAGACTAGTGTGGTCTCCTTTAAGGCCCCGAGGCATGGAAAACAGTACTCAAGCCGCTGAATCACTTACAAATGCCTTCTACCAGCACCTGCAGGACTGCATGGATAAGGCAATCCCAAGCAAAACAAAGACTCTTTGTACCAAAGGCAAGTGTCCAGTCTGGTGGACCCCAGCCATAAACAAACTCTACAACAAAAGGAGGAAGCTACTACAAGATAGAGCAAAATCCTTAAAAGGTAAGACACCCTTGATCACTATAAGTAAAAACTAAGAGCTCTCATAAAATCATCCAAAGCAAATTTTGAGAGAAAAATAGCTAAAGACTCAAAAGACAATCATAAGGCCTTCTTTAGCTATGTTAGAAACCTGGGAGGAAACTCCCAGATATGCTCAGAACTAGTTCAAAATGATGTGAAGATTACTGATCCTACAGACATTGCCAACATACTGGCTGACAGGTTCAGTGCAAACTCCCCAAAAGGAGAGATATCTATACCAAACGATTGCAGCCCCCAAACATCTCCAACGCCCAAGTGAGAACTGCTCTCTCCAAAGCAAAAAACACAGCATCCATGGGACCTGATGGTGTCCCCGGCTGTGTGCTCCACGAACTCAACGAGGAATTAAACCCACAGCTAGGACAGCTGTTTAATCATAGTCTTACCTCTGGATACGCACTCCAGGAGTGGCGCACTGCAACTGTGGTCCCACTTCACAAAGGCGGTGCCTCCACCGACCCTGGAAATTACCGGCCCATTAGCTTGACAAGCCTTATCTGCAAAGCCATGGAGAGGATCATAATGGACCTCATAAATAAAGACATAGGGAATTTGCAGACTTTGGATCCAACTCAGTTTGGCTTTGTCAAGGGCAGATCATGCCTTTTAAACTTGGTTGACTTTTTCGAAACAGTCACCAAAGCCATTGATGAGGGAAAGGCAGTCCATACAGCCTACCTCGATCTGGCGAAGGCCTTCGATACAATACCCCACTCGGGTATCATTGAAAAACTCATCAGCTTAAATGTTAACCCATACATCACAAGATGGGTTGCAAACTGGCTGAGTGACAGAACCCACAGGGTCAGAGTTGCTGGCGCCATGTCAGACTCAAAGCCTGTTACAAGTGGTGTCCCACAGGGCTCAGTCCTGGGCCCACTCTTGTTTGGCATCTACTTTTCCGAAGTACAAGCAAACACAGGAGGGTTATGGCTGACAAAGTTTGCAGATGACTGCAAACTGGGCCATAGTAGAAAACACATCTGACACAGATATCCTTCAGAAGGGTCTCACAGAAACGGATAACTGGTGCCAGAGCCGTGGCCTAAAGTTAAATGCCAAAAAATGCATAGTCATACCCTTCGGGAAAAACAAGGTTACCCCTAGCTACCAAATAGGTGGCAATCCACTGAGCACAGAAGAAGTTATCAGGGACCTGGGGACCCAGGTTGATAGTAGTCTGTCATTCGACACCCATGTAGCTAAAGTAGTTAGGAAGACCTTCTACATTGCCCACCTTATCATGAAGGGATTCTCATCTAGATCAAGGGAGGTCATAGTCTCCCTATACTCATCACTCATCAGACCAATGATTGAGTACAATGCCCCATTCGGAATGTATCTGACCCGACACTTGCAGCAGCTGGAGAGGCCACAAAAGTTCCTCACCAAAAGGATAAAGGGTCTCAAAAATCTGTCCTATGCTGCCCGACTGAAAGAACTCCAGCTCTATTCAGTCGCTTACCGCTTGCTCAGAGGTGACCTTTGCCTAACATACAAGGCCATGTCAAACCCAGATTTGATGAATATGCTTCACCTCAAAAATCTAGATCCGTCAGAGCCACAAGGGCGGAGACTTAAACCTCGACACGGCTATTAATAGGACGTGCTGGAGGGATAGATTCATCACCCAAAGACTCCCTATGCTGTGGAACAAAATCCCGGTATATGTGAGGCAGAGCACCTCGCTGGCCTTGTTCAAGAGAAATCTTGACCAATGGATGGGAGATCGCAGATATACCCCAGGGATTACCTTAGTGTCACTGCTCGACAGAGGCACAGCAAAATAATGGGTATAGTTCCCCATACTAAAGGGGTGGCGTAAGCCACAAAACGATGGGCTAGGCTTGTAAATGCCCTCGGGCAGATAGCCTAGTATGAACCTATGAACCTATGAACCTATGAACTATCCAAGACCCAGGCAGAAGATTTCAGGTAAAGCCAAAAGACATTTAGCTTCATAAATAATTGCATAAGCAGATTACTGTTTGCAGCTGCTAGTATTTACAAAGCAGTAGTGCACCTTTCCATAACAGTACAGTTTTCCAATGGAAAATATAAATGTATTGTTTCTGTGCTTACACTGTTTATAGACAGTGATGTTTGTAAGTCACTTTATTCTAGCTTTAATAACTTCTGATCTTAGGATCATCAGATCATAGGTTTTATAATGCAGTTAATTCATGAAACCATCTACACCTTGCTGACACCTGCCAGGAGATGTACCTCCTGCTTTCAGTAAGGATAAGCAGGTCAGGCCTAGGATAAATTGTACTTGCCCATCCGATTATCAATGGTATTTTTGAAAGATGCAAGGGTGTCACTCTGTTTAACATGTAAAAGGAGTTTTCTCCAAAGAAGTAAATGTTGGGTAATGAATATGTCTATTTATCATGTTTTGTTTATATGTCGGTGGAAGTTTAAGTCTTTAGATCTTGTGTTTGGAGAGCTACTGGTCTTATAGAGATGCAAGACACAGATCACCATGTAAGAGCCTATAGAGGACTGAGTGTAGGGATAAGCCTTCAGTCTATCTTAATATGCTGGGGCCTTCAGGCAAGTAAGCTTTTTAGTCAGGAATTGCTAAAGTTTTTCTAACTGGGGTTTGTGCCTCAGCAGGTATATACCAAAAGGGGCATTGTAATCAATCATTGGTCTAATTAAAGCTGAGTATAGAGGAAAAATAATAGTGTCTTTTGACCTGGTTGAGATGCCTTTAACAATCAGCTAAATAAAAGGATTTTCTGACTACTTATGATGCATGTTGGTCTCCTTTTTGGCTGGAATGCCTTGAGACACATGGCTGAGCCTTTGGCTGCAATTGAATTTGACCCTTAATTTGAGTTGATGCTGTCCTTCATTCTCTTCAACAGCAGAGGATTTGTTAATCCTCACAGTAGAATAATATGAATTGGTAATTTGCATTAGAAATAGTCCAGGGGTACTAGAGAGCCACATCCATCACATTCTTGTTTTTATTGAACTCCTTCCTCTTCAAGTTTATAGTTTTAAATGATTTGATGGTGAAGTTGAGCATGAGTTAACAACAATCTTGGTATATCCATGGAAATATGGTGATATGTATTATGTCCAGTACGGACAGTAAACAAACCTGCCCTAGTATGAAAAGTACATTTAGTCCTAGATGAGTACTAGTGCACTGTATCTGTTCTACACTGGAAGTATTGTGAACTCCTAGGGATAGAATTTATTTAAAAGCCAAGTTAACTCATGAGTGTAGTGCAGTTATTGAGTGACCAATGGGCACACAGAAAGGGGAAAGGTGAGTTATTTAAGAACAGAGGATGTTTGGATGTAGGAAAAGACCCTTCTTTTAGGAAACTGCATATGATGTTGTTGAAGAATGACTGGCAGGCTGAAGGTATTTGAATTGCTGGAATGTTTCATGGATGAGGGGGTCCGTTTAATCAGTTTCTTGAAGTCTTTCCTTCCTTTTTGCATTTGATTTGGTAAAGCCCTGCTTAAATACAAACCCTGCCACACTAAAGCCAGCTGCTACCACATAGTTCCAGTAGCTCTGTTAAAAAATGTTGCATGAGCTAATGTCAGTGATACTTTAAAAGCTGTGTAATATTTTTTAGGTAGTTAAAAGTACCTCCTGCTGGCATCACTTGTAGTGTAATTTGGGATGTGTTTTAGTGTTGCTTTCTTTGCAAAGTTTTTTTTTTTAATTTGTGTGAATGCATACTTTCACTGACAAATATCTGATGTTTGTGGCTTATTGCAGATGCATTTCACTAATTTGTGATGCAGTTTTGTGGATTTTCCCTCTGCTTCCTCACTTCCTATTTTTTTTTGTTTCTTTTTTTGTCAAACATCTTCCTGTTTGTGGAAGAGAGGAAGTAGAGGGAAGTACCATGAACATTATCTATAATAAACAGCTGTAGGTTACACTAAGTGATTTTGTAGGTGGCACAAGTTACTTTCGGCAGCATTGTGTGTGTGCGTGAGTGTTTGTATGTGTTGGAAGATTAGTGAGTGATGTTCTTGTGTTCTGTTTGCAGCTGCTATTTCCAGCCAGGCTACATCAGGGCTCTCTCATGTCAAAAACACATGGATACTCTAGAAGACAGAAGTGACTGCTAGTGAATTAACAATCACTTATGCACCTTTCCAAAAGCATACAGATAGCAATGGAATTTTTTTTACTCACAGTGACATCATTACATTGTGCATAACTCTGATGTTTGCAGATGCACATTTAGAATTGTATAAACAAGCAGGTACACATATTTTATTATAAAAATGCTATCTTTTTCTGTCAGACACATCCTAGTCATGTTGCACAATCTGTGAATGTCTGTACATTCTGTATGACATTTTTATCAGAATTTTAATTTTGTAGTTTAACACTTACTCTTACAATATCTAAATACAGTTTGAAAAAATATTAGATTACAGGTGTACTTGCTTAGGTTTATATCTTGCAGCTTAGTAAAATCAGTTTGATATTACAAGAAGTTCTGTGAACTGTAGAATATTTCATTTTTTTTCTCTGCCCACCCCACACACACATTTATCACCTTAGGCCACTTAACCAGCAAGACAAGGGCTTTCACTAACCCTGAAGATGTTGGAAAGTGGACAGGGGTGTAACCAGAAAATTCAGGTTTGTTCACCAAACTTGTGTACTGCTACCACTCTCCACCATCTGCCCTTATTTATGTATTGAATTCCTAATAACATGTGTAGTACAATTCTAGTACGTGTGATAATGTAGCAAGAATACATTCCTTTGGGCTCAGCTATGCTCTTTGTTTAGGTTGTCCTTTTGCTTTTGTTTTAATATTTGAAAGTGCTTGTTTATTGTATTTGCTAACAAGGGTAGAGCATTGATCTACATGGATCTTTGTCAGGATCTGTCTGGTACCATTGTCTGGTTAAGATGCTTGTTCAAATCCCCGCAATATTATAAGATGTCTGCGTAGTGCTCTTGTAACGTTTGAAATGTTGCCCCACAAAATTAGTTTGTATGTCCTGACTTACATGGTGAATTCATATCTGTACTCTTGAAAGTTTTTAGTAAAAGTTGAAGATTAATTCACAGCAAGATAAGTAAGATGGCATGCTTTGGAAGACAGAAGAGACTTGAGAATGTTTATACTTCTGATAGCCACTAGCTTTTTGTTTGTTGCGTCTCAATGTGTTTTAGGTCTATAGTGCTCTCTTCACATGCAAAATCCTGTGTTGTAATAATTTTTATTTAACTTGAAATATTATGTGGAGACAGCTTGTGTATTGTAAAATATGCTGAAATAGGTGTTGGAACAAAAACAGTGGTTGGTGCCAAAACATTGTTTAACAGTACATCATTAGTATTATTTTTTCATATCTTTTCTTAACACCTTTATTGAATTATCCATCAAGACCTAGGCAAACATACATATCTATAAAAGAAAACAGACCAGGTTGTAAACATTATACATCATACACAGTCTTTAAACAATTAACATCAACCTAAAATTACATACATTTCTCAATTCCTGACTTCCCTTAAACCTCATTCCTCCCCGAAAACATTATTTTGCATGTATTGTTCTCATAAGGTCCATTTTTTCCTTGTAACTTGTTTCTACCCAATACATTATTATTATTATTATTATTATTATTATTATTATTATTACTAGTAGTACTAGTAGGAGTAATAAAAGTAGTAGTAGTATGTTATTTTGCTATCATTCTGTGTATCAAAAAGATGTGTAGTACAGGTCTGAGCAGAATGCTTGCACTACCTTTATAGAGGGTCCAAGTGAACTGTTGTTTATGACTTGCTGAATACTGCCCGTCACTTCTAGAAGTTTCTGGTTCCTCTCTTGATTTTCCAACGTGCTATGTTGGGCTGTGGTCAGCAAAGTGAAAACCTAAGATTTTGTTGAAGGAGGAAGTCAGAGTTGCTTTTACTTTCGAATTTTTTTGCTGTGGTACTGAGTGGTTATACTTGCAAAGTAAAATTTGATTAAATTAAGCTCTCTTAGAAGAATAAATGACATTGCAGGTCACTGTAGCATCACTAAATCAGCTGGTATGAATAGCTTAAGGCATTTTTTCATTAAAATGATAAATGAAACAGCAGAAAAGCAAGACTGTAATAAAAGATGGCATTCTCTGTGTTCTGTAGGCATGCTTGTTCTCATAGTGAGCAATCAGTGTATAAAAATAAAGGTGATCATTAACCTGACAGGTAAATTGTAATGTTGAAATATTTATTAATGAAGCAACATTTTACAGTCAGCAATGTATTAATTCAGTTCATAATACACAGTTTAACTTTTTATCATTTGTTTTTACAACTTTATACACTTTTTATTTGTGAGTTGTTGTGATGTTCTTCGTGTTTCACTGTTGCAGTCATCACATTTGGGTTATCTGCCTGCAGGTAGCCCTCACCCGGCTTGAATACCAGAGTCTTCGGATTTCTGAGTCGGATGCTGTCGCTTCTTCCATGACATTAGGGGTATAAAACATGCAGCCGACACCATTACATCAGGGAGAGAGGGTGGCCTAATGGTCTCACAAGGGATAATTGGCTAGGCTTAAAATGGCTCACAAGGGCAGTTAGCCTAGTACTAATCTATGAACCTATAATCTATGAACCTAATTTAATCAGTCTTTCTTGCTGTGCGGTGCCCGAAGTAGAAGCAGTTCGCAAGTGCCAGTCAGCAGACTCCTGAAATTTTCATTTTCGAGGTTAAGACCTGAAGTCTTCATAAAGATAAGTATCCCATTGGGGATCCCGTTTTCTTGCTCTAACCGATGTCAGAAAAAATTAACAATTGTCTTGCCTATGGAAAGCAAATACCTCATTACTGTGTCACCTGTTTAGGCCCAGACCACGACGTCCCTCGCTGTTGGTTTTGTGCCTTGTTCAACACCCGAACTATTCATCATCAGGCTATTTTTGTAGTTAACTACTTTCGTTCTCGATCTCCGTACTCCGAAATGGCTTCGTTAAGCCTTCCGACTACCGATCTTCCGAAAAAGCATAAGGATAAAGACAGAGACAGACCGCATAGGTCCAAAACTGCCGACGACACTTCCGATAAGCTAGTCGCCAGTCCGCCAGTACTCAGTGAAGTGCTTTCGCAGCCCCTGATACCCACTACTACCAGTTTCGCAGGCCTCTACTGAGACCCATTTGGAGTCCGGTATGCCACGAGATACTTCTTTGACTGTGGAACCTGCGGATGTCTCTACTTTGGATGGGTCCGGAGCCACTGTGCAGGCACCGGCTTCTGAGGGTGTATTCAGGACTACCGATTTTCATATCAAACCGATGACTTTGTTTCAAGCTAAGAATACCAAATTCCTCAGGCCTAAAGCTCGCACTAAGCCTAGAAAACCGATGACCAAAGCGCATTCTCAGGCCCATATGACTCAAAAACAAATTATTAGAATGGCTGAAGACCGTATTACCTTAATTAGGGGAAGCCAGCCTTCCCCCTCTAAGAGACCCAGAACTGATTTTCTTTCTGATTCTTCTGATCAGGAATCTGATATCACTGTTTTTTTCTGATTACCAGGATTTACCCTTATCTACTTATAAGGATTCTGATGCAGAGGATTCCATTCCCTCTACTTCCCCTCCAGAAGATTTTTCTTTTGGTGAAACTTTGCATACCCTTAGGGAGCATTTCCGCTGGGAAAGCCAGGACTATTCTCAGTCCAAAAAGAGACTTAGGGACTTTTTAAACCTGCCTCAACACAGGCCTCTAGCCATCTCTCCTGTTATGGAGATTGTAGATGATGTTTTCTTGGAATCTAGCCTTACCCCAGACACTTTGCCTCCAGCTCCCAGGAAACCTGACCAGTACTACAGAGTACCTGACTTTCAGAAATTCCTTTTCAAGAATCCTACTGCGGACCCAGAGACCATTTCCCAAGGACCAAAAGGCATTAAGGCTACTACTGCCAAAAATCCTACCCCTTCTGATAGGGATTCTAGAGCTTTAGACAGATGGGGTAAGAAGGTATATACTTCTGCCACTTTGACCATTAGGGCTTTAAATTGCCAGTTTCATATGTTAAAGTATCAGCAGCATATTATGGGATTAATTAAACAGAAAATGATGTTGATTCCTTACTGTGCTGAACACAAAGATTTACAAGAGTTAATGCATTCTGCTGACCAATTAGGTAAACATACTTTGCAGTGTGGTTTTGATGCTTTATAAGTATCTTGCAGGGCTGCTGTCACTGGATCTGTACTTAGAAGGCATGCTTGGCTTAAGGAACAAAACTTGCCAGATCATGTTAAAGCTAAATTACTGGATGCACCCTTACACCAAGAGTGCCTTTTTGACAACAAAGCAGAAGACGTCCTCAAAAGGATGGAGGAAAAAGCTAAATCTATGCAAACTGTTAAAGATTTCTTACAAGTACAGCCACCTAGGTTCAGTAGGCATTAGCCTTCAAAGAACTGGTCCTTTCCAGTCCTTCTCAGTCCAAACCCAGGAGCAGCAGACCACCAGTCTCAGGCTATGCACAGATCTAAGCAGTGGGGGTCCCCACTTCCAAAGGAGGGAGTAGTAAGCCACCCCCCTATGGAAAAATGGCACAATGACTTATCCTTAACTCTACCAAGCCTTGCTTAACTACTTGCTCCCTTAGGAAGAAAGCTCGCCCTGTATGCAAAAAACTGGGAACTTGTTACTCAAGACAAGTTGGTTTTAAACATAGTTTCCCTAGGATACAGATTCCACTTCCACTCACTCCCAGCCACAAGTGGATGGCCAGACCTTCCCCCAAACCAGTGGGTGGAGGCCCAAAAACAAGTATTCTCTCTCCTCAGTATCAACCTGTTCCAGCAGAACAAAGGGGACAAGGTTTTTATTCAAGACTGTTCCCGGTTCCCAGAAAAGAAAACTCCTGGCATCCTATCCTGGACCTTTCTATTCTCAACACCTTTCTGGTGGTTCCAAAATTCAAAATGCTAACTCTTCAACAGCTTCTTCCTATGCTAGCCAAGGATGCCTGGCTGGCAACCCTAGACTTAAAAGAAACTTACCTGCACATCCCAATAAGGGAATCCTGCAGAAAATTCCTACGCTTCAGGGCAGGATCCAGACACTATCAGTTCTCTGCACTGCCCTTTGGCTTATCTACTGCACCCAGGGTAATTACAAAGTGCCTAGCTCCTGCCATTGCATTTTGCAGGCAGAGAAATATTCAGATTTACCCATATTTGGACGATTGCCTGATTCAGGCAGAGAGTCAGGACTTGCTATTACAGCAACTGGCATTTGTGAAGAGACTTCTAACTTCACTGGGGTACACCATCAACAAGAAGAAATCACACCTATTACCCTGCCAACAGATTGTATTCCTGGGAGTAAGCTTGAACACAGCTTCCCAGATGGCATTCGTCACTCCAGGGAAACAAGTTCATTTGACAACCTACTTCAAACTACTGGCCACAGAAACCCAGCTATCTGCAAGGACAATCCTGCAAGCCCTGGGGTTCATGCCCTCTTGCATTCTGTTAATTCCATATGCAAGACTGCATATGAGGAAACGTCAGTGGTATCTAAAAAGTCTATGGTGTCAACAGTTTCAGGACCTGGAAACACTGATTCCTATTATCCCTCGTCTAAGGGCAGAGTTCCTTTGGTGGGCAGATGCCTGCTACTACAACAAGGTACTTCCTTTCACTCTACCCCCTGCCATCCAAACCCTAACAACAGATGCAGCAGACTATGCATGGGGGGCTCACATGACAGGGCAATGCATTCAGGGCAAATGGAACCCAAAACAGATGCACCTGCATATCAATTAAAAAGAAATGTTAGCTGTACAGAATGCTCTGACAGCCTTCAGAGACCTTATTCTTCCAGGACAAGTATTGGTAAAGACAGACAACACCACAGTTATGTGGTACATAAACAAGCAGGGGGGAACCTATTCCTACCCACTCTGCAGACTAGCCATGGCTTTGTGGAACACAGCCTTGAGCTACCAAGTGAACCTACAAGCTCAGTTCCTGTCAGGCAAACTAAATTCACTGGGAGACGACTTAAGCAGAAATCTCATGGACACACATGAATGGAACCCAAAATATTCAAGCTCTTGAGGAACAAATGGAGAACACCAGAGGTAGACCTGTTTGCCTCCCCTCAGAACTACCAATTGAAGAAATTCTGCACCAGAACTCCCCACAGCCAAGCTTGGAAAGTGGATGCCCTGTCTTTTGCCTGGGAAAGCCTCTCAGTTTATGCCTTTCCCCCTCTGCCTCTCCTCTCAAAGGTTCTGCTAAAGGTCAAACAGGACAAGCCAAGAACAATACTGATTGCCCCAGACTGGCCACGCCAGCACTGGTACCCCCTTTTGCGCAGTCTGACAGTGCTACAACCTTGGCACCTGCCTCAGACCCCTTCCCTGCTGCCCCAACAGGTAGGCCAGATTCTGCACCCTCAGCTTCAAACCCTGAACCTGGCAGCCTGGCTAATTCCCTGACCTCACCTCCAGCAACCGTCACTAAGCAGGTGCTGGATGTCATTCCTGAGGCAAGGAGGCCTAGTACTAGAAAAATCCTATTCAGGAAAGTGGAAAAGATATTGTTCCTGGAGCCAGGCTCAGGGGATGGGCATAACGGTGCCCATCTTACCTCATATTCTAGATAATTTGACAGAAATGCTCCACAAGGGCCTATCTTTCTCTTCAATTAAGATTCATTCCTCTGCCATATCAGCACATTATAATAATGACCCAACCCTCTTCTTTCATCCCCTGCTAATACAATTCCTTGGAGGGGCCAAAAAATTGAGACCCACTCCAGCCTGGGACCTTAACTTTGTATTGGAAAAACACACTCTTCCCCCCTTTGAACCAGCTGCTACAGCAGAGTTGAAGTTCCTTTCTTGGAAAAAAGCTTTACTTCTAGCCATCACTTCAGCAAGAAGAGTGTCTGAACTGCAGGCCCTCATGGCAGTGGTGGAACCCTTCATTATCTTCCATACGGACAGGGTTTCCCTCAGGACTAATCCATCATTTATGCCAAAGGTGGTGTCTAGTGTGGCTTTAAACCAGTCCATTCATTTGCCTACTTTTTTTCCCTAATCCTCAGAATAAAGGGGAACTGATACTGCATTCTCTGGATGTACACAGATAGCTTAGATTCTATTTGGACAGAACTGAGCCTCTAAGAAAATCTGACCAGCTGCTAGATAGCTTTGCTGCAGGGGCAGAGGGGAAAGCCATTTCAAAGCAATCCATTTCCAAATGGATAGCACATTGCATCCATTTCTGCTACAAACACCATGGACAACCTACCCCACAGGGGATAAGAACACATTCCATCAGGGCTGCATCTACCTCTACTGCATTCCTCAGAGGAGTTCTTACCAGGGACATCCTGGAAGCTGCAACCTGGAACTCTGTTCATACTTTCACCAAGCATTACCACCTGCCTATCTTTTCTAAATCCAGAGCTGGAATTGCCACAGCAGCTTTACAGGGCCTTGTTGCTAGCCCTAATGCTCTTTAATTACCTCCACCCTTCCTTAGCTTTGGGAATCAACCCAAATGTGATGACTGCAACAGTGAAACACGAAGAACATAGTACAGTTGTGTACACTTACCATAAATGTAGATGTTCGAGTGTATTCACTGTTGCAGTCCTGGTTACCCTCCCTCCAGCCCCCTGTCTTCTCTTGACTTTTACCTTTCCTCCTTGTTTGGCTTATATTATATCATGTGTATTTGCTTTTTGCTGGGGGTGTTCCATACCATATAATTGCTTCCTATTGTGGGAGCACCTGACATCTGGGACAAGAAAAACTGATGTAATGGCGTTGGCTGCATACTTTATACCCCTGACGACCTGACATCATGGAAGAAGTGACAGCATCCGACACAGAAATCCGAAGACTCTGATATTCAGGCCAGCTGAGGGCTACCTGCTGGCAGATAATCCAAATGTGATGACTGCAACAGTGAATGCACTTGAACATCTAAATTTATGATAAATGTACACAGCTGTACTTTCTCTTGCATGCCAGTATAATTTGCATTGTGTGGATTAAATTAATAACCACAGCTAGAGACAGTACATGTTTACTTCTATATATGTACACCTAATTATTTATTTTACAAGCAGACAACTAACTAGACTATGTAGTATAATTCCAATGCAGTACACATACAATAGGACAGGTTATTCAGAATCCATGGCCATTGCTTTAAATTAATTGTGCTAGAATTTTAAGTTTACATTTATTTCATTCTGAAACATATCACAAAAAGAAGTTACAGTGCATTATAGGGTAACTATCCTTCCTTATCACGGTTGCAGTATTTTTCACTTTGGGATATCCTGTCGAGGATAGTGAAATGTCTGGCCAGCATACCAAAGCCTTTATACCTTCAGGGCACTGTACAGCAGACATTTGTCATGCGTGCAAGGTGTAAGGTACATATGTGATACACAAGCACCTAATCCTCAGACTTTTTGTGCTCCCAGTCTGAATGTTACCTCTGAATTCGGTCTGCAAGCTGTTCACTAAGTTGGTTCAATGACCAAGCCTTCTAAAGATAAATGCCCCTTTGAGGTTTCTTCCTTCCTTTTTTTCTCCCTTTTACTTTAGTTTATATGTCATCCAGGAAGAGAAAATGTGAATGGGGGGTATTCCCCATAAAGATAGACAGGAGAAGTGCTTTTTACACAGTGTGAGGTTTGTCCCTAAGACGTTCTTCAGTTGTCTATTTCCATTTATTTAGAGAACCAGCAGTTGAAACTTTTAGCTGACGGTACCATGACCAAATCCACCTGCCCCAACATTCAGCTCCTTCTTAAAGAGAAAGTCAAAGAGGCACATATTGACCCTGCTGTTGTCCAGCCTCCACCAGACATCTCCATTAGGTTGGATGAAGAAGTGTCCGGTGCCAATGTCCACTCCCTCTGCAGAAACCCAGTTGGAGGCCTACATGGTGCTGTCTACCCACATGTCCACTGAGGCTGTGTGTCTGTCTGGTGCAGATATGGAGGGGAAGAGCTGCCTGGTAGTATCACTGAATGAAGGCAGGGGTCTGAACCTCCTGGATTTGCTAAAGCTGATGTTCCCTTAGAAAAGAAGACTAGGCATGTGGTCCCTGTCGTTAAGGATCCATGCAAAGAATAGAAGGATTTTACTTGTTGGGGAGGGGGGGGGGCTTTTCAATGCTCTTATGGATCTATAGCTCTCTCAAGGATCATCTGTTCCTGCTTCTGTTCCCTGTTTTTTCACTCCTTCCAAACATCCTAGGGGCTCTGGTGAGGAGTCATTGGCTTACTCTTCTTAGATCCACTCTCCTCTTGCCAAAGGGTCTGACGAATAGGATTAAGTTTCTCCTGCCCCCCCCCTTGGAAGCACTGACCCTTGGGGATACCATGGTTAATATGATGGTATATTTTATGTGGGACTATTCTCAGGTTTCTGTCATCCAAAAGGGTACTTTGAACTCTTGTAAATAGATTCCCTTTGACCTTTTACTGTCCCTTTAGTGCTGGATTTCCTTTTTGATACTTTTACTGAAGCTTCTCAGGCTCCTGATTTTCATCCTCCTGCCCCTAAGTTACCAGACAGGTTAATGGAAAATACCCAATCAGTACCTGAAGCTCAAATGTTTTTGTTTAAAAGCCTTTCCTCTGAGTCTGCTGTTATTTCTGTAGCCACTGATAAACCATTCAAGTTGCTGTCCTCTTCTTAAGATTTTACCGTCTAATAAAGACAAGCTGTGCCATGGACAGATATGGTAAAAAAGTATATACCACTGCTTCCTTAGCTTTTAGAGCTATTAATTACCAGACCCTCATATGACTAAGTACATCATGGCTCTTCTCTCCCGACTTGGGGGCATTCTGGCTTATATGCCTGATTTGGAGGATAAGTCTTCTTACATTATGCTTCTCTGGTGGCTTATCATACCTTTAAATGCAGTTACGATGCTGCTGATGCCTCATCTAGGACAACTGTGCCTTAATCTGTTATGAGGATGTATTCTTGGTTGTGCCTGCTGGCTTTGCCTGAAGACATCAAGGCCAAACTGTTAGACTTACCCTTAGACATCCAGAATCTCTTTGGCACTGCTACTGAATTGTTTAAGACACTTCAGGGTAAGGGTAAAGTTAGTCAGGATTTGAACCAAATCTTTATTTCTCCTGTTCCTAAGTTTCAGAGAAATTATCCATCTAAGCCTGCCTTTGTTCACAGGCAGCCTAAACAGACTTCTAGGGGCAAGAGGGCTTTATAGGAGAATTTTTTCTAGACAAGCCTTCTCAGGGTTTTAAGGGTCAAAAACCTACATTCCTTATCAAATGTGCTTCTGTTTGACATTCAGCTACTCCTACCCCTCTGCCAGATTCCTCTGTCCCTCAGGTTGCCTCTTTCTTTTCCTGTTTGTCAACAAATAACCATGGATAGTTGGGTAATTTCCATTGTCCAGGCCTTCCTCAGACTCCTCCTTGCCAGCTCCCACATTTTTCCTTAAGATCTTCAGGATCTGGTGGTACAGGAAAATGTCCAGCTTGCCCCCTTGTCTCATCAGGGAACACGTTTTTATTCCAGAATGTTTCTGGTTCTTAGGAAGGAGAGGTCATGGAGGTCCATTCTAGTCCTGTCTTTTCTCACCCCCTTTCTCAAGGTTCCCTCTTTCAGGATGTTGTCTCTTCAGGCATTTTCCCTGTGTTGCTTCCTCAAGCTTTTTTGGTATCCCTGGATTTGCAAGGTGCTTACCTCCACATTCCTATTCACCCTCTGTTCAGGAAGTTTTTACATTTCTGTTTCTTCCTCTCATTGTCAGCTCTCTCTGTTCTACAACTTTGAGGATCTTTACCAAATGCCTGGTCCTTTTGGTAGCCTTCTGTAGACTTCAGGTAATTCAGACATTTCCTTACTTGGGTGACCTTTTCAGTCATGCTGCCTCTCAGTAGCTCCTGTTTCAAGATCTACACAGTTTGGGACTCAGCCTCAATCTACAAAAGTCTGTGTTGAATCCCTCATAGGACCAAGTGTTCCTGGGTTGCAGGATTCAGACCATTTCAATGTTTGCTTGCCTCCCACCTCCTAAGGTCCTCTCTTTGACTACTTAATTCTAGTCCCTTCTATCTCTTCTAGTCCTTCCTGCAAGGGAATTTTGTCTGACCTCTGGGGTACATAGCAATCACCAGTTCATTTTGCCAAACTCCACATGAGGAAAGTTCAGTGGTATCTCAAGAGTGTTGGCTCCAGCACTGCCATCCTCTGGAGTCTCTGGTTCTTCTCTTGGCTTGTCTCAAGTTCAAACTCTGCTGGTGGATTCACTAGATTTCCTTGAATCCAGGTCTTCCCTTTCAGATTCCTGTCTCTACTTAGGAGAGCTGTACATGGATGCTTCCAACCAAGGTTGGAGAGGCTCCTTCAACAACCTCAAATCCAGGGTCTTTGGTCCCATCAATGACTGGCAGACCATATCAGCATCAAGGAGATGAGGGATCTACTTCTAGCTGTCCAGGCTTTTCACTCCCTTTGGGTTCTGGGTCCCCTAAAGGTTTTTACAGACAATACCACAGTCAAGTGGTACATCAACAAACACAGGGGCACAACATTTATCTTCTGTGCTGGCTGGCTTAGGATTTTGCAGTCCAAAACACTTGGTTCTTCAGGCAGTCTACATTCCTTCAGAGCACAGTCATATGGCAGACCCTTTGACCAGGTCCAGGACAAATTCTCATGAATGGATGTTTCATGAGGTAGTGTTTCTGGGCATTGTACATTGGTGGGCATTCCTCAAGATTTTTTTGCCTCCACTCTGAACATAAACTTTCCTAGTTCTGTTTGAGTGCCAAGTCCTATGACTTGGAAAATGGACACAGAGTCTTCCTTTAGTACTAAAGATCCTACACAAGATCATGTGGGGCAGACCCAAAATCTTGCTGGTGACTTCCTGTTTCATCTCTCCTGGGGCAGTCATCACAACTTACCTTACAGGAAGAATCTTCTCACACAAGACAAGAAATCTGTCATTCACCTTCACTTGACCCTTTGGGTGATAGGGTAAATTTTCCTTTTAGACCTCAATTTTCTAAGGACATGCTTCGGGTTATGTAGGAGGCCAGAAAGCCCACTATTAGAAAATCCTATGTTAATAAATGGAAGAAATTTTCTATTTGTTATCTCGAGCATGAGCTGGACCCTTTTCCTACAGTCCTTTCTTATTTGTATGAGTTGCTTAGTTCTGGAGCGGCATGTTCATCTGTTAAAGTTAATTTATCAGTCAGTTTCATGTGACTGCCTCTGAATCTACCTCTGGCTTCTAGTTCTGTAGTCCAGCAATTTCTGAAAGGCATCCTTTATATTCAGCTGCTAAGAATGCCTATCCCTCCTCCTTGGGACCTCATTTTTGTTCTTGAGAAATTGACTTGGTCCCTGTTTGAAACTGCAGTCTCTTCTTCCCTACAACATTGCTCTAGTAAGAGTGAATTATTGATTGATGTTACTTCTGCCAAGAGGGTATCTGAACTTAAAGCGCTCATTGCAGTTCCACATTTTGGTTTTTCACATGGACAGGGTGTGTCTTTGTAAGAATACTTCTTTTATGCCCGGGGTGGTTAATGATTTGTTTTTGAATTAGTCTGTTCATCATCCTTCTTTGTTCCCCTTCTCTACAGAATCTTAATGAGGGGGTTCTTCACTCCTTGGATTTACATAGGCAGCTCTGAGATTACCTAGACAAGACAAAATATATTAGGTAATCTGAGGAGATTTTTGTTTCCTTTCATGCCAGGAAATTGGGTTTGGCGGTATCTAAGCAAGCCATCTCCTCCAGGATTTCAAACGCTATTTCTTTTTGCTATTCTTTTCATGCCAAGCAGCTTTATTCTTTTGTCTGTGCTCATTCTACCAGGGCAGTGGCCTTTTCTCATGCTTTTTTTTTCCAAGAGTCTAGGTAATATATTCATCTTGAAAGTTGCTGTTTGGTCTTCCATTTACAATTTCACCAAACATTACAAGTTGGATGTCATTTCCAGGGCCATGGGGGGTTTGCCAGCCCCATCCTTCATGAGCTTCAGGAGGTCTGTCCTGTGTCTTCCTCCTCCTCCTCCCATATTTTCCAGTAGCTTTTGTACTCTCCCAAGAGTGAGGAATATTGCAACAGTAATACAGAAAGGCATAGTAAATGTTTCTGTCAGGTGGGTTCACAAACATTGTGTGCAGTCATTTAAATAGGTTTTGCTCATTTGATTTGGTAAATGCTGTGGACACGAACATGATTCTTAAAAACCCTGCATCTGACTGGTGTATTGTGCATCTCTGTAGCCTATGAACTGTATTCCTTAATGCATCACGAGATAAAACAGATGCACACCATTTTACCGAACATTATGGAATAACTAAGAGTGTAACAGTGTAGAAATTAGTGCCTCACAGATGCAGTAACATTTATGTGGATGCTTGTCATGGGATGTTTGTATTGAACTGCATGTCATGATACATCTAATTGCTATTCATCTGATTCTGCTGGTAACGTGGCTTGCTTGTATTATTAACTGTGTCCATGATATAATTTATTCTTGCATTTTACTCCACATTATGAAGTTGTTCTGATGTTTCTTTTTGTAAACAAGAAACATCTTTATGAAATTATCACTTATGACATAGGCAATAATACATTTATATAAATAAAAACTAACTATATTGACATAGTTTTAGTTGCAAACATTATATTTGTTTTAAAATTGTCAACATGGTTTGTGATATATACGTCTTCAACTAAAATTATCACTTATAATCTATCCAGTCATTGTCAAACATTGCATAGCTCATTCAGATCCTGCCTTCTTTTAAACCTCTTTCCTCCTCTGCATGTATTGTTCTCACAATTCCCATTTTTTTCCTATGTAATTTGCTTTTACCCTTTTCTAAAGATCCCAGTTCCAGTTGTTTTATCTCTGTTGCTATATTCACTGCTTCTAGTAATGTTAGTTTAGACTTTGATTTCCATTCTGTGCTAATTGCTTTTTTGGCAGCCAACATAATCGGATTCAGCAAGGCCATCCTATGTCTAGGCAAGTCTCATTCTGTATCATAGCTCAAAAATATAATTTACATAGTTACACCAATTTGCTCATCCAGTGTCTCGTACGGAGTAGTCTGCAGGGAATCTTTAAAGTCTGCCAACTCATTACACTCCAAGAAAATCTGTTCCTTCCCAGTTAACTCTTTCTTCCCCATCACACCTTCAACATTTGCTGTCTACCTGAGGAAAACTTTTCTGGCATCTACTTGGGGTATAAAAATATCTATGTAAACACTTCTAAGCAAAGATCCTAAATCTTCTAGACTTTGTTGCAAATTTGGGAGAGACATATATATACCCCCCCCCCAATCGTTCGTTGTGAATTGCTTATCCAGTCTGTCTTCCCAATCCCTTCTAACCTCCCCTGATTGAGCCTTATAGTTACAGTACAATATTTTGTATGCTGTACTAATTATTCCTTTTTTTAACAGCAGCTTCTGTTCCAGATTCTGCTAAAAACTCTACCATTGCTGATCTTTCTATTAGGATTCCCCTATTTCTTTCTCATTTCCTATACTCTGATATTAATCCTTGATAGGGAAGGCAATTTTTGTCCTGCAGTCCAAATAAATTCTTGGCCTCTTCCCAGTCTATTACCTTTCCTCTCTAATTATTTGCTCCCAATAATTTGGTTCTTTTACCAGTTTATTCCAATACATTCCAGCCCCTACCTGCCTGTAGTTTCTATCCCTAATTGCAGTCATCCTTATCGGCAGAATGTCCTTTCTCCATTCCCGTGTTGGCTTAGTTGTTAGAATACTTTATAAATATAATGTTTTGCATGGTTATTGTAACTCTCCTTAAGGATCTGCACCCAAAATCCTAGTTTGTCATTGTTTCTTGAGCTTCCCCCCCCATTTCATCATCATCCCTTTCCACTTTTAATTATAGGTTTCTGCTTGTGATACGTATTGACACCTTAATTGTATAGCTGTGAAGTACCCCTTTAAATTGGGCAATCTCAAACTGCCTTGTTCAATTGGAAGAATCAGCTTATCCCACTTGACACTTGCTGTCTTCCTCTTTCAGATAAAAATCTTTCAGCTCTTTATTGATTGATATCCACAACTTTTCCTCTGGTTGATAAAAATATGCCTGACCTGGTTATAAAACTAAAGGGACTAAAACCATTTAAACTGCTTGTATCTTGCTAGCCATATCCATATAACATAACTTCCAGTTTTTCAGTTTTTGTATAATCTTTTGTTTAGTCTCTTCCCACATATCTTTAGCTGCCACACCAGAATCCTTTTTAATCCATTCTCCTAATTAGTTAATTTTTATCATGTCCCGATAAACATGAATATTGCTCAACCAATTTGTGGGTGGGTACATAATTTACAGCTTTTGCCTTTGTTTTAACTTCATTAATTTTAAACTGCAAAATCATTTGAAACTGCCTCAAAATGTTACACAACTCTGAAATGTCATTTTCTGGTTTTATCAGGTATAAAATAATATCTGCAGATAGAGGTAGCTTTTTTTGACTACCATACCAATTATATCCTTGAATTTCTGAGTCTCTTATTTTATTTGCCAGTGGTTCTAAATGTAGTGCAAATAAAGGGGAAAGAGGACACCCCTGCCTGGTTCCTCTGCTCAAACAGAAATTATCAGAGAAACCCACCCACTTTAATTTTTCCCTTCAATCCCTCATATATCCGCCAAATCAACCTTATATTTTTTTCAGGGAATGCAAATGCTTCTATTGCTCTACTCATAAATTCCCAGGTTACTCACTCTATCAAATGCTTTCTCTGCATCAGGTCCCACAAACTCCAGTGGTATTTTAACTAAACTACTCACATAAAACTCAACAACAACTAATAAATTCACAAAACAATCCTTCTAAGAACTGGACCACGAAAGGCGGTAACAAGAAAAAATATATGAAATAGTATAATGTTCATTTAATAAATACATTAAAACATTCAGAAATTGTTTTCTAATATTTATTAAATGAGCATTACCATTTCATATATTTTTTGGGGCATTTTTTTACGTTCATCTTCCCTGTGGATCATCATTGTTCTATTAATGTTGTCAAATGTCTGCCTCCCCTACACAAAACCATATTGATCCATATTTGTCAATTTTGGCATCGCCTTTGCCATTCTTTCAGCCATTTTAGACATAAAAACTTTATAATCATGGTTTAGAATTGGAATGAAGCTGGATCTGATGGGTCTTTACCGTCTTTAGGTATTACAGCCACCACCTCTTTCTTCCAGGAAGTTGGTGCTTGTCCTCCTTTTAAAATACCGTTAAACAAAACCTTCCAGATCTTTACCAGGTTTTCCCTCCCTGCTTCCAAACTCCCACAGGAATACAAGCTGTTCTTGGGGACTTTCCTGTTGATTGGTTATACATCACCATTTTCATCTCATCTCCTCCTATTCTAACTGTTAGTTATTGAACCTCAGGTACCTTTAACCTTGGTATATTTAATTCTTCCATAAACATTTCCATTTGTGCATTTTCTTGATCTCCATATTTCTTTGCTTTATACAGACTTTCATAAAATTTCTGTAGTATTTCTAATACCTCTACAGAGTCTCTTGTTATCTTCCTTGTTATTGGCTCCCTTAGATTGGAGACAAACATTTTTACTTTCTGTTGCCTGAGTCATTGCGCTAAAGTTTTTGTGCTATGGCATTATTGAAGTTGGCCAGGCTTTACCTACATATCTACCCTTCAGTCTTGGACCTGGGCACTACCTGTTGCTAGTGTCAAACATTACTACAAGATCCTCTGTGAGCTACACCAGGTCAGTAGCCCTGTGCTAGAAACTAAGTCTGTAGTACTTGGAGTTTTCTCTTTAATGCTATATATAGCCAGTGATGGGTACTCTGGCTCAGGTGAATAGTGGTGCTCCAGGAGTCTTTCTTGCTCTACTGTACTGGCCAGGTTAATTTAATAAAAAATACGATTTGTTGCCATGATTGCAAAGCAGAGTACCTTTGCATATTATTCTTTCTTTATTTCCATTTGTTTACTGGGAAATTCCAACTGGGCAAACAAGCCCCTTTTCAGGCAAGACATTGGGAGAAAAGCTGTATGAGAAATAATAACTGTAGTACTTATGCAATATACATAATAATAGAGCGATATTTAGCAGTATTGTGTATGAAGCTCTATGAGAACTGTTTACAGTAGTACGTCTAGAACGTAAACAATGCTCACATAACCTTAGCATTACATAGAAAGTGATAATGAATAAAGCACTGAGAACTTTGAAATAAACAAGTATATTTTGAAGCAACATACTCAGCACTGTGTGCAGTTAACCAGCAATGCATTATATCTGATATAATTACATAGGTTCATAGGTGTGTACTAGGCCAACTGCCCTGGAGCCTTTACCCCATAGAAGTGCCCTGGCATCATGCTGCCATTAGTTCCCGGTGCCTGTATCAAGCAGAGCCACTGGAGTGATCCCTGGGGTGAATTTTCTATTTCCCATCCAGTCATCAAGATTTCTCTTGAAAAGGGCCAGTGAGGTGCTATGCTTGACGTGTATGGGAAGTCTCTTACAGAGCATGGGCAGTCTCTGGGTTATGAATCTGTCTTTCCAGCATGTTCTGTTGATTGTGGTAATGAGGTTGAGGTCCCTGGAGCATGTGGTGTGGAGGGATTGGGATTTCTTTAGGTGTAACATTTCTAACAGGGCTGGGTTAGACATGGCTTTGTAAGTCAAGCAGAGATTGCCTCTTAATAGATGGTATGAGACAGAGAAAAGCTGGAGTTTTTATGTCTGTCCATATAGGGCATGTGTTTAAAGCCTAGGATCCTCTTCGTGAGGTACTTTTGTGGCCTTTCCAGCTGTTGCGGGTATTTAGTGAGGTACATGCCAAATGGGGCATTATACTCGATGATTGGTCTAATGAGGGAAGAGAAGAGAGAGACGATGACCTCTTTCTTCCTGGATGCAAAACCTTTGGTAATGAGATGTGCCACATATAAGGACTTTCTGACCACAGTGGCAATGTGGTGGTCGAAGGAGAGGCTGCTGTCAACCTGTGTCCCCAGATCTGTTGTAACGCCTTTAGTGTTCAGTGGGCTACCATCAATGTGGTAATTAGTGGGAACTGAGTTTTTCTCAAAGGGAATGACGATGTATTTTTTGGCATTAAGCTTAAGCCCATGGTATTGACACCAGTCGTTGGTCTCAGTGAAGCCTTTCTGTAGGATGTCTAAATCACTTGGGGAGTTAGTAATGGCTCCTAGCTTGCAATTGTCTGTGAACTTGGTCAGCCAGAGTCCCTCCGTGTTGGCCTGGACTTCTGAGAAGTAGATGCCAAACAGGAGAGAAACCAGGACCGATCCCTGTGGGACTCCACTCTTGACTGGTCGACTGTCTGACTTGGAGTCTGCTGCTTTCACACTGTGGGTTCTATATGTGAGCCAATTTGCAACCCCCACCTAGTGATATAGGGATTGATGCCTAGTTTGGTGAGTCTATCAATAATTCCTGAGTGTGGAATGGTATCAAAGGCCTTGGCCAGATCGAGGTAGGCTGTATGAACTGCCTTGTCCTCATCCACAGCTCTGGTGACTGACTCAAAGAAGTCAACCATATTGAGCAGGCATGGTCTACCCTTCACAAAACCAAATTGCATGGGATCCAGAGTTTGGAAATTCCCTATAGCCTTGTTAATTAGGTCCATGATGATGCGCTCCATAGCCTTAGATATTGGACTTGTCAGGCTAATGGGCGATAATTCCCAGGGTCTGTAGTCGCTCCCCCCTTTATGGAGAGGGATGACTGTAGCAGTGCGGCATTCTGTAGGGACAAAGCCTGAGGGGAGGCTGTGATTGAACAGTTCACTTTGTAGTTCATGTAGAACACAGCCAGGGATACTGTCGGGTCCCATGGAAGTTGCATTTTTGGCCTTAGACAATGCAGCTTTAACCTGTGCTGCAGTAATGCTGGGTGCCTGGCTTTCTTCCGGTATTGTCATTGGTCCTTTAGGAGGGAGAGATGGGTAAAGTTGGCACTGAATCTGTCGGCCAGTATGTTGGCAATATCAGTTGGCTCAGTATTGGAGGTACCAGTGTGCAGTAACTTAGAGCAAATCTGGGTATTGCATTTTGTCATAAGAAGAGTACAAGACAGAAAAATAATAGAGAAGAAAAAGTAATTGACATATATGTGTATACAGGAAAATAGTTCAAGAATAATTTAGTTTGGAGAGTAGCAAGACCATACCCAGGAGACAAGCAGGAAAAGTTTTAATTTATCTTTGAAGATATGCGCACTGTTGAGGAGTCTGATTGGTGTGGGATTTGAGTTCCAGGATTTTCAGATACATTTGATGTAAAGAGTATTTCCAGCTTTGTTGTGAGCTTTGTGAATCAACAAGAGATGTTTGCTAGCAGAGTAGAAAGTTCTGTTCACAAAGTGGAGTTGTAGTGTACCACTGAGGGCATTGCATTTTTCAGGGTGAAAACCTAATTTATGTGCAAATTGAAGTTGAGAGGAGGTAGCTCAAGCCAGTTCAGATGCCGTGGGCAATATATGATGTGTGAAGTATAGCTTGTTGAAAACAAATATGAGACTTAGGAGTGAATAAGAGAAATGTTGTCTTTTTGGAGTTTAGTATTGGGTTTGATTTTGCTAGCCAGGTTTTTATGGAGGAGAATGAATCTGTTGTAGAAGAATGGGATTTTGGGCAGAGCAGATAAAGATAGCATCATCAGCATATTGGACTTGTTTGGCTTGTTTTGAGGCAGTTTGTAAGTTAATGGTATGTATACTAAACAGTAGTGGTCCTAGTATGGAGCCTTGGAAACCTCTGCAGAGACTGTAGACTGTAGCTCACAACTTTGTGAATTGGAGATTGCAGTGGCAGTGGTCGGGGCCTTTTTTTGTAATAATGATTTGCACCTGAACTCTTCCTGGTATGCAGTAGTACATAGTCCTTGGATTTAGAGATTGCTGTGAATTTTGTAGAGCTTTGGTACATACCTTTTAATGCATATCATACCTGTGCATTTGCAGTGGGGTATTGGAATCCTGCCCTTTTTTAAATAATGTCAACATATTTTACGGAGTGTGGTGATACAAGGTTTGCCCATGCCTTGCAGTGTTTGTTGACTTGGATTTCACCCTTATGACCAAAGCACACCAGCTGTGGGTAAACCCTGCAATAGCCACACCTAGACATGCTACATAACTTAATGTTCACCTCCACTCCAGTGGTGAGGGTAGCTTTACCTACTTGTGAAGTTCATCCTTGTGGACAAAACCCTAGAAGGCTAACCATTCTTGTCTTGAGTAAATCTATCCTTACCATTAGTTGGGCATTGATTATTATTGTAGCATTCCCTACCTGAGATTCATTTGTTCCATGCATGGAATATATTAAAACCGTTGTTTTGTAACCTTGGGGCTTGGCACATGACAAGACACATGCAAAACCAGACAATACAGTTTGAGTTTTATCATGGCCATTATTGTGGCAGGCCAGGAAGTCTTTTTTTTTCTTATTCTGGATATGGTGTGTATAGTAACTTCATGGCACATATATACCACCATCTGACCCTTCTTCCTAAGGTCTGTCAGATCCACTGATGTTTTTTATCCCTAGCCTGTATTAAGGATGCATTAATCCTACCACCTCCCTTCCTTCGGAAAGTGAACAAATATTAGGGAATCTGTTTTCTACACCCTGGGCTTGCCCCCTCTTATAGTCAACATTTATCTCCAACTAGGAATAAGATGCAGTTTAGGTTCATTCTGTGAAATAAGCTCGTCAGACTGCTGTCCTTGCATTATTAATTCTGAAAGTTTAGTTGCAGCATGCCAAATCCCTTTCCATTTACTTGTTCGGATGTGAGTGGGCTGGCAATTGGAGTAGCTGGAGTTTGATGAAGGAGTCCGAAATGAGAGTGATGCACACTTTCTGAGAAGGAAATCGGAGAATCAGGGTGTAAGATGAATATACTGTATTCACTTGGGTCATGTGTGAGCAGCCAATTTAAAGAGGAAGTGCAGAGAGGGTGAAGGGGTACAAAAGGCAGTTGTAATGGAGATGATTTGATATTTAGTGGTATTTTGTTGAGTCAAATCAGACACTGAGTTGGATGTCATCAACTTAAGAAAAGAGTATTTCACAAAGTAGGTCATGGATTTCTGGAATGTATAGCAGATGTAGGTTGAAAGTTTCCAGGAACAGATGGGAAAAGGAATTGGGCAGCTGTATAGGGGATTGCCAAGCTTTCAGACTCTGTAGATGTTTTTTTTTTCTGTCAGCATCTTGACATGTTTTATCCTTTAAAGGACAGTACTGGAAACAGTATTGCATGATATCTAACTTATGAGATATTTTAGATGTGTGTGTCACTAATTTGTGCATCTTTTATGCATGTCTATTCACCTGACGGTTTATTTGTGTTTAAAATGATTCCATGACATCTACTTGACAATAATTTAGTTTTCAGAAGCTACAAAACTGAACCCAAATTTTCAAAATTCCAAAAGTTTAAAAATATTTTGTCTCTACAGTGAGTTGATTTAAAATGCGCAATACTTAGCAATATATCCATTTTCCACAGTTAATTTTTGCAGAGCATGCAACATGCCATCCCAGTGCAGGATGCAAAACCCACACACTTCATAATTCTAACCATCAGACTTGTCCCATATCCCTAATGTAAGCCTAAATATCACAAGAATAGCACTGGCGTTTAACCAGATGGTATTTCATGCAGTGCAACATTTGCATAAAATAAACTTTTGTTCAGTATAACATTTCCACAAATTGCATTTGACCAGTCATGCTATCAAGCAAATTGCATTTCAAAAAGTAACATGGCACCTAAATCCCTTGGTTTTGACAAAGCATGACTTCGTTTTTTTCTATTTCTGGACTTGAAAAAAAACACACTAGTACTTTTTATTATTTGAGTATGTTTATTTTATGTTTACATTATGTTTGATTACTTTTCTTGACATAACTTATACAGTTGTAGGTCTGAGTGTTGACAAGTTTAGTGGAAGCCTTGTTTGAATATCTGGTACACAAAACAAAAAAAATAAAAAACAAAGAAACTAGTGGTCTTAAAACTTTGTTAATGAGCTCAGTTGCAATAATTTCCAAAAGTCATGAAACGCAGGTAGTGTTCCAAAGCAAAAAGCCTTTATTCGTCGCAGACAGGTGATCCTCAGTAACAAAAATCAGAATTATTTTTATTTTTTTGTTTCTGAGGATTGCTTGTCCATGATGAATAAAGGCTTGTTGCTTTGGAACATTACCCGAGTTTCATGACTTTTGGAGGTTATTGTGACTGAGATCATCAACGAAATTTTAAGATCACTGGTTTCTTTGTTTTGTTTTTTTTTTCCACCAACTCTCATGGTGGCGAGGTTGGAACTAGACAGATTCCTGTGCTTGTTTATTTTTTAATTTCTGGTACACAGAGTCCTGGGTTTGTTGTAGCATGGCCAACTGTTTACAAACTAGAAAATTGCATCCAGGCAAGTAAATTTAGTCAGACCAGTTTTTCAGTAATATTTTTATTTCTCTGTTATCTACTAGTAAGCTCTCTCGTGCTACTAGAGTGAGAGCTGATGTGGAGGTTGTCATCCAGGTAGCCATTAGGAGATTTTTTATGGCTGAGCTCTCACTGCTTTAGTGCTTCTGTTCCTTCCTGTGTGCATGTACATACTCCCACAAAATTGAAGTGAAGTCTACCATATGAGCACATGATAACAGAGCCAGGGAGATGCCTCTAAGCCTGTACATTGCATGTTGTACAGCTCTGTGTCCAGTTGGTGCAGGCATTACAACAGACTGGATTACCTCGCATTCACCCAAGATGGTTCGGCTAGTGACAACTACTCAGTCCCATCTTCCTTTCCTTTCCTTTCTCCTGCAGTACAAGGTCATTAATTGAACGTAAGTCATCTAAGTCAAAGCAGAGCTTTATCACTGTGCATAACAGCTAGTAAATTAAGTTTCATATGCTTAAACTGACAACAAGGGAGTAAAAATTAATGTTGCAGTTACTTCTGCCTTCCTTAAAAGCAATATATTCTTGGTTTCTGTAAAAAAAAAAATAACATTTTAGTGAGCATTAAAAAATCAGAAAAAGCCGTCTTTAGCTTGGCCCAATGACACAAGCAAGTTGTGAATATTGTGCTTGAAACTGTGTGCTGATCCTATGTATGGGATAGGGTGGCTTTATAGTCAGCTTGTCCTTCCTGTGATAAAGGTGTGGATATTGCTAATGCACAGTTGATCCCAAGTGGAGGTTTGGGTAACATCAACAAGGAGAAAATACAGCTACTTCAGGCTAGTGTGGTGACATCTATCTTAACTCCTGCACCCTCCTGTATATGAGTAATGTTTATGAATCTGTATATTGAATGACAAGTTTTTTGAAAGAAGGTTAAAAAATGTATGTACTTGGTATCTCTGGGTCATGGATGAGGGCTCCTGTGTACTTCACGTTTGACTAATATCTGGTAGATGTTCAGAATTGGAAAGGGATATGGCTGATGGAGAGTGGCTTGGGGAGATGGGGTTGTAGAATTAAAAATCTGTTGATGTGTAAAGTAAACATTTGAATTTAAAACAAAAACTGTTCTCTAAATACATGAAATACTGTTTCACTGCTTACTGGATATTTGTTTAAATAAGCAGCTTTTCATACCGTCATTATTTTTATTCATCCTTGTGTGCTGTACTCGGGTGGTGAGCAGTAGTCTTGTACTAACTATGTTAAGTTCTGATTTCTGTTGTAGGTGCATAACTATGACTTTCAGAGCAGTTTTTAATTTTAAGCCCACCCTTTTCTGAGCCTTGGTGACATCTTTAGTGTTGTTCTGGCTTTTCCTGCCTTTATGGGTGTCTTGTTAATTTGCTGGTGTTTCTAACTGTCCTTTTTAAATCCTGTCTCTAGGTAAATAATGTGAAGCATTATCTGACAGTCCATCCTTTAGCTGATTTACAGACTATGTCAGTCATACAGCGTTTATATCACGTTATCAAAAGATGAAAATAGCGAACGCTATTTCATTGAACCTAAAATATCTAAACCACATAATATCGAACATTCAGAACAGCAAATTTTTTCCTTGGGAAAAAAATTTGCTATTCTGAAACACATACACACAACACAAGCACACCTAAAAAACATCAATACATACACATACACTTATAATCCTACAACTAACCCTACACTAAACTATACATACACTACTATCTATCCACTTACCTTAACCCAAACCCTAACCCTAAGGTCCGTCACTATTGCACACTCACCTAACCCGTGCCCTAACCCGTGCGTTAACTCACCTAACCCGCACCGTAATCCTAACAACCACACAATCGCACACTTACCTGAACCCGACCCGTAAATTTCCACTACAGTGCTGAAAATATCGAAGCCGCAGAACTGGCCAACCAAATTCTTTCCCTGGGAAAGAATTTGGTGTTCTGCAGCTTCGCTGTTTTTAGCATTCGCTCAAAACGGGTCGATATTAGAACATTCGAAGTTTTAAAACTTCGATGCTCTGATATAGACCCGTCATACATAGGTAGTCTAAAATGAATTCCAAGCTGTGTTGCATGATAGAGTCCCTCCCTGCCTTCATCCGGGTGAAATGTTCTGTTCTGCAATGTGCATTTGAATCCATTATGTGTACATATCAGATTTGTGTTTAAAAGGCTGAGCTCTGGATTATTCAGTTTGTAAGCCTTTATAAACTAAGGGTTTTAATAAAAGAGATTGTCACTGCCACTGTAATTAAATTGTTTTGTTTTAACTCTTAATTTTATACTGCTGCTGGTTGCTTAATTAGATGATTATAAATCTTAATTGTACTTTTAATGATAAGTTCAGCTATGCAGATGGCTTCACACTTAGCAAGGCAGGAGTCTTACACACAGACACTGGAGTGGGCGTTCTATTGAATTAGTTAACTAAACTTGGCAGGAATTGCTGCCTGGTTGTAACATAGATAGCTTGTATCTGAGCATTAGAGGTTATTCGTTTGTGGGGACCTCTTATTTATACATTATTTGTTCCTGTAATTATTTCATTGTCTTGTTAAATAAAAAAATGATAAGTCATTATGCTTGTGTGTAGATCCTTTAAGTGCGATTCTAGAATGCTGAGGCTGTCTTGATTAGGTGAGCAAATACGTTGTTTCAGGGGGAAGAAATCCTTAACAACAGATGCTATTGGTAATAATTCAAATAAAACCTCACAATGAGTTAAAATTAACTGCATACTTGTGAGAGTGGATAATTTTGCTTGCATCACTTGTTATCTGAGGACCTTAAGAAACAGAAAGCTGTTTTCTAATAATACCAGTTTTATAGTGGGACAGGGTGGGATACACAGATTATCACATTAACCACTTATGCTGCTGTATACTGGTCCCTCAGTAATTTTGTTTAGTGTATCATTTGCATGCAGCGATTTCAATAGGATACAAGGTAGCTTTTTCCTGCCTGCATTTCACGATGTGGCATCTAGAACCAAGTATTGTTATAAGGCAAGGTAGTGGAAGTGTGAGATTAATGTAAGTAAGGTACTGTTACATAATCAGAGTAAAAAGTAAAAGTAGATAGGTAGGTAAGATACAGACCGGAGACAGAGGAGGGAGTGAGACTTTAAAACTACTAAAGGTAACAGCAGAATTTAAATGAGATATTTTACATGACAACATAAGTGTGCTGAGGGCAGTTTGGATGCCCTAGAATATTGGCTACATAGGTCTGAATTCTATCCCCCAGGATTTAATACTCTCCTTATTGGACTTGCTGAACATGTATTGACTAAGAATGTCTTTTACTATCAAGATAAATGCTATTGGCAAACTCAAGGGACGGCCATAGGGGCATCATTTGCCCCAATCTATGCTGATTTATTCATGGTGTATTTGGAGGAGTTTTTGATCTGTGATAATACACACAATATATATTTGGATGAAATCAACATATGGAGAAGATTTTTGGATGATTGCTGGATGGTATGGAGATCAGACGAGATATATCTAAGGGAATGTGTAGGTTACCTAAATGATAATAAGTGGGGTATCAAATTTACAGCTAATTATCATTTCCAGAGTATTACCTTTTTGGATGTATTAATTACGAGGAATGATGATCACACTTTGGAGAGACAGGTATACCGAAAGTATCCCCAGTATAATTCCCTTCTCCATGCCTCCAGCTTTCATCCACCCCATATCTGCAGGAACATACCTAAGTCCCAATTTCTCAGGATCAAACGTATTTGCTCAAAGACAATCACCTATGAACATTATAGGGAGGCTCTCATTTCTAGATTCAAACATAGGGGTTATGCAATGGGGCATGTCCTGAGCTTTAGCAATACTGTGTCTGCACTGGAGAGGCAGGGTACTTTACAGTACAAACAAAAATCTGTGGATAAACAAACAGTTATTCGTTTAGTGAGCACTTATGGTAGAAACACGGATCTTTTGCTCAATAGTGTGCAGAGACATTGGAATATATTACAAGCTGATGATTATTTTTCTACCATTTTGGGGGACAGGTGCTTATTCTCATTTCGTAGGGGTAGAAACATTGGTTCCCGGTTGAGTCATTACAAGCATATTTCTAGAGGCCCGCATAATTTAAGTCAAAGGACATTGACTGGGGACTTATTAGTAGGTTGTGTACTCTGTGGCCATTGCACCCATTGTAGGAATGTTAGTAAAACAAAGGATTTTTCCAGCTACAATATGGGCAATGTCTATAATATTTGTTTTTTTTGCCAACTGTGGGACCGACTGGCTGGTTTATCTAGCCACCTGTACCTGCTCTACATTCTGTGTAGGTCAGACATCCAGACCACTGAGGATTCGAATTTCAGAACATCTAAGTGAAATTAGGAATAAAAAATCTAGTAATGCCTTATTCAAACATGCCAATAGACACCCTAATTCTGTATTCAGGTTTGCAGATGTTCATCGTGTTACACTGCTGCAGTCATTACACTTGGGTTATCCTGCCGTTAGGCGGTCCTGCAGTCGGCCAGAGTTCCAAAGTCTTGGTCCGGCGTCTGTTGCTGTCGCTTCTTCCCTGACGTCAGTGCGCCAGGGGTATACAAGATGCATCCAACGCCATTTTCTTCAGTCTTTCTTGCCGCGTGGTGCCAGAAGCAAAAGCAGTTTGCAAGTGCCGGAAGGCTGACTCCTGAGATTTTCGAAGTCGAATTTCAGATCCGAAGTCTTCAATAAAGCTATGTATCCCATTGGGGAAACTTTTCTCTTGCCTCAGACTGATGTCAGAAAAAGTTAATATTTGTATTTCTTGTGGGAAGCAAATACCTCATAAGGACTTCCACTCTTACTGTATTCCATGCCTAGGCCCTGATCACGACGTCACTAGTTGTCGGTTTTGTGCTAGATTTAACAAACACACTATAAAACGACGTTTTGATTTTGCTTTGCGCTACTTTGGCTGAAGGTTCAATTATACAATGCCGTCGGAACAACCGATGACCGCAATTCTTAAAACCACAAAGACAAGGATAAAGACAGGCATCCGAGGTCCAAAACCGATGACGAAGCCTCTTCTAGGCCAGTCGCCGGTTCTCAGTGAGGCGCTTTCGCAGCCCCTGACACCCGCTACCTCAGAGTCACAGGCCGCCTCTGACTCCCACGTGGAGACAAGCCTCTGGAAACTCAAGGTATTGGGCCTACGGAAACTTATCCCTCAGATGGGTCTGGAGCCGCTGAGCAGGCATCAGCTTCTGAGGGTGTTTTCAGACCTTCACAACTTACCATTAAAGCAACAGCCAAGACAAAAACACCATTAAAGAAAAAGAAGCAAGTACAGCATTCTCCTGGACAGTCCTCCATGCCTAAGAAACAGATGCTCAAACTGGCCGAAGACCTCATTACTCTAATCAGGGGTTCCCATCCCCCTCCTGAGAAAAGGCCTAGGCAGGATACAGACTATGATTCCTCTGATCAGGTTTCCATTTCCTCTGATTCCTCTTCAGACCAGGGATACTCTCTACCCCCCTATGAGGACTCTGATGCTGAAGAATCTATCCCTTCAGCCTCTCCTCCTGAGGATTACTCTTTTGGGGAAACTTTACATACCATGAGGGAGCATTTCCATTGGGAAAGTCAGGATTATTCAGAATCCAAGAAAAGGCTCAGGGACTTCCTTTTATTGCCTCAGCACAGGCCCCTGGCTATTCCACCTGTGTTAGATATTGTGGATGATGTGTTCCCTGAATCCAGCTTATCTCCTGATTCTTTGCCCCTTGCACCTGCCAAGCCAGATAGGTATTATAGAGTCCTTGACTCTCACAAGTTTCTTTATAAAATCCCTTCTGCTGACCCAGAAACCATTTCCCAGGATCCCAAAGGGGTTAAGGCTTCCATTGCAAAAAATCCAGTCCCCTCTGACAGAGATTCTAGAGCATTGGATAGATGGGGGAAGAAAGTTTACACTTCTGCAACTTTAGCAGTAAAGGCTTTAAATTGCCAGTTTCACATACTTAAGTACCAACAATATTTAATGGCTCAGTTAAAACAGAAAATGCTTGCAAGCTCAGAAGCTCCGGACTATAAAGAAATGCAGGATTTATTGCATGCAGTTGAACAGGTGGGAAAACATACCCTGCAATGTGGTTTTGATTCTTTAGAAGCCTCTTGTAGAGCCGCAGTTACAGGTTCTGTGATTCGAAGACATGCTTGGTTAAAAGAACAGAGTTTACCTGATCATGTTAAGGCAAAATTATTGGATGGTCCGTTACAGCATGATACCTTGTTTGGTGTTAAGGCAGAAGAGGTGTTAAAGAAAATGGAGGATAAAGCTAAATCTGTGCAAACAGTCAAAGATTTCTTACAGGTACAGCCATCTCGCTTTAGCAGAAATTGGCCTACAAAGAATTGGTCATTTCCAGTGTCAGACAGGCCACAGAGAGGCAGATACAGACGCCCAAGAGGCAGATCTCAACCCCAAGGCTCTAACAGACAATGACAGTGGGGTACCTCAACCCCAAAAGGAGGTGAGGACAAGTCTCAACCTTACAGGAAACAGTCCCAATGACTTCCCCCTTCGTATGCCAAGCACTTCCCTTTTGGCAGCCCCCTTAGGGGGAAAACTAGCACTTTTTTCTCAAAATTGGCAAACAATCACCCAAGACAAATGGATTCTGAATATTGTGTCTCAAGGTTACAGGTTCCACTTTCACACTTTACCAAGGCTAAAAGGAATGCCAGACCTGCCACAAAATCAATGGGCAGAGGCTCAAAAACAAATTTCAGCCATCATGGACATGAGAGCTATTCAAAAAGTACCACAACAGGAACAAGGACAAAGATTTTACTCAAGACTCTTCCTGGTCCCCAGAAAGGACAAAGCCTGGAGACCCATACTGGACTTTTCAACTCTAAATACGTACCTGGATGTTCCGAAATTCAAAATGTTTACACTACAGCAGCTTCTTCCCATGCTGGGCAAGAAGGCTTGGCTTGTTACTCTGAACCTCAGAGGCATACCTGCATGTCCCTATCAGACAAGATTGCAGAAGATACCTCAGATTCAAGGCTGGTACAATGCACTACCAATTCTCTGCACTGCCCTTTGGCTTATGTACTGCGCCCACGGTCTATACAAAGTGCCTGGCACCAGTAATTGTATTTTGCAGACAAAAAGGAATTCAAATATATCCATACCTGGACGACTGCCTCATTCAAGCAGAGAGAAAGGACATTCTTCTAAAGCATTTGGCATTTGTAAAAAGGTTGCTAATTTCTCTAGGGTACACAGTAAACGAAAAGAAGTCAAAACTAGTGCCCTCACAACAGATAATATTCCTGGGTGCCAGCTTAAATACAACGGCCCAGATGGCTTATCTCACGCCAGACAAACAAGGACAACTGACTCAATATTTTCAATTACTGGCAAAAAAGTCCCATCTCCCTGCAAGAAAAATTCTGCAGGCCCTGGGATTTATGGCATCCTGCATACTACTAATTCCATATGCCAGACTGCATATGAGGAAATTGCAACGGTACCTAAAAAGTGTTTGGACTCAACACTCTCACAGTTTAGAAGCAGTAATACTAATATTTCCCTGCCTACAACAGGAGTTTCGATGGTGGGCACAGGCATGTCACCTCAACAAGGGTCAGCCTTTCACTCTACCCACAGCCAGGCAGACTCTAACAACAGATGCTTTGGATTATGCCTGGGGAGCACACATGGCAGGAAAATGTATTCAGGGCAAGTGGACCACAGACCAAATGCATCTTCACATCAATCAAAAAGAGATGTTGGCTGTTCAAAATGCCCTAACAGCTTTCAAGGAGCTTCTGCATCCAGGACAATTATTATTAAAGACAGACAACACCACAGTAATGTGGTACATAAACAAGCAAGGGGGCACTCATTCTTATCCCCTATGCAGGCAAGCCATAACCTTGTGGAACACAGGTCTAACTTATCAAGTTCATCTGCAAGCACAATTCCTGCCAGGAAAGAAAAATACTCTGGCAGACGATCTAAGCAGAAATATCATGGACCCTCACGAATGGAAATTGAATCCACAAATCTTCAGCATGGTAACACAAAAATGGGGATGCCCAGACATAGATCTTTTTGCCTCCCCACTGAATTGCCAACTACAAAAATTCTGCACAAGGACTTACCACACACAAGCATGGAAAGTGGATGCTCTTTCGTTCAGCTGGAAAAACCTGAAAGTTTATGCCTTCCTACCACTGCCTCTCCTTTCAAAGGTACTCCTAAAAGCCAGACAAGAAAAAACGCAGATGTTCCTGATTGCTTCAGACTGGCCACGCCAGCACTGGTACCCAATCGTAAAGAACTTAGCTCAAGGCCCACCATGGATTTTGCCTCAAATTTCACACCTTCTGACTCAACAAAATAATCAGATCTTGCACGGTCAGCTCAAAACCCTAAACCTGGCTGCATGGCAGATTCATAAGTCAAACAGGCAACACCTCTCTCTAAAGCTGTTATGGATGTCATTTTGGAGGCCAGGAGGCCTAGCACCAGGAAATCTTATTCAGAAAAATGGAAGAGATTCTGTGCCTGGAACCAGGCTCAAAGCCTTGACCCTCTTGTCCCAAACATTCCTCAGATTTTACAATACTTAACTGAGATGCTGGACAAAGGCCTATCCTTCTCATCAATTAAGATCCACGCCTCTGCCATTTCAGCACATTACAACACGGATCCTCCTTTATTCTCTCATCCCTTGCTAAAGCAGTACCTCAGAGGGGCTAAAAACATAAGACCACCCCGGAGAGCGCCAACACCAACTTGGGACCTCAATTTTGTTTTGGAAAAACTGACCTTGCCACCTTTTGAGCCAGCCAATACAGCCAATCTAAAATTTTTATCATGGAAAACAGCTCTGCTCCTGGCAATAACTTCAGCACGAAGACTTTCAGAGCTACAGGCATTAATGGCAGTGGAACCTCTTATAATTTTTCATCAGGACAGGGTTTCTTTAAGGACAAACCCTACCTTTATGCCAAAGGTGGTATCTAGTGTGGCTCTTAACCAAACCATCCACTTGCCAACTTTTTATCCAAACCCCCAGAATAGAGGGGAGAAACTTCTGCACTCTTTGGACATACACAGGCAGCTACGCTTCTTCTTGGACAAAACAAAAGCTTTTAGGAAAACTGAGCAACTGTTTGTAGCATATGCTGCAGGATCACAGGACAAGGCTATCTCAAAGAAGACTATTTCCAAATGGATAGGACACTGTATTCGTTACTGCTACACACAGCATGGAAAAATAGTCCCTAATAACATTAGGCCACATTCTACCAGAGCAACAGCCACTTCAACAGCCTTTCTCAGAGGAGTACCAACCAAGGAAATTTTGGAGGCTGCAACTTGGAGTTCAGTGCACACCTTTACCAAGCATTACCACTTGCCTCTTTACTCTAAATCCAGAGCAGGATTTGCCACTGCAGTTCTGCAGGGCCTCATAGCCAATCCTAACTCTTTATAGACCAGCCACCCAACCTTAGCTTTGGGATTCTACCCAAGTGTAATGACTGCAGCAGTGTAACACGATGAACATAGTACAGTTTTGTACCTACCATAAATGTAGATGTTCGAGTGTTCACACTGCTGCAGTCCAGGTTACCCTCCCTCCATCCAATCTGTCCTAGCTGGACTTATCTATACCTTTCTAACCTATACAACCTTTGTGCTGTATTTGCTTGTAACTGAAGGTATTGTTTTTATTTTTTTTTATATCTGTTTTATTAGCAATATGTATTGCCTATCTACTTGGGGGCACCTGACATCTGGGGCAAGAAAAACTGAAGAAAATGGCGTCGGATGCATCTTATATACCCCTGGCGCACTGATGTCAGGGAAGAAGCGACAGCAACCGATGCCTGACCAAGACTTTGGAACTCTGGCCGACTGCGGGACCGCCTGACGGCAGGATAACCCAAGTGTAATGACTGCAGCAGTGTGAACACTCGAACATCTACATTTATGGTAGGTACAAAACTGTACTTTATTGACAGAGTCATAAACTCAAAAGAAAAGAAATGGATTATCAAATTAGGTGCATTATTTTCACCTGGATTAAATGAGCATTTGTGAGGGACCAATGGTTGCTCCACTTTTTTCCATATGCAGAGTATTTAAATGTGTTTATTGCTATTCATTTGTTTAACACTGAAGAAGGCTAAGTGAAGTTTCAGCCGAAACCTGTCTGTTTTTATGGACTTACCTATGTTTTGTATGGGAGTCCTATTAAAAATTTACAGCTTGCCATTGTCTGCTGGCTTGTTTTTTTTTTTTTTTTGTGGCATTACAAAACTACCAACTTAGCAAATAAAACCCAAAGAAACCTAAAGGTTTTACTGCTCAATGGTTGGAGCCTTAATAAGAAACTCCACACCCTACAAGCTCTCCTCACTCTGGAGAATATACACATCTATGCCATTACCAAGGCATGGTTAAAGGCCACAGAAAGTACTCCAGCAGTGCAAGGTTTCAGTGCCTTCCACACATTTAGACCATCAGCCTCACAGTTACTGAAGGTGGATTTGTCTTGATCCACATGAGTAACAAGTATACCTGTAGGTTGGGTAAACAGGATGATGCCCTGGAGTTTATCCACATGTAAATCATCATAGATAAAAGCCCTTACCATATCCTAGCAAACTATAGGTCACCATCTATGCCCCCAAGAATACCATAGCAATAAAAAATGAACAAGCATAGGAATCTGTCTAGTTCCAACCTCACCACCATGAGTGTTGAGGGGGAAAAAAAACAACAGAGAAACTAGTGGTCTTTAAACTTCATTGATGAGCTCAGTCACAGTAATTCTCAAAAATCATGAAAACTAGGTAGTGTTCCAAAGCAACAAGCCTATATTCATCACAGACAAGTGATCCTCATTAAAAAGACTCCAAAATATTTTACAATGTTAAATATATTAGCTTTTATACACTTAGAAGTAGGTGTGGAAAATATACGTATTGTTTAATTTTAAAGCAGCCGATTTCAGTTTTAAAATACAGGTGATGAATATTTGATCATTCATTCCAGGCCAGTTCAGAGCATTATGTTTCACTTGTCAGCGAAGTTCAAGTTTTTCCAGATTGAGTGTCCACTGGCCCCCTCTATCTGACAGGACAAATTGTTCTAAAATGTTGTTCTTCTTTCGGCTTTTCCCGGTTAAGGGTCGCCACAGCGAAACTCCGGTCCGCTAATGATTGGCAGTAGATTTTTACGGTGCCGAGGTGCCAACTCAACGCCCAACCTTCAACGAAGGCACACCCATTTACACGTGTCTTTCGAATGCCACTCGACCTCGGGGAGGACATGCAGAATCCACACAGAAGGTGCTCCAGCCAAGAATTGAATGGGAGAACCTCTTGCTGTGAGGCAACAACGCTACCGCTGCACTACCACAGCTTACAAATTGTTCTAAAATGAAAAATGTAAAGGTATGGTCAGGGAATTCCATGGAATGTTTGGTAAGAGCATTGGTATCCTTTTTAGTTCTAATATGTGTGCTTATAAATTCTGTCACATAGGCGTCTTTCTGTCTTACCAACATAAAACCCTTCACAGTGTTGGCATTGAGCATAATAAATGACTTTAGCAGAATTTCCTTTAAAATATGTTTTGAGTCTAAACTGGACATTAATGACAAACAATTTACCAGTTAAAATATACTTGCAATACAGTCAGCAACCACATTTTGCCATCCCAAAGTGCTTTGATTATTGTACTGATTTCTTCTCAGATAAAGCTATGAGGTTTTGCCCCTTCTTATAAACAATGCTTGGAGCCAAACCTACTTGATGTTCTTCGTGTTTCACTGTTGCAGTCATCACATTTGGGTTATCCGTGCCAGGGTAGCCCTCGGCCGGCCCGAATACTAGAGGCTTAGTATTTCTGCGTCTGTTGCTGTCGCTTCAGGACTGACGTCAGGTCATCAGTAGTATAACGTAAGGTAGCCAACGCCATTATAGTCTTTCTTGCTGAGGAGCCCAAAGCAGAAGCAGTTTGCACGAGTGCCAGTCGGCAGCTACCTGAGTTTCATCTTCTGAATTGAAGCTGAAGTCTTTTTAAAGCTAAGTAGCCCGTTGGGGTCCTTTTTTCTTGCTCTAACTGATGTCAGAAAAAGTTAACAATTGTTTCGTCTGTGGAAAGCAAATACCACACCGAGGCTTTCTTTCTTACTGCGTCACTTGCTTAGGCCCAGACCACGATGTCCCTTGCTGTCGCTTTTGTGCTTTGGTCAATGCCAGAACTATACATCGCTGGGCCCTTATTGTAGCTAGATATTTTCGCTCACAGTCCTCGAATTCCAATATGGCTTCGTAAGCCATCTAACAGCAAATCTTCTGAAAAAATGTAAGGATAAAGACATAGACAGACCGCAGAAGTCCAAACCTACCGACAACGCTTCAGTTGAGCTAGTCGTCATTTCTCCGGTCCTCAGTGAGGCGCTTTCACAGCCCCTGATCCCTAATTCTGTGGATTCGCAGGCTGCTACCAAGACTCCTTTGGAGTCCAGTATGCCACAAAACTCTTCTTCGACTAAGTATCCTGCGGTTGTCTCTACCTTGGATGGGTCTGGAGCTGCTGAGCAGGCACCGACTTCCAAGGAAGTACTTCAGTACCGATTCTAGACACAAACCGATGACTTCTTTTGCGGCTACCGTTCTTTCGAAAACTACCAAGTTTCTAAGGCCTGGGGTACGAACCACGCCCAAGAAACCGACGACCCAGTCTCATTCACCTGCTTCCTTGCCTCAGTCTCAAATGCTTAAAATGGCAGAAGACCTTATAATGCTGATTAGGGGAAGCCAAGCTACCCCTTCCAAAAGAAAAAGAGATCTGTCCCCAGTAGTTTTATCTGAACAGGAGTCTGATGACTCTGATGTATCTAAATATGAAGACATGCAACCCCTCTCTGCTTGTAAGGATTCTATGCAGAGGAATCTATTCCTTCAGCCCCCAACCTGGGGACTTTTCCTTTGGGGAAAACCTTCATACTTTAAGGGAGCATTTCCAATGGGAATGTCAGGACTACCCTCAGTCTAAAAAGAGACTCAGAGAATTCTTAGATCTTCCACAGCACAGACCCCTGGCCATTCCTCCTGTCCTGGATGTTGTGGATGATATTTTCATGGAATCTAGTTTGACCCTCCTGCTCCCTGGAAACCTGACAGGTATTACAGAGTCCCTGACTCTCACTAATTTCTTTTCAAAAATCCTACTGCTGACCCTGATGTTATTTCTCAAGGGCCTAATGGAATTAAAGCAACTTCTGCTAAGAATCCCACCCCCTCAGATAGGGATTCCCGAGCACTAGACAGATGGGGTAAACAAGTATGCACCTCTGCTACTCTTGCTGTCAGAGCACTAAATTGTCAGTTCCATATGCTAACATTTCAGTAACATACCATGGAACTCCTCAAACAAAAAATATCATCCTTTCCAGCTTGTGCAGAAAATAGAGTTACAAGAATTAAGGCATTCTGCAAGTCAAGTAACTAAGCACAGCTTACACTGTGGTTTTGATGCCCTAGAAGCTTCTTGCAGGGCAGCAGTCACTGTTTCTGCCCTTAAAAGGCATGCTTGGCTTAAAAACAGCCCTTGCCAGATCATGTCAAATCTAAATTATTGGATGCACCCTTGAACAAAGACAACGTATTTGGCACCAAGGCAGAGGAGGTCTTTAAAAAAAAAAGTAGGCATTGCCCCTTCAAGCACTGGTCCTTTCCTGCCCCCTCCAGGTCAGTTCAGCCCAGACCCCTCAGACAACAGCCACAGGGAATGCAGAAATCAAAACAATGGAGTTCCTTCACTTCAAAACCAGGGAGTGCAAAGCCACTCCCTCATGGTAAAAACTCTCAATAACTCTTCACTTCCACCCCATCCCTCTGCCCACCTGAACTTGCCCCTAGGAGGAAAACGCTCCTTCCATGCAAGCACCTGGGCCACCATTACCAACAACTGCTGGGTCCTCAACATAGTGTCCCAGGGATACAAATTTTCTTTCCACACTCTCCCAACCCCAAAAGGGTTCCCAGATCTTCCTCCAAACCAGTGGGCAGAGGCAAAAAAGCAAGTTCTTTCTTTGCTTTCTATGAGGGCAATAGAGCATATTCCTGTAGAACAGATAGGCCAAGGTTTCTACTCCAGGCTCTTCCTGGTACCCAGAAAAGAGGGCACCTGGCACCCCGTCCTCGATCTACCCATTCTAAACACCTTCCTGGTGATACCAAAATTCAAAATGCTCACTCTCCAGCAACTACTACCTATGCTCTCCAAGAATGCTTGGCTAGCCACCCTAGACCTAAAAGAACCCTACCTCCACATCCCAATCAGGGAATCATGCAAGAAATATCTATGTTTCAGGGCAGGATCTCTGCACTTTCAGTTTGCTGTGCTTCCCTTTGGCTTACCTACTGCTCCCAGAGTTTTCACAAAATATCTGGCTCCCGCCATTGCTTTTTGCAAACAAAGAAATATACAAATGTATCCATACTTAGACGACTGCCTAATTCAGGCAGACAGGAAAAGTTGCTCAAACACCCGGCCTTTGTAAAGTCCCTACTGACCTCCCCAGGGTACACTATCAACAAAAAGAAATCCAAACTAGTACCCACCCAAAGAATTATATTATTGGGAGCAAGCCTGGACACAGCATCCCAGATGGCATTCCTTACACCAGAAAAGCCAACTTACCTGACAGCCTACTTCTCTCAGCTAGCAACCAGACCCCAGTTATCTGCAAGGAAAATCCTGCAAGCTCTGGGGTTCATGGCATCTTGCATTCTACTCATTCCATATGCCAGACTGCATATGAGTAATCTTCAGTGGTACCAAAAAAGCCTTTGCTGTCAACACTCTCAAGACCTGGAAACCCTTATAACAATGATACATTGCCTAAGGAAAGATTTTCTTTGGTGGGCAGCAGCATGCTACCACAACAAGGGACTTCCTTTCTCACCACCCCCTGCCACCCAGACCCTCACCACAGATGCATCAGACTATGCCTGGGGTGCACACCTGGATGGCAGGTGCATACAGGGCCAATGGAGCCCTCAGCAAATACATCTGCACATCAACCAAAAAGAGGTGTTAGCTGTCCAGCACGCATTGACAGCTTTCAGGCCCCTTTTCTCCCAGGAGCTCTCCTGATCAAAACAGACAACACCACTGTGATGTGTTATATCAACAAGCAGGGAGGGACTTACTCTTACCCTCTATGCAGGCTCGCCATGACCCTTTGGCACACAGCCTCAGCCATGCAACTACACCTGTTAGCACAATTCCTGCCAGGCTCCCTAAACTCTCTGGCAGACAACTTAAGCCAAAATCTTCGGGACCCACACGAGCTGCAGCTAGACCAAAGAACCTTCACCCTAATAACTCAGAAATGGGGCACCCCGAAGGTCGACCTCTTTGCTTTCCACTCCAACAGTCAGCTCAGCAAGTTTTGTACCAGGGAGCCTCACTGCAGGGCCTGGAAAGTGGATGCTCTATCCTTTCCCTGGGTCAACCTCTCAGTCTGTGCATTTCCCCCACTACCTCTCATTACCACGGTACTGCTCAAAATAAGGGAGGAAAAACCAAGGACAATTCTGATTGCTCCTGACTGGCCTTGCCAGCACTGGTACCCACTGCTGCTCAGCCTGTCCCCACTGCCACCATGACATCTCCCTCAGACACCCCAACCCTCCTGACCCAGAAGGAAGGAGAATTCATGCATCCCCAATTGCAGACCCTCAATTTGGCAGCCTGGCTTATTTCTTGACCACTGATCAAGCTGTCAATCTCGGTAAACATGTTCTAGATGTTATAATTGAGGCTAGATGCCCTAGCACTAGAAAGTCTTATGCTGACAAATGGAAAAGGTTCTGCACCTGGATGCAGGCTAAGGGAGCCGATACGTTACAGCCCTTCCTACCTCTCGTCATGGATTGCCTAGCTGACCTACTACACAGTGGTCTCTCCTTTTCCTCTATTAAAATTCATGCCTCTGCTATCTCTGCTCATTTCAACACTGAGCACCTGCTTTTCTCACACCCTCTCATCAAACATTTCCTAAGAGGGGCTAGCAACTTGAGGCCACCCAGAAGAGCACCTACTCCAGCTTTGGACCTAAACTTTGTGTTGGAAAAGCTCACCCTGCCCCCCTTTGAATCAGCATCTTCAGCAGAGTTAAAGTTTCTCTCCTGGAAGACAGCCTTCTTTCTGACCATCACTTCAGCCAGAAGATTATCCAAGCTGCAAGCACTCATGGCTGTAGAGACCTTCATCATCTTCCATGCTGACAGGGTGTCCCACAGAACTAACCCATCCTTCATGCCCAAAGTGGTGTCCAATGTGGCTCTCAACCAATCCATTAATTTGCCCATGTTTTTCCCTAACCCAGAAAACAAGGGGGAAGGATCCTGCACCCTCTAGATGTGCACAGACAGCTCAGAGTCTATCTAGACAGGACTAAATCATTCAGAAAGACTGATCAATTGCTAGTCAGCTTTGCTGCAGGGGCAGAGGGCAAAGCCATGTCCAAATAAACCATTTCCAAATGGATAGCACACTGCATCCATTTCTTTTACAAGCACCATGGGAAACCTCCCCCTAAGGGGGTCAGGACTCCCTCTACCAGAGCAGCCTCCACCTCTGTAGCTTTCCTCAGAGGAGTCCCCACCAGGGACATCCTGGAGGCTGCCACATCGACATCTGTGCACACCTTCACCAAGCATTACCACCTGCCTATCTTCTCCAAATCCAGGGCAGGCTTTGCCACTGCAGTCTTACAGCGCATCCTAGCCAGTCCCTAGTCTTCTTGACTGCCTCCATCCTTTTCCTCAGCTTTGGGAATAAACCCAAATGTGATGACTGCAACAGTGAGATACAAATAACAATATCCCGAGTTGCCTCCTTAAAATCTTGAAACATGACTTACCAGGACCACATCAGTCACTTTTCAACTGTAGCCTCAAAATAGGCTACTTAACATGTGACTGGAGTACTGCAACAGATATCTCTCTTAACAACGGTAGACCACCAACCAATCCCAGAAGTTACGGACCCATTAGTCTGATTAGTGTAGTATCCAAAGCTATGGAAAGAATTATGGAAGTGATCAACAAAGACATTGGTGACCTACAGACACTGGACCCATTCTGATTTGGTTTTGTTAAAAGAAGGTCATGAATACATAACATGGTAGACGACTTTGAGAGAGACACCAAGGCAATGCATGAGGGGAAAAACATGTATATTGTCAACCTATACCTGGCTAAGACATTCTATCCAATTCCCCACCAAGATATTGTTGACAAACTCACCGAATTAGGAAGCATAAATCCCTGCATAATTTACTGGATTGCCAGCTTGGCTCACAGATAGGACCCAAGAAGTCAGGCTTGTTGTTATCCCCTTCACTAAGATACTGGTCGCTAGTGGAGTACCTCAAGACTCAGTGCTGGACCCATTCCTGTTTGGCATCTACTTCTTGGAGGTGAAGGCTAATGTCAAGGGCCTTTGGGTCACCAGGTTTGCAGATGACTGCAGAATGGTAACTGTCATAGATTTTATCCACGACACTAACATCTTGGAAGAGGGTCTAACACAGATAAATGGCTGGTGCCAAAGCCACAGATTAAAATTCAGTTCCAAGAAGTGCATTGTAGTGCCTTTTGGGGAAAAGTCTACCCAGGTTAATTAGTACATTAATAAGACTACCCTAAAAGTTGGCCCAGTAGTTTGGGATCTGGAAAAATATGTACACAGTAATCTGGCATGTGGCCAATTTAGAAAGAAAATCTTTCTGTGTTGCCAAACTTATAAGTAAGGATATCGCATCCAGGTCCAAGGAAGTTATAGTACCACTTTACTCGGCCCTTATCAGACTCACCATTGAATACAGTGCCCCCTTTGGCATGTACATAACCAGGCATAGCAACAGTTGGAAAACCCACATAGGCTCCTCATGAAGAGAGTCCAGGGTATTAACACATTGTCCTGTATAGATCACCTTAAAGCCCAATCTCTATACTCAGTCTCTTACAGGTTACTAAGAGGTGACCCTTGCCTTGCATATAAGGGAATCCTCAGAGCCATCCTTGATGAACCGTCTGCTCATCTGCAAAAATGAATATAACCAGAAACACTAGATCCAAGGATTTAAATTTTGCATGCGACATAAATAGAACATGCTGGTGAGACAGATATGTGTTTCAAAGGATCCCCATGCTCTGAAATAGGCTCCCCATCCAGGTGAAGCAGAGTCCATCCCTAATCCTTTTCAAATGAAACCTTGACCATTGGATGGGAAATTGAAAATTCACCCCCAGTCTGGCCCACCATGTCTCTGATTGAGGTCGAGAGTAAATGTTCCCTAACTAACATAACTCACCCACTAAATCTTTAACAACCTCCTAACTAGCATACTCTTGCAAATAGACACCCATATTACATGGGGACACAATTAGGATGCTTTGCATGGCTAGGCTTGTAAAGATCCTGGCAGTCATTAGCCAAGTATATACCTGGGAACCTGTTACTGCCAGTTGCTGTAGAGATTTCTTTACCTGTGTGGGAACTTGCAAGTAATCCTTCCTAGCTGCTTTTTTTTTTTTTTTAAAGGAATTTTTGCAGAGGTATGAATGATATATTAAGTTATGGGTGCTGTTATCTTATTTCTTGCCATTCTGTTTTTTGGCCTGCAGGAAACTGAGAAGCATGCTGATTTTCATATAAGATTGCACCTTAAACCACATGGTGTTATCTATTTTCCTAACTTTCAAACAAACTTCTGTTTTTTAATAGAAGTTGCCTATTTCTTGGAATTTGTCAATTTCCTTGAAGTCCTTTATTTATTAATTTATTTATTTAATTTACTTCTCTTTATTATGATAAAAAAAATAATGGGAGTAGAATTTTTTGTGGTATATAATCATTTAGTTATTATATAATCATTTAGTTATTTTCTATTAATGAATCTCTCTCTCTCTCTGTTTGCTGTGGTGGTGGTGCTCCGGTAGCGTTGTCGCTTCACAGTTAGACATTGCCCGTTCGATTCTCAGTTAGAGCGTCTTCTGTGTGACATGCATGAATGGGCGTTCCTTCAGTGAAGGTTGTGCATTAGGCCCGGCAAGCCAGCACGTAAAAATCAACTGCCAATCATTAGCGGACCGGAGTCTCTTTCATAGATGTGGGAGTCTCTGGGACACAAATCTGTCCCACCAACAAGTCTTGTTGATGTCACAGACCAGGTTGAGGCAGAGTGTGTGGGTTACTTGAGTGGAGTTTGACTTGTGGATATGCAGCAGTCTCATCAAGGTGGGGTCCATGATCACCTTGTATGCCAGACAGAGGTCACCTCTGAGGAGTCTGTATGAAACTGAGTAGAGGGATAGGGCTTCAACATAGTATTAGTTTAAGGGTGTCCACACTTATGCAACCAGCGTATTGTACGTTTTTAATTTTTTATATTTTTTTCCCCTAACAAATTTGTTTTTCAATTGAATTGTACAGGTTATAGATCACATTAAAGGTGGGACAAGTTTTGAAATGATTTATTGTGGTCTCATTTTTCATTTCACAAAAACCTGGCATTTTAACAGGGGTGTGTACACTTTTTATATCCACTGTAGATAAAAATCAGGCAGCAACTGAATGTGCCAAAAAACAAAAGAAAGAATATAAGTTGAAGGACCAGATGAGAAGGCAAGAAATGTGGAAAAAGCATAAATATAGTTGCAAGTATAGAAAACTTTTGGAAGAACCTCATGTTGATTATGAACAAATGCAGGAATGGTTAAGGAGCAGTGAATTCAAACCAAGAGATGAAAGGTTAATATTGGCAGGCCAAGATAGTGGGCTACATACACGCTGGTTTACAAAGTCCATTGAACATGTGGGAGAAACAGACAAATGTAGGCGTTGTAAAACCGAATTGGAAACAGTCACACACCTTGCTGCTGGTTGTGATATACTAATGGCAGATGGACTGTCTACTGAAAGGCATAATAATGTGGCAAAACTAATGCACTGAGGATTGTGCAAACATGGTATTGAAGTGGCTGAAAAACACTGGAAACATGAGCCACAAAGCATCATAGAAAATGATGAAGTTTATATCACATGGGATCACCTATTACCAACAGTTTAAAAGGCAGATGCTAGAAAACTGGATATAGTGGTCCAAGAAAAGAAGACAAAAGTAGCATTGATCATTGAAATCACTGCACCCAGTGACTACAGTGTCTTATGTACAGAGAGACACAAAGTCATAAAATATCAGGATCTGCAGGCAGAAACGAGAGCAATGTGGAAGAAAGACACCCGGACAGTTCCAATAATAGTAGGAGCAACGGGTCTTATAAAAAATAATCTACAGTCATATTTAGATAAGTTACCAGCACAAATGTAACTCCATGCGAATGCAGGAGGAGTCATTACTGGGCATATTGTGGGTGGTAAGAAGAGCACTTTTGGCTGACATCAAAGATTGAAACAATACTAATTTCATGAACTTTTATCATACTTTCACTTAGGAATGGTGTCCATTCCCGTCATAGTATTAGAAACCCAAAAGACATGAAGAAATTAAAAAAAGAGTAGTTTATTAGGGCTGTGTCTAGTACAGGCTGTTGACCCTTCTTATAAGGCGTTTTTAGTAAAAGAAAATGAGATCCATCTTTTCCTGAGGAAATTCAAGATTTTGAATCTGTAGAAGAATGTGATGGGACAGATGCACTTTTTTTTCCCTCAGATTTCTGACTCAGACTCATGGGAAAGCATACTATCTGAATCTGTGTATGAAGGATTCTCTTTCTCTGAGACTATTACCAGACTGTACCAGTGTTTTCAGTGGGAAGACACTGAGGTTTCTCAGTACCTCAGAAAATACTACAAATTGTTACAACTGGAATTCCCAGAAACTTCACCCATTCCCCCCTAGTGTTGTCAGCACTGCAGGATGTTCATCACAGCGTGTGGTTTTCCTGGCAGCCAGCTTGCTGCAACTGAGAAAACAGAATGAGCAAGGTTCCTCAGTCTTTCAAGCTTTTATACATTTGTCTCAGACCTGATCCAGCAACTATAGCTTTAGTTTATCAACATCAACATCTATTTAGTCGACTGCACAGATGGTTGACAGGAGTATGATCCCCATTTCTCTGTGTAAGCAAATATGCCCTTTCCCCGAGATTGTGCAATTCCAGAGTTATTATATATAATTAGCAGGGGATATGGGGACATAGACGGGTTTGCCCCTCTGCAAAAAAATGTTTTATTGTATTTTTACTTTCATTTTTGCATGTGCCGAGACTGTTGGTCAGCGCATGCTTAGGAGAGATATTTTGTGGCCGACTTGGTAAATGTCAGTATATTTGGGTGTTTCATTTAATTTTAGTGTGTGTGTATGTATATATATCTATGTACATGTAAGAGAGAGAGAGAGTAACAGGGATGTGAGGGTTTGGAGGGGCTTACTGCAAAAACACTTTTGTTTCTCTTGTTAAAAATTAGTGATGTGAAATATCAACGTTTTGGGAGTTGTATTGTGTAGCACAAAGCATTAATGTTTAATTGCTGAACAGTCTCCCCCAGTCTTTGAGTCCTAATAGAGGGATTAATTTGTGCTACAAAGGAAGTAGTCTACATCAACTGTTTTCATTATTCAATGAAATTGCTTTCATTATGCACTACAAATATTATCTCTGTGATACTGACGGTCATCAGAGGGAGCATCTTCAAATGGAAACACTAATATATGTGAGATATGCAATTATACAGCCAAACTGGAGGCAAAGCTGTCTCAACCCAAGACTGGAATTGACATGCAAAAGGAGAAGGGTAGTACTTGCAACACACCACCAGTCTCACATAGACCTAATAAACCAACACCGGCAAATAACGCACAGGAATACATGAAAACATACTCGGAGGCTTTAAATAAAAATCTGCAAAAGCAACAGAGACCTCCAAAGCAGACATCCAAGCAACCTCCACACCCCATCACCAACCATGAAACACATAATTCACATAATCAGTGTGCCACGCAATCACAGCCCTTAAGGCAAAATAACATACCCAACACACTAGTAATAGGCGACTCTATAGTCATGCACACTGATGTCCCACTAACTAGGCTGGACAAGGAGAAGGTTACAGTTAGCTGCCTGTCGGGAGCTAGGATCCGCCACATAACACAAGCACTCAGGTCAATCCAGAACAAGTACAAATACGACTCTGTCATTGTCCATGTTGGTGTGAATGACCTGAGACGTACCTCCCTGGACTACATGAAAAAAGATATGGAAGAGCTCTCTGATCATGTAGCCCAGGCTGGTATGACCCCGACCCTGATTAGCATCCTGCCCTCACCAAGAATGATGCCACAGTATAAAGAAAAAATAATCAATTTCAACAATTGGCTAAGTTTCTGGTGTTATTCAAAGGGGATCCAGTATCTGTCCGCCTTGGATGACATGCTCAACAAACCACGTATCTTCGCAAGAGATGGCTTGCACCTGTCACCCTTCGGCTTTCGAATACTGGCCAAGGCTCTTGCTGCCCCCATAGTGCCTTTTTAGGCAAGGCTCAAAAGACAAACCCACCACCATAAATAGCACAAGTAACCAAAAACTGAAGGTAATGCTACTCAACGCCAGAAGTCTGAACCTCAAAATGCACGCACTTGAGGCACTCCTCAGTATGGAGAACATCGACATCTGTGCAGTAACAGAAACTTGGTTTAAGGCTCATGAGAGCACCCCAGCACTACTAGGCTATAACTCATACCATACCTTTCGGCCACAGAGCCAGGACCGAAACACAAAAGGCAGTGGGGTGTGTATCCATATTCATCAAGGATACCCACACCTCCAGGTTAGTGGCGTAGCACAATGCATCAGAGATCATCCATGTGCAACAAACAACAGGCAAAACTGCAGTCCAAATTGTAGCTTGCTACAGATCACCCACCATGACCCAGGACCCCCATTCCGCATTTCTGGAGACACTGGGAAATATGAAGGTCCTACCAAACACCCTAATACTGGGTGATTTCAATTACCCAAACATAAACTGGGAGAACTACTCAAGTACTAACTTCCTTGCCCAACGCTTCCTAGAATTTATAAACTCGAATGCCCTAGATCAGCTAGTCAACACCCCCACCAGAGGGAACAACATATTGGACCCCGGTCATCACCAACATGGGCGACCGGTGTTCCACACCGGAGGTCAACCCCTTGCTGGTTAGATCAGACCATAGACAAATCACTCTGGATATCCACATTCCGCCCCCACCCCCAATCAAGGAAGCCACTGTGAAAAACTTTTCAAACGCAAACTTCACGTTACTTAAGACCGAGGTGGAAAGGTTCAAAGCCCCCGTGCTAAAGGACAATGCTGTCCAAGCTGCTGAAACCTTTACAAAGGCACTCTATGAGCATCTGCAGGAATGCGTGGATCATGCTATCCCAAGTAAAACCAAGAATCACTCCTCCAAGAAAAGGAAACCAGTCTGGTGGACCCCTGCCATAAACAAGCTATACAACAGAAGGTGGAAACTAGTACAGAAAAGAGTAAAATCCCAAGAAGGAAAGACATCCCTGATTAGTATCAGCAAGAAACTACGATCCCTTATTAAATCATCCAAGGCTAGTTTCAGAAGAAAAATTGCCAATGACTCCAAAGATAACCACAAAGCATTCTTTAGCTATGTCAAGAACCTAAGTGGAAACTTTCAGATCTGCTCTAAGTTAGTGTAGAATAGCACAAAATACACTGAACTGACTGATATTGCCAACATTCTGGCAGACAGGTTTAGTGCAAACTTCACCCCCCTCTCACCCCCTAAAGGGCCGATAACCATACCAGAAGAATGTAGGGCCCTATCACTCACCGACACACAGGTTAAAACAGCCCTATCCAATGCCAAAAACACAGCTTCAATGGGACCAGACGGTGTCCCAGGCTGTGTCTTACAAGAGCTCCAAAATGAACTAACCCCTCACCTAAACACACTGTTCAAACTCATTCTCTCTACAGGCTATGTACCCACAGAATGGCGCACAGCAGCAGTTATCCCACTCCACAAAGGTGGAGTCACACTGGACTCCGGGAACTATCGCCCTATAAGTCTGACTAGCCTGGTCTGCAAGGCTATGGAGCGCATCATCATGGAACTCATTAACAGAGACATTGGGAACCTCCAAACCTTGGACCCTACCCAGTTTGGCTTTGTTAAGGGCAGATCATGCCTCCTAAACCTGGTGGACTTCTTTGAGACCGTTACCAAGGCATTAGACGAGGGAAAGGAGGTCCACATAGCCTACCTAGACCTCGCAAAGGCTTTCGACACCATTCCCCATTTTAGTATTATAGACAAGCTCACCAGCTTGAATATAACCCCCTACATCACGAGATGGGTTGCCAACTGGCTCATGGATAAAACCCACATGGTGAGAGTTGCAGGCTCTAAGTCCGACTCTAAACTGGTTACAAGTGGCATCCCCCAGGGCTCAGTCCTAGGACCCCTCCTGTTCGTTATATACTTCTCAGAGATACAGGCAAGCATAGGAGGACTATGGCTAACCAAGTTCGCAGACGACTGTAAACTAGGGGCCATAATTGATTCCCCGGCTGATACGGGCACCCTCCAGAAGGATCTCACTGAGACGGATACCTGGTGTCAAAATCATGGCCCAAACTAAATGCCAAAAAGTGCATAGTCATCCCCTTTGGAAAAAACAAAGTACTCACGAACTACCACATTGGTGGTAGTCCCCTAAGTACAGAAAATGTAATAAGGGATCTGGGGACCCAAGTAGATAGTAATCTTTCCTTTGATAATCATATTGCCAAGGTGGTTAGAAAATCCTTCTATGTGGCCCACCTAATCACAAAAGGGTTCGCATCTAGAACAAAGGAGGTTATTGTGCCTCTCTACTCATCACTCATTAGACCCATCATAGAATACAATGCCCCATTTGAGATGTACTTTACAAGACACCTGCAACAGCTGGAAAGACCACAAAAGTACCTCACCAAGAGGATTACTGGCCTCAAACAGATGCCCTATGCAGCCCGACTCAAGGAACTCCAGCTGTACTCGGTTGCATACCGCTTACTCAAAGGTGATTTCTGCCTGACATACAAGGCCATGTCCAACCCAGAATTGATGGACATGCTCCACCTAAAAAAAAAACAAATCCCGGAGAGCCACACGCTCTAGAGATATAAACCTCACCACAACGATAAATAGGACATGCTGGAGGGATAGATTCCTGTCCCAGAGACTCCCCATGCTTTGGAACAGGATTCCAATATATATCAGGCAGAGCCCCTCACTAACACTCTATAAGAGAAACCTTGACGGGTGGATGGGAAACAGAAAATTTGCCCCAGGGATCACTGCTGTGGCTCTGCTGGACAGTGGCGCAGGGAACTAATGGCTGTGCTGGACAGGGGCACAGGGAAGTAATCTAAGGGGGTGGCAAATGCCAACACATTCTGGCTAGGCTTATAAATGCCCTTGGGCAGATAGCCTAGTACTTACTTATGAACCTGTTTGTTAAACATGTAAGTAAACTAGTCATCATTGACCCTTCTAAGCCATGCTGTGGGCCACAAAGTTAAGGCTGAATATAGTGTATGTACATGGACATATAAGAGTAACCAGTCAATCAGCATGCTTTTTTGGAAGGTGGAAGGAAACCAAAGTCCCTGGAGAAAAGCCATGGAAAATCCACACAGACAGTTACTGGTAGTCAGTACTGAACCTCCTTATCCTGATGCTGCGAGGCAGAAATCTTAACTTTAGAGTTTATCTTACTCTGCAGGTCTTTACCACTAAGGCACTGTGCTGGCAACAAGAACCTGATTAACAAGATGCAGTTGTGGGATATTGAATGCAGTGAACACAGGGAACAGTGCTTTGTTTGGTCCCGTTATATGTCTCATTTTAGTGAATGCAGAAAGCCGGAAGGGGGGGGGGGTTAAAATTTTATTTTTGCTGAAATGTCAGCATGACTGTGTAATCTGAATGACTTCTGATCCACAATCAAATACTTCAGTGGAAAGGTTTTGAAAAATAAAGACCAACATCTGTTATCTAACAAGCTACTGCGGTGGTGGTGCTGCGGTAGCGTTGTCACCTCACAGTAAGACGTTGGCCTGTTCGATTCTCAGCTTGAGCGTCTTCTGTGTGGAGACATGCGTAAATGGGCATACCTTCGTTGAAGGTTGTGCATCAGGGCCGGCAACTCGGCACATAAAAATCTACTGCCAGTTATTAGCAGACCGGTGTTCCGCTGTGGCGACCCCTAACCGGGAAAAGCCAAAAGGCACAACATCTGTTATCTAACAAGCTGATATCTAATTTTAATTTGATTACCAGACTAGATATATATGGATAAGAACCAGCAATGTCTTCACCTTAAGAGACTTTACAACATACCAATAAAGATTACTGCTGATCACAGTTTTATTATATCAAACTCTCCCCACCCACTTAAATTGTTTTGACTTATCACTCCAGTTTTATGATTTTTGCAGTGATATGCTCGTGCGTCAGAACATGTATCTCCAGTTAAGCAAGGCAAACTTAAATTTATCTTATCTGTTATGGGGGGAATCTGTGTTCTTTTTCCTCCTTGCCCCCCTCCTATAGAACAAGTTAGGTGGAAGCTGGGGACTGGTATCCCGTTAGAAATGGAAGTAACAGACAATGCAATCTGCAAACATGGTTATCATGCCATGCAATGAGAACTTTGTATCTTATATTATCTGTTGCAAGGGAGTAGATATAGTAAAACAATGGCTTTTATTTTAGTACTGTATGTATCAACTAAGTGTCATGTTCGACTGCATGGGACTTTAATTTTGCTGCGGGAAGACATTCCCTCTGAAATTTTCAGTATGTTAAATGCTGCAAGTCGGTGACCTGTTCCCCAGCTGTCTGTTGCTTACTAATCTGTTGCTGACTTGTTGATTCTGTCCATCCTTTGGCCGTGCCAAAATCTTTGCATTAAAAATTGCTAGAGCAATCCCAGTTCAGTAGTAGAATTGCATCCATTTAGCTGCCACTTGCAGGTGGCCAGCCATTCTCATGCCTTATTCACCTTTTAGCATCAAGTCTTAACTGTGCCTGACTATATGGTGCCATCTTAATGCTGCATGGTTTGAGAACAAACCACAGTACTGTAATTTGGTTAGTACTGACTAAATCAAAGGGTCTTTTGCAAAGTGATAATAGAACATACGCGGGGACACTGTGACAAGTACAGGCATTACGGATGAGACATAAGGAATTAAGTGAGATGAAAGTAATGAGCCTGGATCAAACAAAGAGAAAGCTGTGTGGTTACATAGCATGAACAACTGTAGGAAAGTAGTCATAAGGATAGGCACTTTGATAATTCCCCAAGATAAAAAAAATACCATTTAAAACAGCAAAAGGTAGAACGAAGTGTTGCAAGAACAAGGATCCTCAATTAGGTGTTTTGTCAGGATACCCTCAGTGGGTTTTAGAAGTCTTCAAAGAGTACTACAAGGATTTTATACATGCCAGCAGATTATAATACAAAACTCTTAGGTTATTGGATGGGAAACATTTACCTCAGTTTTGTCACATACAAGCAGACCACTTACTGTCCACAATAACAGTGGAGGGAACTCAAGCACAGTTAACGTAGAAGCAGGGTGGTAAATCACTGGCAGAGAATGCTCCCCTCGATCCTTTATACAGTAGGTATTTCTAGCACCTTCAGAAGACAGATTTCTAACGACTACAAAGAAAAGACTTCAGGGTATCCAGTGGAAAGAGAAACATATAAGAGTGGTATTGGAGAGATTAACAATAACAATAGAATTTGGGGGATTAAATATGCCTGAAATGCAAGACTACTACAGGGTAACACAGCTGAGATGATATAGTTTGATGAATGTAAGGCCAAATGGAAACAAATGGTTTTAGCAGAGACTGAGCTATTGTAAAATTGTGGTCAAGTATGTTATTTGGAATTATAAGAAGAGGATGATGCAGCTGAACTTGGGTGAATTTATGATAGTCAGAAAATTTTAAAATATAAGAAAGTTAAGATCTGGATGGTTGTCATAGTAGGTTTTATACCAAGACATGGGTGTAATCAAGAATTATCAGTTGAGTGGAGTAAAAAGTATTCTGGATTAAAATACTGAGAGCAGCTAAGGAATAGGGAAATGCATTGTTCCAGAGATAGATAATTAACTGTGAAGTAGTGATAAGGAATGGTCAGAGAGACATGATTTTAGTACTTTGCAGTATATGGAACTTTAGCTACCTCAGTATAACACTAATTGCAAATGTAGTGTAGGTGTGCAAAACATTTTGCATCCTTGAAAGTAGTAACATACTTAATGCTGTTACACTGACAAACAACAGTTTTAAAAGCTGCTAGACACATCACTGTGTCATGCTTTTATTACTTGTATGACAATGAAAACTATATTAAAGCATTTACAGCTGTCAAATCACTGATGACACTGCTCTGTGGAGGCTGCTGTATCAGCTACACCATAAGACTCAATCGTAACAGCTTTAAAAGGTGCATAACAAAATTTGTTATGCATGGCTATTATCGTATCTTGTGGCAGAGCAGTGTGTATCTGGCATGTCTTTATGCCAAATTTGGGTATAATCAATGTGCTTCATGCTGTGTACATAATATCAAATATGTGTTGCCATATTCCTCTTATAAGATAGACTTTGCTTTGAATTTTCTGATATGTCCCAGAGTCCAAAGTTAACTTAGCATAATAATGGATAAGTTATCACAAAGCACTTGTATTTTTACCTTGTTGAAAAGACAACAAGAGCAGCATCTTTTGTTCTGAGTGATGTGAATGTTCATCCATGCATTTTTTTAATACCTACTGTTATTCCATTCAGTGTACCAGGGGTCCTGAGTATCTCCTGGGAAGTAAAGATCACAATGCATGAACAAGTTCTAGATGCCGCACTAGTCCATCACTGGGCATGTGCAGTCACTCCCTCCCTCACTGACTCACTCATCTGTACTAACATACACAGTTAGGGAAAATTTAGGATTGCCAAATAACCTGCCAGCAAGACTATGGAATGTAGGAGGAAACCTGTGACTCCAGCAGAAACTGACTTTTGAACATGCAGCAAATATGTTGACTGCATACAGAAGGCATTGTAGCTTAGAATCAAATCAGGGGGTCAAAGCTCTGTGAGGCAGCAGTGCTGACCGTTATACCTGCTTGCCATGCCCCCTCTGATTGTTAGCTGCTTAATTATTACTAATGTTGATGATTAAAAAACTCACAACAATATATTACATTTAATTGCATATCTATTCTGGGATACTTTCAACTTTTGGGGACTGAAGTGTTGATCAGATATCTCCTGTTCTGGCAATGGTATAAATGTTGAATTTTACCACCTGCCTTAATAATTTTTACACTTAACTAAGAAGTCTTGCATGTGCATTAATTTGACTCCATTTTTCCTTGTACACTTTCATTTTTTTGTGAAATGTGTGCCATTCATTCCTTGTCCTCCATAAAATCTTTTACTTTATTTAGTATGATGCAGTTGACAGTTTTGGACCATTTGTGTCTTTAATCATTTTGGTATTGTTTGCTGTCTGCTTACTCTTACTTAGTTTAGGAAACATGTGACCATTTTACCTTGTATTGTATCCCACACTTATTACAGCTTGTCCATCTTCTATGCAGTGTCCTTACTCAGCTCTGCATCATTTCTGGCACTCTGCCTTACTATTACGAGTTACATTTGTCCAGTTCTTTCAACATTCTTCAGTTGTCCATTTCTGTTGTAGGTTCCTAGGTTATGTCCACACTTTACTCTCAACATCAGATAGAAACATCTGTTTCACTTTTTTCTTGTATGCGTTTAGTTTTTGGGTGACCCTGCTATTTTAAGGTTGAGGGGTATATGACATTCCTGCATGTGACTTACTTTTTCACCGCTCAGCTTTAAGATGAATCATTGGTTTTGCGATGTTCATGATTCCCTTTCTGGTGAGTAAGGAAATTTCTATAGCATGGCATCCTGGCTAAAATTTTGTTTACCATTATAAATGTCACCAGTATAGCCTGAAATGAAGCCATAGAGTTACTGTAGTCTGACTTGCCAACAAGATTGTACTTTGGAAGACCAAAGCAGAAATTTCCAAATCACTCAAGTCAAGGTAATGCTTTTTCCTGAATTAATAAAATATTTTATATGAAAAGTAGAGTATTAAAATAAAATATATCAAATAAGCCCCTGAATTCATCAGTATGAGGGCTTCTCCCCCACAGAACCCAGTATTGTATTCTGACTCCAGGTGCACCCAACTTCACAGTGAAGGAGAAATATATGTTTTGCAAATTAAGTATGTCTTTTTAGATTTGGAGTTATAAAACCTGAAAGTTAGAATACATTAGTAGGCTAGAGCTTGCAAGGAGGGTGGTTTTATTGACAAAACCAAGTTTCAGGAAAAGACAAATTTTGGGTTTTTCTGCTTAAGCATATTAAAAAGGCCTGACTCAAAAAAACATGCAGTTAAAAAAAAATTCTCACAGACGTAGTAAAGCATAGCCAACACAGGGCAACAAATAAATGGTGATGGTTTTAAAAAGTGTGGCTTTTCTTAAACTTTGAAGCTGCCAATTGCTTTGGTAGTATGACTGATTTATACAGTAGTATGTTGTCTGAGGAAGATTAGTGTCCCGTAAGTCTTAGGTCTGTGCTTGTTTGTAAATGCACAGCACACCCTTGCTCTCAAAGATGCATCATTGGCAGATGCAACTGGTTGCTCTAAAAAAAGAGTAGGTGTTTATATGAGTTTTTGTGAGCAGGATTACATTTCTAGGATAGGACAGAGGTAATTTAGTGAAAAAGAGCAAAAATGGTATATGGTGTACATCAAAAGCCATACAGAGAAGCACCTTGGGCTGTTAAGTCTTGAAGAAGGGGGAATGGAGCATAATTTGAATAAATGACAGTGTCTGTCAGCTTGTCTCTTTTGACATCTGTTGTGCATGCAACCTCCAAAACTAATACCTCCTGAGATTTGTGTGTGTGTGTGTGTGTGTGTGTGTGTGTGTGTGTGTGTGTGTGTGTGTGTGTGTGTGTGTGTGTTTGCTGTTCATTCTCCCACAAATGGCATCTTAGGCTTTTGTACTTTTAATCTGGTGTGAGAAAGGTGGACAGAAATGTCCTCACCTCAGAGCGCATTGTCTGCTGTGTGCTTTTATACTCTGTTTGGTTAACAATTTGAAATGCCGGGGCCCACTATCGCGAGTCCCGAAATACGTAAACTGAATGGCCGAAAGAACAGACTTACATATACTAAGTCAGAGATGTAATTTCTTGGAATATTCCCTTTTCACCGAGGTATGAAGATTTCAGGGTTGGTATATATAAGTTCGGGTGTGTGGAGGTGCAGAAAAGGCTTGCCTTTGCAAAAAGAAGTTTAAAGGAGAAGAGCAATTTTCGAGATTCACTCTCCTGTGTTTTCAGTCTTTTTTTTGGCTTATACAGCAATTGGCATTTTGAGTGCCGACATTTCAGTAGGGAGCCCTGTATTTGTACTGTAGTAAAATGATCCGATATTGTACACAGTAAGAGCAAGACAAAACATGTGTAAAAGGTGGATATGTTTGCTTCCTGTGAAACTGTTTTTGAATGTTCCAGTTTTGTAAGCTCAGTCACTGCTGCCATGACTGCTCTTGACAACTGTTAACCCCATGTTGCAAAGGTCTGCAAAGGCTGTAGTGCAGATGTGCTTTCCAAAACCAAGTCAGCGGATGCTATAATATTGAGATGCTGCATTAGGCTGCGCTCACTAGAATGTAAGTAAATACATAAATAAATGCCTGTAGTGGGGAGAAATACCAAATCAAAATAATGTAAGATATGTGTGAAAATCAAAAAAAAAAAAAAAAAGTATATATATATATATATATATATATATATATATATATATATATATATATATACATACACGTGTACAGTAATCCTTAATTTCATTAAACTTATTTTTTTCTGTGTCCTGTTCCCCTGGTCTGTATGGTCTGAAGTATGTGTGATGGGAGAGAGAGCTCATCAGCTACCACCCTCTAGTATGGTAAGCACTTCTGTAATTAGCTAAAGGTAACATGGTTCAATTAGCTTAATTGCAGCTACAGTTGCAACGCTGTACAGATCGATATTTACTTATCATTAATGTTTGACTAAGTGTTTTTCAATCTGTCTTTAAAAAAATCAAACATCTGTAGTCCTAGAAGTTGTTAACTGGCACAAAAAGATTATTATAACCTCTGTAGTAGACGCAAGAGAGTTAGAATGATGGTTGTGGTAAGCTTTTCAAGAAAAAACTAAGTAAAATAATTTTGCAGAAAATGTAACCTTCTTCTAAACAAAAAATATAAACAACAAAGTGTACACAAAATTGACTGGATTAAGAAATCTGTCAGTAGTACATTTGCCTAGCTTCATATTGAGAGTATTACTTTTTTAATTATAAAAATACACATTTCAGTATCTCAGAAGCTTTGTGAGTACAAGTAAAATAGCAGCAGCAGTTTTTCTGACATTTTGGATGATGTGATTTTTTTCAGTTAATATGTTTTTGAAACATTGAACAAAATGCAAAAAGTGAATATTGTAATGTGTTTATAAGCATTTAATATTTTCATAGCTGTACATAATACTGTTGCTATCAGCAGATTTTTTTAGATAAAAAGTATTGCCTTTCACTTGATGCTGTGCAATGTTTGAAAGCTGATTTTAGCTCAGTATGATAATGTAGTAAACTGATCATGTATATTGTGTGGTAAGGTAGTATTGCTTAATTTTTTTAGGTATCACTATTCAAAATATACCAGCTCAGTCAACTTTCTGTATGTTGCATAGTTTATGAAATATTAACAAAAAGAAGGGAATCTTGTTTCTGTTCATAAGTGAGTATAAAAGTAATTGATATCTCACGAATGCTACATGTACATACCAAATTACCCAATGAAAAAGTGAATGCTCACGAGTGAACAAAAAAACATTGACCAAAATCCAAGTACAAAACTCCTCTGATCCCACACTGATGGATTTGTTGCACACCCGAACAACAAATAACATCAGAAATACCTGTTTGAGGACCTACAATGGATATAAAAAGTTTAGACCCCCCTGTTAAAATGCCAGGTTTTTGTCAAATAAAAAAATGAGACCACAATAAATTATTTCAAAACTTTTCCCACCTTTAATGTGACCTATAACCTGTACAATTCAGTTGAAATACAAACAAATCTGTTAGGGGAAAAAATATAAAAAAACGTACAGTACGCTGATTGCATAAGTGTGCACACCCTTAAACTAATACTTTGTTGTGTGTGCACACCCTTAAACTAAAACTTTGTTGAAGCACCTTTTGATTTAATTACAGCATTCAGTCTTCTTGGGTACACACCTGACATCCATTAAAGAGACTCTGATTAACCCCAAATAAAGATCAGCTGTCCTAGTAGGATTTTCCTGACATTTACTCAGTTGCCTGCTACAGCAAAAGCCATGGTTCGCAGACAGCTTACAAAGCAACAAAATCTCATTGTTGAAAGGTATCAGTCAGGAGAAAGGTAGAAAAAAATTTCCTCAGCATTGGATATACCATGGAACACAGTGAAGACAGTCATCAAAAAGTGGAGAAAATATGGGACAACAGTGACGTTGCAAAGAACTGGATGTCCCTCCAAAATTGATGAAAAGACAAGACAAAAACTAATCAGGGAGGCTGCCAAGAGACCTACAGCAGCATTGAAGGAGCTGCAGGAATTTCTGGCAAGTACTGGTTGTGTACTACGTGACAACAATCTCCTGTATTCTCCATATGTCTGGACTGTGGGATAGGGTTGCAAGACAGAAACCTTTTCTTACACAGAAAAACATCCTGGCCCGGCTAAAATTTGCAAAACAATATATCAAAGTCTCCCAAAAGCATGTGGGAAAATGTGCTATGATCTGATGAGACCAAGGTTGAACTTTTTGGCCACAATTCCAAAAGGTATGTTTGGCGCAAAAACAACATTTCGCATCACCAAAAGAGCACCATTCCCACGGTGAAGCATGGTGGTGGCAGTATCATGCTTTGGGGTTGCTTTTCTTCAGCTAGAACTGGGGCTTTAGTCAAGGTGGAGTGAATTATGAGCAGTTCCAAATACCACTCACGTTTGGCCCCAAACCTTCAGCTGTCTGCTAGAAAGCTGAAGATAAAGAGGATTTTCACCTTGCAACATGACAGTAACCCCAAGCATAGATCCAAATCAAAAAAAGAATGCCTTCACCAGAAGAAAATTAAAGTTTTGGAATGGCCCAGCCAGAGCCCAGACTTAAATCCATTAGAAAATCTGTGGGGTGACCTGAAGAGGGCTGTGCACAAGAGATACCCTCGCAATCTGACAGATTTGGAGCAGTTCTGCAAGGAAGAGTGGGCAAATATTGCCAAGTCAAGATATACCATGCTGATAGAATCTTACCTAAGAAAGAATGATGTAATTAAATCAAAAGGTTTTTCAACAAAGTATTAATTTAAGGGTGTGCACACACAACAAAGTATTAGTTTAAGGGTGTGCACACTTATGCAACCAGCGTAGTGCACATTTTTTATTTTTTTATATTTTTTCCCCTAACAGATTGGTTTGTTTTACAGTCTAATTGTATAGGGTATAGGTCACATTAAAGGTGGGAAAAGTTTTGAAATGATTTATTGTGGTCTCATTTTTTTTATATCACCAAAACCTGGCATTTTAACAGGGGTGTGTTAACTTTTTATATCCACTGTAGACCTTGTCTGAGACATGAACATGACATTTTTTGGTGGACAGGTATATGTCTCCAACAGTACCTCTTCTCTGGAACAGGTTTCTCATCCCCATGAAGCAAAGCTTATTCATAACCATTTTCAAATGTAACTTGGACTGATGGATGGGAAATTGCAACTGTACATGCTTGACTAGGCTTAAAATGTCTCTTGTCCAATAGCTTAGTAACCACCTATGAGCAACAATAACAAAAAACCCCATAAAACACTGTTTTATGCAGAGGGGCCCCCTGCATCCCCCCACACCATTATAGTTACTTGACTGAAAGAGGGTGCCACAGATGTGTAATTTGCATTGCTGCCTCATATTGCTTGGTTCTACAGTTTATCACTAAGCTAGAGTGCGTTCTGTGTGGAGTCTGCTTGTCCATCCCGTGCCTGTTTAGGTTTTTGCTTGGTGTTCAGTTACCTCTGACATCCCAAAAACGTGGCGCACATGAACTGGCAATCCTTTAAATGGTTTGTAGCCATTCATCTGTGCCTGTACATACGTGCTTGCTTGTGTGCATGTTTAGTATGAGACTGTACGTATCCTGTCACTGGCTGCATGTCATGTCTTTGGCTAGTTTGTCTGCCCTGAGCCCCTTGAGTGCCAAGATGGACTTCATTTTCCCCACAACCCTGAACTGGCAAAAGCTTGTGTAAGAGAATGAATAAATGTGTGGACTGAAAGAATGAAGTGAGGGTGAGAGACTCAGATGGAGAAGATAAAACAAACTTAGATGTGTAATTAAGTGCTGTGTTATGTGAAAAGGTGCAGTTTCTGTCATCTTAATTCACCTCTAGCATTTTTATTCATTCCTTCTTTATTCCCTATAAAATGCAGAACTTTATTTCATGATGTTCTGCATCCTGCTTGTCTTACCATCAACTGGGAGACCTGCAGTCTGAGTGGTTAGTCTCTCTGATAGGGTCTGAGATGATTATTGACCTCTGGTTGCTGTCCTTGAGGAGTTTTCACGTTCTGTCCTGTGCCTGCATGGGGTTGCTCTTGGTGCTTCATTTATCTTCTACTCATGAAACATGTTGTGGTTAAATTGGCTGTTCTGAATTGTCCATTTGTGGAAATGGTGTGCATTGTCCATTTCACTAATCTGGTTAATGAATCAAGAAAGCAAACAGAAGGTAATACAGAAAAGGAATTAGCAAATTTGCTGGAATCCTTTAGAGAACTGAGTGCTTGTGAAATAACACTAAATATATTTTAAAATCATGTGCTGGTAACTAGCAGTCCCTAAATGGCAAGGGACATCTCAAAGTAAATTAACAGAATCAAAATCAAAGGAAATGAAGCCACAACCAGTCTCTCAACTATTCCGTCTCCTTAGGTAACTTAAGGGAAAATACCCCATTTAGATGGGAGTCAGTGCAAGCATTTAAGTATATAGAATCTTCAAACTGTTTGTCTTCACCTATTTTGTTGTGTGCCTACACCTGGGTATTTGGCACACTGCCATGACAGTAGATTACGTATTTTTTTGTCTGTATTCATATTGGTATAATTGTACTCTAGCTGAGCCCGAAATTGATCAGTATTGATTGGTGCACTATCCTGGTAAACAAATATAAATAAATAAATATTAATTTATCCTGATATTTGTTGTATTATTCACTGTTGCAGTAATGCTAAATCTTAGAATTCTGCCTCAGATTGCAGTGCTTGATGTCCATCCTGACTTCCAAGGCTTTTTACCCCCCCCCCCCAAACTTGACCTAGCAGACCCCCTACTACCTGGCTGTCAGGTCGGTGCATATATGGTATAAAAGAGATGGTTGCCCATGTTGTTGTTGTTGTTTGTTCAGTTATTTTTGCCCCAGTTTGTAAATGTAGCTGATGCAAGTAGTTAAGTGTTGTCAGTCCTGTGTTTTGGCCCAACTTTCAGAGTGTGGATAAGTACCCTGTTAGGGAACTCGTCTGTACTGCTTTGTCTGATTATTGAGTATTGCCTGTAGGATACCATTTATTGCTACCGTTGATGTAGGTTGCTAGTTATTTAACATCAGGTTAGCTGTCCGTATCTAAAGTGACAGTAAAGATTTCTTACAAAAAACAGAATCCACAGCAAGGCTTCCATTATCAGTGCTTATTTTGTTTGATCACAGAGCATAACATTGTTTCTTGTCCCCATTGTATTGTTTCTTGTCCCCATTGTGTGAAGTTCAATCAGAAAACCATTAAGTGGTGAGAGACAAATCTCCAAGACTACTTGAATCAGATAGGGCTGCATGCCTTGCCTGAGACCACCATGCTGTCTGTCAGATTGTCCTCAGGAGTCCTACCTTAAAAATACAAAGAGAAACAGAAGTGCACAAATTTGAAGGGACACTGATGACTGATAGCATATCAGTCATGTTCCAAAGTCACTCTGGACTTGAGGTTTGATAAAATTCTTTTGCATCTCCCATCCCAGACATCTGCCTCAGTTGAGGCTTTTGGCAATGCCCCTCTAGAGACCACTACTTTACCAGAGGAATGCTTTCCCTCCACAGCCAGTCATGCAGATATTGGTCACTTTAGGTTGCTGTCCATGAGCATCTCTTTCATACACCTGTATACTGATTACTAAGTTTAAGGGTGGTTTATCTTTGATTCTTGTTCATGGCGATGTCTGCAGCTCCCATGTTTAAGTTGTTTGTATCTACTCATGACTGGAGGCTTTGAAGGCAGACATCACCCCCCTAGGAGAGGGCGGAAAACACCCACTGACCTCCACTCCTTCCCACTTCCAGGACCAGATGATTGCAGTACAGAACTTGATGTTTTTCATTAAGAACATGTAAGCTGTCACAAATCAACCATCAGTGTCAGTGGTCTCCAGCCAAAGAAAGGAAGAGGCAGACGTCAACCCTGAAGATTCTGATTCTTCAGTCTCAGAGTTGAACAAACTGGCTTATACTGATCTTAGGCCCTCACCACTTTCCTACATTTCTGGCACCTTGTCTTCTGCATCCCCACTAGAGGGTTTCTTATTTGGATATACCCTCAGTAGAATGAAGCCCTTCTTCAAGTGGCAAGCTAAGAACTGCTTGGATGTGTAAAAAATATTAAGGAACTTCTGGGGCTGTCAGTGCGTCTTTGGATCTAGATTCCCCATCCTTTGGAAGTTTGAGTGTTTCTACAGGATCTTCAACTCATCTAAATATTTGAGTAAAATCCCAACTGTACAGTAACAGAGATAAAACAACTGGAATTGAGATCTTTAGAAAAAATGTAGGAGCAAACTACATAGGAAAAAATGTGAATTGTGGGAACAATACATACAAGGGAGGAATGAGGTTTAAAAGAAGGCAGGACTTAAATGAGCTATGTAATGTTTGAAAATGATTGGGTAGTTTTTAAGTGATGTATAATGTTTGCAACTGAGAGTGTGCCAGTATAGTTTGTGATGGGAAATGCTTGGAACTAGGATTGTGTTGGTGCGGTTTTTCATTTATATAAATGTATGATTGCTTATGTCATAAGTGATGGTTTACTAAAGATTTTCTTGTTTAAAAAAGGGGCAGGAATTGAATAATTTATATAATGTTGCTTAGGTTATATGATATATAGAAATATGTGAAGCATAATGTTTGTTAATTTTAACTTGTTAATACAGTTTGATTAGTTTTGTATAAATGTAAGTATGTCTATGTCACAAGTGACAATTCAATAAAGGTGTTTAAAAAAAATTCCCAACTGCTGATCTAGGTGTGGTATGTATGCCTCTGAAGCTCCAACCCAAAGCCTGATCCTCAATTACAGGGAAAATAAGGTGTCTGACCATTTATGGAAGAATGTTTACAATTCTGCCTCTCTGGCTTTCAAGGTTGTTAACTGTCAGACTCATATGCTCAAGTTCTAAACGAATGTCCTGTCCCAACTTAAGGTTAAGAAGGAGGAGTTGAGGATAAAGCTCTGTAACATAAAAAGTGCTGGATCTTTGCAAATGCTCCATCCAGGTTGGCAGGTACTTTATCAAACGTGGCTGTGCTGCAGTGGATGCATCATTTGGGTGGCAGCTTCAGGGTTTGTTATGCAGACAAATAATTGGCTGAACACACAACCCTGCCAGACCTTGTGAAGACTCAGCTGTGTTAGTTCCTCATTAGATAGGGAACTGCTGTTTGGTTCCGTAGCTAAGCAGGTGTTTAAAAGGTAATTGAAAAGGTGAAGACTGTGCAGTCAGTGCTACAGATGTTTTATTCCCTTCTGTGTACTGCAGGAATTGCCCCACTAAAAGCACAGATTTCTACTAGATGCAGGGTAAAGGGAATCTGCTGAAGTGGCAGGAGAGCCATTTTCAGAGAAAATGACAAGCTGATCATAAGGGAATCTTGTCTCCCTCAGGGCAAGTACACTTCACTGGAGCAGCAGTGACTTGATAGGTTCCTCCCTTCCATTTCTCCTCATATCCCATCCCACCCCACCCCAAAACCTTCTGTTTATCAATTCCTTCCAAACTGATAGGGAGTTGCCCTGGACTATTTCTGAAAGTAAGTCAGGGAGCACACAAGAAGCTTTGGTCCTTTTCTACCACTGGAATACAGACTCCATTTCAAATGCAGACGAAGTTCACAGGCATTCATTTAAAAAAAGGAACAAATGCATCTCATTAGGCCAGTTTTGTAAGGACAATAGAGGGAGTACCAGACCAGGAAGAAGGCACACGGTTCTACTCAGGATTATTCCTATTCCCCAGAAAAGAGTGCTTGTTTAGACCTATCTTAAACCTAGTAAGGTTAAACAAAGTTTTAGGAGTGTCAGAGCTCAAAACACTAACCCCACAGGCACTCCTACCTCTCCGCTCCTCTTTCTGCATGCCTTTATGGTTACCTTGGATCTGAAAGATGCATACTTCCCTATACTAATAGCCTGGTCACACAGTAGGAACCAGATTCAAAGCAAGAACACCCATTGCCAATTTACTTCCTTGCCATTTGTTTTATCTGCATAACCCCAGGATGTTTACAAAGTACCTGACTCTATTAATTGCATATTGCAGGTGCAGTGGCATTCACGTTTACCCTTACATTCATGACTAAATTATTTAAACCCCCAATGTAAGAGGAGGTGCAGCCTGCCTTGTTGTTTACCCTGGCCTACTTTCAGACTCTGTGTGTTTGTGTGTGTGTGTGTGTGTGTGTGTGTGTGTGTGTGTGTGTGTGTGTGTGTGTGTGTGTGTGTGTGTGTGTGTCTCTCACTGTCTCTTTCTCGGAATCTGTCCAAATTACAGTTATCCCCATCCCAACAAGTTCAGCCTGCTTTCTACCTTAGTTTTCTTGTTTTCCTTGATAGATAAGTGCAGTATGTTTGTGATAATTAGCTTAATTTGTCTCACTGAGGAGATGTTTGACTAGTACTTTTGAAACAGTCGTCTTATTTTGTGTACTACGTCTGTTTTGACCAGCATGTTTGTGATTGCTGACTTGTTGCATTTGCTCTTTTTATCTTTTTGTACTTCATATAAACTTTTTTTTGGCAGTCTTGCCACTGCTATCTGTGAGTCATCAGCTCCCTCCTGGCCAATTGACTCATTCCTTCACAATCACGAGAGTAAGGGTCATCATTTAGACAGCCATCAGGGGTTGTTTGAGGTTTTTTTACCTTAAGTTGTCCTGCCTCCCCATGTGTACCCAGCTAATCAGTAGAAGGAAGCCATGCAATGGGCTTGACTGTATGGGTCATCCCTCACTTCCACAAGGGACATTGCCAGCAAACAGCTCTGCACCCAAACCTGTAGCACAGAAGGTGGGTTCCCTGGTCTTGACTTGGAAAATCAAACTTCCCCTTGTACTCCGGAGTGGACAGTGTTATGGGCTGGCTGCTCTCCTGGTGGTTTGATGTGCAAAGTCTACTGGTTCCAGGACTCCACAAACTGCTTCAGAAAGCCCTTCATATTCCCAAGACAGACACCCAGTTTTTACTGCACTTCTACAGCCACCAGCCTCTGCATCTGATGCCACTTTCAGAAGAGGAGCTTTTTCCCCTCCATCTGGAGTAGTGTCCATGAAGGGCATCAGACTTTCTAGGTGACTTTCAGCAAAAGAGTCATTGTCCCCTCTGCAGAGAGGAAGCACTGGTGGCCACTGGTCTCATCAATCAGGGCTGTAAGTTATATTCAACATCACATGCAATACACAACAGACATCATATTATATGTGGCTTTATATTAACTGATGCAGCACCTTTCAACCAGATGACCTTGTGGGAGTCTTTCTTGTAGGTCAACCGTGTGAATCATGGGAGCTGCCCAGGTGATGTATGGACACATTATAAATAATGCTCTGGGAATTACAGACCACCTGACATTTAAAGGAGTGGAGGTCCTTCTTGTTGATGTATAGCAGATGTTCATCGTGCATACAGCTGCAGTCATTACAGATGGGTTATCCTGCCGTCAGGCGGGTCCTCGGTCGGCCGAATTCCAAAGTCTAGGTCTGGCGTCGGTTGTTGTCGCTTCTTCCCTGACGTCAGTGCGACAGGGGTATAAAAGAGGCAGCCGACGCCATTTTCTTCAGTCTTTCTTGCCGCGCGGTGCCCGAAGTAGAAACAGTTCGCAAGTGCTGGTCGGCCAGCTCCTGAGATTTACGAAAGTATTTCAGCCAAAGTCTTCTTTAAAGCTAAGTACCCCGTTGGGGAAACTTTTCTTGCCTCAGGCCGATGTCAGACAACGTTAATAATTGCATTTCTTGTGGGAAGCAAATACCGCATAAGGATTTCCACTCTTTCTGTATACCTTGCTTAGGCCCAGACCACGACGTCTCGGCCTGCCGTTTGTGTGCTATTTTCAACAAGCGCACTATTAAGCGCCGGGCGGAGTTCACCCTTCATTATTTTGGCAAAAACTTTAATTATATCATGTCGTCGGATACACCGACACCAGTTTTAAGCAAAAGACGCAAAGATAAGGACCGTCATCCGAGGTCCTCACCGAGTACTGAGACCACGCTTAGGCCGACTACCGGATCTCCGGTTCTCAGCGAGGTGCCTACGCAGCCCCTGAGTACCGATGAAACTATTTTACCGGTGACTTCAGTACCCGAGGTCGCAGGCTCCTCGGTCTCCATTCCTACTGCAGATACCGACGCCACTCTTGGCGAGGAAACTCAAAATTTAGTCAGGCCTACCATTTCTGAAGGCGTCTTCAGGCCTTCCACCTTCTCTATTAAATCCTTTACTAAATCTAAAGCAGCCATGAAAACTAAAAAACAGGGTCCTCAGACCTCCTCTCAAGGCCCCATGCCTAAAAAGCAGATGCTAAAAATGGCTGAGGATTTGATAACTCTCATCAGGGGTTCTCAGCCCCCCTCTGACAAAAGACCCAGATTGGAGGAAGACCACCCTTCCTCAGACCAGGCTTCTATTACCTCAGAACATTCTGAGGACCAGGATTGTGCCTATTCCCCTTTCGAAGACTCTGATGCTGAGGAGTCTATTCCCTCGGTCCCCCCCCCCCCGAGGACTACTCTTTTGGGGGAAACCCTGCATACATTGAGGGAACACTTTCACTGGGAAGGCCAAGATTACTCAGATTCCAAGAAAAGGCTCAGGGAATTTCTACTGCTCCCCCAGCATAGGCCCCTGGCTATCCCTCCTGTTTTAGATATTTTGGATGATGTGTACACAGAAGCCAGCCTTAATCCAGATTCTTTACCTCCAGCCCCTGTTAAACCAGACAGGTATTACTGGGTCCCTGATTCTCACCGGTTCCTTTATAAAAGCCATACTGCTGACCCAGAAACTATTTCATAGGGTCCCAAGGGAATAAAGGCCTCTACTGCTAAAAACCCTTTACCTTCAGAGAGAGATTCCAGAGCATTAGAAAGGTGGGGGAAAAAGGTGTATACATCTGCCACTTTAACCATGAGGGCATTAAACTGTCAATTCCATATGTTAAAGTACCAACAGTTTTTGTTATATCAGTTGAAAAGCAAAATTACACAAACAGAACAACCAGATTTGAAAGAGTTGCAGGATTTGTTGCATGGTGCAGAGCAAGTGGGTAAACATACCTTGCAGTGTGGTTTTGATGCTTTAGAGGCCTCATGTAGAGCTGCTGTCACGGGGTCTGTTATACGTAGACATGCTTGGCTCAAAGAGCAAACCTTACCAGATCATGTCAAAGCAAAGTTATTAGATGCACCACTTCAAAAAGATGTATTGTTTGGTGTTAAAGCTGAGGAGGTACTAAAGAAAATGGAGGAAAAAGCAAAATCTATGCAAACAGTGAAAGATTTCCTGCAAGGTACAACCTCCACGCTTCAGCAGAAACTGGCCTTCAAAAAATTGGTCCTTTCCAGCCACGGACAGACCTCAAAGGGGCAGATACAGACACCCAAGGGGTAGAGGACAACCTCAAGGATCTTACAGAGCAAGACAGTGGCAAGCACCAACCCCAAGAGGTGGAGAAGATAGATCACAGTCATTTAGAAAACAGACACAATGACTTCCCCCTATGCCTGCCAAGCAAACCTTTAATGGCAGTACCTTTGGGCAGAAAACTGGCATTATTTTCAAAAAACTGGCATATTGTTACAAAAGACAAATGGATTCTGGACATTATAGACAGAGGCTACAGGTTCCACTTTCACACCCTTCCAAAAATGAGAAGCATGCCAAACCTGCCACAAAATCAAAGGGCAGAGGCACAAAGACAAATTTCCGCTCTCATGGATATGAAAGCAATTCAAGAGGTACCTGCAAAAGAACAAGGTCAAGGTTTTTATTCCAGACTATTCCTGGTACCAAGGAAAGACAAAGATTGGAGACCTATCTTAGACCTATCCATCCTAAACACATACCTACAGGTGCCAAAATTCAAGATGCTCACATTATAGCAGCTTCTTCCCATGCTGGGCAAGGAGTCTTGGCTGGTAACATTGGACCTCAAGGAGGCATACCTGCATGTCCCTATCGGACAAGATTGCAGGAGATACCTCAGAGTTCTTGCAGGTTCAACCCATTACCAATTCTCTGCATTGCCCTTTGGCTTATCTACTGCGCCCAGAGTGTTTATGAAATGCCTGGCATCAGTAATTGCCTTCTGCAGACTACAAGGAATACAAATCTACCCATATCTGGACGACTGCCTGATCCAAGCGGACAGCAAGGACATTCTATTGCAGCATCTGGAGTTTGTAATAAAACTGTTAAACTTCCTGGGATACACAGTGAACAAAAAACAAATCAAAACTAATACCTTCTCAACAGATAATTTTCCTGGGTGCCAGCTTAAATGCAACCACCCAGATGGCCTACCTCATGCCAGACAAACAAGGTCAACTGTCTCAATACTTCAGCAAAATGGCAACTTTCACCAGACTAACTGCAAGGAAAGTCCTGCAGGCCCTGGGGTTCATGGCATCTTGCATCCTACTAATTCCATGTGCAAAACTGCATATGAGGAAACTACAATGGTACCTAAAAAACTTATGGTCTCAACACAGCCACAGCTTGGAAACAATTATACCACTCATTCCATGCCTTCAAAAGGAATTTTTGTGGTGGGCTCAAGCATGCCAAAGAAACACAGGTCTCCCTTTCTGTGTACCTCAAGCAACTCAAATCATCACAACGGACGCCTCAGACTACGCCTGGGGAGCACACATGGCAGATCAGTGCAATCAGGGAAAATGGTCCCAAAAAGAGAAGCACCTACACATCAACCAAAAGGAGATGCTAGCCGTGCAAAATGCTCTTATGACCTTCAAAGACCTATGCATCCAGGCCAGCTATTGATAAGGACAGACAACACCACAGTCATGTGGTACATAAACAAACAAGGGGGAACTCATTCATACCCCCTGTGCAGGCAAGCCATGACCCTATGGAACACAGCACTGGAATTGCAAATTCAACTACAGGAACAATTCCTGCCAGGGAAGGAAAACACACTGGCAGACAACCTAAGCAGAAATATGACAGATCCACATGAATGGAAGTTGCATCCTCAAGTTTTCTCAAAGATAACTCAGGCATGGGGACAGCCAGACATAGATCTATTTGCTACCCACAGAAATTACCAGTTGAAAAAATTTTGTTCAAGGACCTATCATCCACAGGCCTGGAAAGTGGACGCACTCTCTTTCAATTGGACAACATTGACAGTCTATGCCTTCCCGCCTCTTCCTCTACTGACCAAAGTTCTATTAAAAGCCAGAGCAGAGAGGCCACAAATGATTCTCATTGCTCCAGACTGGCCACGACAACACTGGTATCCGCTCCTAAAGAGCCTGACATACTCTCCACCATGGATCCTACCTCTAGTACCTCTTCTGTTGTCCCAGCACAACTACAAAACCCTTCACAGCCAGCTCAAAACCCTAAATCTAGCTGCATGGAGAATACCTTAATTTCCCAACAGACTCTCCTCTCCAAGGAGGTGCAGGATGTCATCTTGGAGGCCAGAAGACCTTCTACTAGAAAAGCCTACTCCGCCAAATGGAAACAATTTTGTTCCTGGAATCAAGAAAAGGGCCAGAATCCTTGGGTAAAAAATATACCTCAAATTTTACAGTACCTAGCTGAGATGTTAAACAGTGGCCTTTCCTTCTCCTCCATCAAGATCCACGCTTCAGCCATTTCTGCACAATACAACACAGACCCTCCTTTATTCTCACATCCTCTATTAAGGCAGTTCCTCAGAGGGGCAAAAAATATAAAACCCTCAAGGAAACCACCAGTTCCAGCTTGGGACCTCGACTTCATATTGGAAAAGCTGACCCTGCCTCCCTTTGAGCCGGCTTCTTCAGCAGAGCTACAATACTTGTCATGGAAAACAGCCTTCCTTCTGGCTATCACCTCAGCATGCAGGGTTTTGGAACTGCAGGCCCTCATGGCTGTGCAACCATTCATCATTTTCCATCAGGACAGAGTTTCCTTACGAACCAACCCTGCCTTCATGCCAAAGGTAGTATCCAGTGTAGCTTTGAATCAGACTATCCACTTACCTACCTTTTATCCAAATCCACAGAACAAAGGGGAGAGACTACTACATTCCTTGGACATTCACAGACAACTTCGTTATTACTTGGACAGAACAAAGCTATTCAGGAAATCTGAGCAACTCTTTGTGTCCTATGCTACAGTTGCTCAAGGAAAGGCAATTTCCAAACAGACAATTTCAAAATGGATAGCCCACTGCATACGCTTTTGTTATTCATTTCATGGAAAATCTGTGCCTGCATACATCAGATCCCACTCCACCAGGGCCACAGCTATCTCTGCAGCTTTCCTCAGGGGGGTCCCTACCAAGGACATTTTGGAAGCAGCTACTTGGAGCTCAGTGCACACTTTCTCGAAGCACTACCACCTTCCACTATACTCAAAATCTAGAGCGGGCTTTGCCACAGCAGTCCTGCAGGGCATCCTCGCTCCTCCTAGTTCCACTTAGTGCCTACCACCCTTACTTAGCTTTGGGATTATACCCATCTGTAATGACTGCAGCTGTATGCACGATGAACATAGTACAGTTTTGTACCTACCATAAATGTACATGTTCGAGTGCTCATACAGCTGCAGTCCAGGTCCCCCCCCCCCTCCGTCCCCTCTTAGGACAGGCCTTATGACAAACACCTCTATCATACAACCTATTTGGGGTATTCTTTTATGGTGTATTTGCTTGCAACTACTGTTTTTTGATTTACCTATATTGCATGTTTGCATAACATTATGTTTTGCCTTCCTTCTGGGGGCACCTGACATCTGGGGCAAGAAAAACTGAAGAAAATGGCGTCGGCTGCCTCTTTTATACCCCTGCCGCACTGACGTCAGGGAAGAAGCGACGACAACCGACGCCGGACCTAGACTTTGGAATTCGGCCAACCGAGGACCCGCTTGATGGCAGGATAACCCATCTGTAATGACTGCAGCTGTATGAGCACTCCAACATCTACATTTATGGTAAGTACAAAACTGTACTTTCCTCTGGACCTCATAGGTCTTGATGGCAGTGTATATGTGCAATCTACGCTTTCCTCAGAGAAATGGGCAATGTTGTAAAATCCCTGCATAATACTTTTTCCTCTTCTGCAAACCAGAGAAACAAAAATATGTTCCTATAATGTCAAGGAACTGGTTCAGTATTTATGAGGCTGATGAGTGATACTTCTGACATGTGCTCAACAGGTCTCTGTAAGATCCCTGATGGTTAAAGCTACACATACCTTAGGATGGACATACCACATATCCCTCTCGATTTGGCTTGTGTATGTCACAGATTGGCAAAGTCCCGTACATGCTGTCCAGGTGGCAGTGGTCCACAGTCTGTTATCAAGAGCTTTCTGCCCCTCTTTCATTGGTACAGGTGGCGATGATATGCAAAATTGTGGGCACTGATTACAATAGTGCCTGGTAACACATACTGCTGAATTATCACTGCCGTTATAACAAGTGTTACTCCCTTCACATGCACCATGATTCTTGGTGCAAAAAAGTGTTCGGTGTGTACCAAGTAGTTCATTTGCACGAAGCTCCTAGTATCTATGTCATTATGTGCCTTTTAAAGTGTGCTGTATAACATGCTATTTTGCCCCTGGAAATGCATGCTATCTATGTCTTAGAATCGCCTGTACCCTCTGTTGCAGCTACCCGTGCTAGTTTGTACTGTACAATGCTATAAACATCTGTGAAGGCTGTACAGTATGTACTATGTGCATGCAAAATGGATTATACCAAAGAAACTATAGCCATAAGACTGATTATGTGTGTTCATGATTAAGTGAAGAGCTCCATTTTATATTTGATGTTAGCAGTGTATTTAATACTTAGAATCTTTCAACATGGGCATTCGGTTTTATGTGAAAATATGCTGTACTGATTAAATTCGCTGAATATATGCTAGTGCCATTTGAGAAAATGTTATAATGCTTCTAAATATGACTTCTGTTAAATTCTATATCGTCAAACCCATGGAACTGTGTCTGCTAATAATGCATGGGAGCATTCTGATATGCAGCTCTCTTAAAATACCTAGTAGTAGCACTAGGTTGTCTTGCATTTGCTAGGTCTGTTCACTGAAGTGTGACATTTCATAAGATATTGTTGCAGGCACCAAGAAAGCTAGAAAGCAATAAAAACGCAAATGCTGTATAAGTTCAGGTTAGAAAATGTGAGCAGACTGTGCAGGCAGGAGGTTCCTTATTTGCAGAAAAATACCATGGATTATGTACTTGTGCATCATCTACTTTGCAATGGTAGACCAAAGACTAGAAAAACAAAGCTTTGCTATCATTTTTGGTAAACTGATTCAAGATATTTTGTGTTGTAGCTCAGCACCAAATATATGCAAACACAGGACTTGAATGTGGAATTATTTTAAGAAAAAATAGTTGATATGCGTGTATGAAGCAATGAAAAAGTTAAAACTATGTCCTTATAGTTTGTCTCCTTGTGTCTTTCTATCACAGCTGCCCCAGCCCACAGACTGGATATCCCAGCCGGAGTTCTGTTAAGCCATTCTGGCCTGTGAGCCCTCCACTTGCTTCCCTTTCCTCCACCTCTGCATACTCACTTTCCCCTGCCATCTGGTTAATTTTCATGTCCATGGTATAACTTCAACAACCAGGGCAGCACCATGATGTGCGAAGTGATGCCAACGATAAACGAGGATAATAGGAGGGGCTCTACCTATGGTGCCGATGATGGCAACTTTGAACAGTTGATGGTGAACATGCTGAATGAGAGGGAGCGTCTGCTGGAAACATTAAGGGAAACTCAGGAAAGCTTGTCAACAGCCCAACTTCGATTGCGTGACCTTGGACATGAAAAAGATTCGCTTCAAAGGCAACTTAGCATTGCTTTACCCCAGGTAAGAACACATATCTGGATAGTCCTGTTTTTGAACATCATTATGACTTAAGAATAAAACTACCACTATTTCTCATTGGTGATGTAATGTTAGTGTATATTGTTGAATCATCTACACACCAGAGGCAAGAAGATTTGATGTGGGGAATGGATTTGCACTTTTTAGTTTACTGACTGAGGACCAAGATGAATGGCATAACACCTGCTTTTTTTTTTTATTTGCTATTACATTAAATTCTATTTCGTGTATCTCTAAGATAGCTTTTTTGCAATAAATGTAATATCAGGTTTAACATTTCAGGTCTATTCCTCTTTAGTTTCCTAAAGCAAAGTTGTGTTTTAGTACTACAATGAGGAAGTTCTCCCTTTTAATGAGTGCCCACCTCCTCCTTACTTTAACATATTTTGATAAAGTGGCCTACATTTATCCTTTAAGACATTCCCTAGATGATGCTTCATTATACTTTCTTTTATGGCATATTTATGTATTGATGCCAGGTTTTAATGTAGTGCATTATTCTTAGGAATAATTGGAATTATCTTTATATAGTTTGTTCCCAGGATTGTTTTGTTATAATATTCCCATTTGTCCTACATTGGTGGTAGTTTGAGGTAGCGTTGTCTTTCTTATAATGATTGGTTTTAGTATTTAGATGTAGTGCTGTGCTCCTTACCTGTAATGTATTGCATTGACCCTTTGTAATACCAGCACCCATCAGCATATAAGCATTACGTGCTATAACACTGACCTTCAGAAATCATGGGCATATTTTTTTACATAGTACTTGCATGTACCATAATGCACTCCATATAGGATCATAGGAGGTTACTAGGCTAATGGCCCTGGGGCCCTTATAAGCCTAGCCAAGAGTTATCCCCAAAAAGAAACCTTAGTCAGGACCTGTTGACCCTGTCAGTGAGGGACACAGGTGGAACCCCTAGGACAAATTTGTGTTTTCCCATCCACTCATCAAGGTTGTGTTTGAAGAGCATCAGTGAGGTACTTTGTTTGACATGTATGGTAAGTCTATGCCAGAGATGGGGCAGCCTCTGGGAGACAAACCTGTCTCTCCAGCCGGTTTTGTTGATGGTGCATATTAGATTCAGGCCTTTTGAGTGGGTAATGCGTGAGGAGTTAGTCTTACAAATATGGAGCATCTGTAGTAGGGCAGGGTCCGAGATTGCCTTATAGACAAGACACAGATCACCGCTGACAAGCTGTACGATGCAGAGTAGAGTGACAGTGATTTGAGCCTGTCCGCATAAGACAGGTTTTGGAGGCCATGGATTCTCTTTGTGAGGTATTTCTGTGCCCTTTCCAGTTGGTGCAGATATTTGGAGAGGTATATACCAAACGGGGCATTATACTCAATTATTGGTCTAATGAGGGAGGTGTATAGAGAGGTAATAACCTCCTTTTTTCTGGATGCAATCCCTTTACGTATGAGATGAACAAAGTAGAAGGCTTTTCTGACCACTGCCGCTGTATGATGGCCAAATGTGAGATTGTTATCAACCTGAGTACCCAGGTCTCTCACCACAGGTTGTGTGCTTAGGGGGTTGCCTTTGATGTGATAATCAGTAGGGGCTGTGTTTTTGCCGAATGGTATGATGATACATTTGTTTGCGTTTAGGTTGAGGCCATGACTTTGGCACCAGTTATGAGTTGCTGTGAGACCCTCTTGCAGTATGTTAACATCACTTGGGGAGTCAATGACAGCACCCAACTGACAGTTGTCCATAAACTTGGTCAGCCATAGGCCTTTTGTCTTTGCCTGGACCTTTGAGAAGTAGATGCCAAACAGTAGGGGTCCCAGGACAGATCCCTGGGGAGCTCCAATAGTGACAGGTCTGCTATTGGAGGTGGAGGCACCTATTTTGACCTGGAGGGTCCTGTCAGTGAACCTGTTGGCCACCCACTTGATGAGATAGGGATTTACTCCAAGTTGTTAGCTTCTTGATAATACCCGAGTCGGGCACTGTTTCAAAGGCCTTGGCCAAGTCAAAGTAAGCTGTATATACTGACTTTCCCTCACCCAGGGCCTTGGTGACAGTCTCAAAGAAGTGAACCAGGTTCAACAGGCAAGATCTGCTTGGAGATTGCCTATGTCCTTGTTTATGAGATCCATAATAATACGCTCCATGGCTTTACAAATCATATTTGTCAAGCTAATGGGGCAATAGTTTCTAGGGTCAGTAGTGGCATCACCTTTGTCAAGGGGATGACAGTAGCACTTCTCCACTCTGCTGGAATGAAGCCTGTACTTAGGCTGTGGTTGAATAGGGTGCTCAGTGGTGAAGCCAGTCCTTGCCAGAGATGGTGCAGTATACAGCCTGGGATACTAACAGGTCCCATGGAAGCTGTGTTCTTTGCCGATAAGGCCTTTAACACTTGATCTATGGAGGTATGAGGTGTGGGAAAAGTATCTGGGATGTCAAAAGGGCCTTTGGGGTGTCAGGAGGTGAAGTTTGTGCTGAACCTATCTGCTAGCAGGTTGATTAAGTCAACAGGATCAGTGTAAGTGATACTGTTAAGTACTAATTCGGAACAAACCTGGATCTTGCCATAGAGGTTTCTGATGTAACTGAAGAAGGCTTTGTGGTTTCCCTTTGTTTCAGAGGCTAGTTTTGCTTCATAATTGGCTTTGGAGGTTTTCACTAGTGATCTAATTTGCTTGTTGAGGCTAATGAGGGAGTTTGTCCAATTTGGAATTTGTTCCTTTTTACCCTTGGACAACAGTTTCTTCCTTTTGTTGTAAAGCCTGTTGATAGAGGATGTCCACTGAACAGGTTTGTTTTCCTTTGAGGAGCAGGTTTTAGTTCTGTTGGGTATGTCTGAGTCTGTGCAGTTGTACAGGTGTTTGTATACTGTACTGGCATACTGTTCAGCATAGTTGTCTGCATCCTCAGAGGGGGGCAGTGGTGTGACATTGCTGATACCCTCCCTTAGGAGGTTGCAGTCAGCTTTTGAGAAGTTTTTTAGCTTGATTGCAGCTGGGGGGTATTGAGTAGGATAGAAACTTTAAATGAGAGAGTCCGATGATCTGATCTCACCAGGAAGGAACATACTATGGGAGTGGTGCAGCGGTCACCCATGTTGGTGAAATCTAAGTCCAGAATGTTATCTTCCCTTGTGGGTGATGAGACGAGCTGGTCTAGTGCGTTAGAATTGATGAAGTCAAAGAATCGTTGCGTGAGTTCATTAGTGCAGGAATAGTTCACCCAGTTTATGGTGGGGTAGTTGAAGTCACTAAGGATCAGGGTGTTGGGGTTTTCCCTGATGGAGTCAAGTATATCCAGGTAAGAGTGGGTGTCCTGAGTCCTGCAGGGGGGGGTCTATAGCTGGATGTAACTTGGATGGGTGTCTTGGCAACCATCAGTTGCACCTGGAGTAGTTCCAGTGCGTCATGCTGGCAAACCAGTCTGGAGGTGTGCCTGTCCTTAATGAAGAGAGAGACTCCACCACCCTTAGTCTTCCCGACCTCATTTTGGGGTTAGTAATATGGAATCTCAGTGTAGTCGTTCATTGCTGGGTTAACAGATTGCTTGCCTTTTAGTAGCTCTAAACTTGTTAAGAATACCAGTAAGCACCTATGCTAGTAGTGCAGACTTGATGGTACAGATCATAGCATTATGTCTAGGAGTTGAGTACAGAAGATTAAGGCTGTGAACTGTAACAAAGCTTCATCTTTTAGTGTATGATTTGATTCCTTCTTCCTCCAGTCTGTCTACTGCAAGTCTGACTTAGTTACTTAACCAAACATTGGTCCCACGTCACCCCTGCATAGGTTTGTGCCTAGTGTGTTTATCTGGATAACAGATACATTATCCCTCTGAAGGCTTTGAATTTGTTTTATATATTTTGGAGTGCTAAATGCAGTAATGCAGTGAGATCTTGTGAGACAACCAGGTGCTTATTTTTACAATTTTTTCTTCTGTTTTGTTTTAGAAAATTTTGACACGTGTTTACAATTCTGTAAATTTTTATGAATATTTATTTCTTGGTTTTGGTGTGGAATACTACTTTGTTTTTTGTAAAGACTAAAACACGTAAAAGCAACTTGATCCATCAAAGTAAAAAACATCACTTATATTTATTAAGGTAGTTCAAAGGAGGCTAGTGCTGACTAGTGCACTGTGCTTTTTATATGCAGGACAGTAATCTAAAAAAAAAATAAGATTATTGTATTAAATAGTTATGCATGGTGATTTACCCAGGTCACTGTTGCTTCTGTTCCTAAACTTTGGAACACATTGCTGGCAGGTGCCTTTGTTCAGAATAAACAAAATGGTTGGATAATGGCTCAACTCTGGTTTGTTCATTGCTATCACTGGTGGCTTTAAGGAGAAGAATTTATTAAGAGGAGTTGAAAGCACCATGACAAGATCAAAGTCAAAAAGAAGCAGAGGTTCATTTCCTTAGGTGTTCAGCTGTGGTTATGTAACTGATATGCTTTCTGTAGAATTGGTGACATCAAAAAAGGCAACAAAGTTTTTTTTTTGTTATTCTTAGCCTGGCGTTGTACAATTTCAGGCTATAGAGTTCCTATTCTCAGTATTGGGCTTCTGTGTAGTTACACATCATTGCATGAACAAATAAATGCTTTATTTGGTGTGCACCGTCATCTCAGCCATAGAACCATCACTGCGTGGCTGTTAATATTATTCTCTGAAAGTGTTCCTCAGTACTCAGGTTAATACTATATCTTATGGACAGTAGAAAAATAGTACTTTTGCAGTGAGCAGTGATCATTTTGACCGGTGGAGTTTGATGGTGTTGGTTATAGGTGAATTAGTAGGTTATTATAGATGAATTTAGTAGGTTAATGTGTTGTAAAATGTTAGATGAACAGTAGCAGAGTGTAACTGATGCAGTGTATTGTGTGGCTGAGATTTGAGGTGGACCATCAAATGAAAACTGCCTCAGCTAAAGTGAGGAATGATCTAGAATGGTGCTTGCTAGCTCTTATTGATGATTAAAAAAAAAAAAAAAAAAAAAAAAAACTTGCTGACAGCTTTTGTTATTGTGGAAAGGTGCCTGAAAATCTAAATCTAAAATATTTTAGCACAATATACATTGTCTTTGTACTGCTGATAATGTGGTGCATGAAGCACAACTTTATCTCTGTTTTCACTGTTTTTATGCCTGATCTAGGAGTCCTTAACAGGAGAGGAAATGGTATCCCCATCCCATTCTTTGTGATGGAGTTGGCCTAAATATAATCTATGGCATAACAGATACAAAATATTGGAGACAAGTGATACACCATAGATACCAAGCCACTGGCTTACATGTCTTGCTAAAAGTATAAAATGATTGCTGTGAGAGTTTTCCCTTAATTACATAAATACACAGATTTTATCTACCTACCTCATCACGATAAAAATGACAGCATACTTGTGCAGTAGAATGTAGATGACATAACTGTGTTTAATTGTCTAGATGCACAAGTTAATCCATCCAGAATAATTAAGTAGCTGGCATTTCTGATTAGTACCAATGGTAATTGGTTGAACATACTGACTGCAGAGGAGCTGTGAACAAGAGACATAGTCAGTATATTAGAACAATGTTACTGTGTTTGCATGCATTGCACAAAAGCAATTCCTCAGTAACTGAAGACAGAGTTCTACACATATTAATGCTATATTTTGTGGAGGTGTTATGCAGTGGATTGAGCACTGGCTGTATCTACAACACGTTGAACATAAATGTAATATAAATATTAAAAGTTACAAAATTGCAGTTTGGTACATCATAGAACAGGATCTTCTAAATGAAGCACATCCGTAGTACTTATGGCCTCATCAGCACAGCATAAGTGAATTGTTTGGCTGACATTTGGAAACACGGGGTTGTCGTACCCAGCTGATCTCTGTAACCAATAGGGTGTCTGCAAAATATCCCAACTAACAAACTAAAACAATCCGTAAAAGCCATAGCTGGCTGAAAAGCTTTCACATTCAGTGAAAGTGAAGTCTACCTTTTTCTGAAAGAAGCATTTCAGGGTTTGTTGCATTAAGTAGGGGATGTGTAAAGAGGCAGCTGTTCCCATAGCTCTGAACCAATCAGGGACAAACAAGGACACTTTTAAAATATTAGTATTATTAACCTGAAACACTGACAGAACAACAGAATGTGATTTAATATACAGTTGTTGAAGTAAAAGAAGTGTATAACTAATTATTCTCATTATTTATTAAGTGTAATTCAACACATTTTCCCCAAAGGTCACCAGTTTTAAGAGGGATTAAGAGGGACAGAGCTAAAATTTGAGTCAAAATCAGGGAAATGTCTAAAAATCGGGGACAATGAAGTATGTCTGTCCCCTGTATTAGGGAGTAGAGAACAGTGTTCTCCTTTCCGAGAAACACAGGTTTCACTTTTATTCTAAGTGAAGTTTGGACAGTTTGCTGAGTTGGAGACAGATTTGGTGATTCCAAAATGCTTATTTCAGGATGTATTGTTATCTGCAGGCTTAGTCCATTTATTTATTTATTTTACCTTTTTATTTATGTTACAGTTTGATAACCAGATGGATGAGATTGTCTTTTGACCATTTGAAAGTAGATAAGTCATTGGAAAGGAAAAAAAAAAAAAAACTTATTGAGCAAAATACAGTAAATAAGAAATTCATCTCCGAGTTTAGTGAATAACATATCAAAATGGTATTTCTATTTACAAGGTAGTTAAGAACAGTTTAAAATAACACAGTGTTAAAAGCTACAGGTATTTGCCTGTGTCCCAAAAGTAAATGCACTTAGTCATTCTGCAAATGATTTCTAAGATTTTATTTAAATGCTTCTAATGTTTATTTTAAAATCAGTGAGATAGTCAGTTGTGTATGGCAGGTCTCATTCTTGACAGGACTTTTTCTCCAATGGCCAATTTAAATCTTGGTCTAAGAAGAGTGAGAAAAATCGTAAGCAAAATCCATGTCCTACTTCATAGTGATTGCTATTGTCATCATACTGCATTGTAAGTGGACCTGAAAGTACTGTATTTCTGGGATGCTTAAACAATGCTGCTAGTCTTCAACCAAATGAAATCTTCTCCTCCCTCTACTTGTGTCCCCCCTACCTGCTGACACCCATTGACTCATTTTTCACCACCTTTTCACTTAATACATTTCAAAAGTCCTTTACCTTTTCTATGAAAAAATGCTTGCCATGTCACTTTTAAATGTCTTGCTGCTTGTGTGCAACTCTTGCATGCCCTTTTCTATCAACCCTTGCATTCATTCTGAACTCTAGTCTCCCCCTCATTATTTTTGTATCCAAATCATGATGATACATTGTTCATCTTTTAATGTGAAAATGATTCTAGGTCACATAATTTTTCATGACACTTACTACCACGGTAATCTGTCTTCTGCATTCTAAGTAGCTTTGTTTCCTTCACTGTGTAAGTCATATAGAACCAAACACAGCACACTAGATTTGGTCTGCACTGCCTTTCTCTCTCCGTGACCAAACCGATGAGAGCTGTCATTCATTGCCTAATGATCACCTTTAATTTCTGGAAAGGATTCACCATATCCTATGTTTTTTGTTAACATGTGCAGTGGGTTTTCTCATTCATGGTTACTGACTGATAGGTGCTGCATTTTTGAGTGAGTGAAGAATATATCTAAGGTTCAGTCTTCTTTTCTTGTACTAGTGCCTCAGGATAACTTCCCAAACAGTCTGCCAGCCTAGTGATGTACTGTTCAATGTACAGCGTAGACAATGCTAATGATGTCCTAACTGGGAAAAGCAAAAAGCTGTTCATGTTTGGATTTGTGATAAATTCATCAGTGTAGGTGACACTATTTGACTGTGAGGAGAAATTGTGTAAACATAGCAGCAGTAGCTCTTTTTTGTTGTAAATGGAAGCAAGGAAGTGTACTGTTCCCATGCTTTAGGGTGGCTGGTAAGTTAACACAGCATGACCATTGCGAGCGTGTGTATGTCATAAACCACGGCTAGCTGCACACTGTCTGAAGCAGAGCTAGACTGTCATCTTAACAGCTGTTAGATTTTCAAGTGAAGCAACATGATTTTATATACTACTATTTATTTGAAATTTGTCAAGCCTTTAGTTGCTTTCTAAATTTTAGATTGTAAAACAAAGTCCTGTAACAGAAGAAAATATTTACTTTCCAAGTCATATGTTTTGTCCCATGAGACTACTGAATGTTGACTGCAGTCTGTCAGAACAGTATTACACTGTCTGTGGTGATTATGATAACACGGCAGTGAGTATTTTTCCAGTTCCTCCTTAAAGCCCCCCCCATGCTGATTATGTCTGCTCAGTTTGTGTGGTCCTGCCTCTTATAGATTATTATTCAGTAAGGATTTGAACTCTTGTAACCCCAATAACCTAAACATGTTGGACGACCACAGTGATTACTGAAGCAGACTTACAACTAAGAAGCATCATTTATAAATTTGCAGCTAAACATAGTTTTGCATGTTTGGTATAACACCACACTAAAGCAGTCTATGTTGTGGCCTCAATTTACTTTTCATCCACTCTTTTGGGGTCTCATTGCTTAATTAAAACCATTTTAATGTTGATGCATATATCCTCCTACAATCAAGGTTGTTAAAGTTTGTTGTTACGTGCAGGACTTTTTACACTATTGTTGGTATACAGACATACTTTGTAATTTGTCTGGAATGTACATCCAAATCATGTATGGAGTTTATCCAGGTTTTTGAAAAATATACCTGGTGTAAAAGTTAAAGTTGTATTTTTGGTAATGTTTTTAATATCCTTGTATTGTTTCAAAGTGTATTTGTTTAGATAACTTTCCAGTCAGCTGTGATCATACATGCCTGTTCCAGCAAAAAGGTTTGAACCTGCATATATTATAACTAACCCTGAGGTAGTGTGACTGTGGAGCAGTATATATTAAGTAAGAGGGGTATGGAGGGAAAGCCCTGTGAACAAAGGGGCCATCATGTGAAAAATGTGTAGTTTCAAGCTTGTTCAGTGGAATTGATCCATAAGATTGTAATCCAATGAGAAATGACTCAGTCAGTTGTACCACACCCTTTCAAAAATGTGATGTCCTTCTATTCATATGCTGCAGTGTTCATAACATGGGGGAGTCCGCCCCTGGCTGACTTTTACATCTGGCCAGTATACAAAAGTCTTTCTGCTACTGTGAGGTACATGTGACGCTGCACATCAGCTAGTGTACATCGGCCATAAAGAGACATCGGGTGTAAAGTGGAAATCAGCATGTACCAACCTCAGAACCTTTCTGCCGCTTGGCCGATCGCCTGCTCCAGTCATCGCCTGCCAGGTAAGTCACGAACTTTGGTTCAGATAAGAACCTCATTGGAGTTTTTTCTTTACATTTTGGCTACTGTATTGTGCTGTGATTATAAGTCAACTAGGAAGGGCAGGTGTCAGTGTGGAAGTCAGATTCCACATACAGACTCACACATCTCTGTTTTGCTTAGGCCCAGATCATGACCACACCACCTGTGCTATCTGTAAAGCCTTTGTACCCAAAACAGTTTGCAGTCTTATTGCTTCCCTAATATTATATCTTGAGAATCAGCACCTTCAGCGTTTAGCGTTGATATGGTGGCAACATTGGGCCCTTCAGATGAGCCGCAACCTAAAAAGGCTAAGACATCTTGGCTTGATCTTCCTGCTGCTCCCTCTCTTCCGGGTGTCCCTCCCAAGGCCAATATGAGTCTGGAGACTGTCCTGGATTGGGTAGACGTCCCTTCAATGGGTACCACAGCAGAAGCCATGAAAGACCCTATCAGCACATCCATGAGGGACTCACAAGCGCCCGACTTGGGTGTAGGTGGGAACCTTGGCTTGTAATTACTGAAGGCCTGCATAGTGTCACTCAAATCATCATGCTGGAGAATGTGCCTATGGACATTGTGGAGTGCAGGCCGATGTCTGGCCCATCCACCTTTCACCACGTGGAAGTTCCTAAAAAGAAAAAAGTTAAAACTTAACACGTTTCTCTGGTTCCCCAGGATCAAGCACCAGATTGGCAGGCCTTTTCCTAAATCCTTTTCAATGCCTTTGTGACTCTGCGTCAGACCTTGGCTCCTTCTTCCCCTTCTTCTGCTTTTCCCCCATCTACTCCTTTAAAGAGAACTTCTGAGGACATTTCTTCAGATGATGAGGAATGATCAGGATATGAATCCCTGGCTTATTCAACCCAAATCTCTTCCTCTTTGGGTTACGCCTCATCAGAAGAGGAATCTAATGGTCCAGATTCTCCTGGGGAAGATGTATCCTTTGGGGAAACTATTCTGAAAATGAAAGAGTTCTTTAAATGGGACTGTTGCCAAGTGACTGACATACAAAACAGGTACTATGACCACCTTCAGATGGACTGTCCCTCGCCATCTGCCATTCTCTCTACCATATCAGCTTTCTTAGATGCCTTTACAGCTGCTAAATGCCTAGACTCCCAAGCACCCAGATAGATTTTACAAGGTGCATGAGGACTACAGATTCCTCTTCAAAGCCCCCTCTGCAGACCCAGCTACCATATCAATTTCAGCAGACAAGGCATCCAAATTATTACCTTCCACCTCCTTGCTTCCCTCGGATTAGCAGAGCAAAGTCATGGAGAGATTATGGAAAAAAGTATATACCTCTGCTACTTTGGCCTTCAGGGCAATTATGCATTTATATCACGTTATCGAAAGATGAAAATAGCGAACGCTATTTCATCGAACCTAAAATATCTAAGCCACATAATATCAAACATTCAGAACAGCGATTTTTTTCCTTGGGAAAAAGTTTGCTATTCCGAAACACATACACACAACACAAGCACACCTAAAAAAACATCAATACACACACATACACTTATAATCCTTCAACTAACCCTACACTAAACAATACATACACTACTATCTATCCACTTACCTTAACCCAAACCCTAACCCTAAGGTCCATCACTATCTCACACTCACCTAACTCGCGCCCTAACTCACTTAACCCGCCCCTAAACCTAATTCACCTAACCCGCGCCCTGACCCTAACTGGTGCCCTAATCCTAACAACCACACAATCGCACACTTATCTGAACCTGACCCGTAAATCTCCACCACAGCACTGAAAATAAACCGGCCAACCAAATTCTTTCCCTAGGAAAGAATTCGATGTTCTGCAGCTTTGCTATTTTTAGCGTTCGATTAAAACGGGTTGATATTAGAACATTTGAAGTTTTAAAACTTCGATGTTCTGATATAGACCCTTAATTATCAAGATCATATGGCCAAATATTCCCTATCTCTCTTATCAGATGCAGGAAGGCTCCTTTCTGAGCTCCCTGACTATTCCACCAAGGCTAAGCACCCCTTCATTTCAGTTCCTCTGCCCAAGTTACAAGGCACTCCATCAAGTATGGTTATGATGCTATGGAAGCATCAGCCAGGGCAGCTGCATCTGGGTCTGTCCTTGGGAGGTATTCATGGCTCAAGCTTCAACCTTTGCCTGATGATATTTAGGCCAAGTTAATGGATGCCCCTCTGAACAACAAAGCTTTGTTTGGTAACTCTGCTGCAGAACTATTTAAATCACTTAAAGAAAAGGGCAAGGAGCTCTAGGATTTAAAACATATCTTTGTCTTCCCTATCCCCACGTTCCAGTGAAATTACCCTGTCAAAAATGCTTTTGTCAGAAAACCAGCTACACTGCCTTCCACCAAAAGTAAGAGGGACTTCAGGAAGCAAATCTCTTCAAAGTCTGCTGCTTCCACTCCCACTCAGAAACAGCCCTTTCAGGCTAAGCCTGGTAGTCTGTGACTACCTGCCTCCAGGCCCATTTACTCCTTTGTCTCTTCACCTCTCTCTTTCTCTCACAGTTTGGAATCAGATAACCTAGGACTCTTGGGTCCTTTCCATCATCCAACAGTGATATTTCATGGTGTGGGAAACTCTTCCCTCCTTCAGAGGCATCCCACAACCACCAAAAGAACAACTAGAATTCTTTCTCCAGGTCGTATCCACTCTTCTCTCTTAAGGCACTATTCAGGAAGTCCTGCTCTTTCAAGAGAGAAAAGGATTTTACTCCTGGATGTTTCTGGTTCCCAGGAAGGATGGCCCCCGGAGGACCATTCTAGACCTTTCCCATCAAAATATCTTTGTGAAAGTCCCCATTGTCCATATGCTGACTTTACCCACCCTTCTCCCACTCAGACTTCCCCAGGCCTTTATGGTGTCATTAGACATCAAAGATGCCTACCTTCATATCTCCAATCACCTGTGGTTCAGGAAATTTCTTCGCTTTTCTGTTGCTTCCTCACATTTTCAGTTATGTGTTTTACCCTGTGGTCTGTCTGTGGCACCAAGAGTGTTCACAAAATGCTTACCTGCTGTCATAGCTTACTGCAGATTACAGGATATACAGATTTTTTCCTTACCTAGATTATCTTCTCATCCAGGCCACATCCCCAGACATCTTTCAGGAGAATCTCTCCTTCACGGTGTCTCTCCTGGATAGTTTAGGTTTCACAATAAACTGTCAGAAGTCTATTCTGACCCCTTCCCAAGACCACATTTTTCTTGGATGCAGGATTTAAACAGACCGGTTGCTAGCCTCTTTACCCACAGAAAATGTCCTGTCCCTTACCTCCTATTTCCAGGACCTTTTACCCCTTCAGTCTCTGACTACCAGGGACTTTCTGTGACTCCTGGGGTTCATGGCATCAATGAAGCCCATGCACCCTGTAGCCAAGTTGCACATTAGAAAATTCCACTGGTTCTTGAGGACAGTTTGGATGCAACACTCCCACCCTCTGGACTTTGTCATCCCACTCTTACTGCTTGAAAAGGGAGTTAGACTGGTGGATACCTCAGGTTGCAAGGAACCCAGGCCTACCCTTACAACCACCTCTTCCCTCTCAGGAGCTATACATGGATGCTTCAGATACAGAATAGGGTGCAGCACTGGAATCCTGGAAGGTCTGAGATGTCTGGTCTCCATCCCAAACAAAGGAACACATCAACATACAAGAAATTAGAGCGTTGATTTTCACCATCCAGCTCTTCAAGCCCATGCTTTCCACAGGGGCTTCTAAGGTGGTTCACAGACAACACTGTGATCCTCTGCTATGTCAACAAATGGGGGAGGGGAGACAAAGCCTAACTTATGTCCTGTGCAGACTGGCTTCATAGGCCTAGAAGCTAGCCTTGCAGAGTCAAGTTTCGTTTCAGGTTGTCTGCATTCCTTCAACTCAGAATGTTGTGGCAGAGACACTCAGCAGGTCCATGACTCAATCCCATGAATGGATGTTACATGGAGATGTATTTCTAGTTTTGGTCCATCGATGGGGTACACCTCAGATAGACCTCTTTGCCTCCCCCATGAACAGACAACTTCCCAATTTTTTTGCCATTATCCCACATCCCTTGGCATGGAAGGTGGATGCTCTATCCTCTTCTTGGAAAGGGATATTTCTTTATGTATTCCCCCTTCTCACTTCTCCAAAAGGTCCTGCTGAAAATCCAGTGGGAACAACCAAAAATCATGCTGGTGACCCCCTTTTGTACAAGATAGCATTGGTTCCCCCCCTCCTCCTGCATTTAGCCAAGGGTAATCACCACAAGTTTCACCACAGGATGAACCTACTTACACAGACAAGGGAGCTCTAGTACATCCACAGATGTCAACTCTAAACCTGACCCTGTGGGTGATAGGGTTTTGATTCCCTTCAGACACCTTTTTTCTGAGAATGTGCTTTAAGTTCTGTAGGAGGCCAGAAAACCCACTACTAGGAAATCCTGCATTTCCAAATGGAAGAGGTTTACCATCTAGTGTCTCAAAAAGGATTTACAACCACGGTTAGTGGATATCCCAGTGGTTTTGTCCTGTCTGTGTGAATTGATGGAGTGGGCTGTCTTATTCTTCAGTTAAACGCCATCTTTCTACTATCTCTGCATGTCTGCCTATGTCTCTACCTTTAGCTTCTAGGTTAGAAGTTAAACTGTTCCTAAAAGGCGTCCTTCATGTCAGGCCACCAAGGAAACCAGTTCCTCCTCCTTGGGATCTCAATTTTCTTTTGGAGAAACTTACCCTGGCCCCATTTGAGCCAGTAAGCTCCTCTCCCTTACAGCATTGCACCTTGAAAACTGTCCTTCTTGTCGGAAGTACTTCTGCCAGAAGGGTCTCTGCATTACAAGCTCTAATGTCTACCTCCCCTTCACAGTTTTTCTCAGGGATAGGGTCGCTTTACACACTAACCCCTCCTTTACGCCCAAGGTGGTTAAAGAGTTATCCCTCAATCAGTCTATCAACCTTCCAACTTTTTTCCTTCCCCTCAATCCTCTAGTGAGAGGATTCTACACACTTTAGACATGCATAGGCAACTCAGATACTGCCTGAACAAAACCAATCCTATCTGTAAGTCTGAACACCTGTTTGTTTCTTATCACCCAAGTGCCCTCGGTCAAACTGTTTCCAAGCAGACTCTCTCCTCTTGGATTTCTAAAGCTGTTTCTTTATTTTACTTAGCCAATAGAAAGAATCTCTCCTCTCCTGTTAGGGTGCATTCCACTAGGGCAGTAGCCTCCTCTGGAGCCCTCTTTAAAGGCTTGGACACTTGTTCTATCCTGGAGGCAGCTACCTGGTCTTCTGTTCATACATTCACTAAACACTATAAGATAGATGTCATCTCCAGGTCCAGGGCTGGGTTTGCCAGATCTATTCTGCATGGTTTTGCAGAAAATGCTACTGCTTCTCTGCCCAGTTCTTCCTCTGCATGAGCTTTGGCACTCTCCCTCATGTTATGAATACTGCAGCGTATGAATATATGGACATAGAATATTTGTGTAAAATCTTACCATAACCATAGATGTCCTTTCTTTCTATATGCTGTAGTATTACTTACCCCTGCCTCCCCCCAATGCTTGCCTGGCCCTTGGTGGCATGTTTTCCTCACCTAAGATCAGGCTGATGCTTTGCGGCATTAAGTTCTGAGGGTGGTACGTGCTGACATCCACTTTATACCCGACATCTCTTTATGGCCGACATATGCTAGCTAATGTGTGGCGTCATATGTACCTCACAAGTAGCATTAAGACTTTTGTATACTGCCCTGACATATGAGTCAGCCGTGGGTGGACTCCCCCATGTTTTGAATACAGCTGTTCTTTCTTTCTTTTGTCATACTGTAGCATGCATATCTTTTGTTGTAATGCGTTTTTATCTTGAACATTTATTTTGCATTCTCTGCAGAAAATTTCATTTACAATTAATAATATCTAACACATTAGTCTTAAAATACATATCAAAGCTTGAATATGTCTTGAATCAGATATTTCTTTTCATTATGTTTTTCCAGCTCTGTTGCATAGGGGGATAAAACCCTGACTAGGATCCAGGTGATTCAGATTTGATTAGTAGCTTGGGCGTCTACTAGAGCTGGCTAGGAAGGGAAAGGAGTGAAGGGGGAGAGTCCCCTTATGTCTGTCATGGTGGGCAGTGGGATACATGTCTTGGTTAAACATTGTATACGAATTTCCCCAGTGGAGACTGGAGCAACATACATGATGGGCTTACTTCAAGAGGAGGGTGTTATGTACAGGCTTATGTCACTTGCAACAGTGTGCGACAGTACTGTAGTACACCCATTGCACACCATTGTGGGAAATGTTCCTACAGAACATGCAGAGGTTGGGTCATAAATAGAAAAGCCCTGCTAGTTGCTCAAATGATGCCCTAGGCAGTTGGCTGTCATCTTACACAACAAATTGGCTGGGCACAGCTCTTGTCCTGAATGGAATAAATAGGCTTATTGGATCTTTAGGAGGGCTGATGTTTGCCATGTGGCAGGGGGTGGGGGGGACGGGACCTCAAAGATTTAATTATTCTATTTTATGTATTTATTTATTTGTACATTTACTTTTCAAGCGTACTCTTTTCAGTCACAACCAGGTTCACATTATGGCAACTGACAAGTTTGCCATGAGGTTTTTTTTTTTATACAGCAGTTTACTCATGCATGAAGATGTCATGGTTAACAGATAAAAAACAAAACAACAATGAATTTGCATACTTAGATTCATAAATGTGGGTGGATTTGATCTAGTTAAATGCGTAAACCTTTTGTAAATAACAGGAACATGAAGTAATTCGACAGTGTATTAAGGTATTTCCTGTGATATAACAGATATAAGTAAAATTTAACATAGATGAATCAGGGCTATGGTCGTTGTAGAAATAGTTTATAAAATGTACAGTGCATACGTTACAGTTAGTTGAAGGTATAGGGAAACTATAAAGATGACTGGGATACAAGAATGTTAGCTGTAGAAGTGTTTAGTAGTTAGACTGGGTTGAGTAACAGTTTGTTCAAGATACAGTTGTGACGACCTGTCTACCCTCGGCCAGTAGTCAAAGAACCTCAATCCTCACTACTGGTGAGAGACGGTCACTAAGAACAGGAATGGATTTACACAGTATTTTCAAATGCAGCTGTCTGCATTAAGCACAGTTTCCCCCAAGAGCAGACAGGGAACACTCTCCAGACCTGGGACTGGACTCTCTCTCTCCAGATCCCAAACAAGACTCACTTTGGAGCACTGTGTTCCATTTCCAAGTAGCTGACACACCCACACCTGGGTATTTGATTCTCTGTCACACACACACACACACACTCTCTCACTCACTCACTCACTCACTCACTCACTCACTCACTCACTCACTCACTCACTCACTCACTCACTCACTCTCCTGGGAAAGGCTGGCACAGATTTACTAGCTGTACCTCTTCCTTCTGCCGTGACTATAAGGTAACCACGTAGAAACCAGTCAACCACTCTAAGCCTGTTACAAAGGTATCCAATTATACTGAGTAAAATCAATACTAATATAAATGGTAGAGTGTAACCAAAGCAGTAAGGCTTTTTGGAGTGGCCAAGCTGTCACTAATATAAGCACAAGTACTCTCAAGATGTTAAGTTTCTAAACAACCAGAAAATGAACACAGGGAAGTATAAGAATATTTAATAATAAGTAATAAATAATAAAATAGAAAACATGAAAATAGTAAACATCTAAGTACAATAAACACCAGAGTTTGTCACAGGAGAAATAAAAATAACACAGTTGGACAGATTCACATACATACAGTAAAACAATATTTAACTAATCTCACTTTATTTTATGACTGTTTAAAGAATAACTGTTCCCTAGCTAACTTCATTAATACAGCAAGGTAGGATAGGATGCTGAGATGCTTACTTCCACAAGGCAAGGTGATGAGCTTCTAACTGAACTGAACCAACTAACTGAACTGTGACAACTGTCATAGATCTTTTATAATAGGTTCCAAAGAAAACAAAACAAACTGCTGTGTGAGTTCCACCCCCTCGGTATTGATTATAGAATGACATCACATTTGATCACCTGACTCTGGTACAATGCACACTCAGAGCTTTGCTAAGATCTGTTGCAGTATCTGAAATCTGTAGAACAATTTCAAAAACTTCTACTCTTCCCTTCCACAATGCTTTGTTTAAACATATGCATTTAATTGTTTACCATCAAAATCTCGCAACTCACTTGTGCTTGTGTTCACTTACATAACCAGAAATGTTGTAAAATCTAATTGCCGAATGGTCACATAACCAAAAGTGGGAATTAAGGACAGTCAACTTTACTGAAGCTACCCACACTTCTGGTTATGTGCTGTGAACGTTTTGTAAGCCCCCCCATGCACCCCCATGTGGAGGGCTATGCCCCCCAACACACACACACACACACACACACACACTGCTACTTGTATATACAAAGTCTGAAATCGCCTTACAGTGAAGGAAAGGATAAATTTCCCAGTCCCCATTATAGCGCGATCTCCTTTAAAAATGACAAATTCACAAGAGGAAATGCACACTAGCATTCGCTCTTGTGGATTCAGACATGTAAAAATCGATGTTACAACACCTTGGAAGAGTGTCTTTTGACCTTCCAAGGTTGTGTAACTGGTTTACGACATTTTGATGGTAAACCACAGTTAATCAGTTATAATAACACAGTTGATACATTTTTAACAGAAGCATTTGCACAAGTCAGTGTGATAGTCAAATGACACAAAATTATTTACAAAACTCCAGCTAACTATGTTGGCATACGTTCCACATGCACTGCCCTAGTCTTCCTGGCACAGATGGCAATACCTCACATCATCACAACAGTATATAACAAGACTTCTGTATTACACTGAAGGCTACACTGGAGCTGTTGTGTAAAGCAGTTACACTTACTGGAAGATGTAAATGATTGAGTAGGGATTTTTAAAGGTGCCCACTGAGGGTTTATTATGAATGTTAGCTAGAATGCCGTTCCATACTGCTTTATCAAGTTTTGAGAAGGCATACTTATTGATGTTTATGGTGAATTTTGGTCTGGTCTGGTGAGGTTGAAAGTCTGGTTTGATTATGTGGGGAATAAAATGTTACTGTTCTTGGTTTGGTGACAAGGGGATAGCAGAAGTCACTAAATAGGTAATATAGAGAGGCCACAAGTAAATATTTAGCTGTTAGTGATAGAGAGGGTTTTGGCTGTCTCAAATCGACAGAGGATGGTATGTTGGTCTGAAAGGTTTGTAAAGTAGCAAAGTATATATTGAGCATTTGGAAGTTTTTTAGTGGTGATTTTTTTATCAGGTTCAGTTAGGGGGACGTATTTTAATTTAAGGAGAAGCATATTTTTTATTATGGCATCGGATGTTATCTCTTCTGTCTTCTTCAACTGATTGGTCTTAAGATTCAGCCTTGGCCACTCTACATATTTCTGGATCCAAGGCTCAGGCTTCTCCCCTTACCTATAACCCCCCCTCTTTGTACTGATTTACCCAGATCTCATTTGCTGCATGGAACACTACAGAAGCAGATCTCTCTGGCTCAGTGTGTGAAGTAATTAGTGGTCAGGTAAGTGGCTTGTTTTGTTGTTTCCTTCCCTTAGCTGTTTTTGTTGTTTCCTTTCCCTAGCTCTCAGTGTAGCATTTTTTGATTTTAGTGTCTTATTCCATCTTTCTCTTGTCCCGGATCCAAAAAAAGTGTTTCTTCTGCTTCTTAATGTTTTTTTTTCCATCTTCCTTTGAACAGCTCCCTTAACTTGTACCATGGTTGATATTGCATCTGGTTTAGTTGTAGTCATTGTTATTATTAATAGTAGTAGTCTATCTGTAGTGGTCTTTCAGTGCTGTGATTATTGGTGTTGCTGTTGTTGTGTTTCTTTTGGTAACGTTTGTTGATGCTCGTGGTCAGGATGTCTGACAAGGCATACATCTTGAAAAATGCATCTTTTGTGTGCATAAGAACTCTCTCAAAAATTTACTTTCCAAATGGGTTTATTCCTTAGGAATTGCAAATCTAGAGGAGTACTGTTCGATGACTTCTGCCTTCTGGCCTAGAGCACTTACTGATAGATGACCTAAACTTGTCCTTAAGGGGCATCTCCCTGGTCCCCCAAGAAGAAGTTAATCCCTCTCGGTCTTTTTCATCTTTACCATCTATTATAAAATCTTCAGAAAAGGGCAAAGGGTAGAGATCCATGGAAAAAGAAAAAGGGACACATAAAGAGCAGGAAAAGGATGAGCATAAAGAAAAAGAGTTGAAATATTCTTCCAGTCCATTGGACCTGTAGTGAAGACCGGCTCCTAAAGTACCTAAACTGTCAGATCTGGCATCAGCGTTGGAGCCCATCAGAGTTAGATCTCCAGCTCCTCCATTTATAGAACCTAGGTTCTAACTGGAGCCTGTTAGCCCCAGACCGAGATTTCCTTTTTTGCAGGAGAGATTCTTCCAAAATGATTTGAGTTCTCCTTGTATGCCTCTTATCTGACATTGGTACAGTCATGTAGGAGCTTATCAAAAGCAGACATCAACAGAATGATGAGGACGTTTTTGAGGACCCAGATCCATCTAGGTGTCTACTTGGTGCTGATCACTTTTAGGGGATTGGGCATTGTCTCTTCTTCTGTGTTGATTGTGACTCCTTCTCCTATCCAACCTTTGGATTCACTGGTCTTGGATGTGAGTTGACCCCAAGGAATGTCTGCATTAGATCCATAAGTCTGGGACTTTGACTTCAACTATATCTTTGACCCAATTGACTCCAACTGCTTTGAATCCTAAAGGGTCTTGGAGCCGAAAGGTTAGAGCTGGTGCTGGGGGGTGGGGGGGGGTGGCTCAGGGGTCAACTTCGAAGCTTTCTGATCATCCTTTCCTTCTCAGTGCTTTGGCTGTTTATCACAGCTCTAGTTTAAGTGCCGTATTTGAACCAAATGGTTCTCTGAGCTTGCTCTAGTAGGATTCCTTGTAACCTATGGGGGTTGCTTTGGCATCCATCTTGGCACTGCCATTTTAGGCCTTCAAGAGAGTGCTGTCACAGTCTAGGGACCAAGCTTTGATTATCCACTTGGATCTGCCATTGCTCCCACAGGGTTCTTTGGGTCATCTGTCTTCTCTTCTTGCCATGTCAGAACAGCAAGCCCCTCAAAGTCTCAAGGAAGTCCAGGTTGTTGACTCCCCATTTCCTTCAGAGACTTCTGAGCATCCTATGGGGAAAGAACACTATAAACAAGCATGCAAAAGGAGGCATGTGGACTCACCTCAGGAGTCCCGCACCAAAAATACTGATTTTGATGCAGAGGAGGGATCTCTGAGATCCTCCTTTGAAGACCTCTCCTTCGGTGAGATACTGGAGTTAAGACAGAAGGAGATGTGGTCCACTGATGCCCCCACTCAGGAGGAATCCATATTCCTCAAGGCTTTTGGGGCTGGCCTGTCTACCTTTTGGGTGGTCCCTCACACCAACAAACTGGTAGACCTGGTTTTAAGGCAGACATAGAAGTAGCAAGCTGTGTTTGAACCAATCCCCTGAAAGCCTGATAAGATTTTTTTCCAAAAGATAGGCCTTTCTGGAGCAAGGATCCCATGGCACATTCCATGGTGGTAGTGGCAAACACTAAAAAAGAGCTCGCTAAGGAGCGCTCTAATGTCCATGCCCCCTAATAGCGAGTCCAGGGCATTGGACACATTTGGAAAGTGGGTGTATGCCTCCGTGACCTTTGCTCTTAGAGCACTTAAATACTTGGCCCACGTAATATGCTTTCAGAGGTACTTGACTATGCAGGTCCTTCTCTGCAGAAGACTGGAAATCAGTGACTATGCAGCTGGCAACCCTTCAGTCCCTGTCGAATGTGTTCATTCATCTGATTTCTAACATGGCTTATGGCAAGTCGAGAGCGGCAGGCGTCTGCATAGCTGTTTGGCGGCATGCTTGTATGCATCTCTAGGACTTTGCAGAACACTTCAAAATGTACTTCATTATTGTTCCTATGAGAAATCCACACTGTTCAGACCTAAGGTTAAAGAGATGCTATCTAGAAGTGAACAGGAATGGCAAGACCTTGTCTGCCATTGGAGTACATTTTTCTACCCTTCAGTGGACCTTTTCCAGGAACCAGAAAGAGGGAAGGAATTTGTAGTTCCACAAATCAAGGTTTCACACTCGATGCTTTTAATATTAGGGGGAGAGTAATCATAATGGATGTCGCCCTTCTGGCAGAGGTGGACCTGAAAACTCAAGACTTTTGGGGTCCTTTCTCTAACAGGCTTTTTCAGTGCTCCTGAATGGTTGCCCAACTGCTGCACTGTGGATGCAGTCATCGGGGGGGGGGGGGGGTTGTCTTTGCATCCTATAGTTTAGACAGCCATTAGCCAGAATTTATGGGTGCGAGAATAATATCCAGAGCTATACAGTCGCAGTCCTTTGTCAACCCCCCCATTCAAAAACACTTCCTGATGTCCCATCCATACAACAGAAAGAGACAGCACAAGATATATTAAAGCAACCAGACAAATGAGTCATCCAGGAGGATCCACCAGACCAGCGAAGATCTGGAGTCTACTCAAGGTTCTTTTTGGTGCCAAAGAAAAACAGGGATCTCAGGCCCATCCTTGACCTCAGTCATCTAAATCAGTATGTTAGACAAATTTCTGAGTGGCCATAGTTCAGTCAATCCTACCACTATTAAGGAAGGATGATTGCATGTGTTTAGTAGTCTTCCAGGATGCATACTATCATATCAGAATGATCAGGTGCTATGAGAGGTTTGTCTGCTTTTGGCTCAGAGCCATTCACTTCCCATTCAGAACCCTGCTCTTTGGTCTCACCACAGCCCTGCTGGGTGTTCAACAAATGCATGGCAAAGGTTGCAGCTCTTCTCAGACTGCAGGGGTCCAAAGTGTTCCCTTATCTGGATGACTGGCTCATAACTGCTCCAACCAGAATTTTTCTTATTCAAGGGACTCCTTGATTCACCTATGTTCCCAGTTGGGGATAACTGTCAGTATGATAAAGTCTTAATTATAACCCATCCAAACTATAGAATTCATGGTGGCCCATCTTGATACCAAGTTGCAGGTAGTCTGACTACCAGAATTGAGGATTCTTACCCTTTGACATCAGGCATTGACAGTACTCTCCTATCAGAAGCCCCCGGCCGGATGCATATTGTGCCTTTTAGGGTTAATGGCAGCTTCCATCACTTTAGTCCCTCAAGCCAAATTTTACATGAGTTTTACAGCAGACACTAGCCGTACATCCTGTAGTCGATCAAATGTCAATAGAGGAACTTTCCTGTACACATACACAGAAGTCATATTCAGTGGTGGCTGAACCTGCCACTAGACTCAGAGAGTCACCTTTTTGTTCTTCATCCCCCCAAGCCACAGTGACCACAGGCACTTCGCAGCTAGGGTTGGATGCATTTTTGTGGGAAAAGTGATCCATGGCACATGGTCCCCTACAGAGGCCAGCCTTCACATTAATGTCCTGGAGATAAGAGCAGTCATCTTAGCACTGCAGGCCTTTCAATACTACCTCCCCAGGGGTGTGATTTCCATCCAGACAAAATATCAGTGTTTTTTATTTTCATTAAAAAGCAAGGGGGATCACAGTTTTACCCATTGTGTTGAGCGGCCATGAGGATTTAGCAATGGGTGATGTCTTTTCACCATTTCCTGATAGCACTGCATACCCAGAGGAAGTTCATTGTGGCAGCACACAAGTTGAACGAGTCCTGTCTTCTTCCTCATGAGTAGTCCCTGAATCCATCAGTGGTGGAACAAATTTTCAGCCACTTGAGCCAGCCTTGCTGTGACTTATTTAATTCCCCCTCCAGCAGCAAGTGCAGCAGCTATTTTGCCCTGATCTCTGAAGAGAGGGCGTCTCTTGCCCATAGTTGGTCCCTAGGCCTCCTTTATGCATATCCTTCTACTCAGCTTATACCGAAATTCCTGCAAAAAGCAGCGTGGAGCCAGGCAAAGGTGATCCTGGTTACCCCCTTTTGGCTTTGACAGGTATGGTATCCATATCTTTGGTCTCATCTGTTTTGCTCTCTGCGAGTGCTAGACCCAATTCCAGACCTTCTTTCCCATCTATCAAGAATACCTCACGCTGACATAGCAGCCTTTATCTTAACTACATGGTTTGTCCAGTTCCTATGATGGTTAGACTGTCCAGGCTGTCATCACAGGTTATACATATCTTAATGTAGTCACAGAAACCCTCTACCAGAAAAGTCTACAGAAGCAAATGAAATAGGTTTTATATTTTGGCATCTACCAGTGACATAAACCCTTTTTCTAATTCTTTGCCCTCTGTCTTACAGTTTCTAGCTGATCTTTTTCATGGCAGCACTAGCTATTCTATCATCAAAGTCTAGTTGTCTGCTATTTTGAACTTTCACGCAGGAGAAATGCAAACTTCCATTACTTCTTTGAGGTTCTCTAAAGCTTTCTTAATGGACTCCTTTCTTTTCTGACCTCCTTTAAGGGATGCTCTTCCCCCACCTGGGATATTACTATCCTCCATCAAGCATTGACGGGACCTCCCTTTGAACCTGCAGTAACAAATTAATTAAAATACCTTTCTTGGAAGAAATGTTTTTTGGTGGCCTTTGCTTCTACTCGAAGGATTTCAGAACTTCAGGCTCTTTCTTATAAACCTCCGTATTTGGTATTCTACAAGGATTGAGTGGCACGTAGGAGTAACCCCTCAATTCTTTTAAAGGTGGCTTCAGAATTGTCACTAAACCAAACCATTAATCTCCTGTCGTCTTCCATCATTTTTCCAACAAAGTAGAGTACATGCTGAATCTTCTCGATATTCACTGACAGCTCAGATGTTTCTTGCACCATACTAAGGCTACTAGAAAAACTGACCAACATGTGTCATTCTCTTTAGTCAGATTGGGAAAAGGAGTTTTGCAAGTGATTCTTTCACGTTTGCTACCTGACTGCATTTCTCACAAGTATAAAGAGAAGGGTTTGAATCTGTTTGGCACTCCCAAGGCTCATTCTGCTAGGACAGCTGCTCCTTCTGCAGCATATTTTTCTAGGATCGTCATCGATGACATTTGTGCATCAGTGACTTGTTCTCATATACACACTTCTATGTTGGGCTATAATCTGGACCTGCAATCTAGGTCCAGAGCATCCTTTGGTTCAGCTGTTCGTCAGAATTTCCTTCCATGAGACAAAACAAGGCTTGAAGTAGCTGTGGACTCTGTCCTATCAGTTGAGGATGGATGGAAGAGACATTAGATTTGAGAGTTATGTACTTACTGTAATGATGATCTATGTTGTCTGCTTCCATCCTCCTCAGCTTTCCCTCCTTCCCCGGATCAGATTTCACTTTTATAATTTCTTGGCTCTGGAATGACCGCACTATCTCACCAGAGCCTTGTCATTTTACAGCTATGGTCTGTATCTCAGGTATACCTTTATGCATAGGCAAGGTGTTTCCCTTTGTGGGTGTATAGATGTCCTTTTATTGTAGTAAGCGGTCAAACTCAATCTGAGGTAAATTAGTACACAAAGGAAGATTATGGGTAAGGGGAGGAGCTTAAACTTGGATCTAGAAATCTGTGGAGTGGCTGATGTCAGATCTGACATGTCAAAGTAGGCAATGTGCGTCTGTTGTAATGATAAGTACATAGTTCTCATTTTTAAAGTGTCTGAATTATGATAGCTGGCAAACTTGTCAAGTGCATTTAATTCAGTTGAGAACACAAGATGATTTTTTTCAGTGTGATAGCTGAAGGTGAGATTTTGATAAGGTGGGTACCAAAATCTTTATATAGTTTTAACTGGAAGAATTTTGTTTGATGGGTCATTTAACATGGTAGCTTGGGTGGCACCCTGGGCAATGCCTCCATTCGCTTCCCTCCTCTCGTAGCTGAAGACCACAGAAAAAAAAATAGTCTAAGCAGACAGCTGTGACACATATACCTAATTACTTTTTGCTACATCAGTCTTCTTTGCCAACCAACAACAAAGAGATGCAACAACTCCTTAGTACAGTTCACTGGCTGCAATTAACACAAATATGGTTCAGTCTAAGCAAAGAGCTATTATATATCTGTATATCACTTTGCTAAACTCTGTCAAAAAATGCTAAACTAGCACCTTGCTGCAGCTTACAAACACTGACTGTAATTTAAGCAACCACAATCTCGTTCATGGCTGCTTAAATGATTACTAATACTGCTTACAGGGACCCTGCAGCACCTCTTAAACAGTACAACTGCAGCCTCTTAAGAGCTCGCTGTTTGGCCAGCCTTTCTCTGCACCCTACCCTTACTACAGCTTTGTGTTTTTACGTAGGTGCTGTGTTGGGCCTGACAGTATAGCATTTTTTTTTTCGGTTGGATTAACTATGAATTTATGGGAGTGTAAAAAAAGACAAAGCGGTAGTTGTTTTGAAAGTCATCACTGCAACAGAGATAAACAGTAGGAGATCATTGACATAGAGGATTATTTTACAATGAGAAGGATCTGTAAGTAGAGAATTTCTTTAATACTAAGAATAGTATGGGTCCTAATATAGAGCCCATAGGATCGTTTGATGGCAGCACATACGCTTTTGAGAAAGCTTTGCTGAAATTGACTCTCGCTTGATATTGAACCAGCTGGCTGTCATACTTTTGAAATCTAAGGTTTCAAATTTTAATAGAAGCAGATCACAAAAAAAAAAAAAAAAAAAAAAAAAAAAAAAGATTGAAATATGTGTATACGTCCAGGAAGACTACCCCTGTAAGTGTCCCTTTATTAGTATTATTAAAAAGTATAATGAATGGCTCTGCGGAGTATTGTTGTAATATTGAATGATGTGCAAAAGCCATGTTGGGAGTTAGTTAAGCTTCTGTTGACTTTTCAGATATTTTGCTGAGTGAGGTTTGGTTATAAATAAGGTGAAAATGCTCAGGGATAGTGGGCTTCATTACTGTATGTATTGTTGCAATGATTGCCTTTTCGGTTCATGTAAGGTCATTTTGCAAGGTAAGGTTTTCGATGTAGCAGAGAAAATATGAGCAATATAAGGGCTTGACTTTTTTTTAGGAATTTAGGGTTAAGAGAGTTGCTATCTATGTGTTCATTTCCTGAAAATATTTTGTATAATTTTGTGTACAGAGTTGCATGGGACGTACTAAAGTGAAATGCATTGTTGAGAAGATTAGGATCAGTCTGTGAGAGATTGGAGAAAATAGGGGTGTGTTGTTTTTAGGAAGGATGGGAGGGTAGGGGTGTTGTGCCACTTCTTTAGTCATTCATTTGCTGTTATGGTTTGCCAGTGGCTGTTGAAAAAGTCTGAGTTTTTTAAATTCCTAGCATAGAAGTGCTTTAGTTGCTTATTATACTAGGTCTCTCAGCTGCCCAGATTTTTGCAGAATGTCCAATTTTTTACTCATTTTAGGTGTAATCTTCAAAAAACTTTTGGTTTTCTGGAAAAGTCACTAAATAATGATAGTCACTGTAGTTTCAGGCTTGTAGGGCAGCCGTGGTGGTGCAGCTGTTAGCATTGCCACCTCACAGCAAGAGGTTCTCCGGTTCGATCCTCGGCTGGGGTGCCTTCTGTGTGGAGTCTACATGTCCTCCCTGTGGTCGTGTGGGATACCGTCGGTTTCCTCCCACATCCCAAAGATATGCTGTAGGTGGATTTGGATACTCTAAATTGGCCCTAGGCGTGAGTGTGTGTGTGTGTGTGTGTGTGTGCCTTCCATGGAAGGTTGGGCGCCGAGCTGGCAACTCGACGCCATAAAACTCCACTGCCACTCATGAGCGGATAAGTGATCCGCTGTGGTGACCCCTAACCAGGAAACAGCTGAAGGAAGAAGACTGGAGTTTCAGGCTTATACATGAAGAAAACGCATGCTAGCACAAAACTTGTTATTCTAGGAACTTTCTAAGTTAAAAGAGCAATATTTAAAATCTGCCCCTGTCTTTTGGCCTTTGTCCCCCCAATATTTTAGTCTTTGTCCAGATTTTCTCTGCTAAGACTTTGAGAGGTATGACCGTCTCTGATGATTATTTTGAAAAAAACAGAGTATAGTTTCTGTTGTGCATTTGTAACTGGTCCTAATGATTTTAGTATTATGATGATTTCCATAACTGCCAGTTTGTCTCCCTTTCACACTTTTGTGCATTTTTTGTTTTATTTCTGTAGATGTTCATCGTGTTTCTCTGTTGTAGTCATTTCTCTTGGGTTATCCTGCTGGCAGGCTACCCTCGGTCGGTCAGAATTCCAAAGTCTAGGTCCGGCGTCGGTTGCTGTCGCCTCTTCCCTGACGCCAGTGCGCCAGGTGTATAAAAGATGCAGCCGACGCCATTTTCTTCAGTCTTTCTTGCCGCACGGTGCTCGAAGCAAAAGCAGTTCGCAAGTGCCGGTCGGCCAACTCCTGACATTTTCAAATCCGAATTTCAAAACCGAAGTCTTCATTAAAGCTAAGTACCCTGTTGGGGAAACTTTTTTCTTGCTTCAGACCGATGTCAGAAAAAGTTAACAATTGTATTTCTTGTGGGAAGCAAATACCTCATAAGGATTTTCACTCTTACTGTATTCCTTGCCTAGGCTCTGATCACAACATTGCTAGCTGTCGGTTTTGTGCTAGATTTAACCAACGCACTATCAAGCGTCAGTTCGATTTTGCATTTCATTACTTTGGCCGAAGATTTAATTATATAATGCCGTCGGACCTGCCGACAACCGGAGTTTACAAAAAACGCAAGGACAAGAATAGGCATCCGAGGTCCAAAACCGACGACGAAGCCTCTACTAGGCCAGTCGCCGGTTCTCAGTGAGGTGCTTTCGCAGCCCCTGGCACCCGCTACCTCAGAGCCACAGGCCGCTACCGACTTCCATGTGGAGCCGACTGGGCCTCTGGATACTCAAGGTATTGGACACTCGGAAATCATACCCTCAGATGGGCCCAGAGCCGCTGAGCAGGCATCGGCTTCTGAGGGTGTCTTCAGACCTACACAACTATATATTAAGCCATCTTCAGCTTCAAAGACAAAGACTAAAGCATCTCTAAAGACAAAGAAACAAGTACAGCATTCTCCTACTCAGACTTCCATGCCTAAAAAACAGATGCTCAAAATGGCCGAAGACCTAATTACTTTGATCAGGGGCTCCCATCCCCCTCCTGATAAGAGGCCTAGGCAAGAGACAGAGTATGATTCTTCTGATCAGGTATCTATTTCCTCTGATTCCTCTTCTGAACAGGATTACTCCATGCTTCCCTATGAGGATTCTGATGCTGAAGAATCCATTCCTTCAGCCTCTCCTCTTGAGGATTATTATTTTGGGGAAACCATGCATACTATGAGAGAGCATTTCTACTGGGAGAGCCAAGATTATTCTGAATCTAAGAAAAGGCTGAGAGACTTTCTGCTTCTTCCTCAGCACAGACCCCTTGCTATTCCACCTGTTCTAGACATTGTAGATGATGCATTTTCAGAGTCCGGTCTGTCCCCTGGCTCTTTACCCCCTGCACCTGCTAAGCCAGGCAGATACTACAGGGTCCCAGATTCTCATAAATTCCTATATAAAAACCCCGCTGTTGACCCAGAAACTATATCTCAGGGTCCCAAGGGGGTTAAAGCTTCCACTGCAAAAAACCCTGTTCCCTCTGATAGGGATTCTAGGGCTCTAGACAGATGGGGGAAAAAGTCTACACTTCTGCTACACTGGCTGTAAGGGCTTTAAATTGTCAGTTTCATATCCCTAAATAGCAGCAATATTTAATGTCACTGCTTAAACAGAAAATGTTGACAAATACTGAATGCTCGGAGAACAAGGAATTGCAGGATTTATTGCATGCAACTGAACAAGTGGGAAAGCATACTTTGCAATGTGGTTATGATTCACTGGAGGCCTCTTGCAGGGCCGCTGTTACAGGTTCTGTTATTAGAAGGCATGCTTGGTTAAAGGAACAGAATCTGCCTGATCATGTTAAGGCAAAATTATTAGACACACCATTACAGCACGATACTTTGTTTGGTACTAAAGCAGAAGAGGTGCTGAAAAAAAATGGAGGATAAATCAAAATCCATGGAGACAGTCAAGGATTTCTTACAGGTACAGCCACCCAGGTTTAGCAGGAACTGGCCTTCTAAAAATTGGTCCTTTCCAGTGTCAGACAGACCACAAAGAGTCAGATACAGGCATCCCAGAGGCAGATCTCAGCCCCAAGGCTCATACAGGCCTAAACAATGGGGGTGCTCCTACCTCCAAAAGCGGAGAAGACAAATCACAACCCTACAGGGAACAGTCCCAATGACTTTCCTCTACCAGTTCCAAGCAGTTTTCTTTTGACAGCCCCCTTAGGGGGAAAACTAGCACTTTTTTCATCAAATTGGCAAATGGTTACCCATGACAAATGGGTCCTGAACATAGTGTACCAAGGCTACAGGTTCCATTTTCACACTCTACCAAGGCCAAAGGGCATGCCAGACCTGCCACACAATCAATGGGCAGAGGCACAAAAGCAAATTACAGCCCTCATAGACATGAGGGCCATTCAGCAAGTACCACAACAAGAGCAGGGGCAAGGATTTTACTCCAGACTTTTCCTAGTACCCAGGAAGGACAAAACCTGGAGACCAATACTGGACCTGTCTATACTAAATAAGTTTCTGGAAGTTCCAAAATTCAAGATGTTGACTCTACAGCAGCTACTGCCCATGCTGGGCAAGAGGGCTTGGCTCGTAACTTTGGACCTAAAAGAGGCATACCTGCATGTCCCAATCAGACAATCTTGCAGAAGATACCTCAGATTCATAGCTGGCCCAATGCATTACCAATTCTCTGCACTGCCCTTTGGCTTATGTACTGCGCCCAGGGTCTTCCCAAAATGCCTGGCACCAGTAATTGCATTTTGCAGACAAAAAGGAATTCAAATATATCCCTACTTGGATGACTGCCTAATTCAAGCAGAGAACAAAGACACTCTTCTAAAGCATCTGGCGTTTGTAAAAAGATTACTAATTGGCCTAGGGTACACAGTAAATGAAAAGAAATCAAAACTAGTGCCCTCTCAAGAGATAATATTCCTGGGTGCAAGCTTAAATACAACTGCCCAGATGTCTTATCTCACACCAGACAAGCAAAAGCAACTGACTACTTACTTCAAGAAATTGGCAACAAAAACCCACTTATCTGCAAGGAAAATCCTGCAGGCCTTGGGTTTCATGGCATCCTGCATTCTACTAATTCCATTTGCCAGACTGCATATGAGGAAACTACAATGGTATCTGAAAAGTGTTTGGACTCAGCATTGCCACAGCCTGGAGACGGTAATTGCACTCATTCCCTGCCTACAACAGGAGTTTCGATGGTGAGCAGAAGCCTGTCACCACAACAAGGGTCTGCCATTCAGTTTACCCACAGCCAGACAGACACTGACGACGGATGCATCAGATTATGCCTGGGGGGCCCATATGGCAGGAAAATGTATTCAGGGCACATGGCCTGCAAACCAGATGCATCTTCACATCAATTAAAAAGAGATGCTAGCTGTTCAAAATGGCCTGACAGCTTTCAAGGACTTGCTTCATCCAGGACAGTTACTGATAAAGACAGACAGCACTACAGTCATGTAGTACATAAGTAAGCAGGGAGGTACACATTCCTACCCCATTTGCAGACAAGAAATGACCTTATGGGACACAGCATTGGCTTTTCAAGTTCACCTGCAAGCACATTTCCTGCCAGGAAAAACAAATACTCTGGCAGACGAACTAAGCAGAAACCTCATGGATCCCCACGAATGGAAACTGGATCCACATGTCTTCAGCATGATAATAAGGAAATGGGGATGCCCAGACGTAGATCTATTTGCCTCCCCTCACAACTGTCAATTGCAGAGATTTTGCACAAGGATTTATCACAAGCATGCATGGAAAGTGGACGCCCTATCATTCAGCTGGAAAACTCTAACAGCATATGCTTTTCCACCACTGCCTCTCCTTCCCAGAGTACTCCTAAAGGTCAGACAAGAGAAGCCAAAAATGATACTGATTGCACCAGAGTGGCCACGCCAACACTGGTACGCAATCCTAAATTGCTTGTCTCAAGGTCCAGCATGGATATTGTCTCAAACCTCTCACTTGCTGACCCCAACAAAACAATCAGATCCTGCACAGCCAACTCAGAACCTTAAATCTGGCAGCATGGCAGATAATGTAGCCATTCAGAACACTCCTCTTTCAAAAGCTGTTATGGATGTTATCTTGGAGGCCAGGAGGCCCAGTACCAGAAAATCTTATGCAGAAAAATGGGAGGCCCAGTACCAGAAAATCTTATGCAGAAAAATGGGAGGCCCAGTACCAGAAAATCTTATGCAGAAAAATGGGAGGCCCAGTACCAGAAAATCTTGTGCAGAAAAATGGAAGAGATTCTGTGCTTGGAACCAGGAACAAGGCATTGACACGTCTGTACCAAATATACCTCAGATTTTACAATACCTAACTGAGATGCTGAACAAAGGCCTTTCTTTCTCATTTATTTTTATTTATTTTATTTATTTATTTAACATTTGTTGACCGGGAAAGTCTGACTAGGTTCCACAGATCCTGTTTTCAGCGGAGGCCCGGGGAGATATGCTCCAGAAGTATGTCTTTAGAATGTGGGAGGAAACCAGAGTACCTGGAGGAAACCCACACGAATGCAGGGAGAACATGCAAACTCCACACAGAAGGCACCCCAGCTGAGAATCAAACCGGAGAACCTCTTTCTGTGAGGTGACCGCATTAACCACTGCACCACTGCGCCGCCCAACCGCCGGACCAATAACATCAATTATGTTTTGGAAAAACTCACACTGCCTCCTTTCGAGCCAGCATCAACAGCAGATATAAAATGCTTATCCTGGAAAACAGCTCTGCTCCTAGCAATAACCTCTGCAAGCCGAGTCTCGGAGTTACAAGCACTCATGGCTGTGGAACCTTTCATCATTTTTCATCTAGACAGGGTTTCTCTGAGGACAAACCCTTCATTTATGCCTAAGGTGGTGTCCAGTGTGACCCTCAACCAAACCATTCACTTGACTACCTTTTACCCAAATCCATAGAACAAGGGTGAGAAAATTCTGCATTCTTTGGACATACACAGGCAGTTATGCTTCTACTTGGACAGAACTAAAGCTTTCAGAAAGACTGAGCAACTTTTAGTTTCATATGTTGCAGGATCACAAGGAAAGGCTAACTCAAAACAGACTATCTCTAAATGGATAGGCAATTGCATCCGTTTCTGCTATTGTCAACATGGCAAATCAGTGCCTAAGAACATTAGGCCTCATTCCACCAGAGCAGCAGCCACTTCAGCAGCCTTCCTCATAGGAGTACCAACCAAAGATATCTTAGAGGCTGCAACTTGGAGTTCAGTGCACACCTTTACAAAGCACTACCACTTGCCTCTCTACTCTAAGTCCAGAGCAGGCTTTGCCACTGCAGTTCTGCAGGGCCTCATAGCCTCTCCTAATCCTATTTAGCCCAGCCACCCATCCTCAGCTTTGGGATTCTACCCAAGAGTAATGACTGCAACAGTGAAACATGATGAACATAGTACAGTTGTGTACCTACCATAAATGTAGATGTTCGAGTGTATTCACTGTTGCAGTCCAAGTTACCCACCCACCATCCCCCTTCTCTTTGCTGGGACTTATCTGCACTTCTCTATCCTATACAACCTTTTTGGTGTGTTTGCTTGTAGATGAAGGAAATGTTATTTTTGTGCATGCATTTCTTATTGGCATATTTTTCAGCCTACCAATTTGGGGCACCTGACATCTGGGGCAAGAAAAACTGAAGAAAATGGCGTCGGCTGCATCTTTTATACCCCTGGCAGACTGAAGTCAGGGAAGAGGCGACAGCATCCGACGCCGGACCTAGACTTTGGAATTCTGGCCGACTGAGGGTAGCCTGCCTGCATGATAACCCAAGAGTAATGACTGCAACAGTGAATACACTCTAACATCTACATTTATGGTAGGTACACAACTGTACTTTAGGTGGGGGGATGGACTACTACAAAAACAGCATTTCTGGACAATTTATATTTTATTTTGAACAGACAACGGCACATCCTTTAAGAAGTTTTGGACATCACTTGGGCCATTGTTTTAATAAAGCAAGAACTAATCTATGGAGCTATTGGGAGAAGGTGATTATGCAAAGCTGGTTCTTTGTTTGCAAGAAAGGACTGACATGCTGTGAGAAAGGGTGTTGTCTTGGTATTTCAAGGACCAGATGGAGATTACAGGGCAGCAGCCACTTTAGAACAGGTGCACGATGGAGTATTTTTGTGAGAATTATGACTGAGTGATTATTATGTAAGGGATTTGGCCAAGTTGGCTCTTGGAGTGTTTCTTAGATTTTGAAAGGAAGAACTTTGGTTTAGTTTTTGCTGGTGGAGGTCCTGTCAATTTAGATTGAGATTACTGAGTTAAATGTAGTTGTATTTGGAGGTCTAGTTTTGCAGATTTAGGAGAGTTTATATATATTGAGAGTTCCAGATGCTGGATATGTGAACATATTACGTATAGTTTAGTTTTATTGCCTAGTAAAATTCTAGTGACTTTTTAGTTAGGGTCAGTATTATCATACAGAATTTATTTATTTTTTTACTTCAAGGTATTTAGCAGACATTATTAGGAGTTTTCCACCAGCTGTTAAGGTACAGCAATCGCTTGTGTATACATTGTAGCCGTACAGTACAAACGGTGAAAACTTGCTGTCAGGTGTAAGCCAAGTTTCTAGTATTGCAAGTATGTGGGGTTGAATTGAAAGAATAGGCTTCAGCAGAGTATAATTTATTATTTATCCTTCTTGCCTTAAGATAGGTTATTATAAGTCTATTGTTGAGGATAGTATTTATTATAGTGCCTAGAACAGATGCAGTGATTGAGCCTGGGTTTGGCTCAGTAATACTACTGCATAGGAGATTATGATGCATTCTAAGTGCTGCTAATATTTGATGGAATCTTTCTGAGGAGGGTGTATATATAGATTATTTGGAGTACTTTGTAAAGTAGACCATTATGTTTGTAATACTTGTGTAGGCCACGATGGTGCAGCTGTTAGCGTTGTTGCCTCACAGCAAGAGGCTCTCCGGTTCGATTCTCAGCCTTCTGTGTGGAGTCTGCATGTCCTCCAAAAGACGTTAGTTTTATGTTTGTAACACTTGTAAGGAGAAGTTTGTTTCCTTAAGTGATGAGAAATCATAGAGGGGGAGGGTTATTTTATTTTAAAGTTTTTAATAGTGAAAGATGAAACATTTTTAGGAAATTGAATAGCATTTCTGTTCCATGTGATTGATATGAAATGCCAGTGAGGTGTGGGGAAGTTTCAGTACTACAAAGAATGGCTGCTAGTAGGCTTGGTGAATGAAAGTCGTCTTTATTTTGTGATGTTGTGGTGATTTTTGCTATTCCAGTGGAAGTTGTTAGTAGGAAATGATATGGAAGTGTGTGACTGTGGTTTAATTTTCTTTTGTTATTTATTTTACATTTGTTTACCAGGAAAGTCCGGCTGGACACATGTCCTTTTTCAGCGGAGGCCCGGAGAGAAAAGCTCCAGTTAGTGCATATACGTACATACATGAATAACATCTGAATATGTAGGCAAGACATATCAAAGTACAACTGGCAGTAGATGCATTGCATAGCTTAACTGTGAGTTATATACATCAGTAAAGGATGAGATAACACCAGAGTGAAGTAGATTGAGATATAGTGTATTATTTTCACAAGTGTTATATAATCTAATAGTACACTAGAGGCATTCTGTGAAGGAATGAGAAGATATAGATAGTAAGAGAGTGAAGAGGTAGCAGTATATGTAGCCTCAAAGTGTGTGTTAGCAGGATTTAGGCAGTGGTGAATAAAGTAGGTTATTAGAAGGTCGGTTAAGTTATGATGTTATAGTTTCTGAGAGTTTAATCAGTCAAGAAGATTTGTAAAGGAGACAGTTGAGAGTGAGATGTTTTCTGTCAAGTGATGGTGGAACATGGGCAGAGTGATTTGGTAAGGAAGTGTTTTAGGTTAGTTTTGAATAGAGGTAGGGATGTTATAGAGGTAATGTTGACTGGCAGTTAATTCCAGATTTTACCTATGTAGTTAGCAAATAGAGAATCTCCTGCTTGGTTTTTGGATAAGTAGGTTTTTATTTGTTGGAGGAGCATAGCAGTCTATTGGTACTATAGGGTTGAAGAAGGGTTTGTAAGGATGGTATTTTTTCAGGATTTGAGCGGAGTTTGTGGGCCATTGTTAATTGTGTATACTGTAGGAGATGGGGGAGTTGTAGCCACTTGAGTTGTTTGAGTGAAAGGCAGTGGTGTGTTCTAGTTAATGAATTTGTGGCATATCTTGCTATTTTATTGTAGTAGGATTCAAGTTTTTGTAGTTCAGATTTCTTGAGATTAGTGAGAATGGGGGCTGCGTATAATAAGGTGGATCTCAAATGAGTTTGGGCAATAGCTATTTTGGTATCTTTGGTAAAGTAGTGTTCCTGTATAAAGTACCTAATTATATAATCACCTTTTTAACTGTTTGGGAGATGTGTATATCATATTTAAGGTTGCAGTCGATTTCTACTCCTAACAGTTTAGTGTGTGGCGATCGGGTGATTATAGTGTTGTTAACTGAGGAGATGAAGAAGGTGTTGGGGGAGAAGTCTTATTAGGGAGGAATACCATTAGCTTGGTTTTCTTAGGGTTTAATATTAAGTTAGCATTTGTGAGCCAGGTTTCTATGTCATGAAAGGCTTTCTGAGTTATGTAGATCCAATTATTTCTTCCACTGGTGAGGAGGAAGGTTTTGCTGCAGTTGGAACAGCAATATGAAAATTGAGTGTAGGGGAGAAAGGGCTATATATATATATATAGTGCAGCAACATGGAAGTCATATAACTATGCTAAACAGTTTGTGGTCGTAATTTTTAATAGGGTATGATATCAGTTGGAGGGGCGAAGGCAAGGGTTGGCTTTTTCTGCTAACAGGGCAAGTGATCAGGGTGAAATCAAGTGACTGCTACCCTAAAGAATTGTTTGTTGCAGTATTCTTATTGTTGTTAGTGGGGGAGGGGAAGCAGGTAGAAGAATAAGAGTTGTTGTATGAAGGAGATAGTCAAAATGTTGCTACTGTGAGGTGCTTTCCTGTTATATTGTTACGATTTTGGGAAGTAGGGGAGATATAATGCTTCCTCTTCTGCCACCAAATACTGTTGTAAGAGTTAAGGGAGCAGTCAGAATAACCTGTGCTGACACTGGAGGTGAATTTAGGAATAAAGAGTGATGAAGCAGATGTTAAATTTAGGCAAGGGGAGGATGGTACTATGTTAGCTGCCAAAGAAGGTACCTGTTTGTGTAGTAGAGGAGGGTGGGCTTCTGCTGTCCCCCAATACAGGTGTTACAGTTTTGTGAAAGATCAGTAATGAGCGTCTGCTGCCACCAGTGGTTGTTGTGGTGGAAGGTTGTAAGCTGTAGCATGTTAGAGAGTGGGTAGGGGCCCCTGCCTGATAAAAATTGGAGGGAAATGACTAAAGCTGTCTGTGATGCTACCAAACAAGGTAGTTAGAAAACAGCTAATGTCAGTAAAGGCTGTACTGTTCTAGAAGTTTATTAAAGTTGTTCAGGGAGGAGTACTGTGCCTTCTAGTGTTATTAAAGTTGGACATGCAAGTAAAAGCAATAGTAGCTGTCGATGTATGTGAAAATAGCAGGGTTATGAAGTTGTTTGCACCACTGCTGCCTCCCTTATGAATGGGTGCCCCCTTGCAGTACTTCATTCTCGTGGCACAAAGCCTGTTGTAAGACTATATAAATAGTGTCTCCAGGGGTCCTGGTAACTTGTATTTTAGCCTGTTCAGGAGGTATTCCCAGATATTATTAGGACCCACTGAGGCTGAGTTCTTGGCTTTAGTGAACGTAGCAAGTACATGCTCCCTAGTTGTAGTTGGAGGTGTTATGTTTGAGTATGTTTCTTCCAGGATGGTTGGGAGTGAGGAGGAGGTAAAGTTGGAACTGAATTTGCTTGCTATTTCACCAGGTTTGGTGAATGTGACACCTTTAACCATCAGTTCAGGACATTGCTGTGTGCTGCTTTTGAGATTTCTGATATAGCTGAAGAAGGCCTTGTGTCTATCTTTTACATGGGAGGCTATCTTAACCTTGTAATTGGCTTTGTGTGACCCAGTAAGTCCTCTTAGTTGCCTATTTAGTTTATGAGAGAGTTTTTATCTTTATGGGAATTACCCTTCCTGATGTTTTCTGTAATTGTTTCTTTTTGTTGTATGTCCTGTTCAATTTAGAATGCCACCAGTTTGTTTCTGGGGCTAGTTCTTGACTTACTTCTTTCTGGTGGGTACAGCAGTCTTTGTGCAACCTTTGACATGGTTAATTTCTGAGAAAAAAATTCAGCATAGGTTGCTGTGTTCTCGGAGTTTGGAGGGGCATTGAATTTTGACAAACCATCACTTAATAAAAGGTAGTTATGATTTGGAAATGTTCCTAACTGTTACTGGTGTTGCGGAGCTGATTTTGATTTTGAAGGAGTCAACTTTATGGTCTAATCGTACCAGGGGGTAGCGTTCTCCCATATTTGTGAGCATGAGGACTAGTATGTTGGAGCCTTTTAGTAGCTGTATTCACTATTTGTTCAACAGTGTATGTACTTACGAAGTCCAGGAATCTCTGTGCCTGTAGATGTGAGGCTGTGTAGGATACCCAGTCTATAGAGGGATAGTTAAAGTCTCCAATGAGTGGAGTGTTAGGTTAGATGGTAAGTGTCTCTAGTAGATCCAAGTATGCATTGTGAGCTTTTTGAGACATGGAGAGGGACCTGTAGCTGGCTAGGATATTCTATGGGATTTTGTCTGTGAACCTCAGCTCATCATCCTGTTCAACCAACCTAGAGGTATGCTTGTTACTGATGTATATCAGAACACCCTTCACCTTTAGCCCTTGTCTGTGAAAAGTGTGGAAGACACTGAAACCTTGCACTGCTGAGGTATTATCTGTCGTTTAAAACCATGTCTCAGCAACTGCACAGATGTATGTATTCTGAAGTGTGAGTAGGGCTTGGAGGAAGTGTAGTTTTTACTCAAGAAGCCTGGCATTGAGCAGTAACAGCTTGAGGTTCAGTTTAGATGATTTTGCTATGTCAGTGGGTTTGTCAGTTGTGCATTGCCTAAAAAAGGGCACTATGGGGTGGATAAAGTTTTAGTCAGTATTTGAAAGCCTAGAACGGACAAAAAATTATGGTAGAAGTCTCAATGAAGTTTTTCCTCATTCAGCAGATTTTACAAGGGGGGAGGGAGTAACCAACATTGCTACTAATATCACAAACATGACATGCAGAAGAGGTGGTTTTAATGTCTTTCTCATCTTCATTTATTCATTCCAATTTACTTCTTTGGCCATTTTGGCTTATTCTGTATAGGCAGGCAGGAACACTTAAAAAAAATTACAGACAGGTAGAAGTAAGGTGGCATTGGATTAATGAGGTTAAGCAGCATTTATTGCTTGCAAAAATCTTTCATTTTGTTATGCTTTTGGAACTAGTTCCAAGCTGTGTTTGCAGTGACCTAAACAAGTATTCTTTCAGGTCAATTTCATTAGACTGTTTTCTTGATCTCAGTGAAGTAATACACAGCAGTGGTGCCGGAAGCTGTTGAAGACTGGGGGGAGGCAGTGGGTGAGTGGGGCACTTAGTGATCTAAAAAGGGCAATTTTTTAAAACTATTTACTACCACAACATAGGTTCACTTGGAGGACATTTTAAGCTTAACCAATTTCCCTTTTGGTGCTTGAATTAACATTTCCTGATTGGTCTTACCTATCCCATGGCTGATAATTGTATATTAGCCCTAGTGAGAATAAATGTGATCATACTATAGATAATTTGAGGGGACCCATGTAAGGGATGCAGCATTTAGGAACTGCCTCTATCCATTAGTGGCATGATGAGCAATCCTGGACTACATTTTCTATTAATCATACTTATATCCAAGTTGCATTTGAATATGGACAGAGATGAGCTTTGTTTTACTTGAATGGATAGTCTGTTCTAGAACAGTGGTAGCCTCTGTGACATATATCCATCTCTCCACAACATTCAGTTTAGAAACCTGGACTGAGTATTTCTAATGCCATTTGACTTGCTGATGTTCAGTAAGTCCATCTGTATTAGGTCGGAGGATGCCTTGTATGCCAGACATGTCACCTCTAAGCACTCTGTAGGATACTGAGTATAGTTATAAATCTTTGAGGTGGTCCATGCAAGCCCTATTTTTAGGATTTGTATTCTTTTAGTAAGGTATCTCTGTGAGTATTCCAATTTTTGCATGGATCTGGACAGATACATGCCAAAGTGGGCATTATACAAAATGATTGACCTAATGAGGGCTTTGTAAAGGGGAACAATAACATCTCTAGATCTAGGCAAAATCAATTTGTTTACAAGCTGTGCACTATAGAAAGACTTTCTTATGACTCTGGGCACATGTTGGCCAAAAGTTAGGTCACTGTACACATAAGTTCCCAAATGCCAAACAACTGGGTCAGTTCTCAGGAGGCATTGTCAATTTGGCAGTTCCTTGGAGTAGATGACTTCCCAAAGGGTACGATAATGTATTTCTTAGAGTTTAGTTTCAATTCATGATTCTGGCACCAGTTATTGTTTGGGACAAACCTTCCTGCATGACAGAAAGTCATTTGGGGATTCAGTAACTGCTCCTAGCTTGCAGTCATCTCATACGTAGTCAGCCAAAGCCCTTTGGTATTTCCTTCTACTTTTGAGATGTATATGCCACACAGAAAAAGTTTCAGCACTGAACCCTGGGGGGACTCCATTGGTGACTGGTCTCTTCCCATATTTTGATTTCCTGCATCCTGTGAGCAAGCATACATATTTGCGCTCTTTGATTCACCTTCCTGATTGTATTAAATTATATTCCTTGTATAATACAGCACCACTTGTTAGAATGTGTTTTAAATTTGTAGTTTTGCAGCAGTCTTCTAGTAAACAATGAAACAAAATGTATGAACCAATGACAAAACTACCCATTTCAGAAAATTTCAACCATAAAAGGCCACTCAAACTTCTGTCATTACAATCCACCCATATCAGTAAATATGCAAATCTCTGCACAAGTAAGTTATCTAAATAATTCTACATTAAAGGGATCAAACAACTTTATATTTCATTGTTTTATCTAAAAATAACGTGCCTGTTGCCTTGAAGAATAAATTGCCTATGCTACATTTAAAAAATGATAAGCTAGTAATTTTGCAATGGAGACTGGATGGCAAACTGATAACAGAAACATAGTTACTAGGTAACTCCTCCAAAGGAGGACATTCATAGGACTGCAGTATCCACTCTCTTTAAAGTACAACACAGTACAGTATCAGCGATCCATCTGCATACTGTGGTAGTAGAACCCACAGCCTTCCGCATCAAAAGCAAGTATACTACCTGTTGTGCTACTAACAATTCAAGCAACTTAACATAAGTAGCACTAAACTTCTCTTTTCCTGAAGCACTCAGCTCCTTGTAAAATCCACTTGACACTCAACTAAATCTCTCAGCTTTGCAGCAAAAGAAATCTGGAAAAAGCCAAAATTTATTTGGGGGGGGGGCCCAAAACCAGGGATACGTTTTAAATATTGCTTGTATGATCTTAGAAAGTTTCTAAAATAAAGTGTTTTGTGTTACCATTCATTTCCTGAAAGATAGGAAGACTGAAACGTAAAGGGCTATCATTATTTAGTGAATTCAGTTCTCACTGATTTGCCAGAAAACCACAAATTTTAAGAGGAACAGAACAAAAGTATGAGCTAAATATTCTGTGAAAATCTGGACAGTTGAAAGCTATGGACTCAACTCTCTGAATCACAGGTGGTGGTATGGATGAAGAATTCAGGCTGTTGTTTGACTCCGAGTAACACTGACCACCAGGTATACTTAACTGGGCCATTTTACACACACACACACACACACACATAAAAGGGTATCCAATTGTACCAAGTGAAATTAATATTAATACAGATGGTAATGTTGACCAAACAGCAAGGCTTTCAGGAGTGTCCAGAGTTATCACCAAATAAATATATGCAAACGCTCTCAAAGCTCAAGTTTTTTCTAAAAAGAACCAGCCACAATGAAAAGTTTAAATATATGTAAAAATAAAATTACAAAAAAAATACTAAATATTAGAGTTTCAGTCCTAGGGAATATTAAAAATGACACTGATGGAAAGTTTTACACAGTTATAGAAAAACTAGTTTAGCTAGTCTCACTGTCTATTCCTGATTAACTAAAAGAATTACTGTTCCTACTTAGTGAGTAGATCAAGGCAAGATAATGTGGGTTAGTGGTCCTTGTTGTCAGATCCAAGACATAATTCAGGATGCTGCTGAGACCTCAGTCTCCTCTAATATTAAAACATTATTTCTGTACAGAATTACATCACATACATTTGGTCATCTGACTGTGTTTTCTGCACTATCCCCTTCAGTAGAAGCTACCATGGTTTAGCACCTATGTGCTACAATGAACACAGATAGAGATTTGCTCAGGTGTGGTGCAGCTGCTAGAAGTCATAAAACCATAAAAACATTTCACTTTCACTCTTCCTACAGGAGCTACCAACTATTCTGTAGCACAGACATTGCGTCTTTGGCTCCATTCAAAACTGTGGGATAACGTCCTTATGCTTAACCCATAAAGTAATTTAATTTCAAGAATATTTTGCCAAGTTGGGTGGATTGAGATTAACCTCTTCACTTTCAGTATATGCTGTTAAAATGTATACATTTAAACAGTTACAATAATGCATGTACATCTCCTCTTTTTCCTTCCAGCAGAGCACACTGTTGATACATTTTAACACAAGCAAACCTCACAAGTACATTTTCATCACAAGCATCTGTACAAATCAGTTTGATATACAAATGACATATAATTATTTACAAAATTCCAACTAGCTGTGATGGCATATGTTACAATTTCTGGCATGGTTGGCAGTACCTCCTATTGTCATAACCCCATTGTACCTTCCTTCTCTGGTGTTCCTCAGTCTTTACCATAGGGCTGCTGACTAGACAGAAACCCTGTTCATCCAAAACCAGTAGAGGAGACCAGCATTCTAGTAGTTTCTTCTTTCTTCTTCCAGATTGGTTGTTATAAGAACTTTTTTTTTGGCATCATAGGTGGGAACCACTTTTTTATGCCACTGAACCCCCAGAGTCCAAGGTTTTTAATGTATTTGCTAGTAGCCTAAGGTATCTTCACGTGTTACTTTTAACTAGGCAAAGGATGGATTTTGGATCTATCTGTGGTGAAGATGTACTCCAGGATTAAGGATCAGTCTAGATATGCAAGTACTAAGTATCCAGTCCTTTCTCAGCAAATCCTTTGCCAGTTTTGCCTTCAGGACTGAAGCTGCAGATTGTGCATTTGATATCTGAAGTGCAAAGGACATTGCCGTTGTTGTATGACAGTTTCTGCTGTCTTTGCCCTATTAGAAAATGTATTAACTTGTTTGCATATAAACAATGAATGCCAAAAAGATGTGAAGTCAGTACTTCAAAAACTAAACAGTGATTTCTCATCTGATGAAATAACAAAAAACAGTGTTTTGCAAGAGGCAAGACCCCCCTCCAAGCCTCTTTATTCCAGCAAACGTATAAATACCATCTCCAAAATCACACAACAGTGCTGGAAAGACTGTCACCCTTATCTGTACTTTTATGCCATCATATATACCTGCACTTTATAAAAACATTAACTAAATGGCATACACATCAACCATTCCAGCAACAAAAACATCACCCACCTACAACCATCTTCCTAATGTTACAATAATTACCCAAAATAAAAAAGATAACGCTAAATCCTTGCTCCTGTTTCATCTGACTAAAGTGAAAATTAGCACACTAACAGGAATCTGCATTTATATAATGGAAATCACATTATTGATTAGGACTGCTCCAAGAAATATGCCCAGTATACTGGTCTTGTCCTTTCAGCAATTGAACTTCCTTGCCATAATCAATGCATAGTTTTCTATAAGTAAATGTCGAGTTGAGATGGTTATTTTAAAATCATCTCTGCTAACGAGGGACCACTTTGTCACATTATTATTTATTATTATTATTATTTTTATTTACATTTGTTGACCAGGAGTGTCCGACTGGATGTAGGTCCATTTTCAGCGGAGGCCCGGGGAGAAAAGCTCCACAGTTAAAATAAACAGACAGTAGTTACATTGGATTATATAGCGATTAACAATTTAACATAGCAATTACTTACAACATATTTACAGATGAAGAACATAGTACATCAGTAGACAATTAGAATCTTTATCTGTGAAGTACATGACAGACATTAACAAATGTTACAATAAGAAGTTCCTGCTGTATAATAAGTACTAGGCTTATGAGCATCTGAGCTTGCTATAATCAAGATAGTTAGTGGAGTGGAAAGAAAGGTAGTGGTTGGATGGGGTGGGTGATATTAGAGTGGGAGTTGCAAGGGCATAGCCAGCATGTTTTAGGTGCGCTTTTAGTAAAGTTTTGAAGTGGGTGCATGATGGTACGGAGGTAATTGTGGGTGGGAGGGAGTTCCATAATTTGGCTATGGTGCAAGAGAATAGTGCTTCACCAGCAGAGTTATTGGCTTTAGTGATCTGCAAGTGATTTTTGTTGCTGGATCTTAGTGGTCTGGTGGTGTGATAGGGTTGGAGTAGATTCTGGAGGGATGGGACATTTAGTGGATGGTTTACTAGTTTGTGGGCAAGTGAGAGTTGATACCATTGAAGGAGGTGAGGGAGTTTAAGCCAGCCAGTTCAGCAAGTGAGAGACAGTGGTGACTACGGTAGGATGCCCCTGTGGCGAATTTGGCGATTTTGTTGTAGCAGGTCACTAGCTTGTTTAGATCGCATTGCCTTAGGTTGGTATATATTGGAGTGGCACAAAGTAGGGTAGAGATAAGGTGGGAATTTGCTATTGAAATCTTTGCTGCTTTGGTGAGAAGTTGCTTATTTCTGTATAACGCTCCTAGTTTTTTGTGGACTTTTTTTATGGTCATGGATATGTGAATGTCAAATTTTAGTTTATTGTCTATTTCCACTCCTAGCAATTTGGTGTGTTCAGTTGGGTATATAGTGGTGTTGTCTTTTGCTGTGATGTTAAAGTGAGACTTGTTTTGAGTATGTTTGGTGGGTTGGAATATGAGTAGTTTAGTTTTGATTGGGTTGAGTATTAATTGGGCATCGGATAACCAAGTTTCAACGGAGGAAAAGGCTTCCTGTGTGACTTTTTGCAGTTTGGGTAGGGACTGGGCTGAGCAGATGATGGTCGAGTCATTTGCGTATTGTATGAGTGTGCCATGTTTGGTGGCAGAGGCTAGATTATTGGTGAAAACAGAGAAGAGTAGGGGTCCAAGGATGGATCCTCGGGGAACCCCTATGGAGACAGGTAGTTGGGGAGATATGTCATTCTGCCATACAACGGATTTTTGGCGGTCAGACAGGTAACTCTGAAACCAGTTGGTGACTGATTGAGAGAAGGATAGGTTATTGAGGACAGAGATGAGTTGTTTGTGTGGGACCATGTCAAATGCTTTAGATAGCTCTAGGAAAGTAGCAGAGGAGAGATAGCCATTGTTTTTATGCTGAAGGATAGTGTTAGTAAAGGAGAGTAAGGCAGTGGTGGTGCTATGGTTTGGTCAGAAACCATGCTGAGTATTGGAAAGGAGGTTGGTAGTAAGGAGGTAGTCTGAGACCTGAGAGTGTATGCCTCTCTCTAGTATTTTGGAGAGTGGAGAGAGAATAGCTATGGGGTGGTAACTGGTTAGTTCTGTGGAGGGTCCGCCTTTGTGGAGGGGAATTATATGTGATACTTTCCACAGTGTGGGAACGTAACTTTCTGACAGGGATCGGTTAATCAAGATGGATACTGGGTAGGCCAGAGCAGCAGCTGCGATTTGTAGGTATTCACTTGGGAGGTTGTCTGCTGCTAATTTGGTGGGCTTAAGTTTAGTTAAGAGTTTTTTATGTTGGAGGTAGGTACAGGAGAAAAAGAGAAGGCAGTGGGGAGATTACTAGTTGAAGGTGTGGGTTGGAGGGGAGGGGGTTGTGTTGTTTAGCTAGTGATAGTATGGTTTGTGTGAAGTGTGTGTTGAATGAGATAACAATATTTTCTGAGGAGTGAGGGATGTTAGGAGGAGGGGTACTGACTTTACCTGGGTGGAGGATGGAGTTTATGGAGGACCAGAATTATTTGGGGCTGTGTTGGGAGGAGTTTAGGGCAGACTGGTAGTATTGGAATTTGTCCTGTTTTATTAGCTTTTTGACTCTTATTGTGTAGTTCTAGGAATTTCTGTCTAGTTGAGGGGGTTTTGGTTTAGTGCCAGTGCTCCCAGGCTTTATCCCTGTTTTTCCTTTCTGACTTAGTGGTTTTCTGTAGCCATGGGGAGGGTTGTGCTTTGGTTTTGGAAAGTCTTATGGGGGCATGGTAATTAAGGATGCTTAGGAAGGTAGTATTAAAATATTCAACTGCATCATCAAGACTGAGGTACTTTAGAGGATGCCAGTTACATTCTTTGAGGGATGAGATGAATGTGAGTGGGTTAAAGTTTAGTTTTTTATGTATTTGACGGTAGATGACAGGTTTAGCTTGGTATAGGTATTTTTTGAGTAGGAATGTTGGGGAGTGATCACTGAGGCTATCTGATAAGCAGCCTATTATATATGACTGGGGGCTCTTACTGACTAGTATCCAATTCAGGGTAGTGTGCTTGCTGGAGTTTTTATTTATCCTGGTTGGCGACTGGACTAGGGTGAAGCCATGAAGGTTTACATGATGGGTTGGATGGTTGCCAGAACAGGATTGCCAGTCAATATTGAAATCACCTAAAATTATAGTTTCTTGGGGGAAATGGTGGGTAGACCAGATGAGGAGGTTTTCTAGTGGAGGGATGTTTCGGCCAGGTGGGAAGTAGCATCCAATTATGTTGATGGTTTTGTTTTGGTTTATTTTGAGGTTGGTATATATTATTTCTTCATTGCTTATTTGTGGAGCTGATGATTTTAAGATCTGGATGTTTAGATGCTGTTTAAATATTATAGCTACACCGCCTCCTTTCTTGTTTAGCTGGTCTACTCTTAGTATGCTGTAACCGGTAGGGAGTATTTGCTCACTGGTAATGTGAGGTTTTAGCCAGGTTTCTGTCAGGATGACTATATCTGGGGAGTACAAGTCTATGGTGGGATATACTTCTAATATTTAGGCTTAGTAGAAGGAAGTCACTTGGCTTTCTACTGGCTGTAATATGGGAGAAGTTGTGGTTTCTAGTCTGATTATGAGGATTGGGGTTGGAGATGGTAGGGCCAGGGTTGGGGTGGATGTCTCCACTTAGGGCTAGTTTTGATATGCATGAGGTTATTAGTTTTCTCAGTTTTTGAATGTGTTTGTTTATAAGGGAAACTTTATGATTGTGCTCTGTGGGTAATAGGTATGGTGGGAGGGTTACTATGTTAAGTTGTAGGGATGCTTTATGTTTGAGTAATATAGTTGGTAGAATATGTGGGGGGTGCATAGGGATGGTTCTTGAGTTGGTGGGAGGGGAGCTGAGTGAGGGTGAGACATGAGTGGTGGTGTGAGTAGTAGTACAGTGGTAGTGGTTGAGTGGATGAATGATGGAGCTTTGGTAGGATATAAGATATGCAAGGGGAGTGCATGCAGTGAGCATAGGTAAGGTATGCTTGTACATGTTAGTTGAAGAGGTGTGAAAGTAGTTGGAAGATGGAGGAGGTAGTGTTGGGTTAGCACTGTGGTTGGCTATTGGAAAGATGGGAGGGGTTTGTGAGTGTAATAAAGGTGGGACCACTGGGGGCGGGAGGGAATAGGGGGCAGGGTGGGGAGCGAAGCGGGTAGAGACCCTGTTAGTTGCTCTTATGAGGGGGCTGGAAACAATCAGGTAACAGAGTTAACTGATAAATGAACATATGATAGTGACAAGTTTTAAAAATGGTGCCTGCCACAGGTAATATTTATTAACTTTGGGATTGTCTTAAGGTAATAAACAGGGAAGGGTGAGGGGGAGAACAAGGGTGTGAGCAGGCAGTTATTTTGTACTGCTAATGAGCCAGAGCAAAGACATGTTTGTGTTTAAGAAACAATCAGAATTGACCAAGGACTACTCTGAAATTGTAAGTCATTTCTTAACCATTTCTCAGGTGGAAAAACAGGATAACCTTGTATCAGTAGGCTACTATGGTCTCAGTTTAAATTAACAAACACACAGTATTAATCAGTTATGGATACTATTTGCTAACAGAAGGGAATAAGAGAAAGTGGAAGATGTGTGTGTGTGTGTGTGTGTGTGTGTGTGTGTGTATGGTGGGGGGGGGGCTGCTTACAACCAAAGCAGAGTGCTCTCCAGGGGAAAATGAATATTGGCTCAAACAGGTAGACACATACTCAAAGTTAACTGTAGCTGTTTGCAGACAGTTCAGACCCGGACTGCACTTTTCTTATAAGAATGATAAAGGTGGTACCGCTGTTGAATACTTAAGAGTGGTGTTAGGTCTAGAAAAGAAGAGTACAGAGAGGAGTAAGCACTTTTGAGATGGTAAATATATATTATAAAGATTACAAAAAACAAACTGAGCAAATAGCTACCGCATGCAGTACAATGTCCTGAACCAACTACTTAGTATATGCAGATACTGAGCCAATTGGAAAAACATCTGTTAGAAGAAACCTCAGACAGTTATGCAGTCACAGATAAAAATATAGCGAGCAGCACTCTGTCGTGGGTCTCTAATGTGATTCTTATTATGTATGAATGATTATGTGTGAATTTCATTTTTCTGCTGAATATTGGCAGTGTAGTTTAAAGGATTAAGACATTGAGGTGGTAACAGACAACTTCGTCCTGTAGCCCTGGGTTCATTCCTTTAGTTTGTGCTTGTATAATAAACAACTGCAAGCTATTCACTTTGTGCTTGTATACTGAACAACTGTGAGCTAATGACTATAGCTAATGGGTGACTTGAAGATGCACATTAACATAATAGGCTTACCAGTTAGTATATGAAATTAAAATAAAATTAACAAATACAATTCAAGCATCGTGAGTTAAAAATGAAGAGGCCTCCTTTGCCAAGTTGAGTGTTGTATATATTGTTTGCTGAAAGTTTCACAAAATGCAGTAAAGGCAAGTCTTTGTCAAACCAGATCCACAGATGTTTATAGGTTTGCTCATTCTTATGTGTGCTGTTACAAGAATGAAGAAAGTGAGAATGTAAGAAAGCTTATATTTTTTTTTTACTAAATCAAACTTTGCAGAAAGGCATTTGTTGAAAGACTGTGTGCAAATATTAACTATCCTGAAGAAGGTGAAATATGGAGAGATGGGTTATAGACCAAAGAAGGATTAAGGTTTGTTTGTCTCTTTCGGCTTTTCCCGGTTAGGGGTCGCCACAGCGGAACTCCGGTCCGCTAATGATTGGTAGTGGATTTTTACGTACCGGGTTACCAGCCCTGATGCACAACCTTCAATGAAGGCATGCCCCATTCACGTATGCCTCCACACAGAAAACGCTCTAGCTGAGAATCGAACGGAACAACGTCTTGCTATGAGGTGACAACGCTACCGCAGCACCACCACCGCAAAACATTGGTAAGGTCACCTAGTTTAGACATTATAATGTTCATAAATGTTATAAACAGAAGAGGACATAACACAGATCATGTGGGATACCAATAGAAATTAACCTAAAGAGTGGTTTGTTTGTTTGGTTATTTATTTTTTGTATAGGCAGATTGGGATCTGTGAATTTCTTGTGTCCATTAAAGGTGATCTTCAGCAAGGCCTATGGACCGATGCTGTTGTAGCAGTAATACATGGCACAGACAATCAGAAACCATATGGTATGGTGTGGCATGTTGCAGAAGGACCTAATAAGCCCTTAATAGTTTAGTTAGTGGCAAATGCATACAGTGACAGCAGTAAGAACAGCGCATTATTCTCATATGGTATGAGTTACAAAGTAAGCTATTGTAAAATATTGAGCAGAGTATATTGCCTGTAGCCAGAGAGGGTAACATAAATAATCAATCATTCTAAACCTAAACCCCATTTCACTTCTCCCATTAAGAAGATCTTATTAGACTGAAGGATAATCCTTCAATAGTCTCAGATGTGTGGATTCATGGGTTCATAGGTTGTTACTAGGCTGATGACCACCAGGGTCCTTGCAAGTCTAGCCCCGTACCCCAGACCATTTGGATTAGTTGTTTCAAAGTGTTCAAAAGTGGAAAGAGTGTACTTCCTTTATTTAATCATTTTATTCATTTTTGTGAGTCAGGCTTTTAGGGAGTGCACTTGTAATTAGCAGGTAAAAGGCAGATAATCAGACCTGGCTAAAAAGCCACATCACTCACTCACTCACTCACTCACTCACTCACTCACTCACTCACTCACTCACTCACTCACTCACTCACTCACTCACTCACTCACTCACTCACCTGGTGAAAGGCGATGTAGACACAGGGAGGAAATACAGACTGTACAGAGGGTACTAAGCTGGGAAATTAACTGGGGAACTGGGCTTTGTTAGGAAGCAACACTGAATGTTTTCCCTCTCTGCCAGCCCAAGGAAGTTCAGGATTTCAGGAAAAATGCAAGAGGTTTTGCTTGTCAGGGATCTTTGAATGATGGTAATTCTGTATTTTAACCTTGGTTGAAGAGGGAATTGGGCCTTTACAGTACGTACTTGGAGTTCAAAACAAGCAAGAAAGTTCTCAGCTACCTCCCCTCCAGATGCAGAAGTAAAGTTACTACTGTTAGTAAGAAAGACTGTCCTGTAACAGTGTGTGCTTATGGCAGAAGCATAATATAGAATATAAGAATCCCAGTGTACAGAATCCTAACGATGTAAGCCTGAAACAGAGAAAAGACGAAAAATAAGTCCAAAAATGATGAGACATTGTGGGTCCTTAGCTACTTAGATGCAAAGTGGAACAGATAACCATCTAATTGTCAAGAGTTTTAAGTGCAGAGTGAAACAACAAAAGTGTCAGTGTGGTTTTTTTCAGGTATTCAAGGGCCTTCCCCATATTTGCAAGTAGGGCTTTGACGCCATACCCTGAATGTCTAAGTATCCCAATTCCAGCATTGCTCAAGAGAAGGTAAGGGAAAGACTTGTTTTTGTTTGGTTTAGCTGAAAAGTTAAGTATTACCTTTTCCATCAAAGAACTGAAAGTTTGTGGTTGAAATGTATAAGTAGTGGGGGTGTGGAAGGACAGCCCACCTAAGTAGAGCTGCTACTTTGTTTCAGAGTTAAGTTATTGTATACTAAACTTCAGTATATTCTCTTTGTTATTTATGTAAGAATGTCTGCATGCATTGCTTCAAGGTTAAGTTGAGATATGCTAAACTGTGATATGATCTCTTCTTACAAGTTTGATTTATATAGTCTACATCTTTCATCTTTTGCTTTTGCAGGAAGGCTTACTAGGTTGCTAAGACAGACTCATTACAAGGCCTTTCTAATCCAGCTTGATGTTAAAACAACATTTAATGTTCTGATATACTGTAATCTTATCTGCCATTATACCATGACCCTCCATTATTATTCCAAAACGTGCACGCTCATTGGTCAGCGTGCACGTTGTAAATCGACTTATACTAATGGAAAAAGGTTCGGCTGCTCGGACTTTTTCCATTAGCATAAGTCTTTTTTAAAACACTGTCTCGCTATGTTAAAGGAGTTTAACATAGCGAGACAGGTTTAAAAAAAGCAACGGAGATCTCTGTTGCTTTTTTTAAACCTGTCTCGCTATGTTAAACTCCTTTAACATAGCGAGACACAGTGTGTAAAAAGCAACGGAGATCTTGCTTTCTCTGTTGCTTTTTTTTTTTAAAACCTGTCTCTCTATGTTAAATGGGTTTAACATAGCGAGACAGCTTTAAAATAAGACATACGCATGTGCAGTACATCAGAACTGCTGCAGAATACCAGACAGCTGCAGAAGGGCAGCAAGGAGGCATTATACAATGCCATTATTTAAGAAAAGTAATTATTTTTTTTCTTAAATAATGTCATTAATAATAATAACCACTTCTGGGTGTGGGTAATGCTGGATGTACCCACAGTTGGCTTTGTTTGGCCACTCGGGCTTCGCTCTCGTGACCAAACCACGCCAACCGTGGGTAAATCCAGCATTACCCACACCCAGGCGTGGGTTATTGCTATATTAAACTATACACTCTGGAAACAAATGTTTTGTAGATATGTGACATTATGATGACCTTTTAAGTTTCTCAGTGTTCTCAACAATTTGGCTTTTGTGTTCAGCATTTTCTGAATCAGCTATGTGATTATTGTGTTGCTGCAATGGATTTGGGCATGTGGCACAATAGAAGCTTCATTAAGCTCTGCTGTTACTGTTAAGAGGCATGCATGGCTGAAGACCTATCCATTTCCTGTTAACAGTAAAGCTGAGGTCCTGAAACCCATGCTTAATACTGAAATACAGACTGGGCAACCCACTGAAGATCTTTTAATGGACAGTGAAGAGGATGCCACACATCCCATTCTGTCTGCACTTTTGTTTAGGCAACAAGACCTCCTCTCCTATCCCCCAAGCATTAGAGGAAAGAAGAAGAAATGGCAATAAAAGACATTTCACTCTTCTGATTACAGTTCTTAGTAACTTTAATATTCACTTTTCCTCTCCTCACCTGTCAGCCTGCTGTACAAAAATGACCTGCTGCTCGTGCCCCTAAATTTTGCTTCATTACATCTTGCTGTTGTATTTGTATGGCACTTCAACTTCAGATACAGTGAAGACTATAGATTGTTTAAACTCATACAGGTAGTAATGGATCTTTTGTTTTTCAGTAATGTCACCCCTTTTTCCAGTCAACTTACTTGGCTGCTGGTGAATTGTAATGGTCTGAACCCTGTCTTTACTGTCTGCATTCCTGTGGCACAGTGCCTCAGACTGATTCTGTCCATGTTCTACCTTGCCTCCTTTATAAGACAATGACACGTAATGTTAGCTATGGGAAGAAACTTGTTCAGTTTGCCTCCTCCACATTATCTATCATTTCTTGGTAACTTTTTGACAAAGCAGTTAAGATGTTCTTCATCTCACATTGCTGCAGTCCTTACTTATGGGTAGTCCGCTGTCCTCGGTCGGCCCGAATACCAAAGTATTAGGCTGACGTCGGTCATGGGCGCCTAGATCTGACATCAGACCGTCAGGGTATAAAGGCGCATGACCGACGTCATATCCTCAGTCTTTTTTGCCGCATGGTCCGATGCAGAAGCAGCGTTGCAAGTGCCGTTCGGCGTTCTGAAATTTTTCGTTTTCGGAGTTTCAGACCGATACCAAGTTGGGCTAAGTACCCGTTGGGAATATTTTTGTTTTTCTTGCCTCAGTTACTTACGGATGTCAGAAAAAGTGAATAATTGTATTTCTTGTGGGAAACAGATACCGCATAGGGATTACCACTCGCTTTGTATTCCTTGTTTGGGACCGGAGCACGACGTAGTCGGGTGTCGGTTTTGTGCTAGGTTTAATAAGCGCACTATAAAACGGAGGTTAGATTGCGCTAGGTTAGTCTTTGGCAAGAGGTGTAATTATAATATGCCGTCGGATGTTCCGGCCTGCTTCTACTAAGAAGCGCAAAGACAAATCTTTAAAGCCTAGGCAGGATGATTCGTCCGTTTGGACTCCGGACCTTTAGAAGCTACAGCTGAACAGGTGGATCCGGCTGAAGTTTCGGTTGAGTCCCAGGGGGAAACTTTGATTTTACAGGATGTGGCCTCTCAGGAGGCAGGTCAGGCTGAAGGGGACTCTCAGGTTACTATTCTCCCTTCCATACCTAAGGTGGTTAGGCCTTCTGCTACTGTTTCTAAGGCTCCTGCTAAGGGCAGGTCTGTCTTGCCTTCCTCTGGTGTCAGTTCTGGTTCTTCAGGGTCTGTGCCTAAAAAGCACATGCTTAAAATGGCAGAGGATTTGATTACTTTAATTAGAGGTTCTATGCCCCCTCCTGATAAAAGGCCCAGGATGGAGCCAGAGTTGGAAAGTTTGGAGCAGGCCTCAGATGATTCAGAGTCTTCTGCTGAAGACATTCAAGATTTCCCTCCTTATTCTGATTCTGATGCAGAGGATTCCACTCCTTCTGCTTCTCCTCCAGAGGATTTTTCATTTTCTGAAACTCTGCATTCCATGAGGGAGCATTTTCAGTGGGAGGGACAGGATTACTCTGATTCACGGAAGAGACTTAGGGAGTTCTTGTTTTTACCACAGCATAGACCCTTAGCTATACCTCCGGTTTTGGATGTTGTTTCAGATGTTTTTTTTGGAAGCTTCCCATAATCCAGATTCTGTGCCTCCTGCCCCAGTTAAACCGGACAGGTATTACAGGGTGCCTGAGCCTCATAAATATCTGTATAAGAGTCCTAGGGCGGACCCAGAAACTATTAGTCAGGGGCCTAAGGGTGTTAGAGCCTCTGTTGTTAAGAATCCGGTTCCTCTGGATAAGGAAGCTAGAGCTTTGGATAGATGGGGTAAGAAGGTGTATACCTCTTCTACTTTAGCAATGAGAGCTTTGAACTGCCAGTTTCATATGTTGAAGTATCAGAATTTCCTCCTTTCTCAGCTAAGGTCTAAAGTGGATGCTTTGGCAGAGGGCATAGAGTGTAAAGAATTGCAGGATTTAGTGCATGTTTCTGAACAAGTGGGTAAGCACTCTTTGCAATGTGGTTTTGATGCTTTACAGGCTTCTTCTAGGGTGGCTGCCACTGGTTCTGTTATTCATAGGCACGCCTGGCTTAAGGATCAGAATTTGTCTGAGCATGTTAAGTCTAGAATTCTGGATGCCCCTTTACAGTCTGAAGTTTTATTTGGTCCTCCTGTGGAGTCAGTCTTAAAGAAAATGGAAGACAAGGCTAAGTCTATGCAGACTGTTAAAGATTTTTTGCAGGTACAACCTCCAAAGTTTAGTAGAAATTGGCCTACTAAGAGGTGGACGTACCCTTCTTCTGATTCTCAGTCTAGGGGTAGATCTAGGCGTGGTAGGGGCAGAGCTCAGAGTACTTTCAGGCCGAGACAATGGAGTTCGCCTGCTCAATCTGCTGGTGAGGGCAGGGGCCAGTCCTTTCGTAAACAGGCCCAATGACCTACATTTTCAGCTGCCGGATTCTTCTTGCCTGGCAGCTCCTTTGGGAGGAAAGTTGGCTCTTTTCAAGCAAAATTGGCATTTAGTCACCCAGGACAAATGGGTATTGGACATTATAAACCAAGGTTACAAGTTCTATTTCCATACCATGCCTCCTTTCAAAGGCATGCCAGACGTCCCTCCTCGGCAAAGGATAGAGGCTCGCAGACAAATTTCTTTACTTCTTCAAATAGGAGCTATACAGCCAGTGCCTCTGTCAGAAGTGGGCCTAGGATTTTACTCCCGCCTGTTTCTAGTTCCAAAGAAAGGGAACACGTGGAGACCAATTTTGGATTTATCTATCCTCAACACTTACCTGGACATTCCAAAGTTCAAGATGCTGACTTTACAACAACTTTTACCGCTGTTGGGAAAAGATCACTGGATGGTTACTCTGGATCTCAAAGAGGCTTACCTTCATGTTCCTATCAGGCCCAGTTGCAGGAGGTACCTGCATTTTCGGGCTGGAAATTTACATTATCAGTTCTCTGCATTGCCCTTTGGCTTATCTACTGCGCCCAGAGTGTTCACAAAGGTTCTGGCTCCAGTGATAGCATTTTTCAGACTAAGAGGAATACAGATTTATCCTTATTTGGACGATTGCCTGATTATTGCACAAGAAAAGGACGAACTTCTTCAACATCTACAATATGTGATGGCAGTGTTAAGATGCCTAGGGTATTCTGTGAACGAAACAAAGTCCAGTCTAGTACCCTCTCAGGACATGTGCTTTCTGGGTGTGAGACTGAATACAGCTTCCCAGATGGCCTTTTTGACCCCGGACAAACAAAGAAGCCTTTCTCTGTATTTCCATCAAATGTCTCTACGGTCCAGGCTGACTGCAAGGACAGTCCTTCAAGCCTTGGGGTTCATGGCATCTTGTATTCTGGTGCTTCCCAATGCCAAATTGCATATGAGGAAGCTTCAATGGTATCTCAAAAATGTATGGACACAGCACTGCCAAGATCTAGACACTGTCATTCAGATAATACCTTGCATTCGGAAGGAGTTTTTGTGGTGGGCTCAGGAATGTCACCTAAACAAAGGGACTCTCTGTGACCCGGCCAGAGGCGAGTCAGATTCTAATGACAGATGCCTCGGACAAGGCTTGGGGAGCACACCTCAATGGAAAATGGGTACAAAACACGTGGCCTGTCAAACTCCAACATTTGCATATCAACTTGAAGGAAATGTTAGCAGTCCAGTTTGCATTGATGGCTTTCAAAGATTTACTTCACCCAGGGCAGGTGTTGATTCAAACAGACAACACTACTGTCATGTGGTACATCAACAAGCAGGGGGGAACCCATTCTTACCCTCTTTGCAGGCAAGCGATGATTCTGTGGGAAACTGCTCTCAATCTACACCTCAATCTTCAGGCAAGGTTTCTACCAGGAGCACAGAACTCCTTAGCAGATGTATTGAGCAGACAAATAGTGGATCCTCACAAATGGAAATTGGATCCTCATGTATTTCAACAGTTGACAGTGTTATGGGGAACTCCAGACATAGATCTGTTCGCTTCTCCACTAAATTACCAGTTGCCAAAGTTTTGCACAAAAATGTTTCATCACACAGCTTGGAAGGTGGACGCTCTATCATTCAGTTGGAACAATCTGCATGTATATGCCTTTCCACCTCTGCCTCTTCTTCCCAAGGTACTCTTGAAGGCCAGACAAGACAAGCCAACCATGATTTTGATAGCACCGGATTGGCCTCGACAACACTGGTACCCACTACTGAGGAGCTTAGTACGAGAACCTCCATGGCCTCTGCCTCTGATTCCGCATCTCTTGTCACAAGAGGACAGTCACTTCCTCAATGCCAAGATTCAGTCTCTACATCTAACAGCCTGGCATATTCTGTTTTAGACTCTGGAGGGTCTCAGCTTCCACAACAAGTTTTGAATGTTATTTTGGAGGCCAGGAGGCCTAGTACCAGGAAAGTTTACACTGATAAATGGAGGAGATTTTTATTTGGAGCAAAGGAAAGGACTTTGATGTCTCCAAACCTGATTTAAGTGTTGCTCTTCAATATCTTACTGAGTTATTGGACAGGGGTTTGTCTTTCTCCTCAATAAAGGTCCATGCTGCAGCCATTTCTGCTCACTATGATTGTGACCCTCCTTTATTCTCTCATCCTTGGTTTAAGCAATTTCTTAGAGGGGCAAAGAATATAAGACCCCCACGTAGAGCTCCTACTCCTGCTTGGGATCTCAATTTTGTGTTGGAAAAACTTACTCTACAACCTTTTGAGCCTGCAGCTACTGCCGAGTTAAAGTATTTGTCATGGAAAACTGCTTTTTGTTGGCCATTACCTCTGCAAGAAGGGTTTCTGAATTACAGGCCCTCATGGCAGTGGAGCCTTTCCTGATTTTTCATAAGGATAGGGTATCTTTGCGTACTAATCCTTCCTTTATGCCTAAGGTGGTTTCTAGTGTGGCCTTAGATCAAACTATTCATTTGCCTACTTTTTATGCAAACCCCCAAAATAAAGGGGAGAAAATTTTGCATACTTTGGATATTCACAGGCAGTTGCGTTATTATTTGAGCAGAACCAAGGAGTTCAGACAGTCTCAGCAATTGTTTGTTTCTTTTGCTTTGGGTTCACAGGGTAAACCTGTTTCAAAACAAACTATTTCTAAATGGATTGGGTTTTGTATTTCCTTCTGTTATTCCCATCATGGTAAGTAGGTTCCTGCTGGAATCAGGCCTCATTCCACTAGGGCTACTGCTACTTCTACGGCCTTTCTAAGGGGGGTAGCTACAAAAGACATTTTGGAGGCAGCTACTTGGAGTTCAGTGCATACCTTTTCTAAACATTACCACCTTCCTCTTTATTCTAAGTCTAGGGCTGGATTGGCCACTGCAATTTTACAGGGCATTTTAGCGGCCCCTAATGCTTTATGATTTTTACCATCCTCCCTTTCCCGTTGCTTTGGGATTCTACCCATAAGTAAGGACTGCAGCAATGTGAGATGAAGAACATAGTACAGTTTTGTACCTACCATAAATGTAGATGTTCGAAGATCCACATTGCTGCAGTCCAATTTACCCTCCCTCCTTCCCCACTGTAGTTAGACTTGGTGCTATGCTTTAGGTGATGGTTGTTGTTGGGCATGTTTTTGGGAGGTATTCTGTTTTTGGCTGTGGCCTTTCTGGGTTGGCCTTCTGACATCTGGGGCAAGAAAAGACTGAGGATATGACGTCGGTCATGCGCCTTTATACCCTGACGCTCTGATGTCAGATCTAGGCGCCCATGACCGACGTCAGCCTAATACTTTGGTATTAGGGCCGACCGAGGACAGCGGACTACCCATAAGTAAGGACTGCAGCAATGTGGATCTTCGAACATCTACATTTATGGTAGGTACAAAACTGTACTTTATCAGTAGCACAGAGATGGCATTATTTTATTTTACTTTGTTTACTCAAACATTTATTTTGCAGCACTGTTGCCAGGGACTAGTGGAATATATGGTTAGTGGCCTGTGTTTTGATTTTGTTTCTAGCCTTGGTCTTTGATTTTAGAATGCCAGCCGCATGCAGTTGGTTATTCTGCTGTCTTAATCTAAGTATGCGATTAGGGTGAACTCACTTTTTCTAAGTTAGCAAATATAATTGCTAGCAGCCTGTAGTGAGAATAACTATCTTATCTTTTACTTCTAATTCAGGTTCCTGCCACTTGGCAGCTTGTAATTTGCCTGCTGGGCATTTAGCCCTTGTAGAATCTCAATGGTAGATTGTTTATTCAGGGGTATGTAATATTCCAGAGAGAGGTAGAAGTTTTCAGTTGTAAAGGAGCAGTGGGTAATAGGAGCCATATTAATGCAAATGAATTTCTGACTGCAGCAACAATCATCTCAGGCAAACTTCATCAATGCACAACACAAGTGTTTTAATAAAGGTAGTCTAGTTTTTAAATAAGAAACACTGTAGTATTTGTTTGCTCTTAGGCAAATACCTTTTCTGAGTTTTTTATCTTGGGACCAGAAGTGGTTTATCCCTCCAAAACACCAGAAAAACCCCAGAAAAAAATGTCTCAGTCATAGCTTAATACAAGCTGCCACATCAAATAACTTTGTTTCTGAACCATTCCCTGTGCACATGGAAATGCATGTTAATTTGTAATAGTGTATGCATTACATTAGTGTTATGGCTTTGGCTTGGATCTACACAAATGGCTACATGAGCTATCTAGGGTCCTTACCTACTTATTTAAAGCCTTTGGGCACTTACTGTAAAACTCCTCCACAGAAAACAGTTTATGGAAATCATGAGATAAAACCTTTCTTCACACGACTGAGTGAATTGATACCATATTTCGTCCTTTATGCTACCTCCATTCCCACTCATGCCCTACATCATTTCATTCATAATTGCCAAAGTCCACTAATACCTACAGCTAGATAGTAGAAAGCAGAGTTCTAATGTATTGTACATAAACCCACCAAACACTTTCCATAACTCCCAAGTACCACATTAACACCTACAGCACCAATATCTTGCTAGACTGTACTATATAATATATAGTCTATTTCAAAATTATTATATTTTTACTAATATAGCATATGGATTTACTATAGGTTCATAGGTACTTACTAGGTCGTTGCTCTATGAGTATCTTAAAAAGCCTAGCCTTGCATTCCATTAACCATTTGAAATGTTGGGACCTGCTAGAGTGACTCCAGAAACACAGAGATTGAATGGCTGCAAAAGCAGGCTTACATATATGAAGTCTAAGATGACCATTTCCCAGAATGTTTCCTTTTCTCAGAGGTAGGGGGATCTCAGAGTTGGTTTATATAAGTTTGAGTGGTGTGGGGGAGGGGGGTGCAGGGGGCTTGACCCTCTGCAAAAAAAGAAGTTTAAATGGGATGAGTGATGTTCAAGATTTTACTTTCTCCTGTAGTTTTGAACATTTTTTTTGGCCCATCTGCACTCTGCATTATGAATGCTGACATTTCAGTAGCAGTCCTACATTCCCATGGTAATTATTAGGCCTTATGTTTTGCAGTATGAATTTCATAAGATAGGCCAAATGAGTATATGTTTGAGTAATTACATATTTCCCCTATCTGTGAGGTCCACTGGCACTATTCTGGGAATGAATTTGCGGTTACCCATCCATTTGTCCAAGTTATGTTTAAATAGAGTAACAGAAGTACTCTACTTTATGTCAAGAGAAAGATAGTTTCGTAAAAGTAGTATTCTCTGTGAAGCATCTGTATCCCTCTAGCATGTTCTGTTAATCTTGCAGTAGAGACTGAAGTCCTTTGAGTGGGTGTTTCTAATAATAGTGGACTTGAAAATGTGTAATGGGTCTGACAGAGCAGAATCTGTTGAGGGTCTATACTTGAGACAGAGTTATCCTCTCTGAGGGTCTATACATGAGGCGGAAGTAATCTTTCAGTAGGCCTGTATGATACTGATAAGCGACAAGGCTTTGAGATGGTCTGTATAGTTCTTATGATTTAGTCTGTTAATTATTTTAGTGAGGAAACACAGCCATTCCAACTGTGACAAGTGCTTGGACAGGCACATACTGAAAGGGGCATTATATTACATGATTAAGCTAATGAGTGGCGAGCACAGTGACACAGAAACATTCCTATATCTGTATGCAATATCTTTAAATAATGTAATGAAAAAGGATTTCCTTGCAAATGTGGGTACTTGGTGATCAACGGACAGTTCATTATCAACATAGGTTCCCAGATCTCTAACTATGAACACAGTCATCAGGGGAGTATTATCAGTGTGATAATTAGGAAAAGGAGTCATTCTTGCTGAAGGATACAATTATATATTTCTTAGTTTAAGGCTGTGGTATGGGCACCAACTACTTGTTTGGGAAAGGCTTTCTTGTAGGATCCTGGTGTCCTCTGAGGGGTTTATGATGGCACCAAGTTTGCAGTCATCTGCACACTTGGTCAGTCACAAACCCTTAACATTAGCATTGACCTCTGAGAAATAAATGCCAAAATGAAATGGCCCAAGTACTGAACCCTGGGCCACTCCACTAATGACAAGTTTTCTGGAGGAGGTAGAGTCACCTGCCCTTACTTCCTGTGTTCTGTTTGTGAGCCAGTGTACTCTCCAGTGAGTTACACAGGATTAACGTCTAGCTGTGGGAGTCTATCTATGATGCCCGAGTGTAGAATGGTGTTGAATGTCTTTGCAAGGTCCAGATAAGTAGTATGCATTGATTTAGCATCATTAATTGTCCTGGAGACTTTTTCAATGAAGTTAACCAGGTTAAGCAGGAACGAACTGCCCTTAACAGCTATGAAGTGGGTAGCACTGAGAGTCTGCAGGTCAACTGAATCCCTTCTTATTAGTTCCATTGTGCTCCTTTCCATAGCCTTTCAGTTGAGGCTGGTCAGGCTTATGGGTTTGTAATTACTTGTGTACAATGTAGCTCTACTTTTGTGCAAGGGAATAACTGTTGCTGTCCTCCATTAATCCAGCACAAGGCCTTTTGAAGCTAATGTTGACTAGCCTGTGTAGGAGTCTGACAATTCATTGTTCACGCTAGGTAGTAGGCAGCCTGGTATGTTATCTGGTGCATAGACTGTGTTCTTGGCCTTATATAGTGTTATGAGAACATGTTCTTTTACACCTTTATTAAATTATTACTTAACACATAGGTACACGTCCATCAATAGAAAAGAAAACAAACCATATTAACATTTTTCATTTATATGCATTATACGTGACGTGTATGTTTTCTTTCTTTACAACTCATTTAGTCCAGTGTTGCATAAATTGTTCATTTTCTGCCTTCCCTTAAACCTCACTCCTCCTGAACATTATTTTGCATGTGTTGTTCCTACAAATTCCATTTATTGTTGTGTAATTCACTCCTTCCCTTTTCTAAAGTTTCCATTTGCAGTTTTTTCATCTCTTTTACAATATTCAGTACTTCAAATATAGTTGGTTTAGAGTTTGGTTTCCATTTTCTAGTAATTACTTTTTGACAGCCAATAAAATTAAATGTAAGAAGGTCTTACTTATGTCTAGGCAATATAGATGTTGTGTCCCAGCTGAAATGTATCATGTCCTTAGTTACAGCCATTTGCTTCCTCAATATGTCTGACGGAGTATCCTGTAGAGAATTTTTTTAAAATTTGCCAGCTCATTATACTCCCAGAAAACATATTCCCAGTTGCTTCTTTCTTCCCTTTCACATCTCCAGCATTGGTTATATACCTTTGGAAAAATTATTTGAACTCTGCTTGGGGTATACAAATACCTATGCAAAAACTTCCAACCAAAAAACATAAATCTTCTGGACTGTGTTGCATACTTGGGGGGGGGGGGGGGGGGGGCATACATAAGTCCTCACCTTGTTCCCTTGTAAATTACTGTTCTAGTCTCTGTAACAAATCTTTTCTAACCTCCTCTGATTGAGTCTTATAGTTATGCAGTATTTTATATTCCCTGCTAATTATCCCCTTTTCATAGTACTGTTCTAGATTCAAATAAAAAACCTTGCCAGAGTAGGTCTTTCACTTAGTTACTTCCCTATCCCTTCTGCTTTGCCTTTAATCTGATATCAATCCCTGGTATAGAAGACAGTCGCTAACTTGCAGTCCAGACTTCTTCTTTGCCTCATCCCATTCTATTAACATTCCCTCCCTAATTATTTGCTCCCAGTACCTTGGTACTTTTGCCAGTTTTCTCCAGTAAATTCCAACCCACTCTTGCCTTTGTTCTGCATCCCTAATTGCAGTCATCCCTACTGTCAAAATTTCCTTTCTGCATTCCTGTGTTGGCTTGGCTCTTAAAATACTGTCTGCAACTTAATGAATGTAAACTGTATGGTTCTTGTTATTCTCCTCAAGGGTCTGCATACAAATTCCCACTTTCTCTGTATTTCTTGAATCCCCCCTTCATCATCATCATAATTCCTTTACACTTCAAATTATAATCTTCTGTGTCTGTTATATATGTGAGCCTTAACTGCACAGCTCTAAAATTTCCCTTCAAATCAGGTAGCGTTCTTTTGGGAGGATCAACTGTATTGTCTACAGTTTTTGCTGTGGTTGACAAAAGTATGCCTTACCTATGTATAAAACTACTGGGACTGAAAACCTTTTCACTGCTTGTATCTTATTATCCATACTGATAAACAAGAGCTTCCAGTCTCTCTTTTTTTGTCTTTTTATTCTGTACTGCTAAATATATCATCTTCATTGTGCCCCCATAAATATAGGAATTGCTGAACCAGTTTTTGTATGGGTACATAATTTATGGTTAAAGCCTTTGTTTTATCTTCATTAATTTTATGTCCATATAAGATTTAAAACTGTCTCAAAATGTCCCACAACATCAGCATGTCATTCTCTGTATTTATCACGTATAAAGTGATATCATCTAAAATAAAGCCAACTTTTCTTAATTACCATACTAGTTATATCCTTAAATTTCTGAGTTCCTTATTTTCTTTGCCAGTTGCTCTAAATATAAACCAAATAGCAAGGGGGAGGGGGATACCCCTGTTTGGTTCCTTTGTTGAAACACACTTATTGGGGGGGGACCCTCCCACTTCAGTTCTTGCCTTCAGATCCTTATATGCACTCACAAGCCTTATTATTGAATCAGGGGAATGCAAATGCTTCCACAGCCCTAGTTATAAAATCCCACCTTACTCTGCCAAATGCTTTCTCTGCATCAAGACCCACTAACAACAGTAATATTTTCTTGCATTCTCCTTCCCACTGGATCATCATTGTTCTATTAATGTTGTCAAATGTGTGTCCCCCACACATAAATCCACATAGATCCATATTGTTCAGAATAACACTTTTGCTATTCTTTAGGTAGTATAGACATAAACTGTTTATAGTCACAGTTTGAAATGAGTCTGTATGAAGCTGGGTCTGATGGGGCTTTACCCTATTTGGGTAATACAGCTACCACAGCTTTCTTCCAAGATGCTGTTGCTTCCCCTCCATTTAAAATACTGTTGAACAAAATCCCCTAAAACTTTATCACTTTCTACCCTCTTAAATTCCACACTTCCACAGGAACATCATTTGCTCCTAGACACTTCCCTGCAGGTTAATTATACATCATTGTTTTTATTTCATCCCCTCCTGTATTAACTGTTACTTGTAGAGCCTCATCTTCCACTAACCTTAGCCTCATTAAGTCTTCCATAAATATTTCCATTTGTACTCTTTTTCTTGGTTTCCATTATTCCTCTGCTTTATACAAATTTTTCTTGATCTTTCCGAATTTGTCTAATACTTGTAAGATATCTCCGGTTATTTTTCTTGTCAAAGGCTCCCTCAGTTTGGCAGCAAATCTTTCTATTTTCTGTTGCCTAAGTTGTCATGCTAAAGTTTTTTGTGCTTTGGAGCTGGTATCAAAAAATAGCTGCTTAGCAGCAGTCTTTTTAGTATCATGCATATTATCTAAATACTCCCTTATTTTGGACTCCACTGTTGCTCTTCCTCTTGTTCTGCATGATTCCCCTCATTCTGCAATACTTTAATCTTTGTCAGCTCCTGTAAATAATTTGTTACTTCTTAATCATATCTCCCTCTGTTTTCTTTCTGCCCTGTTTTTCAACTCTTGTTTTCATGTTTTCTGACTCACTAGCTATCCCTTCTGAAGAATTGTTTTAAAAGAAACATCTTTATTGAGTTATCACTTATGACATAGGCAGCCATACATTTATATAAATGAAATAAAACCATATAGGCATATTTTAAGTTGCAAGCATAATACATTACTTATAATCTTATATAGTCATTGTCATTCAAACATTACATAGCTTGTTAAATTTCTGCCTTCCCTTAAAACTCATTTCTCTTCCAAAACATTATTATCCATGCATTGTTCCCACAATTCCCATTTTTATATAATTTTGTAAAGATCCCACTTCCAGTTCTTTTGTTTCTGTTACTATATTCACTACTTCTAGTATGGTCGGTCTAGACTTTGATTTCTACTTTCTAGTAAGAGTTTTTTGGCATGCCCCCAGAATTAAACTCAGCAATGCCTTACTGTATCTAGGCAATTCTAATTCTGTATCATAGCTCAAAAAAAATCCTTACTCTCATAAAAAATGTTCTCAATTACCTCTTTCTTCCTCATCACACCTCCATCATTTGTAGTCTATCTGAGGAAAAATTCTTTGGAGTCTGCTTGGGGTATAAAAATAGCCATGTAGACACTTCCAAGCAAAGATTCTAAATGTTCTTGACTTTGTTGAATATTTGGGAGTCATACATATATCCTCCCATTGTTTATTTGTGAATTGCTTATCCAGTCTTCATTTCTTTCTAACCTCCTCTGATTGATTTTTATAATTTATCATGCAATACCTTCTGAAGAAATGTTTATCTTCTCTATTAATCCTAAAATAATTTCTACTACACATTCCTTGAATTCATCTATTTTTAACAGGTAGGTGGGAAAGTGACAGTGCCTAATTTTTACTTCATTATCCTGTATGTTTATCTTAGTTGTGATTGTTAAATTGAATTATCAGCAGGTTACACAAACTGAAATAATGTACAACTGTGTATTCGTATATTGAAAGGTTTATTGAAACAAGCTGACCAAACACTACTGTTAAAATTATAACATTTTCTTTATAACACAGATCATGTCAGATACACTGCAATTCCTCAGTTGATTCAAATTACAAAATGTCCACCAGGTACAGTCACTTGAATCTAGTTTCAAATTTCATCCTTGATGAAACATTCTTTTCCTGTATTGAAGTATTCTTTGTCTGCATCCTTATCTCATGCAGAGAAAACCATATCTCAACAGGCCAAAATGTTCTTTCATTGCTTGGATAGTCTGTAACTTTTCTGCTGTGTTAGCCATTTCCCTTTACCAGGTTTATTCACTTGAATATCTGTAAACATTCAACTGTTTGTGATATTTCAACAAACCTCGATTGTCAATACCATTTGTTTCAAAAACATTCAGAAGTATAATAGTTGTTGTTTCACGCAAGCACATTCTGTTAAGCTAATCATATTTGTTTACTGCATATTTCTTTTCTGTACTTGCAGATGCTGTGTTGTAAAAATATCACACTGTTACTATGATAAAAAGCAGTTTTACTAAACCTCTGTTACTGTGAAGAAAAAACAGTTCTACCAAATTATATATATTTTTCTATCAAATACATGTTATTACTATGAGGGAAGCCAGTTTTACTTTATATAAATCTATCAGTTATTGGTATACAATCTGAAATAGTTTATTGGATGTGTCAGTTTTAAGTTAAATGAATATGCTTCTGTGAAATGGAAATTCTGTCCAGTCTAGCCCAGTTATTGTACCTTCAGAATAATATGTAAGTTCTGTCTGGGGTCCTACGACTGAATTCACATCTTCGGCGCCAAATATTTTCATTAATTTTTTCAGAAATGTACCCTCTTTTGTTATATTTTCCCTTCTAACTCCCCTTGAGACATCCAAGTTCCATTCTCCACCTACAAGTAATATTCCCTGCTGAAAATTGATTGTTTCTCCCAAATTTTTCTTACGCTCCATAACAGCAGTTTTTGGTGGAATGTAAGTACATGCCAACAAAATCCTCCTCCCTTGCCAGTAGCTCCTTACCACTACAAATCTACCATTATTGTCTTTTTTCCTCTCTTGTATCAGTATTGGATCCCCTGTAACGATCATTATTATTATTCCCCTTTTCCTTTGCCGTGATATTCTGCTGAATGTACATCCTGAAATCCTTTCTTTATTGAATTCACATGCTCATTTCTTTCCGAATGTATGTTCTACAGCATTGTTATTTGCAGTCTGCATTTATTAATATAATTTAGTCCTGTTTCCTTTTTGTCTGCACCTGTAAGGCCATTTACATTCCAAGATAGCATGGCTAGAGTAGCATTTATATTAAAAAGCTATTGTTCCCATGTATTATACATGAAAGTACTTTGGATATGTATTTCCAGCTTTTCTCTTTAATGCACACACTGTTCGGCAAACTAATCTTTTATGCAGCTGTTTCTTTTCATTTCCTTTATGAACCTATGTCATATTTTTGAAGAATTGCCTTGAGAGCTTGTTTTGGTGAGATGTGTAGATGTCTGCTTGTAGACTGGCTGTGTCCTGTTGGACCATAAACTCTGTGCAGTGCTAGACATTGTTTCTGATATTTATAGAATAGTTCAAGCCAAGTAGGAATTGTTGTTATCTTTTGCTTAGGTGAATATTTTTACGTCATATCTGGCTTTGGTTGAGTTCATCAATATCCAGTGTTCCTCATGTAGTTTATTAAGAGCATTTTTGGCTTCTTGAGAGTTCATTGTATTTTTCCTGAGCAATGCGTTTTTTTTTTTTCATTTTATCATTTTATTATAGAGACTGTTTATATTTGGAAGCTAAGCTCACACACTAAATACACACTTGTGGAAATAAAACACAAGATTTATTGAGTAAGTTTAAATCTGATCTGCTGTTTTATTTCCACGAGTGAGTATCCACTGTGTAGACTTGGCTTTGGTTTGGGTTTTAATTCACGCAATTGGAAGTACTTGATTTTTTGGTTTCCTTTTTGTATTAGAGTGCCACCATATGGGTTTATTTTGGAATTCGGTGTTCTGTTTATTTCTGATGAGGACATATGTATTTATGCAAATGTTTGCATGTGCATAGAACTTGGCAGGATTCCACATAAGCAGTGGGATCGGCAAGGTGAAAGGTCCTTTTTTGAATGTAATCAGGTCATTACTCAGTTTTAGTAGATTAGCCTTCTTATAGTCTGTAAATGCTGACATATTGGAGGATGCTTCAAGCTTCAGTCTTAAGGTGAATGTAACTAACTTGAGGTCAGATCTGACCAGGGAGGAGGTTACAGTAGGTAGGGAGTTTGTATTTATGAAGTCCAGAAATCTCCTGCCATACAGTGTTTGAGGATATAGAAGTCTCCCAGTTTATGGTGGGATAGTTAAAACCTCCTAGAAGAATGGTGTTTGGCTTACTACAGAGGGGCTCCATACTAGTTAGCTAGGAAGTGCAAGCCAAGAGGTACATAGAGAGGTCATGCAGTTAACTATGATGTGTTACAGGGTTTTGTTTATAGCATCGTGGATGTGGAGGAGTTCCAAGTTGTTCTCTTATCTAACTAGTCTACATGTGAGATGGCTTTTTAAGTATATTGAGACGCCACCACCTTTAGCACTTATATCTAATGCAGCAGGCCAATATGAGTGATATATATTGAAGCCTTCCACTGACTGGGTGCTTTGAATGGCTTTGAACCAGGTATCTGTGCTGTATATATCTGTGTTTTCCAGCATGTTTGCAATTTGTGGATTTTTTTGTTCATTACGTCTCCTGGCATTGAGCAAAATACCTTAAAGTTGTTCTGATTTTGTTTTGTTATGTAGGAAACTTTAGAAAACTGTTGTTGTGTCTTTCGACTTTTCCGGTTAGGGGTCGCCACAGCGGAACTCCGGTCCGCTAATGATTGGTAGTTGATTTTTACGTGCCGAGTTACCAGCCCTGACGCACAACCTTCAATGAAGGTACGCCCATTCACGCATGTCTCCACGCAGAAGATGCTCTAGCTGAAAATCGAACTGGACAGCGTCTTTACTGTGAGGCGACAACGCTACCGCAGTGCCACCACTGTGCGGGTCAAGCTTTAGAAAACTGTAATTGCTTAAAAAAGGCACTAATGGGATGGACAAGGTTTTAGCCAGTGTACAGAAGTCTTGCTGAAACCGTGGTGGTACAGCGGTAGTGTTGTTGCCTCACAGCAAGAGGTTCTCCTGTTTGATTCTCGGCTGGAGTGCCTTCTGTGTGGAGTCTGCATGTCCTCCCCGCGGCCGAGTGGCTTCCGAAAGACATGCATGAATGGGCGTGCCTTTGCTGAAGGTTGGGCTTCGGGCTGGCAACTCAAAAATCGACTGCCAATCATTAGCGGACCGGAGTTCCACTGTGGCGACCCCTAACCGGGAAAAGCCAAAAAGACAAACAACAACAACAGAAGTCTTGCTGGGAAGAGATGCAGACCATCCCTGGCAAACCAGTTTAGAAGTTTGGACTGTCTATCATCTCTTTCCAGGCTTTATATATATATATATATATATATATATATATATATATATATATATATATATATATATAGTAACCCCCTTTTAAGAATGACACCATAATCTAAATCTAAGAAGGCTAAGTTCATACTTGTCTCAGGCACATATTCTGAGGGCTCCATCATGTTTCTTTTCATATACTCCAGGGAGATGCATGTCAAGTCATTTACACCTAGTTGTACATTGATTGTGTTATATGTGCATTTGTAGTGCTTGTGTGATGCGGCAAATCCTGGAATCTGATAGGTAACTGACCATTACCCTCTTTTTGCACAGCCTGGTTAGTGGTGTAACGTTGTTGTTGTTGTGAGTCACCCATAGCAAAGATGTTGGTATGTGTGGTCATTTGCCTTAAAGGGTCTTTAAATCATCTGTCATCTGCGTGACTGCTATTTGTATGTTTCATGGTAAGTGCTGTCTGTGATCACTTTTCAAGACCCTCAGCACATGTAGGTGTTTGTGTTTGTTCTGAGGTGTTTGATCTTGGTTTAGTGTTATGTAGGTGTTTGTGTTTGTTCTGAGGTGTTTGATCTTGGTTTAGTGTTGTGTTGAGCTGACAACCTGCTTGTTATTTATAGTGGCTTTGTATGAGAGCTTTGCTTCCAGTAACATTATTTAACTTCATCTCTCACACACTGGGCAGCTTGTTTAAGTAGCAGGTAGTTCTCAGTGAACATGAACATCAAATGTACCCTTTTTAGCTGCAACTTTTATAAAATATTCTATAATACTGTTTTTGTTATTTTATCCATTCATTCACATCATCTCTGTGTGTAGTTAGGGCAGAAACTAGAAAGCTGTATTTGTGCATTAAACTTTTAAAAGTTTGTGTGCTTTATAGTCATTTGTGTGCTTTATAGTCAGAAAGCACTTCTAGTTAGCACAACTAATATCTAACAGTATAACATCCAAATCAAGAGTCATCATCCCACTTTGCGCAGCTGTGTTTAGGCCAGTAGTGTACCCCCCACCCAAAGCATATGTCGATCCAGACACATCAAGCAATAGAAAGGCCCCTGAGGTTTTTAACAAAGAAGGTTACTGGCCTAGAGTCCCTGGACTGCCATTAGGGATTCAGCCCTCCTTGACGTCTTGCATCTGTACCCGACCAACAGCTCCACAAATACCAGAACTGAGAAATTAAATCTCCACCAACATATAAACAAAACTTCCCTGAAGGATACATTTATTATCCAGAATTTATCCTATCTCTGTAGTAAATGGACCTTAAATGTCAAACAAAGTGACACTCTTGCCTTCTTCAACCTAGATAACTGGATGAATATCCACAAATTCATCCCTGGCGAAACCTTCGTTGCCCTATTAGATATGTGAGGCACAACTTGATGGTGGGTATTAACAACGTACAGATGATCTCTGGACTCACTAGTGTTGTAATTCCTGTTATCATGTGATCCTAATGACAGCTGTCATAAGGTGGGTCAACATACAGTATGAAGCTGAATGCTTAACTTACCCCAGAAGTTAAGTTATTGTACAGTTACCTGCAGCCACAAAGTCCCTTACTGCTGTTATACAGGAGATAATTTCTAATAATTATGATATGCATTCTTGTTGTCAGAGCTAGATAAGGTGATATTACTGTGAAGTATATACACTGCCGGTGGGCCGGTAATCTATCCAGTGTCATGAATTTTCACAACCATTTTAAAATTCTTAGTGGTGAGTTGCTGGTAACATACCATTTTACTATCCTTCTTTTAATCTTTAAATATGGTTGTGTGACATTGATTTATCGGAGGCGTTCTGTCCACACTGTAGGTTTTCTGTATTAGGAATTCATGCTTTTACTCTCCAAAGTATAAACTTAAACATCCTGATTTTCCATTAAAACATTTGAAGATGACTTGCATTTTGATTGCATTTACCTCTTATTTCTCTACTTTGAGGGCCCACCCTTCTCTGTACCCCATATTGTTTCATTGATAGACAGGGGGATGGGTGTGGCTGGTGCAGTCAATTTTTTTTATACATCATTTACCCTCCCTGTTTGAATACTTTCTGTACATAATGCCACAGAAGGCATTATGAATTCTACATTATAAAGCAGGAATTTTACGTCATAAAAAATGTGCCTAACTTCTATGCTGATATGGCTATGTATAGATAGGGTTCCCATTCAGAAGCCTGAAACATCATAAGCCTGAAAATCAAAATCCTGAAACCAAAAGCCTGAAAATTCAGAATCCTGAAAACTCAAAATCCTGAAACTCAAAATCCTGAAAACACAAAATAGACATACTGATGTCATTGTGGCTTTGCTATTGTTAGCCCTGTGGTGTTAGGTCATGCGTTGGGGTCAGGTAAGTGTGCGGTTGGTTTTATTTTAGGGTTAGGCGGTTTAAGTGAGTTAGGGTTAGGCGCAGGTTAGGCATGTATGCAATAGTGACAAATATTGGGGTTAGGGCGGTTTAAGTGAGTTAGGTTTAGGGCGCGGGTCAGGTGAGTGTGCGATAGTGACGGACCTTAGGGTTAGGGTTAGGGTCAGGGTCAGTTGGTAGATATTAGTGTCTTTATAGTGACATATTAGCATTATTTGTGTTTTCAGGATTTTGAGTTTCAGGATTTTGGTCTTTCAGGATTTTGGGCTTTCAGGATTTTGAGTTTTCAGGATTCTGAATTTTCAGGCTTTTGGTTTCAGGATTTTGATTTTCAGGCTTATGATGTTTCAGGCTTCTGAATGGGAACCATAGATAGATATACAGGATGGGGATTACATATTTGACAAAAGCTACATTGTACATGTGCTTTCTTTTTCTTGTGTTTTTTTTAACTATGTAGTTTTTTCTTCATTGAGTATAGCATGGAAATAGTTAATAAATTTGGAAGAAACCTAAGGATAGGTAATAAACTAATGTTGTGAAGCTGCATCTTTTACACCACTAAAGGGATGTAAGCAGCAGATTGAGAAATCATTGTACACTATCATAAATTTCCTTTCCTGCAAGTTAAGACCACATTTTAAGCATTAAGAGTCAGGGAAGTAAGACTTGATCCAGTCTTGAAATTTACTCTTTCAGCATTGGCTGTGGCTAAACTGGCCCTGCATGGTACTAGTTCACTTGTTTGGTTACAGAGTAACTTAAGCCACCTCACAAACACCAATAACTGACCTAGTTGCCTGAACTGTCTGCTGTATGTGATTCATAGTTGGATGAAGGATTAGATGTACTGTTCACAATTTATAGCTGTCAACTCTGTACCCACAAAGTGATTGAAATGGTTTCATGTGACTTTTTTTTACTGATCCAGAGTTCCTCAGGAATAAAATACTGCCATGTAGTCTGGGTGATTTGATTTCTTCTGCTTGTTCTTAAGATTGCTAGTGCAGCAAGGGGGCTGACATGTTCTTGTTGCTTTGTTCACATTACTAGGTATCAGGATGAACTGTGACAAGGCCAAAAAAAGTCCCAAAACTGAAAGATGTTAAAAAAATGCAACTCAGTTCTTCACCACCAAAAACTTTAATTAAGCGCTTTTTTGTCTCTGGTAGTCACAAGACTTCATCAGAATAATTAAACAACAAAAATTCCCACATAAATACCATGCTTAATTGTATAATTAAATAATTAATTATTATTAGTATAGCAATTCAAGCAATATATTAGTTACTAGATATTCAGACAAAGGAATTGTTAAATGTGGTTGCTGTTCCTCTTGCAGATATATTCTAGAAGACAAATGTGTAAGTATACCCAATAGGACAAAACCAGTAATTTTCAAACAAGGAAATTGTGCAACAAAAGGTTTGATATACCTTGCAGTGTGTGACTTTTGCAAATATTTTTATGTCGGGAAAACTGTAAGGCAGTTGAGAAAAACGTATTTACGAACACATGTATGCCATCTCTCAAAAAAATGTTAATAATGCTTTATGCAGGCATTCCACCAGATGCCTTGGTTTTAGAAGATTTAGATTTGGCATACTTAAAGTAGTGCAAAAATCTTTAAGAGGTGGGTGGTGGGAACTTAATGTTGAACTATGTGAATTAAAATGGCAATTTTTACTGAATTCTATGTTTGAACCTGGTTTGAATTAAACTCTTTCCTTAGCACCAATTATAAAGTGGAGAGCATTGACCAGATGATTTTATAGTTAAAATTAGACCTTTAATTTGTTCCTGTGTTTTTAACAAATGTTAGATCATGTGATTAATTATTTAATTATACAATTAAACATGGTATTTATGTGGGAATGTTTGTTTAATTATTCTGATGAAGTCTTGGGACTAGCCGAGACGAAAGCGTTAAAGTTTTTGGTGGTGAAGAACTGAGTTGCATTTTTTTAACATCTTTCAGTTTTTGGACTTTTTTGGCTTTGTCACAGTTCATCCCGGATACCTAGTACGAGTTTCCAAGTTTCAGGACTGAATTTTTCACCTAATTTTTTGGGATTCTTCACATTACTAACTGTAGCTGGGGAGTTGCACTGGCAGCTTAGAAAGGCAACTGCTTGACTTTAAGGTACCGCTGGATAGCTAAATTCCACTACGGCATTCAAACCCCCTTTTCTTGAGCTCCTGATGCTTCTCCCTCTCCTGTTCCTTCAGATCCTCACTGCAAGGTGCTGAAATCCTGATTATGCATAGCTTGGAACAAAACATGTTTGGCAGTGGCACATTGTTTGCAAGATAGTTTTCTTATCTTTGCTAGATATGTCCCTTTTAGTGACATTTGTTACAAATTTATAATGACAATGTAAACTTGCAGTTAAAAGTTATGTATTTTAGAATTCATTATTACATTCTTCTTTGTGTTTCTGGCATTAACTTCAGTTTTATATATATTTTATTTGGAGTGGAGCTAAATGAGTGAGTCAGTCAAGAAGTAGTCAGCATGTGGGTTCTGCATATTGGTGTTGCGAAGCTCCTGGTTTATGAGATCATCATTAATAAAAGAGTGCTGTACTGTTTCTGTGATGTAAATTACCACAAATTAAGAATTCATTCCAAATAAAGCTGTTCTAAATTAGCAGCAAATGTCAGCCACAGAAATGGCCGATAAACCGTAACCGGCATAACAAGCAGTTTTGATTCTGTTTGCCTCGTATATCAGCACTTGTATTTATGAAGTACACTACGCTCTGAGGTTTTGGATGATGACCATTTTTAAAGGAATTGTATTGTCTGTAAGTCTAAAAATGCAGTTATCAGAAAGGCTCACGCAGAAATCTTTTTAGTGCAGCTTTAGTTTTTTTTCTTTTTCTGTCTCCTTTTTGTCTTAGTTGTTGACTCTTCATCCATTTTCTACCTGAATTGCTGCATAAGGATGGAATATTTGACAGCATTAAAACAACTGTATGGTCTAAAATGCCTGTTTTTTTTTTTTTTTCATTTTCCTTTCCATTAAAACATGTTCCCACTTGATCTCTGGCACCTTCACCAACTGCTTTCAGGGTACCATTCTCACATGCCAAAATACCTCTTGTTTTCCAGTTAATATTAATGTATGCTTGCATAATCCCCACATACTTGTTTTTCAAGCTTGCTTGACTCCCCCAGGATTTCCACATGCCTGATTTCTCCAACATGCTAGCCAGCTCGGAATCCAACATGTATGAGGTCACAGCCTGCTTGTCAGATAACATAACTGCATCATTGCATTTCCCATGCTGCTTGTCAGGTAACACTCCTGTGTGCTTGCATCCTCAGCTTGTTTGCTAAGAGTCTTGCATTACTATTTCACCAGCTTATTTGGATCATTTCTTCCTGCATCTGTCCTCAACTTGCCTACCAGATAAAGATTTAACGTTAGAGAGAAAAAAGTAAAAAATACAGACCCACTGCTGCTGAAAGCCGTCTTAGTGCTTCAGCAAAAACACCCTGACAGAGAAGTATAAAAAAGAGAAAATTATTATGCTACAAATAGAACCATCAATGAAGTTCCAACCAATAGGATTCAGTTAACAGTTAGAAAGATTTCGTTTAAAGCAGTAAGTATTCAAAAGCCATATCATACTGCCAAACATTTTAGTGCTGCATATTTTCTTAATAATCAGAAAGATATCAACATATTATAATAATACAGTGCATGGAGCATTCTGATTACTCTCCAGAAATAGTTAAATTACATCCTGGTTCAGAGCTGCTGTAGCTCGAGGCCCGTCTTTAACAAATGCTTGGGCCCTACATGCTGGTAACATTGAATCTGGCACAAAAAGAAGACACTGCCGACCAGTAAACAGCATCAGGACATAAAATTGATTTGTTTCAACTCCCGTTTCTGCCTACTGTCTGCTGTATTACAGTTACTATTTTTATTCAGACTGCTGCTCTTACACAGGAAATATGTAAAACATCAATCACTTCCCCTCTGATTTAATAGCAGAAGACATCATGTTTTTTTTCCATTTTTCGTTTTGAGTGACTGGTAGTACATGGAGCAGATAAATCTCCATGCATTACAAAGAACTCTGATCAGATCTCTGATCATACCCGGCTTATTATGTGTTCTTGATATGGATGTCCAGATACACCTCTCTTGATTCACTTTTGAGGTAAATTTCTTGGTTTCCACATCTTGAACACATAATAAGCCAGTTATGATCAGAGAAACTGATCATAATACTTTGTTTTACATGGTACATAAACAATATCATATTATATAAAATACATAGCCTCAATTTTTTCTGAGTAATGTTTTTACTAGGTCCTAAATATTAGTCACAATCCAACATTTAAAGGTAGGAACATTATCTGAGCATATTTGAATAGAACGTTTGGCTTCTCAGTTGTACAAGTTACTTTGAACATTGTCAATCAAATGTTGTTCACTATGCATTATGAATGCCCTAATAGAGCCATCCATATGCTGTAGGTCACATCAACAGTTAACACTTTATACAATTCTTTGAGTGTCACAGGTAGAAAATGTGCTCAGCTTAGAAAAAACTCCATTAAAGTCAGATAAATCTAAAAGCCTACAAGTGATACAGTTATTGTTGAAGTGATCTTTGTTTTGATGAAATGTAAGGAAAGCATATGTGGGTCTAGTAAGCATTTTTAGTGTGTAGTTTGGCATGTGGAACTATGGTTATATGACTAACTACATGTAGGATAGGAATGAGTTCTTACCTTACAATGTTTTTTTTCTTTTTGTATGAAGTTAGGAGTGATTATATCACCTGTTCTCTTTCCTGTGGCAGAAAAGACCTTGTGCTGAACAGGAATATGTGGAGAAACTGAATGAACTGAAATAGGTTTAGATGAGACTTTTCCCAGTCCATTGTAATGCCTAAAGACAGATCGATCTTTATGACAAAGTCTTAGCTGGTAAGCATAAACTCGTGAAGGGATTGTGAAATGAGCATGGTATGGGAAAAATGTGGATACCATCTGCTCTGATATGAGCAAACATGGATGTTATGCACTTTTTAAACACTTTTTACTGTTTTTTTTTTTTTCAGGCCAAAGGGAAAAGCTTTCAACTGGTAGGAATAATGGTCCACTCTTAGAAAAAGACGTTTGTTTTATGTGGAATGAATATAGTGTTTCAACTACTGAGGACAGTTTACTGTAGTTTACCTGTCAAGAATTGTAGCCTGCTTGAATCATGACAAATTTCCTACTAGAAAATGTCTTTTTGCTAGACTTGCCTTCAGAGCCACAGTCCAGGGATCACTTTTGTTCACAACTCCTGGTAGTCATGTGGTAGTGTATACAATTTATTTGTATATCTTTGGGTCTGTGCTAGTGTAGCAAAATGTTCAGCTGACTTGTTTATGATATCCTGTATATGAGGAAAGGCAACAGAACCCAGGGTTGAATTTGATGTGCCTTTATGTTTTCAAAATATAGCCTTTATGGAGAAGACTTTTTTTTTTATTTCCCCACCCAAAGTTAAATAAGTAGTCATACATTTCTGAGCCATTTTCCTGTAGTCTGAAGTAGGTATTAAAAACAGTTTCATTGTCACCGTTTTGTTCTGTGTGGAGATTCAGTGATTCTTACTGCTATGGAGTAAATTCTGATTTTGTGATAAAAATCTGTTGAAGGTCTATAAGTTTTATCAGTTGTAGATATCATTATGAATGTTAACTCCATTGCCCTGGTAACACCCAGGGCTGAAGATGGCTTGGCTTCAACTTTTCCATCTCTGTTTTTCCCTTGCTTCTCTTATTATTCTTTTAGGGACTTTTTTTTTTTCTTTTTCTCCAAGAGTTCTCCAATGGAAGAAGTAATACTTTATATTATAAATTGTCACTCACAGGCTATAAGTGACAAAACTCAGTCTGTTCTTTTCTCTAATTAGATCAACCACTGTTTCACCACTCTCCCGCCTCATCTCCAAAATTAATACTCCTTATAACAGTCCAAGTAGCCCCGACCATTCTCACATTATTAATTACTTTACTTCTCAATCTTAAATGTAACAATACTTTCATAGTTGCTCTACTACTAACGTATACTATATTACATTTTCAACCCCAGTTTCTAAAATTGCCATACTTTAGTTGCCTCTTCTTTTCATTATTTTAATTGCTAGAATCGCAGGTAGTATTACACTGTCTTTTACAATGTTCTATCTCTCTCTGCTCTATGTAAACCTGGGTCTATTTCTAATGAATGATCTATACTGTTTATAGCCTTGCAAATATGTGCCGACTGTGTTTGTAGATGATGTTACTGTAAGCTATTGTAAAGCTTTTTCTCTCATTAGTGTACACTTGCCTGTATTTTGTATTCCTTCTGATATCATGTAACTATATTTTATGTATATTTTAAGTGTATGTCAAAACTGGTGTCAAATATGGAGCTTTTTCTCCCCTGGCTACTGAAAATGGGTTTTGTTCCAGTCAGACTTTTACTGGTAAAATAAATAAATAAATATAATTGTTTTAGAAAATGCTGTTACCTTTTCCTATTTAACCTCCATTTCAGGTTGCTTTGGCCATGATTGCAACTTATTTTTTCACTAACAGGTGAAGCACTGGTATAGTCACTATCTTTAATTTTATTACAGAGTAAAATAAAGCAGAAATGCTGTCTTCTTTGTCATGTCCCTATCTCAGTTGTGAAGACATCTGAAGGCAAGGGTGGGGGCTGTTAATTTAGCTAAGTCACAGACAGCACCATTGGGAAAAGGAGCAGACCACATATGGTCAGTTGTGAGGGCAGACAATGGAAATAGTTGGGATTCTGAAATAGCCAATGAGAAAGGCCAGTGGTAGAAAGGTGGACTGTGTGTTAGCTCACACATAGCTATCTTTCTCAGCTGGTATATAGAGCAACTCTCCCCAAGGAACGTCCTTGATACCAGACTCTGTTTTCCATATTTGCCTTTAGACAGTATTGGATAACATTCCTTGAGCGTCCTGTCTCTTAGTTTCATTTGCTACAGCTTTAACCAGCACACAAAGTTCCCCACAGATATTTCTATTTTTCAAATTGTTTTCCAAAAATCTCTGTGCTTTTATTGTCCCCTTCATACTTAGTTTAAACTTGACTGGCCCTTCCTCTGTCTGGTTATTTCATGAGCCCAGTGATTCTCATTTAAATGGGATGTATATGGTTTTGTTAAGTTGCTGGTTTGTTAAACCAGAACTCAGTGAAACAAAACCTTTGAAACTCACCCAGTGAACCTAGAAAATGAGTGCTAACAAGGATTCTCTAGGTTTTCTGTGATGAGTTGATGGTTTTGTTTTGATGAGTTGTGGATCAGTGAACTGACAGCTCAATGAAACAAATGTGATAATATATGTAAATGGTTTCAGTTTGTAAACTGATTGTTCGTAACGTTAACAGCTGTAGGAGCTGTTCTTTTTTATTGACAGCTCATTTCACTGATTTCATGCTGTAGTCGACACGTGGTTAGTCGACTATAGCATTGCATTTGGTGTTTTCACTTTGCTGTTGTGAGACAATGGAGTTAGTATATATAAGTTATGTGGATGTTGGGATGGTAAAATACAGGCAGGCACAGTGTGTGTGTGTATATGTGTGTGTATATGTGTGTGTGTGTGTGTGTGTGTGTGTGTGTGTGTGTGTGTGTGTGTGTGTGTGTGTGCGTGTGCCTGTGTGGGTGGATGGAATATGGTTTAGTGCTCAGAAGGGGAAACTAGTATTGTTTCCTTTTTGAATATGGTGTGTGTCCGGGATTTGTGGAGTCGATTGGTTGTGTGGTTTGTGAATTTGTTTTAGTATTGTCAGTATGGACCACTTCAGTTGTCATCATGTGTGAATATAATCATATAAATTGTGTGTGTGTGTGTCTGTGTGTGTATTTGTATACAAGTTAACTTATCCCAAACTGTGTAACTCTACAAATCGAAAAAGAGCAGTCCTCTGGTTTGAAATACACCAACACCACAGAAAGGAAACTTCGTAATATTTATTGAGAGCTTTTATCCCAAACACAGCACAGGGACTTCATAAAAATGAATGACTGACAAAATGTACCATATGTTAAACATAGAATACAATGTTTTGTTTGTCTTTTGGCTTTTCCCGGTTAGGGGTCATTTAATTATATAGTATGTATTCATTTAAAAGGACAGTGACACCTAAAAATATTTATGTAGCCTTTCAAAATTTGTAAGTACTTAATACAATAAAATACTTAAAATATTTCTCAAATAAAGAAACATTTTATAATAAAATACATAAAACATTTCTGAAATAGATAAACACTTTCACAGTTTTGCTGCTTTGATTTCAAGAATGCTGGTAATTGAAACATGTTAATTTATATGTGGAAACCTGTTGGCATTAAGTTTGAGTTGCCAACGACATTTCCTATACTCCAATCTGTTTTCTTAATCACCTTGTCTTGAGTTCACAGTAATCTCAAAAAATAAATAAATAAATAAACTGTTAAAATCTCTGCAAACAGGGTCGTGCCTATAGAAGGCATTAGTGTTGTAGGGTTTCTTTATGGCCTAGAGATGTCGATATATCTTTGTCGCAAATGGTGTTCTGTTTTCTCTGTAAATGCTTCATGTTTGACATTTGGCCACATAGACCACACCATCAGTCATGCATTCATACCTCTCTTGCACCCATCTGTAATTTTGGGTAATCAGCCAAAGTGATGCACGGGCCCTCAGAGATATATATATATATATATATATATATATATATATATATACATACATATTTACACTGTTTACACTGACCAAATTTGGCCAGTAATAGGTCCTTCCTACCCTTGTATATATAACGGATTTGCCCCCCCCCATATATGTTTAATATTGCAACCCTTTTTGAAACAAAGGATGGTTTATTTCTTAACTTATATGCCACCTCACTAATCAATGTCAGGCCTATCCAATTTCTCATAATAGCCTTCTTAAGTTAGATGCACTGCCCTTTGAATAAGTCCATAACATTGCTTGGAAACAAACTTGTTATTAATGAGATCCACACTTAGAAGATTATGTTCTCTCCTATCCAGAATCCCTTGGGCTACCTTCTCAGCAAGGTTTTCAGTATAATTCCTAGCCAAAAACATATCTTTCAAAATTGACAATTTAATTTTAAACTGGTCATGAGACGAAAACAGCTAGGACAGCTGAGACGTAGTCAGAAAATCCATTTATTTAGCACAACTAATATCTGAAGGCTTAATATCCAGGCAATAGGTTATCATCCTTCTTTATGCAGCCCTAAACTGAATTAAGTACAAAAGCCTTTCAGGATGTATCTTTCTAGACATTAAACAACTGGAAAAGACCTGGTGTTTTCTATCTAAGAAAGACTGTTGACCTAAAGACACTGAGCTACCAGGACAGGCTTGAGCCACACTGCCCCTTTAGTTGGTTTCTTATGGGTGCCTGCATGGTGATCTTTGCCTTGAGTAATGCACCGTCCTCATCCTCCTTGAGCTTGTTGTCTTTGTAAGTCATATAGCTCCTCTAATACATCCCCACTGACACAAAATTACCTAGTGCATACCCCATCTCCAGAACAAACTCCCACTGTGAGTTAAACAAAGTGACACCCCAGAATCCTTCAAATTAAATATGGGTGATGTGATGGGTATCCGTAAATTTATTCCAGAACTGACCTGCTGTGCCCTTTTTGAAAATAGAAAGGTAGATCAAGAGGGTGGGTACTGAGAAGCAGTAAATGGTCTTGTGACTGAATTGCCTTGCATTTCTGTGACGCCTATGAAAGAGAGGGAGCAGTTATAACATGCACACAGTAGTCATGTAAATGGTTAAAACTACTCAAGAACTTTTTTCCCTGAGAGCTAAGAAAAGGTAAAATGGTTATGTTGGAAAAATACATCTTTCACTGTTACAACTCCTTTAAGAATTTTAGGACCCAGTAAAGAAGTAGCAGAAATAATTGCAAGAGAAGCTACAGAAATATAAAATATGGTTAACAGTTTCAGCATAGCCACGTTGGAATGTACATGTATGAAATATAAGATTAAGCTATTTTAGGATTCCAAATAAATATCCCTGGAAGTGGGAGATAGATGATGATAGTTGCTAAAAGGGTATATGAGGAAAGAACGGTTATTTATTTATTGTAATTTGTATTTGTTAGCTGAGAATGCCGAAGTGGGAAGTCCTTCATTTCCAGTGTAGTGCCAAGAACAAAAGCTCTAGAATTATTAAAGTCCATAAAACTAATCCATATTGAGTGCATCTTTGAAAAATTACAAGATAACATACCATATAATTTAGAAAAGTGTAAACTGAGGAAATAATATACTATAATGTTATGGTAGTTTTCCGTTAACTGGGCAACACTTCCAAACGAGCGCTTGCAGTCTTAGCAGGTGCTCACACTGATCTCGCAGCTGCTGCAGAAGTGGGCCCCACACACACACTTACTTTCCAGGCACAGATGAGTATTAAGTTTTAGCCATACTGGAAAACTACCGTGCAAAATTTGTGTGTCTGTTAATATCCACATGTAAAACACGTTAATGAGTATTTGGGATTTCTCTTTCAAAACTCTCCAATGACAACATATATTCCATAGTTGCTGCACTTTTTCTACTCTGTTCATGAGACAGCACATTTGAGAAGTATGCACGTTAGCTGCATTTGCCTGAACAGGGCTGTGTTTTTGGTTTATAACTTTCTGGTTTAAGTTACCACTGACATTATTTCCTTGTAAAGACAATATGTGGTGATAAAGCCTGGGACACTGATTAGGGGCTCTAAACGAGCAAATGTGAGTAACTTACAACATGTCTTAAACAATTCTTGGTAGATAGGTCGTGACGGGGAGCTACTCTACTCTCCCCGGAGAGATGCCTGTTGTGCATTTCGGAAATAAATTTGGGAACATTTCAATAAAGGCGCAATATATATAGTCATTGCCAAGAGAAATACGGTAGGTTGTGCCTGAAAGTCAAGGACAGTCTGGAGGTAGTGTCCACAGACCTCTTTTTCATTGTGGTCAAAACAAACTGGCATTATAACTCTTTCCATAGCTTTCATTGTGTGATTGAGTATATTCACTAAGTACAAAATGCCTTTGAGAAAAGAAGGTACTTTTCCGATGTTGGCCTGATAACGGAAAGCACTCATTAGACGTGTTGCCCCGTTAACAGAAAAGTACCAGTGTTATAGTATATGCACAGCAGATAATAATTTGATACGGTATTGGCTATAAAGTTTGTCTGACAACACAGAGGTAAGATTATGCATTGGCGTCATATTTCAGATATCGGTTTGTTAACTAATGCTGAAACTGAAAGATTAACATTGCTTTTTGAAATTTTTAAGAATTCCTGGTGTAGGCTGTCAAATGAAGCTGACCGGTTTTCAGACATTCAGATGACTGTGGAATTTGTACCTTAACCTGATAAGATAATGTGCTGGGTGAAGGCAGGATGGTCATGCTGTACAAGATAAAAAGATAATTATAACAGTCAGCCTTTCCCCTACCTAATAGTTTTGTTTTTTTTTTTTTGTACACAAAATTATCTAAATTGACTAGCAGTCTTTAGTGTTGTTCAGGTAAGAACAAAGTGAAGGAGTGGAATTTTGTCCATGATTATCTAACATTTCTTAATAACTTCAGAATGTTTTTGGATTGCTAGAGTATATACAGTCTTTCCCACAATAAGTCTTTTTGTTAGAGGGAATTAGCTTTTTCACTTGTTTATGAGACTCAGGAAATTTGATGAGGTCAGTTTATAGTTTGGAATGTCTAGAAGTAAACTAGAGAGTTTCTCTAAAATATTGTCTTAATCTGGGTATATGTTTCAGAGCAGGTCTTTAAGTATAATACATACCTTTTGAGCAAGGTAGCCATGCTGATTGACATTCAGAAACACCAAACTGGGATAACGATCAGCATCAGCAAATGGAAGCCGATATAACAGGTTCCATTTTACAGAGTGTAGAACCTGACCGAAGCATTTAGCATGAAAGAAGTTATTCATTAGATCACTGTTGCAGTAGCCGTCATACAAGTGACATATCCTGCCAAAGATAGAGTACGTATGACCAGACTACAAAGTTTCTGGCTACTTCCTGGCTCTCTGTGCATCTGCCTTTAGCACAAGAGGATGTTGTAGTATAAGAGTGAAGTACAGACATGCCAAAACTCAGAATGTTCTTGCTGCTTATTAGCAGACTATTGTCAGCTTTGTGGCTGGTAATATTTAATGGTTGGTTTAAGCTGCTATTCTTCTGGCAGATAAGTACCTCACTGGGGACTCTTCTTTTTCCACAAGAGGAGTATTTAAAATAATTACTTTTATCAGACAGAAATGGCAGTTGTAGTTATGGGCACCAAATTCCATAAAAAGACTACCACTATAGTTGTGTGTTTTGTTTGGGAGCTGAACATGAAATCAGTCCACGTTCTTTCAGTCTTTTATCTTGACAACCGTTAGGAGCAGACTTCACTCTCTTTGTGTTTTTTAGGAGAACAGACATCTTTGGAACTTTGTGTAAGTGGCCATGTCACTGGCTTCTCCTGTGGCAGATTTTCCACCTCAGGTAAGAAAAAAATAAGTTGATAAAAACGGTGAATACTGGTACTCGTACATCCACCTGTCTCATACAGTTTATAGTTTACGAGGTGCACTTGCAGTCACTGGACCTTCAGTCTGCTTCTGCAGGGCTTTCCTAAGCATGCCCTTCAGGGAAAATTGCACTCGAGTGTTTGTAATTGAAAAAACAGTCAATGGAGCTTAACGATTATATAAAATTTATTCACAAACCAAGAATACAATCAAGCTATTTCATCCTGGACACCAGGACTTCTTCAGAACTGTCTAATCCTAAAATCGCATTCATTAAATAGTCCATTAAAAACTCTTCAACCAATCACAAAATTTAAAAAATGATGAGCAATTGAAATTTAAAGGAATACACATCTAATCTATTTTACTTGGTTATAAAACTAAAGCCCGATGTTTGAGAATGGGCATGAGAGAACAGTAGTCATTAATACCAGGAGTCACCATTGCATCGATTCTGAGCTGCCAGTGGAATTCTGCCCTTTCCAGTTTGTTTTCCCAAAACTCCCCTCAGGGTTCCTTTTCCACAATCTCCAAAATACCAAAAAGAAACATTTTACATGTCGGATACTTCTTGAAATGTCAGTAAGGGGCATTGTTCTCATCTTCCCGTCTAATAGCGTTTAGGTGTTCGTAAATACGCTTTCTAAAAATCCTCTCCATCTTACCCACATAGTAGTGTTGGCATTCTTGGCAAACCACTATATACACTACTCCAGTGGACCAACAAGAGCCAGATGCCAAGGTCACTTTAATTGGGGGTTTACCTAACACTACAGTCTGTGCTTGTGAAATATATTTACAGTATCCACAGGACCCACACTTAACCGTTCCTCTATTAATCTTATTCTGGGGAATATTATGATACTCCAGTAGAGCAATGGAGTAGCGTTTATAGCAGTTTGCCAAGAATGCCAGCACTACTATGTGGGTAAGATGGAGAAGTATCCGACATGCAAAAAGTTTTCTGTTTTAAGTTGTGGTTGCGTACTCATTTGAACACTGTTTTGCTTTTCATGCCCTTCAGAGGCCATTGTGGCCCAGGATCCGTTAGAATCGGAGAGGAAGGGAGAATCATGTTTTTTTTATCTGAGGGTGAGGGAGGTTATCCACCAGGTTCTTGTGAGGGAAGACTTCAGCAGGTCATGCCTGGTGGTTAGATCTATGGCATTAAGCCCAAAGACCATAGGTCTGGACTTTACCGGAAAGCACACTCAGTAGGTTAAGCATTTTTCCCCTCCTTCTACCTGCTTCCTTTTAGAAAAAGGCCATGTGGACTGTGCAAAGCCATTCATTCTTTTCAGTCTTCTTTACCTGCTTCTTCCTGTTCCACACCTGTTAAAAGGAAAAGAGTTGCTGTGTCTTCTGATAAAGAGGATTAGTCTGATTCTGATGAAGGATTGGATTAGGCTTCTCATATTTCTTCCTCCATAAGTTGTGAATTATGTTACAGAATGCCTACAAGCTCCCAAGTAAGGAAATATCCTTTGGTGATATCTTAGCAAAAATTGAAAGTTTTTTTCCCCAAAAGATATGGCAAAGTGTCTTGTTTCCCAGAAAAGGTACTATGAACTAAACAATATGGATACTTCTAAGCCTTTGGCTATTTCTCCAGTTTTAGGAGTTTTGAGGGATACATTTTCAGCTGTTTCACCAGACTTCCAGCCTCCTACTCCCAAAATGTCTGACAGTTTTTATATGGTTTCAGATACCCACAAGTACCTTCATAAAAACTCCTCTGCCGACCTTGCCATTATTTCTTTGGATGCAGGGAAAGGTACTAGAACCCCTTTTCTTCTAGCGCATTCCCTAATTATAAGGACAGCAGAGCATTTGACAGGTTTGGCAAAAAAATGTATGCATCTACCTTAGTTTTCAGGCCCATAACTTCTCCAACCCTAGTATATTTGGTCTCATGTGGCACAATCCTTAGCTTAGCAAACCATCCAAGTTCTTATGTAAAATCCAGTGTTCTAGAAATGCTTAATTCTGCGTATCAAGCAATAAGGCATATGGTTAAAGGCACCTATGATGCAGTAGATACTGTTTCTAGAGCTGGTGCTACAGGGACAGTAATGAGAAGGCATTCTTGGGCTAAACTTCAAACATTCCCAGAGGATATTTAAGTCCAGCTATTGAGTGCTGCTCTGGATAAGGACCTTTTATTTGGTAATTCCACTGCTGAAGATGTTAGAAAAAAGTAAAGGGAGGTAAACATATGCAGGGGGTTAAGCAATTATTCTTATTTCTGATCCTTGTATATCAGGGAACTTACCCTTCCAATCAAGACCATTTTTGCAAACCTCTCATTTCAGGTGAAGAAAACTGATGGGTCCCAAAGAAAATTCCTCCCAGCTGAAAAAACTTATGACTGTCCTTGCCTCCTGTCCTTTCCCTCCCCTCTTCCTCTTGGGACTCCCCTGCTAAACAGCTGAGGCTCTTGGATCCCTGTGCCAAGGATCAGAGTCCAGCCTTGGGGGCATCCGTTCTGGGGTCTTTGCCTCAGAGAGCCTCGTCTCCCCTGGTCTGATCCGAATCCTCAGATCCAATCAGCTCCAAAACCCCCTCAGATCCGATGTGCCCATTGGATCCATCCGCAGTGTGATTAGTGTGCTCGGATCCAACCAGGCCTTCAGATCCGACAGTTTCCTCAGAGCCCATTATTATAGTCGATCCTCCTGCCCCTTCCAGAGTTTTGGATCTGAGGCAGTCCAGCAAGTCCTCCTGTAGGGACCGCAGACACTCAACCCATTCAGGTCATTCTTTTTTTTCAAAACAGGTTTATTGTTTTAACATATAAGAGAAATATCATAACAATTTTATACAAGTAATTAAAAATAGGTATTATTATAATATTCAACAAAACAACTAAAGTATTTACAAAGACATCCACTACAATCAGATCAATTAATTAAACTAAAATACCGTGCTATTGAAATTAGAATTTTTTTAACAAATTTTGTAAATTATCCCATACAATATAATATGATGTTTTTCTAGTTGTTCTCATTCTAATTGTGCTTATTTCCATATGGCACATTATATTCATAACATTTTTAAATTCATTGAACGAAGGAGGTGTATCTGAAATCCAATTTCTAGTTATTATTTTCCTGGCCACTGCTAGGATAGACCATAACAAGGGAAGCTTAATCTTTTTAACACATTGAGGTACAGGTGTGTTGAATAATATAAGAGACTTAGAAATAATGAAATTATCTGTAAAAAGAGCCTGCAAAATTTCATTAATTGACTTCCAGTATTCTTTCAACTTCATACAGTCATAAAACATATGAGCCCAGTCAGCATTAATTTCTACATTACATCTCTTACATAGATTATCTTTATTATTTATTTTATTCATCATCAAAGGTGTATAAAAAGATCTATGTAAAAATTTCCATGTATAAAGTCTCCAGACAATGGAAGATGTAGTTCTATAAGCAGATTCCAATATATATTGTTTATCTTGTTGAGTTGGTGGGTCCCCATTAATAGAGGTGAAATAATTCCAGTATGAATCTACACTGTAAAAGTTTCTTGTCTGATAATTTTATGTATATATGAAAGTTTACCTTTATCAGAAACTTTATGCTGTAAATTTAATATCAAGTAATCAATCAGTTTTGGAATAGATTCTTTAACTGTTATAGACATTAGATCTATTCTATCAATGAGATGTTGCCTAAAGATCTGAACCTCTAACCAGCAAGTTTCTCTTAGATCAAATTCTTGTTTTAAGAAATCTAGATTTTTAACTTTATTATCAGATATCAGCTGATACCAGTACTTTAGATCATTATCTATAGCTAAATGAGCTCCTTCAGAAGTAGATGACATAAGCATACCCTGAGTATACATTATAGGAATACAATAAAATTCCATTCCCTATACTTAGGGTGCATGAATATAAAGTTACGATAACTAATAATAATATTTAATGGGTAACAAACCATATGTTTAGGTGTAATAGGTGAAGTACAAAATTCCTTTAGCAACCACAACATGGAGTTATTTACAATCATATTTTTATGTGTTAAGGAGATTTTCATGAAGTGCATACTAATTAGCTCCCAATAATCTTTCCATTTTGCGATATATGACTGATCTATTAATAAAGTAATAACTTTTATAATAGAAGAGATAATATATAAATTAAAGTCTGGAAAAGAAATACCCCCTTGAGACCAGCTATTAGTATGTTTCTTTAATGCAATCCTAGGTCTATTAGGTGCCCATAAGAAATTTAACATTAGTGTATTCAGTTTCTTGATAATTATTTTTGTAGGTGAAAGTATTATTGATTGTATTAAGTATAAAATCTTGGGGAATATTATCATTTTAATAATTGTAAGTCTTTCCTCCATAGTAAAAAAACATATTATTCCAGGTATTAAAAAGATTTTGTATATTAAGAAAACAGGTATTATAGTTATTATATATAATAGATTTAATATCTTTAGATAGTATTATACCTAAATAAGTTATCTGACCTGAATTGGGTACATATTTAGTAAAATCACTAATGAGAATATTTTTTCGTGTATATATAGGTAGTATTTTAGTTTTTTCTTCATTGAATATTAAACCAGAAATACTTTAAAAATTCATCATTTTATCAAATAAAGACTGAATAGAAGAATTAGATCCTGCTGATGTAATTAGAACATCATCTGCAAAAAGTTGAATTTTTGATGTTGTATTTTCGTCTATTTCAAAACCCTCTATGTCAGTACTGTTTCTAATCAAATTAGCCCAAGGCTCCATTACTAAAGTGAATAATCATTCAGGTCATTCTTCAGTTTCCTTGCTCCCATCTGACACTGACCAGATGATGGGGAGCTTTCTCAAAGTCCAGATGGAACTTGGCTTGCTTCCGTCCCCTAGCCACTTGCCAAGGGCCTCTTCACCCATGTCAGAACTCCTCTCCTTCCATCCGACTTATGCGAGTTCAGCTCCCCAGGGTCAGAGCTTGCCTAAGGAGAGGCCATTAGTGTCGGTTAGTGCCCCCACTCCCACACCGCCTGGGTCCCTGGCTGGTTTAGCTCCCTTGCCCTCGGGGCCGACGTTGCCTTGGCCCCAAGAGATCCATGGGGGCCACTGAGGGGGGAGGATGTGGTCCAAAGTTTTCAGACCATTCCCTTCCCTTGGGGGAATCCACCTTGGATAACTTGGGATCAATATCATCCAGGGACATTGGTACCGTGCCGGTGTCCCCCTTCCCCAGTTGGTCTTTACCAGTGGGGATGAGGATGGGGCTTCTTCCAGTTTGTCTACCTTCCAGGCAATAGAGAGGACCATCTCCGGTTGGTCGTCAGCCTCTACTTCTACTCTGGACCCACCCCTGCCTGGTTCCGTTTTGGGTGGCTAGTCTTCATCATCAGTTCAGGGTCACCTCTCCCAGGATCGCCTTCAGAAGGGCATTACCCCTATGGGGGTACCCTCCTCCTCCAAGTCCTCCCCAGAGCCCACGGTGGAGGAGCTTCCTCGGAAGAAGACGTGCAAGAGGAGGCATCTGGACTCCCCGTGAGAGTCCCTCACTGAGGACACTGATTTCAAGAAAGGGGGTGAGTCTTCCATCCCCCAGACTACTGTCTAAGGAGGTGCCCTTTGGACACACAATCAAGATCCTGAAATAGTGGGTTGGTTAGTCTTCCCCCACCCTGTCCTCAGAGGAATCCATTTTTCTGGAGGCGTTCAGGTTGTGCCCATCTTCCTCTAGGGGGTCTCCCCCTGTGGATGAGATAGTCCAGCTCATTGCCAGCAGGGCGTGGAAGGAGCCGGACACAGTAGAACCGGTCCCCAAGAGAGTGAACAAATTTCTAAGTTCACCAAAAGACTAACCTTTTTGGAATATGGGTGTCCCTGTAAATGCTATTTAGGTTGCTGCAACCACCAAAAATGAGCTCGTGGAATAGAGCCCCTAATAGAGAGTCGCAGGCGATTGATCATTTTGGGAAGCTTGTGCATGCCTCAGCTACCTTCGGACTGAGGACTACAAACTATATGGCACATTTCACATAGCTACAAAGGGATGTGATGTTAGAGCTTTCCTCTTCCCTTTCAGAGTTGTTGCTTCGGGAGAGCTTTAAACTGGTCTGTACAAAGCTTTCCACTCTCACATCTTTTGCCAGTGCCTCGATGCGGTTGATCTCAAATGCGGTCGAGGCCACGTCATGAGCAGTGGGCACAGGCATTGCTATTAGGTGTCATGCCTGGCTTCACCTTTGCAGGTTTGGGGGCAACTTCAAGGCATCCTTTACCAATGCCCCATTTGATGGCTCTTTATTTGGTCCTTTGGTCAAGGAAACACTGACCCACAATGAGCAGGAGGGAAAGACCTTGTCCGCAGTAGGGTCAAGTTTTCTACTCCCCAGCGTTCCTTCTCTAAGACTCAGAGGTTAGTAAAAAGCTATGGCTCCATAGGGCACAGTCTTCCTTCCAAGATGCTCCTCAGGAATCCTCTTCTTCCAGCCGGGAAAGGGGATTTGATGGCAAACGCCACCCCAGAGGCAGAGGAGGTGCGCAGAATCAGGGCTTCTGAGAACCCTTCTCGGAGAAGCCCCCACAGCACTCCTGAAGCGCTGCCCGACTGTCCTGCTATGGAGGCAGCCAGGGGCCATATCTCCTTGTACCTCCTGGCTTGGGCTGCTATTACCTCAGACCAGTAGATGCTAAGCATTGTGTCCAGGGGATACTTTATACATAGGCTCCCAGATCTCTAACTATTAGATAATAATTAGGAAAGGGAGTCATTCTTGCTGAAGGATACACTTATATATTTCTTAGTTTAAGGCTGTGGTATGGGCACAAACTACTTGTTTGGGAAAGGCTTTCTTGTAGGATCCTGATGTCCTCTGAGGGGTTTATGGTGGCACCAAGTTTGCAGTCATCTGCAAACTTGGTCAGTCACAATCCCTTAACATTAGCATTGACCTCTGAGAAATAAATGTCAAAAAGAAATGGCCTAAGTACTGAACCCTGGGCCACTCCACTAATGACAAGTTTTCTGGAGGAGGTAGAGTCACCTGCCCTTACTTCCTAAGTTCTATTTGTGAGCCAGTGTACTCTCCAGTGAGTTACGCAGGGTTAACGTCTAGCTGTGGGAGGTTATCTATGATGCCTGAGTGTAGAATGGTGTTGAATGTCTTTGCATGATCCAGAAAAGTAGTATGCATTGATTTGCCATCTTTATTTGTCCTGGTGACCTTTTCAAAGAAGTTAACCAGGTTAAGCAGGAACAAACTGCCCTTAACAGCTATGAAATGGGTAGCACTGAGAGTCTGCAGGTCAACTGAATCCCTTCTTATTAGTTCCATTGTGCTCCTTTCCATAGCCTTTCAGTTGAGGCTGGTCAAGCTTATGGGTTTGTAATTACTCGGGTAGATTGTAGCTCTACTTTTGTGTAAGGGAATAACTGTTGCTGTCCTCCATTAATTCTGCACTCTCTAAATGTGCACAGACAGCTCAGATTTCAATCATTTCCAAATGGATAGCACAGTGCATCCATTTCTGCTATGAACGGCATGGGAAACCTCCCCCGAAGGGGGTCAGGACACATTCCGCCAGAGCAACCTCCACCTCTGCAGCTTTCCTCAGAGGAGTCCCCACCAGGGACATCCTGGATGCTGCAACATGGACATCTGTTCATACCTTCACCAAGCATTATCACCTGCCTGTCTTCTCCAAATCCAGGGCAGGCTTTGCCACCACAGTCTTGCAGGGCATCCTAGCCAGCCCCCAGTCTTCTTGACTGCCTCCACCCATTTCTTCAGCTTTGGGAATCAACCCAAATGTGATGACTGCAGCAGTGAAACACGAAGAACATAGTACAGTTGTGTACACTTACTATAAATGTAGATGTTCGAGTGTATTCACTGTTGCAGTCCTGGTTTCCCTCCCTCCATCCCCCTTGTCTCTCTCTCTCTCTCTCTCTCTCCTTTCAAGGAATTTTTGGTATTTACTTTCTACTGGTGGTGTTCTTCCACCATTACCTAGCTCCCTCTTGGGGGCTCCTGACAGTTAGGGCAAGAAAAAGTGATGTAATGGCATCAGCTGCCTTATTTTATACCAGTGACGACCTGACATCAGTCCTGGAGTGACATCAACCAACGCAGAAATACTAAGCCTCTGGTATTCGGGCTGACTGAGGGCTACCCTGGCAGGGATAACCCATATGTGATGACTGCAACAGTGAATACACTTGAACATCTACATTTATGGTAAGTGTACACAACTGCACTTTCTGGCAGATCAGAGGCTAAAGGAGGAGTTAACCGTTCAAGGGAAACACATGAATCTTCTATATCTTCTGGCGAGACTACTTTGAGTACGAAAAGTGTTTCTTGTGAAAATGTACAGATGGGGAAGTTGTAGTTTCCCCAGTAAACTCTGCAAAACCAGTATATTCTCCACACAATGGGTACGGCTGAACCAAGAAGGGTCGGGGGAAAAACAATAAGAAATAGTGGATGTTGCACTCAATTCTACAGTTACTCTTCCTGATGGGAGGTTACAAATGAACAATTCAAGTGAGTTTTTTTGCTCTTAATGAACTGCAAGTCACTAATTTGCAGATTTATGTATAACTAAAGAAATTGAAAGTGTACTTTTAAAAGGAGCAAACTTGTTCTGACAAGAGTTCCTTGTGCAGCGGATTTGTTGTTAGACATTAAACGGTTTTGTAGGTAATTGTATTTGAAAGTGTATTTTCAAGAGAGAGAGAACAGGCACAATCAGCTAATGTTAATGAAACTAAACTTCTGGACATTTCTTTACATGAGACTGATTTGTTTTTTTGAATTGTTAACTTTTGGGGAAGGGGTAACAAATATGAATGATGGTGGTGTTGAAAGTGATTCAAATGATTCTGCTGCACATGTTTATGATGATGGCTTTTGTACATGTTATGGTCAACTTATTGTTCCAAAAGTATCTACTGCAAACCATTTTATGCCACCAAAAAAATTAATTGGCTGTATGTCTGTTTGAAAACATGCTTTGTGAAAGAGTTGAATATGAGCTTAGTAAAATTTTAATTGTAGAGAAAAGGTACAGTTTAACTAAAAGTGAGTGGGAGAATTTTCAAAATTTACGACAACAATTAAATGAATATGTATTTAAAGAAGCAGACAAAGGTGGCAGTTGGGTAGTGAGTAAAAAACAATATTATAAGATTGTCAACAGATTGGTGCATGATTCTAAAAATTATGTAGAGTTGAGGAATAACCCAGTTAAAATGTTTAATTTGGAATTGCATGAACTGTTGGAGAGATGGGAAATATTAGGGTTCCTAGGGGACAAAGATGTTAAAAGGTTGTTTCTTGTGGAACCCAAAGACCCAAAATTCTATTCAATTCCTAAAATTCATATTTATCCAACCCTCCAGGGAGGCCCATTGTATCTGGAATAGGTTCATATCTGCAGAATGTGGGTACTTTTTTGGACTTTCATTTAAAAAAAATACCTATCCAGAGTGCCATCACATGTTAAGAACAAGTAGAATTGTGTGGAATTTTTAGGATGATTAGATACCAAACTAATTATTATTGGGCCACTGTTGATGTTAGCACATTACATACTAACATTGAACTAAAATGGAGTTTGGATGCAATGGGTAAGATTATGGGGGAGGGACCTCAAACTTCCTTTTTGTTGTCCGTTTTGGAATTTTGCCTCACCCATAATCATTTTGGATAGGGTAAGAAGTTTTTTTATAAAAGAGGGGAACAACAATGGGGGCTCCTTATGCCCCCACTTATGCGATAATTTATATGGGTGAATTTCAGAGGCAGTTTGTTTACTCAACTACCTTTTTAGGAGTCACGCGGTTTGATTTAAAAGGTTCATTGATGATTTGATATTTGTTTGTAAAGGTGATCAGGAATATTTTTTGGATTTTGTAAGAGACTTGAGGAACAATCCACATAGTTTGAAATTTACATGTCAGATGAATTCTGACAGTATAACTTTTTTGGACATAGAGTTCTACATTGATAATGGGAACAGTGTTCAGCATAGATCATATAGAAAGCCAACATCTGTTAATAATTTTCTCCATGCAGAAGATGTGTATCCCCCATTTGATTAAATCACTCCCTTATGGGGAATTCTGGAGGACTTGTTACAATACTTTGGATGAAAAAGGTTAAGGGAAGTTAATTTGGAGGAGGTCCATGAGAGGTTGCAAGTTGTGGTTATTAGAGAGAGGTATTAGTGGAAGCAAAGAATAAAGTTGTACAACAAGGAAAAGGAGGTGGAAAATTTGTGGGGATAGGAGTAGGGAATTTTGTGATGAAAATAAAAAAATATTTTTTGTGACCAAACTTTCCCCTTTTTAGGTGTATTTGGAGAAAATAGTAAGGGAGTTGTGGTATGTGGTTTGTCAAGATACTACAGTGAGACATCTTTTTCCAAAACATGTGACCTTTTCATATAGGAGATATAGCAATTTAAAAGAGTTATTGAGTGGAGATGGTGTGGTCATAAATAAACAGGACAGAGTGGGAGCACGAGCATGTGGGAACTGTAAAGTGTGAAGCAAAATTAGAAATTTAATAGGTAGGAAAATTACTGCAAAGAAATATGTGGCTATGGAAATGTTTAATTGTAACCCTCATGGGGTAGTTTATATCACTGGATGTGGGTGTCTGTATACCAAATGGTGTATTGGACAGACCATGAGAAAAGTTAAGATAAGAATTATGGAACATTTGGGAAACATTAGAAGGGGCAATGTGAACAGCCCCATGGCCGAACATTTTTCAACAGCACATGGAGGGTCTGATAAAAGTCTATTTTTCAGCATTTTAGCCTGTCCCCATTTAACCAGAGGAGGAAACTTCAGGGGAGAGTTAAACAAGTTAGGATGCAGAATGATATTAAATTATCGAACATTGTAACCTAGGGGGATGAATTTAGATGCTAATTTGACTTTGAGTATTTATACATGTATGTGAAAATGCATTTATTCAATAATTTAGCTCCTTTTTTTTTTTTTTTTTCTTGCATGGAGTATCTTTAGGAGAATAGTTAATTGGTATTGATAATTGGGGCATTTTAATTATTAATTGATTCATTGGTGAGCATTGGGTGTATAAGTATGACCATTTTGTTTGTGAAATGTATTCCTAGAAGGAGAATGGCTGAGGTACCAGAATAATAAAGGAAAAAGTTGAATGATCCTTTTTGAGGAGCTGCTTTCTTTTTTGACAAATCAAAAACTATCAGGAAAAAAAAAGACCTACTGTTTGTTTCCTTCATGGATTCTGAACTGGGCCAGCTAGTCTCAGTGCAATCTATTGCATCATGTATATCAAAAGCCACCTCTTTCTGCTATGCACGTTATGGTAAAACTTTGCCTTTCTGCGCAAAAGCACATTCTACTCAGGCAGTGGCCTCTCCTGATGCAGTACACAAGAGTGTGGATGCCAGGTCCATCTTGGAAGCTGACACCTTGTCCTCTATGCACACCTTCACAACACACTGCAAGATGTATGTTTTCTTCAGGTCCAGGGCAGCCTTTGCTATGTCTGTCCTGTCTCGGCTTCTGGACAGCTCATCCTCCCATTAGCAAACCACCCTGTCTCTACTTCATTTAGCTCTGGGAATAACCCAGATATTAAGAATATTGCAGCAGTGATTTCAGTCAGGGCATAGTACAGTTGTGTAAGAACTTAACCATAAGAGTGGATGTCTTTTGAGCATTCCTTCCCCTCTTCTCTTTCTTGATTCCAGTATTACTCTTTCCTGCAGCTGTGAGCTATCACCTAATTCCTGTTTTTGTGGGAGTTTACTTACCTCTTCCAGCTACTCCCTTTCTAGCTGATCAGTAACCTGTTGTCAGTAGTCTTCAGGCTATTGGCTTGGAGATAGTCTGAGGAACTCGTGTATGTCCACCTATATACCCCATCACATGCGAGCTGAAGTCATATGTTAGACATACTCCCACTGGAAGGTAAAGCTTTAGTACCCCGGTTACACGTCAGAAGACGAAAACTCACGTTAGGAATACTGCAGCAGCGATCAGTAGGATATTTACATTATGGTAAGTTGTTACACAACTGTATTTTCCATTAGGTGGCTAACTGCTCATTCTATTGAACTACTGTAAACCATGCAGGCTGTCTTCTTCCCTTCAACAATGTACACACTTGTGTCTCCACCTAAGGGAAAGCAAGGCTTGAAGGGGATGTCTCAGGGTCACATTTTCTATCTCTTTATGTATCTATCTATCTATCTATCTATCTATCTATCTATCTATCTATCTATCTATCTATCTGTCTATCTATTTATGTTGACCAGGTTGGCCATACTTAGTAGAGCCCATTTTCAGAGGAAATGCGGGATAGTGTCACAACATGTCAATAGGTGGTCTTTTACCTTAAAAGATTCAGATCCCACCAGTGTACACCGGGGCCTTATATCAGCAGCAGTGCTTTAAGGTGTAAATATTCTATGAGCTCTTAAGTTTTAGTTTGAATTGCATGCATCCTAATCTACTCACCAAACCTCAGTCTCTGCATAAGTCACACAATCACCCCAGTAATCTGAATATTAGCCTTGCTTATGGTGTAGAGGGATAAAGCTCTTACTATGCACAATGCACCTGAGTTTGATTATCAGCACATTCATTTGATGGCACAAGCAAGGAGGATGGGCATGTGGGGCAGTCCCTTGTTCCCTGGTGCTCAAAGGAAAAACAAGGCCTGAGGTGGGAGAAGTTGAGTAGATATGGCCGATCTATGGGCCCAAGGCAATACATATGTTCTAGCCAGTCCTGATCATCTGGCCAGTCTGATAAGCAATTACACTGACACACTAGTGGAGGGCATTAGGTTTAAGGAAAACTTCTGGTTCCCTTTAGGATGTCAGCACTACTCCTAAAAGTTCATTCCTCAGCCCCCACCCCCCAAGTAGGAGTAATGAGATGAAACATAAAGCTGAGCCCTCACTCTGGCTTAATGAACAGTCAGTTTGAGCATGCCTGCAAGGAGGCCTGATGGTCAGAAGGGGTACTGGACCAGAAAAAAATCTGAATATTTTTCTGACGGGCTGTGTCTTCCTGATCCACCCTTTCTTTTTTTTTTTTTTGTCCAAACATCTCAACCACTAACTTCAGTGCAACATTTTGATCTTATGATCTTCATACCAGGACTGCAGTTGTTCAGTTCCTGTAAAGTAAAAGATCATAACTTTCATTATTTCTGTATTCTGCTTACTTCACAGTGTTATGGAGCTATCCAGCTTTTTCTTAACCCCAGCAACAGTTCCCTCCCTCCCATCTTACATTTTCAGCAGAATTTGAACTATTTGTCTTGACATTTCTGCAATCATGGTCTGCTTGTTCACTACTACATAATTTATAACCATACCCGACCTTCTGGTGATAATGAGCTGTCCTTCTTTGCCTGTTTAAGTTGTATCATGAAGACCAATGATGTTGCTCAAAAACTTCAATAAAGCAGCAGAGACAACCACAAATTAATAGTATGTTTTTTTTTTCTTTTTAAAGAAACACCTTTATTGAATTATTGCTTGTGACATCAAACCATATTAACATGTTCACATTTATAAACATTATACATCACGTATCTTGTTCTATACAATATAGTAAATACAGCATTACGTAAGTTTTGATTTCTACTTTCCCTTAAACCTCATTCCTCCTCCAAAACATTTTTCTGCATTTATTGTTCTCACAGTTTCCATTTTTTTCTATGTAACTTACTCCTCTATGTAACTTACTCCTTCTAAAGATCCCACGTCCTGTTCTTTTTTCTCTCTTACAATATTCACTGCTTCCAAGTACAGTTAGTTTGGACTTTGATTTCCATTTTCTAATAATTCCTTTTCTGGCAGCCACTTGAATTAAACTTAGCAAGGCCTTACTATGTCTAGTTAATTTAGATCTGACAGAAATGAATTTTAAGCACATTTCCACAGGAGCATTCGTTAAAGAATCAACTTGAAAGCCCACAGGAATTCCAGACAATCTCCTTTTGAGACAGTCTGTATAGATTGTGGGAGCCCATAAAATCTTCAAAAAGAATTGTTTGAACACTGCATTTGGGTGGACTGTGTTTCACTGTAGATTTACGAAGCAAAAGAAATGCAAAAAACTCTTTTTGAGATACATTGCACAGATTGTAGTAGCCTTAAATATCTGCAAAAAAAGCAATTGCTTGAACACTGCTCTTGTTGAGTGGGGCTACTGTGTTTCAGTCCAGGTTAGACACTGTACAGATTGCATGAGGTTTGTATAAGTTTATAGAGATGTTATGTTATTTATATCAGACTTTTGCCAATAAAACAGCATACAGCAAATGTTGTATTTTACCTATAAGATGTTGGGGGGTATTTTGAGAAATAGTATAGGTGACTGCTTGCCGTGTGACTGGACTAAATATTAAGCATAGCTGTATATTTTAAATGTAATAAGACAATTATGACTCTTTGCAAAGTGTGCTTATAATTTTAATGCCTCTTAAGATCTTTCAAGTTAAAAGTCTGCCCCTATTTGATAATTATTAATATGTTTATATAAAAAAGTCATGCAGAGATTTGATTTGTATAGATTCTTTTATTTTATTTTTTTTTGTTGGCCTCCCCTGGACCTTACCCATTGTGAAGCGAGAGTCCTATGGTCCATTCATTCCTGCACAGAACTCCAAATTGGCCCTCCATTCCCCAACGAAAATTGGGTAATAGGGAGTGAGCCGGCTTACTGGTCCTAGAGGGCAGCCTACTGTCTACCTTCCCCCTAAGTAACTCCTACAAGGCTGTGATTGTTGTTACCTGAGGGAAAGCTTGCCTCTGCATGTATTGTTCCTCTGAGTTTTTACTGCTTTAGCGCACTATGACTGTATAGGCGTGTCTGGTTTGGGCATCACTTAGTAACATCTAACTCTCCCACTAGCTGTCACCCATGTGGCAAGTTAGAGCTGCCTCCTCCTTCCTTCCCTCGGGTGTGCAAGCAGGCTGTGGCTGCTCACTCCTGTCCTCTCTGACCACATGGTGCAGGCACCCAAGTGTCTGTGGTTGCTTCGGTTGTAATCGTGGCACAGATTCTCGAACACTTGGAAGTAAGCAGCAAAAAGAGTTTAGATATGCAGATGACTGAAACTGCAGATAAAGTGTCTTGTTTTTTATTTGGGCTTTCTGAAGACCCTGAAGACTGTAAAATAACCAGTGTATTACCCAGGAGTAAAGTCACTTAAACTGAGAACAGGTCTTTTGGAATCTGGCCCTTGGTGTAAGCCTGATGTTCTTCATCTCACATTGCTGCAGTCCTTACATATGGGTAGTCCGCTGTCCTCGGTCGGCCCGAATACCAAAGTATAAGGCTGACGTCGGTCAAGGCGCTTAGAACTGACATCAGAACGTCAGGGTACAAAAGCGCATGACCGACGTCATATCCTCAGTCTTTTTTGCCGCATGGTCCGATGCAGAAGCAGCGTTGCAAGTGCCGTTCGGCGTTCTGAAATTTTTCGAGTTCGGAGTTTCAGACCGAATCAAAGTTGGCTAAGTACCCGTTGGGGAATATTTTGTTTTTTCTTGCCTCAGTGTTTTACCGGATGTCAGAAAAAGTGAATAACTGTATTTCTTGTGGGAAACAGATACCGCATAGGGATTATCATTCTTTGTGTATTCCTTGTTTGGGGCCTGAGCACGACGTTGTTGGGTGTCGCTTTTGTGCTAGATTCAATAAGCGCACTATTGCGAAGGTTAGATTGTGCTAGGCTGGTCTTTGGGAAGCGGTGCAATTATAATATGCCGTCGGATTCTCCGGCGCCCGCTTCTTCGAAGAAGCTCAAAGACAAAGCAGTTAAACCCAGGCAAGAAGAGCCGTCCGTTCCGGACGGCGGTTCTATAGAGGCGACAGTGGAACCGGTGGTTCCGACGGAGGCTTCTCTGGAGTCCCAGGGGGAGACTTTGATATTGCAGGATGTGGCCTCTCAGGAGGCAGGTCAGGCTGAAGGGGCTTCCCAGGTTACTGTACTCCCCTCCCTTCCTAGGGTGGTTAGGCCCTCTCCTTCTGTTTCCAAGGCTTCTCCCAGAGGCAGGCCAGGTTTAGCTTCTGTTGGGGTCTCTCCTAGTGCAGCAGGGTCTGTGCCCAAGAAGCACATGCTTAAAATGGCAGAAGATTTGATTACTCTGATTAGAGGTTCTTTGCCCCCTCCTGATAAGAGGCCTAGGGTGGAGCCAGAGTTGGGGAGTTTTGAGCAGGCTTCGGATGTTTCTGAGTCTTCGGCTGAAGACTTGCAGGAGTACTCTCCTTATTCTGATTCTGATGCAGATGATTCGACTCCTTCTGCTTCTCCTTTCTTTTTCAGAGACTCTTCATTCCACGAGGGAACATTTTAAGTGGGAAGGTCAGGACTTCTCTGATTCCAGGAAAAGGCTTAGGGAATTTTTGCTTTTACCCCAGCATAGGCCCTTGGCTATACCTCCTGTTCTGGATGTTGTGGAAGATGTGTTTGCAGAGGCTTCACTTAATCCTGATTCTCTGCCTCCTGCTCCTGTTAAACCGGATAGGTATTACAGGGTGCCTGAGGCTCATAAATATCTTTATAAGAGTCCTAGGGCGGACCCAGAAACTGTTAGTCAGGGACCTAAGGGTGTCAAGGCCTCTGTTGTAAAAAATCCGGTTCCTCCAGATAAAGAGGCCAGAGCTTTGGATAGATGGGGAAAGAAAGTCTATACATCTTTTACCCTAGCTATGAGGGCTTTGAATTGCCAGTTTCATATGTTGAAATATCAAAACTATCTTCTTTCTCAATTGAAGTCTAAGGTGGATGCTCTGGCGGAAGGCATTGAGTGTAAAGAATTACAAGATTTGGTGCATGTTTCAGAGCAGGTGGGTAAGCATTCTTTACAATGTGGTTTTGATGCTGTACAGGCCTCGTCTAGAGTGGCTGCCACTGGTTCAGTTCTTCGCAGGCACGCATGGCTGAGGGATCAGAATTTATCTGACCATGTTAAGACAAGGATTTTGGATGCTCCTTTACAGTCTGATGTGTTGTTTGGTTCACCTGTGGAGTCAGTCTTGAAGAAAATGGAAGACAAGGCTAAGTCCATGCAGGCTGTTAAAGATTTTTGCAAGTGCAGCCTCCAAAGTTTAGTAGGAATTGGCCTGCTAAGGGGTGGACGATCCTTCTTATGATTCTCAGTCTAGGGGTAGATCTAGACGTGGTAGGGGCAGAGCTCAGAGTTCTTTCAGACCTAGAACAGGGAGTTCACCTGCACAATCTTCGGGTGAGGGCAGGGGCCAGTCCTTTCGTAAACAGGCCCAATGACCTACCTTATTCAGCTGCCAGATCCTTCTTGCCTGGCAGCTCCTTTGGGAGGAAGGTTGGCACTCTTCAAGGAAAATTGGAATTTGATTACCCAAGACAAATGGGTATTGGATATCATACACCGAGGTTACAAGTTTTATTTCCATACCTTGCCTCCTTTCAAAGGCATGCCGGACGTTCCTCCTCAGCAAAGACTAGAGGCTCACAAACAAATTTCTCTGCTACTTCAAATAGGGGCCATACAACCGGTCCCTCTGCCAGAAGTGGGCCTAGGATTTTATTCTCGCCTGTTCCTAGTACCAAAGAAAGGGAACACGTGGAGACCAATCTTGGATTTATCTATCCTCAACACATATCTGGACATTCCCAAGTTCAAAATGTTGATGTTACAACAGCTTTTACCTCTGCTGGGCAAAGATCACTGGATGGTGACTCTGGATCTCAAGGAGGCTTACCTTCATGTTCCTATCAGGCTCAGTTGCAGAAAGTATCTGTGTTTTCGGGCTGGGACTTCTCATTATCAGTTCTCTGCATTGCCCTTTGGCTTATCTACTGCGCCCAGAGTATTCACGAAGGTTCTGGCTCCAGTGATAGCTTTCTTCAGGCTAAGAGGAATACAGATCTATCCTTATTTGGACGATTGCCTGATTCTGGCCCAAGGAAAGGACGAACGTCTTCATCATTTACAGTATGTGATAGCAGTGCTAAGATGCCTGGGGTATTCTGTGAACGAAATAAAGTCCAGTCTAGTACCCTCTCAGGACATGTGCTTTCTGGGTGTGAGACTGAATACAGCATCCCAGATGGCCTTTTTGACCCCGGACAAACAAAAGAATCTTTCTCTTTACTTCCATCAATTGTCTCATCAGTCCAGGCTGACTGCAAGGACAGTCCTTCAAGCCTTGGGGTTCATGGCATCTTGTATTCTGGTACTTCCCAATGCCAAACTGCATATGAGGAATCTACAATGGTATCTCAAAAATGTATGGACACAGCACTGCCAAGATATGGACACTGTCATTCAGATAATACCTTGCATTCAAAAGGAATTTTTGTGGTGGGCTCAGGAATGTCACCTAAACAAGGGACTCTCTGTGACCCGGCCAGAGGCGAGTCAGATTCTAACGACAGATGCCTCGGACAAAGCTTGGGGAGCTCATCTAAATGGAAAGTGGGTACAAGACACGTGGCCTGCCAGACTTCAACATCTGCATATCAACTTGAAGGAGATGTTAGCAGTCCAATTTGCATTAACAGCTTTCAAGGATTTACTTCTTCCTGGGCAGGTGTTGGTTCTAACAGACAACACAACTGTCATGTGGTACATCAACAAGCAAGGGGAACGATTCTTATCCTCTATGCAGACAAGCAATGATTTTGTGGGAGACTGCTCTCAGTTTACAGCTAAATCTTCAGGCAAGGTTTCTGCCGGGAGCACAGAACTCCTTAGCAGATGTGTTGAGCAGACAAATTATGGATCCCCACGAGTGGAAATTGGATCCTCATGTATTTCAGAAATTGACAGTGTTATGGGGAACTCCAGACATAGATCTGTTCGCTTCTCCACTAAACTACCAGCTGCCAAAGTTTTGCACAAAAAGGTTTCATCCCTCAGCTTGGAAAGTGGATGCTCTCTCATTCAATTGGGGCAATCTTCATGTGTATGCCTTTCCACCTCTGCCTCTCCTCCCAAAGGTACTCCTGAAGGTCAGACAGGACAAGCCAAAGATGATTTTAATAGCTCCAGATTGGCCTCGACAGCACTGGTACCCATTACTGAGAAGTCTGGTACAGGAGCCTCCATGGCCTTTGCCCTCAATTCCACACCTGCTGTCTCAGGAGAACAGTCATTTACTCAATGTCAAACTTCACTCTCTACATCTAACAGCCTGGCATATTCTGTTTTAAACCCTGGAGGGTCTCAGCTTCCACAGCAAGTTTTGAATGTTATTTTGGAGGCCAGAAGGCCTAGTACAAGGAAAGTGTACGCAGAGAAATGGAGGAGGTTTTTATTTTGGAGTACAGCAAAGGAATTTGATGTTTCTGAGCCTAATTTAAGTGTGGCTCTTCAATATCTTACTGAGTTACTGGACAAAGGTTTGTCCTTCTCCTCTATTAAGGTTCATGCTGCAGCAATTTCTGCTCACTATGACTGTGACCCACCATTGTTTTCTCATCCTTTGTTTAAGCAGTTCCTTAGAGGGGCAAAGAATATAAGACTCCCACGTAGAGCTCCTACTCCTGCTTGGGATCTCAATTTTGTGTTGGAGAAACTCACTCTACAACCTTTTGAGCCTGCAGCTACTGCCGAGTTGAAATATTTATCATGGAAGACTGCTTTTTTGTTGGCCATTACCTCTGCAAGAAGGGTTTCTGAATTACAGGCCCTTATGGCGGTTGAGCCTTTCTTAATTTTCCATAAGGATAGGGTATCTTTGCGTACTAATCCTTCCTTTATGCCTAAAGTGGTTTCTAGTGTGGCTTTAAACCAAACTATTCATTTGCCTACTTTTTATGCAAACCCCCAAAATAAAGGGGAAAAGATTTTGCACACTTTGGATATACACAGGCAGTTGCGATATTATTTGAGCAGAACTAAAGGGTTCAGGCAGTCTCAGCAGTTATTTGTTTCATTTGCTTTGGGTTCTCAGGGCAAGCCTGTTTCAAAACAAACTATTTCTAAGTGGATTGGGTTTAGTATTGCTTTCTGTTATTCCCATCATGGTAAGGAGATTCCAGCTGGGATTAGGCCTCATTCCACTAGGGATACTGCCACTTCTACAGCTTTTTTAAGGGGGGTGGCAACTAAAGATATTTTGGAGGCAGCTACTTGGAGTTCAGTGCATACTTTCTCTAAGCATTACCACCTTCCACTTTACTCTAAATCTAGGGCTGGTTTTGCCACTGCAATTTTACAGGGCATTTTTGCAGCTCCTAATGCTTTATAGTTTTGCCATCCTCCCTTACCTCTGCTTTGGGATTCTACCCATATGTAAGGACTGCAGCAATGTGAGATGAAGAACATAGTACAGTTTTGTACCTACCATAAATGTAGATGTTCGAAGATCCACATTGCTGCAGTCCAATTTACCCTCCCTCCTTCCCCTCTATAGTTAGAGGCGGTTGTGTGGTTTGGGTTGTGAATATTGTAAATATTGTAAATAGGATTAGTGCAGGGGTGGTTAATTGATTTTTTGCTGTCTTTTGGTTTTGGCCTTTCTTTTTAGGGCCTTCTGACATCTGGGGCAAGAAAAGACTGAGGATATGACGTCGGTCATGCGCTTTTGTACCCTGACGTTCTGATGTCAGTTCTAAGCGCCTTGACCGACATCAGCCTTATACTTTGGTATTCGGGCCGACCGAGGACAGCGGACTACCCATATGTAAGGACTGCAGCAATGTGGATCTTCGAACATCTACATTTATGGTAGGTACAAAACTGTACTTTTATAGGTAGGCCTTACACCAAAGTAAGTCACTTCTGCAGAGACCAAGTCTTTCAGAATCAGGGCAGGCTTACATCAGATTGTCACTTACACTGAGAACGATTTATGGAATCTGGCTCTATATCTGCATGGAGCTGTGTCTCAACCAGGATTCTGCTCAGCAGGCAGTTTAATGTAGCTGTTAAAAGAAAGCATATTTTAATGTAGCTGTTAAAAGAAGTGTATCTTTTTTTTCAGATCTAGGATTATTTTAATAAGGCAATTTCGGCTACAGATTCTTGAGTAGTGTTGATAATATACCATGTCCAGTGAAATACTGATCAATGCTGATAAAGGGAAAAGCAGTAGAATGCATAGACATATTGGCGGGAAAACCTAATTTGTAAGCTATCATTAGAATCAGGTGACTGTAATGATGAGTATAAAAAAAATTCCATACTGGGGAAGGGGGGGGGGGGTTTCTTCCTAGTCTCCAGTTTTATTTATTTATTTGACATTTGTTAACCGGATTAGTCTGGTTGGGCAGATGCCCTTTTTCAGCAGAGACCTGAGGAGAAAAGCTCCAGTAGAAATGTTAAAATACAGTAAGTATTAGACATAATAACATAGGAGGAATGTATTTTGTCTTGTACATAGTTAAACAAAACGCATTATACAAAATTTTATAAAAATGCATTGAAGAGAGTTATTTCAACACAAAATCTGGCTGTAAGTCATAACAATAGTAAAGTAACAAACTTAGTAAAAGTAAAACAAAATTACATTTGCACATAAGGAGTGAACTTAAGATAATAGATGTAAAGTAATTTACAAATGAAAAGAGGCCTGTATACGAGTCTGAGAAGTAGTTTGTAGAGACCGACATAAAAAAAAAAACAGCTGTGAGAAGAACCTGTGAGGGTTCTTCACTGAAGCAAGAGGTTTTAATATATTACACATAGCTCAGACATATGATGAGCGAAAAAAAAAAAACTAAGCACAGAGGAGAACAGAGGCAGAGGGGGTAGAATTCAAGTAGAATCTTTACAGGAGCAAGTGCACGAGTTTAACAGATATTCATTTAATGCTAGTTTGAAACAGTTTGTGTTATTAAGTGATCGGATATGGAGAGGAAGTTTGTTCCAAGCAGAGGTGACTGAATGACTATAAAGTAGCTTGCCAGTGAATCTTTTGGGTTTGTAAGTTTGAAGGAAGTGTTCATCAGAGCTGCATAGTTCATGGTTATTAACATGGGGGAGATGAGCATAGCAAGAGTAGTAGGACAGGATAGTGGTTGGTGAAGGATAGAGTGAGTCAGATGAAGCTGAGGCAGGAGTTGATGTTGAGATTCTCTAGTCAGTGTAGTTTTTTAAAGAAAGGCAGTAGTGTGACCAATATGGGAGATTACTGGCAAAGCTAGGTATTTTATTGTAAGTGAGTTCAAGTTTAGTTGACAGATTCCTTTGGAGTTTGGTTAGGATTGAAGTGGCATATAATAAAGTAGGGAGTAGGTAGGCATGAGATAAGGACAATTTAGATTCTTGAGGTAGGATTTTTTGTTTCTGTTAGGTAGTCAGAGTTTTTGGTGTGTCTTTGTGGATGTTAAATTTAAGTTCATTGTCTACAAAAACCCCAAGTAGTTTAGTATGAGATTCAACTTTGATAGTAGTGTTATTTAGTGAGGAAACAGAGAAGGTGGATATGAGGTGTTGGAGAGACTTGGGGAGGAAGAGAAGGAGTTAAGTTTTGTTAGGGTTAAGCAGAAGTTAGTTGGTTGTGAGACATTTTTCAACAGAGTGTAAAGATTCTTAGGTGAGGGTGAGTAGGTGAGGTAAATTGTCAGAAGTAGAGATAATAGCAGAGTTGCCTGCATATTGTATGAGTGTGGAGAGTGGGCATGATTGGTAGACATTATTAGTAAAGATATTGAATAACAGGGGCCCCAGGATGGAGCCTTGGGGGAACCCCTGTTTGAATGGAGATGAATGGGGAAGTTGCAGGGAGCCATTTAACAGATTATAGTATATCAGATAGATAACTAGAGAACCAGCTGAGAGTAGAGCTGGAAAGATTAAGGTAAGCAAGTTTAGAGAGAAGGAGGTTGTGGGACACAGTGCCAAAGGTTTTAGAGAGGTCGAGGAACAGGCTTGAGACTATTTTGTTATTATCAAGAGATGTAGAGAGAGAGAATTAGTAAAAGATATTAGGGCAGTATTTGTGCTGTGATGAGGACAGAAACCATGTTGTGTGGGGGTGAGGAGGTTTTCTTGAATGAGATGTGTAATGAACTGTTTATGTATGCACTTTTCAAGAATTTTAGAAAAGGGAGATAGAAAAGCAATAGACCTGAAGTTAGAGGGTTCAGTGGAGTTTCCCCCATTGTGTAGGGGAATAACAGGATTTTTTCTAGATGTCAAGGCAAGATTTTCCTGAATTGACCGAATGATTAGTATGGAGACTGGATAGGCAATGGAGGAAGCTGCTAGCTTGAGGTAGAGAGGTAGCAAGTTATTGGCAGAAGGGGTCAGAGTTTAAGTTTATTGAGGAGTGATCTTATGTAGGAAGTAGGGATAGGTTTAATATAGAAAGAAACTGTATAGGAGGGTGGGGAGGTGTCAGGGTAGGTATTTGTGTTTGATTTTGTTAAGTTCTGTATGGAGTGTATGAAAAAGGAGTTTAGAAGAGTGGCAGTTTCGATAGGAGAGCTGTTAGGGGAGGAATTAGGAGGAGATGGGTTCCCAAGAAGTAAGAGGGTCTGTGGATCCAGGTAAAATGTTTGTTTTTTTTGTCTAAGTTGATTTGTTTTTTTAGATAAATTTCGAAGTTCCTTATAGAGCTGGAGTTTGGAAGGAGTTTTGAGTTTACACCAGGTTTCCCAAGCACTGTCTCTCCTGTGCATGAGGGAGAGAGTGTCTTTACTTATCCAGGGGGCAGAGTTGGTTTTAACACTTATTTTCCAGATGGGGGCCAAGGAGTTAAGAGTGTTAAAGAAGATGCTGTTAAATTTTAAGACAGCTTCTTTGAGGGAGAGGTCAAAAAGAAAAGACCAGTTGATGGCAGAGCAAATTTGATTAAATATGTCAGAGCAGAAGTTAGATAGGTTGCGACAGTCTCTGTATGTGTGATTTAGATGTTTGAGAGGAGTGGCACTGGATGGAAGTAGGGAGGTGATCACTAACTGAGTCAGGGAGAATAGAGGGGTTATGATAGCGGTCAGGTTTGGAAGTGAGAATCCAGTCAAGGGTAGTGCTAGTATTGGATTGTTGATTAATACAATTAGGGGAGGTAATGAGATGGGAAAAGCCATATAGGTTAATGCTTGCATTGTGGGAGTTAGAGGACAGAGTATTCCAACCAATGTTAACATCACTTAGTGTGATTTCATAGGAGATGGTTTGAGAGATCCATGCAAGAAAGAGTTCAGGGGTAGGGATGTTGTTGCCCGGAGGTATTTAAATGGTGGCGATGGCAATTTTTTTCAATTGTTTAAATTACATTTGACTATGAGTATTTCACCTGGGTGAAAATTATGCACTATGTTTTCTAATTGTTCCAGAAACTTTCTAATTGAACGTATACCGGTCTGATTTTGTGTAGTATCTGGACACTTAACTTTGCCAAATGAAAAAATAGATCGTTAATACAACATTGTCTGGAAAGCGCTGCTACCTATTAAACTTCTTGATAATGAAATGCAGCACTTTTTATATTTAAATTATTAATCCTGTTCTAAGCTTGTCTGTCCCCAAATAAATATGTTACTTAGGTTTGTTCTGAGATGTATTTGCTGACTGATTTTTTGTACATATGTCAGGCACTTTAGTCTATATAATTGACTTTCATCAGCATGCTGTCAAGTTAGTATCTCCTAGAACCTAATTATATTGCACCTTTTGAGGTTAATCTGTTTATATTTGTCTGCCTGTCAGTGGATTAAATCCTGCTATTTACACACACTCCCCCAAGACATACACATTATCTTAAGTGGTGTGTCTATTCAAAAATTCTGTCTGCGAGAGATGTTTCTGTTTTTGTCTTTCAGCCTTCCTGAATGATTTTAAGGACCACACCACTTTTAAATCTGTAAAAAATGTCTGTAAACTACAGAATATAAATAGGCTATAAAACTGCTTAAGAGATAAAGTGGTGATCTGCAGATACATTTGGGTACATCTAACACCTTTATTTCCATTTTATGCGAGTCTTAAGCATGTGACTTGAACATCAAAACAGTCTCAGCTCTCTTGGGCTAACAGCCTCATGTTCCTACAGGCCTTAAATAGTTATGAGGACCAGTCTTCCTCCTAAGGCTATAAGTGATTTATTTGTATGCGAAGCTGATCTAGTGCCCTTTAGGTTCACTTTCCCTCATCTTCTAGTATGTTTTGTCATTACTGTTGTATTCATTTGCAACAGCCAACAAGTCTTAAGAGAGCTGTTACCCAGATGTGACAATGTTAAACAATTCCTGCAATCAAGACTTCTTAGAGAGCAGGACTTCCAAGATGGCAGAACACTGATCAACAGCTTAATTTCAGCTCTTTCAGTGTGACAAAAAGAAACTGAGAAATAAAAGCTAGTAATTCTGCCAGCTTGAGTAAAATTAAATTACTGGCTAGTAAGTACAATGCCCAGATTTTAGCAAAGAAGAAATTTAAAGAACCTGAAAGAAAATCAACTAGAAAAGGCAAAGAGAAAACACCGACTGAGAAGAATTCTGCGGCTGTTCGGCAAAAAGCAGTTTGGCATTCAATTTTGGTGCAAGAGGCAGTTTTTTGTTATTTGGAGGAAAAAGCAGTTCAGCCTTCAATTTTGGTACAAGAGACAGCTTCTTGTAATTTGGAGGAAAAAAAACTTTAGCTATTTATATGAACTGATAAAACAGCAAAAATCAGAAGATGAAATGAAGAAAAGGCTGACTCAGTATATGAGATTTCTCATAAAGAGCTGTTTCAAAAAATGAAAAAGACAGAGCATACAGAGAAAACCTGAAATTTTCTGCTGTACCAGAGAACTGGAAGGAATAGACTACATTAATTTTATGAATGCAGAAATAAGCAACTGAAATGGTATTCCACAACTGGATTTGTTACATACTTCTCAAATGGACAAATTTTCGCAGAATGTTCAGATTTTTGCTTCATATTTTTGGTCCATTTTTCATAACATTATGGTTTTCTGGCAAATTAGTGGCAAATCATTTAAGACTGAAGTAACAAAATAATGACAGACATTTGAGTTTCAGGCTTCATACCCTTCAAAAAACTCATGTTAATGAAAAACCTGTTATTCTATCAACTTTCTAAGTTTGTTAAAGTAATATTTAAAAATTGTCCCTATTTTTGGGCCTTTTTTTCCACTTTTATTTATGGCTTTGTCCAGATTTCTTTCTCTAAGAGGTTGAGAGATATGATTTGTTAATTGAAAGGGCACATTGAGTGCATTTTCCAAATCCATCTATAAGAAAGCAGCCAAGACTTGTATTAGTAAAGATGGGAACATACCAGCAGAAAGAGTTGATCCTGACAAAACTTTGGAAGACGGTAAGAGTATTAAAAAATGGAGACAGCAGAGTATTTGTGGAAAATGATTATTCACTGTACACTATGCAGGGGAGAAACACATTTTTCTAACACTCTGGGAGTGTCAAGAGGCAGGTGTAAGATTCAAGCTGCTGTATCCATCTGTCTTCAGAATATTTTTTCTGGAAGATCAAAGATGTTTTTGATGGTGAACAGGTTAAAGAGGAAATACAAAATTGTATTCAATAAAAAATAAGCCACCAATCAGAAGAGGACTCTACTTCTTATTCTTCAAACAGTAAAGCTCATAATGAGACTTTGCCAGTGAAATATTTACTTATGTTCCAAGGGAAATGTTTCAGAGGCAGAAAAAAGCACAGGAGTTGAAGAATCTGCAGCACCTTGGGTTTGATCCAGAGTGTGATGTTGGGAAATGGAGATGAACAGGAAGAAGACCAACACTGAAATTAGTGAATAAATGTGAGATTGTGAAGCACACATTATATTGATGAAATGTGAGCATGTATTTTTATTCCATGAAAAACTGCTGGTATGGAGCTTAAGAAAGTTTTGGGAGGAAAAAAAATCAGCTTTCAGCAGGCAATATTATAGGCGGAGACTGGAACTTGATTTGAATCTGGGGGACACAGAGGGAAAAATGTAACAAAAGAGGTTAGAATTCTGAAGAAATTTATGAAAATATTTGATATGGAAGATGTGAATTCAGTAGTAGGAATTTACATATTATTCATTCGCCGAAGTACAATAACTGGGCTAGACTAGAAATTATATTTCACAGGAACATGTGCATTTAATTTAAAGCTTCTACACATGTCCAATAACTAAAGAAAATCAAAGCCACAAAACGGCACAAATCACAAAACTCAAGAAACGACAAAGTGCTGGATGGACGCAATAAGACAACAAAACCCAATAATATAGTTTAGTGCTTTCTTTCATTTTAATATATAGTATGTATGTGGATGTTGTGTTTTGTTCAGAAGAAGTTCGTTTTATATTAAAACGAAAGAAAGCTCTAAACTATATTATTGGGGTTTGTTGTCTTATTGTGTCCATCCAGCACATGTCCAATAACTGTTTTAGACTCATGCACTAACAAAAACTAAGATAAAAATGAAGAATAAATGAAGTAAAAATGAGACAGAATCACTTTCCCACCTACCTGTTAAAAAGGGAGGAATTTAAGGAATGGATAGTGGAATTATTCAAGAGTTATTTGGAAGACAGACATTTCTTTAGAAGTTATAGCTACTAGTGGGGTATTTGGAAGACAGACATTTCTTCAGAAGTTATAGCTACTAGTGGGGTAAAATAAAAATGGAGTATAAAATAGGATAGAACTAAAAGAAAAATATTTACGTTCAAGAAGTAATAAGAATTATTTAGAGGGGCTGACAAAGGTTAAAGTAGTGTGGAATAAGGAGAATCTCATGGAGGTGAAACTGCAGAATGCTAAAGAGAAAATAAGGGAATATCTGGATAATATGTATGAATTTAGAAGGACTGCTTTTAAGAAACTGTTTTTTTTTTTTGATAATAACTACAGAGGACAAAATCTTTTAGCTCAATAACTTAGGCAACAGAAAGTAGAAAGGGTTGCCACCAAACTTAGGAAGCCTATAACAAGAAAAATAACCAGAGATCACGTAGAGGCATTAGAAATATTTCTAAAATGTTGCAAAAGTTTGTATAAAGCATAGAAAGGTGGAAATCAAGAAAGAGCTCAAGTAGAAATATTTATTTAAGACTTAAGTATGGCAAAGTTAGAGGTAACACTTACCAGTTAAGATATGAAGAGATGAGATTGATTGGTGAAACATAATCAACCTCCAGGAACAGATGGTGTTCCTGTGGAAATTTGGAAGTTAAAATGGAAGAAAGTAATAATGATCTAGAAGCTTTTGTTTTACAGTATTTTAAAAGGCTGGTAAGCAGCAACAACTTGTTATAAAGCTGTGCTGGCTAAAATACCTAAAGACTATAAATACTCATTAGATCCAGCTTCATACATACCCATTTCAGTTTTAAACCATGGTTATAAAGTGTTTATGTCTATACTAGCTAAACAAATGCCAAAGATGTTGTAAAAATTGATAAATGTAGAGGTTCTGCAGCAGAGTGGTTAAGGTTGTTTTTTTATAATCTAAAGGTTCTGGGTTCAAGACATAGGGAGGAGAGGTTGGTATAATAGTTAAGGTGTTTACCTCACAGATACAAAATCCATGGTTTAATTCTCACCTCTGGTTATTGGCTAGGCTTATAATAGTCGGAAGACTAATAGCCTAGTATTTACTTATGAACCTACCTATTGCATGCATTTTGAAGTATGCTCCTGCAATGGGATGCCACCTAAAGAACAACCAGCATGTTGTTGTGATTCTGGAGTTAAGAACAATGAGCCAAAAATAAATAGTTCTAAACTGGAAGTGGATAAACTTTCTGGTTGGGTGGGTTTGGCATAATGGTTACGGTCTTTACCTCATAAACACAAAGTACAGGGTTTGATGCTGATCTAGGGCTATTGGCTAGGCTTAAAATGATCCATCAAGGCAGTTAGCCTCATATTCTCCTTTGAACCTATGAATGTGGTGTTGTGAAGGGGAGACAAACATTTGACAACATTAGTAGAATAATGGTGATCCAGATAGAAGCAGAATATAAGAAAATACTGCTGTTGTTTATGGGTCTTGATGTAAAGAAAGCATTCAACAGAGTAAGCTGAGATTTTATGAGCAGGGCAATGGAAGCATTTGTAATACAATAGTAAAGTTAATTAGGAAGATATGTGAAGTATCAGAGGCAAGAATTAAAGTGGTAGGGTTCCTCTCTGATAAGTTGTGTCTGAACAGAGGAACCAGGCAGGGGTGTCCTCTTTTCCCTTTATTTGCTTTATATTTAGAGCCATTGGCAAAGAAAATAAGGGACTCAGAAATGCAAGGATATAGTTGGTATGGTAATCAAGAAACGTTGGCTTTATTTGCAGATGATATCACTTTGTACCTAATAAATCTAGAAAAGAACATCTCAGTGATGTGGAACATTTAGCGACAGTTTCACATCTTTTCTGGATATAAAATTAATGAAGATTAAAAACAAAGGATATAGCCATAAATGATGTACCTACTCATGAATTGGTTCAGCAATACCCATAGTTATAGGGACACGATAAGATGAAGTATAAAGGAGTATGGGTTAAAAAGCATCTGTTATGTCAACTAAGGATATGTGGTGTGATGCCCCAACACTGACCCAGTAATATCAAAGAGCAACAGTGGGAGATGTACACACTGGGAGGATGACAAGTACACACACAGTAAACTGCAATTTCCCTTAAGAGTACACAGAGACTACAGTCAGTCTGGGGCTGGTTTCTCCCTCTTTCTCCAGATCCCCAGTAAGATTTCCCACTGGTACAGCTACAGAGTTAAGATGACTGGCCAAGCCAAGACCTCCAGCACCCTCTCTGTCCAGCCAGTGCTTCATGTCCCTACCCAAATAGCTGACCCGCATACACACGCAATTTGATATTTGATTTATATACACACACACACACACACACACACACACACACCTGGGTTAGGCTGGCATAGGTTTACTAGTTATGCACTCTTCTGCCCAGACTATAAGGTAGTTCTGACTACCACCAACCACTCCTTATCAGTACTTTAAGGCCGTTAACAAAGGGTGTCCAATCTTACCGTGCAATGTTACTATTAATCCAAATGGTAGTTTGACCAAGAGGAAGGCTATTAGGAGTGGCCTGCACAGCATCACCAAATAGATATGCAAGTACTCTAAGAGCTTAAATATCTCTAGACAGACCAGTCACAGTTGAAAGATTTAAACACATTTAATAATAAATAATAAAAGAACAGGACAATACTAAATAATGTATTCACAGTGACTTCAGAGTTCAACATCACAGGAAATATTTAAAACAACATTGCAGGACAGTCTCATATAAATACAGAAAACATCTAAACTAATCTTTATTATATTCCTTACTGAATCTAAAAGAAATTACTGTACCCTAGTTAACTTACTTACAGAGCAAGTAAGGCAGATGTGGTGAGTGGGTTTTCCCAGCTGATGCTGTCAGGTCAGAGACAAATAAAAAATGCTGTACCTCTCCCAGACATTTCTTAAATTAATATCTCAAATATTGCTGCTGGGATACTTTCAGGATAACATCACTTCTTGTCATCTGACTTTAGTTCCCAAGCCAACCCCCCATTGCTAGAAACTACCAGCAGTAAGAAGCTGAGATCCCTTATAAGATCCTCCAAAGCTAGCTATGAAAACAAAATTGCCACTAATTCTAAGGACAACCACAAAGCATTATATAGCTCTGTCAAGAATCTCGATGGCAATACCCAGATCTACTCTGAGATACAGCACAAAGACACGAAAATTACAGAACCAACTGATATTGCCAACATCCTGGCAGATAGGTTCAGTGCTAACTTTACACCCCCCTCACCCCCTAAAGGGCCCATATCTATACAGGAAGAATGCAGAGTCCCTGTAATCACAACTACGCAGGTAAAAGCTGCACTCTCTAAAGCCAAAAACACAGCATCCATGGGACCGGACAACATCCCAGGCTGTGTTTTACACGAACTTTAGAACAAACTGGCTCCCCACTTAAGCACCATGTTCAATAATAGCCTCACATCAGGCTTTGTGCCCACTGAATGGCGCACAGCAACAGTTATCCCACTCCACAAAGGGGGAGCCACCACTGATCCCAGGAACTATCGATCTATTAGCCTGGCGAGCCTGGTCTGCAAGGCCATGGAACGTATCATCATGGAACTCATAAACAAAGACATTGGTAACCTGCAAACTCTGGATCCCACCCAGTTCGGGTTTGTGAAAGGCAGATCATGCCTCCCGAACCTGATCGACTTCTTTGAGGCAGTCACCAAAGACGTAGATGAGGGTAAGGTGGTTCACACAGCCTATCTTGACCTCGCCAAGGCTTTCGACACCATCCCCCATTCTAGAATTATAGCTAAACTCACTAAACTAGGTATAAATCCCTACGTCACAAGATGGGTTGCCAACTGGCTCACTGACAGAACCCACACTGTAAAAGTTGCAGACTCCAAATCTGACCTCACAGCAGAGACAAGTGGAATACCACAGGGTTTTGTCCTGGGACCTCTCCTGTTTGGTATCTACTTCTCTGAAGTACAGGCTAACACAGAAGGCCTCTGGCTAATGAAGTATGCAGATGACTGCAAACTAGGAGCCATAGTCAAGTCCCCAAATGATGTGGACATCCTACAGAAGGGCCTAGCTGAGAGCCATGGCCTCAAGCTCAGTGCCAAAAAGTGCAGTGTCATCCCCTTTGGTAAAAACTCTGTACCCATGAACTACCACATAGCCAGCAATCTACTTAACACCGAATGTGTGATAAGAGACCTTGGGACCCAGGTGGACAGTAGTCTCTCCTTTGATGGTCACATCGCCACAGTAGTCTGGAAGTCCTTCTATGTGGCACACCTCATTATAAAAGGGTTCTCATCCAGGAAAAAAGAGGTCATTGTTCCCCTCTACTCGACACTCATTAGACCCATTGTAGAGTACAACGCCCCTTTTGGAATGTACCTCATAAGACATCAGCAGCAGCTGGAAAGGCCACAGAAGTACCTTACAAAGAAGATTACTGGCCTCTAACAAATGCCCTACACTAACCGCCTCAAAAAACTCCAGCTTTACTCCGTACCATATTGCCTACTCCGTGGTGATCTCTGCCTAACATATAAAGCTATGTCAAACCCAGAGCTGTTGGACATGCTACACCTAAAGAAATCCCAATCCCTCTGAGCTACATGCTCTAGGGACCTAAACCTTGTCACCACAATAAACAGGACATGCTGGAGGGATAGATTCCTGTCCCAGAGACTTCCCTGACTCTGGAACAGGCTACCCATCTATGTCAAGCAAAGTTCTTCATTAGCACTCTTCAAGAAAAATCTTGATGAGTGGATGGGGAAATAGGAAATACACCCCGGGATCACTTCTGTGTCTCTCCTCGACAGTGGCACAGGAAAATAACTTTCTTGGGTGGCGTAAGCCAGGGAACCTTGTTGGCTAGGCTTACGTAGGCCCTTGGGCCAATAGCCTAGTACCTACCTATGAACCTATATAAGTATATAGATGATCTGACCCTATATTTTAGCTTTGGATAACCTATTTTGATAAATAGTTGAAGTTTTTATTCCTCTTTATTGCCCCTTCCCTAAGTCCTGCTGTTGGTGATTTTTGCCATTGTAGTTCCTGTAACTCCTTGTAATCCTTCAGTAGTTGTGGCTTATTTCTATTTCCCTATTTTTGCTGCTTAAAAAAGCATTTCTTCCCTTTCTCTTTTTCTTGTTTAGTAGTGTCTTTCACTCTAACTGAAACTTCTGACATTACAAGTATGGAAATAAAATCTCATCCTAGGATAAACATCAAACTTGCCTTTTCTGGTCTGGCGATGAACACAGCACTTAAAGTGTCACATTTCCCAAAACTTAACTTCCAGTACACAGGCGTAAAAGACTTTTGCATACATCACTTTGATCAGCCATTTGCACTTGATCTTTCTTTAAGTGAATTTGTATGTAGAGATTAATTCTGCCTAACCCTGTCACCACTGCCGTCACCATTACATCTGCCTCATCTTGTTAGATTCTAGTTCTCCTACCTTTACACTGATGATAACATGTGAAATTGCCTTTCTTTTTTATTATTTATTTATTGACATTTGTTGACTAGGAAAGTCCACTGGGTCAGAAACCCATTTTCAGTGGAGGTCCGGGGAGAAAAGCTCCACAATTAATACAGAGAAAAATATCATGCTATGGGAGAACAAAGATTGTCCAGCTCTTTTGTTGGGTTTGGTTACACTTAAAAGAAATTTGTTGGAGGATCTAAGTATATGTGTAGGAATATAAGTTTGTAGTATCGAGCAGAGTGCTGGGCAGGTGTTTGCTTTATAAATTAGTTTATGGGCTAGAATTAATGGGGTATAACAGATGTAGTTGGGGAATTCAAGCCAGTTCAGGTCAGAGATTGCTTGGCAGTGGTGTGAGCAGTTAGGCTTTCCTGAGGCAAATTTGGCTATTTTATAATAGCAAGATTGAAGTTTATTGCTGAGGGATGAGTGAAGGTTAGTAAAGATGGCAGTACCATATAGAACAGAAGGGATGAGTAAGGTACTTGCCAGTTTTGTTTTGGTGTTATTGTGTAGGTAGAGTTTGTGACAGTAAAGTTTGCCTAATTTAAAGTGTGTTTTCTTTATTGTGTTAAGAATGTGTGGATCAAAGGTGAGTTTGCCATCTATTGTAATGCCTAGTAGTTTGGCTGTTCTTACTATTTCTATTACTGTCCTGTCTTTAGAAAAGATTTTGAAATCTATGGTGGTTTTGTAGAGAATAAAATTATAAAAGTTTTGTTTTTGAGGGGTTTAGCAGCAGTTGTGCATTATTTAGCCATGATTCTATCTCTGTGAATGCATTTTGAGTAACTGTGAGGAGGTCAGTGAAATTCTTTGAGGTAGATATTATTGTCGAATCATCGGCGTATTGAATAATATTACCTAGTGGAGAGGCTTTGTGAAGGTCATTGATTAAGATATTGAAGAGTAGTGGTCCCAGAATGGAACCCTGTGTGACTCCTATACTGTTTGACAGGTAATCAGATTGGACATTATGCCATTTTACTGATGCCATTGATTACTTTTGCCATTTTGCTTGCCATTGCCCAGTACCTTCTGTCTTATCCACTTTTCATAGCATCCGTGTGCTGTTTTTGACACTGTTATTGTTGCCGTGAGTGTTTGCAGATAGTGTAATTATTCTGTAAAATGTGCTTTTAAGTATAACAAATAAATACCTGATTGGCCTTATTTTTTGTTGCTGTGTGTGGCTGATCTTTGCTTAGTTTACACTAGTAATGTCCAGCAGGGATCCAACTAATGTAAGCTCTTGTGGATGGGATTTGGACTCAACTTGTGTTCAGCACTGACAAGGGAAGAAGGAATTTAACTGCATTGTGGTTACAGTAGATTTAAAATGGATGAGATAAAGATTACATTTTCTTAATGTGAATAAATGAAGTATTTTGGAAGAAGTACAGTTTATTTTCCATAGATATCCAGAATTGCCAGGTGCCCAGTGCTAAATCCTATTTTTAAAATTATTTGCTGAAGAACCAGGGACAATTTGTAAATATCACTCCAGTTCACTTAAAATTAATAGAAAAACAGGTTTTACATATTGCATTAGCATTTATTTTCTGATCAATGTATGAAACTCTAATTCTGACATTATTGACTGACTAAACCTCAATGATTTACGAGAAAATCAAAAACGAGGGACAGCAAAATATGAAACAAAATTAATAACATTCTGCAAAATCAGGAGCAGTCGAGAAGTATGTCTAAATCTGGTGTTAATGTAGTTGGTAATGTAGATAGCTGCTACAAATGTATGTAGTGTGCCTCTTCTGCAAATAAAATGCAGTGCTCTTGTCTGTAATGCAAGATATTAAAAGCAATATAGATCTTTCTGTGCTTATGAAGGCATTTCATAAATCTGTTCACACACATACACAAATACTTTTTTTGTTTCAGTTCATGTGTTTTATCTCTGTGTGATTCTAGAGGGAGAGTAAATGTGTTGAAGCATGTAGTCACACTACTGACATGGTCATCAAAAGGAAAAAAAAACCCAAGCTGGAATGTCAGGAATTTATACGATTTAGAAGCCAGAAATCCAAGTGCCAGATCTAATTGAATAGAAAGAAGCTTATGCTTTTATTTTATTGGCAACACAGTGGTGTGTATGAGTGAACACGCGTGCGCGTGTGTGTCTTTTTACGACAGATAAAAGAAAAAAAAAATCCTAAAATAGGAGCAGCACTATTCTGTGTTCTGCTAACCTGCATTCTGAGGGTTAAGGTGGTAGGGTGAGGTAGGATGGATAACTGTGTATGTATTCTCAAAAGTATTCATCCTGTTAGAATTCCAAATGCAGATGAGCCCAGGAAGGAAATGTGTGTATAGTCCTGCATTTTACTGTGAAATGCACTGTTGCATGAAGGATGTTTATTTTCTCTAACTTTCACTGCCATCTCTTTCCCCGTTCTCATTGTGGTGGGAGATCGGGTATCCTATGAGGGCTGGAAGGCTTTCTTCAAGTTAACCCTCTTGTTTTCTGTTCCAGGGAGTTGATAACGATTATTGTGTTTGCAGTCAATGGCATACTTCCACTTACCTGACGTTTTTAACAGTTGTCTTTCTGTGATTGTCTTTGCAGTGAAGTGTTTTCTGATGGTCTGTGTGTTTTGTTTCTCTGAGACAAACTAACCAAATGACTTCTTAGGAGTAAAGGGAAAAGAATGAAAGAGCGCCACTGACAGATTTCTTTTTAACACTGCGTTATATGTCCAGAAGCTTGTGCTGCTGTGGTAACTGGAATGCAAGGAATGTATCATGTTGTAGTATGTAAACCTTCATTCATCTGTTGTAGTCTTCTGTTAGCACCTGAAGCCCTGAAACTCTAAGTGTTTTGTACTTGGCCTGTAGAAAAGTACTATGTTCTGAAATCTGGCACCCAGAAAGTTAATCACACGGGTTATTTATTTGCTTTGGTTAATGGATTAGTCCCACTAGCAAGAGTTACAGTAGTTTCAGATGCATCCACAGTGCATATGAAGACCATAACAATTTAGTGTATTGATTTATTAATTACAGTATTTTTTGTAATTTTGTTGTGACGATCCTCAGCTGTTGAAATTAGTAATAAAAACAGATAATAGATGTTTTGGGCAGCAGTACAAAGAGTGAGAGAAAGAGACTGAACTTGGCTTATAAGCCATTTGCTTTATTCCTTTTTTATGTATTTCAATAGAGTATATCTATGCCAGTGGTTTTATATTCATTGTACTTTGATTTGTTTGAAATGTATATACATAAAATTCTCAGTAAAATAAATATTGTTTAAAATGTGCTTTTTTACCTCCTTACTTCCTCGGCAACACCTGCTATTCTTACTCCATTTGTTCCCTGTCTTCACTGCATGCATACTGTTTGTACTTCCACTACAGGAAAAGTACTTTCCCGTCTACATAACAAGTGTTTGTGGCGGTACCAGTGACTGACTTTCTAAGCCCAAGATTTAGAAGCCAAACATGAAGAGTAGATACAATCTCTGGGTATAATGCAATCGGCCTACACCTAGGGAAGATTAAGAATCTTAAAACTAAAATGTACAACTAGTACAAGAAACAGGTGCAAATCTGCATATCTGTTTTTAGAGCTAAGCAAATGTATTTTAATTTTTGGTACTTATCGCAACCAAACTTTTATGAAGTTTAAGAACATGTTTTCTGTAATGATTTTAAGTTTTAGGAATGTTTGCCATTCATACCGTTGAGAAAATAAGTGTTGAAAACAGGTTTCCCGTTTTATCGCTAGCAACTCATGTCAGTTTAGCATGTCCCATACTACTTCATATGCATTCTTTTTCTCGTGCCATCAAATGTTGTCAAAGGAATCCACATCTTCTCTGCTTTGTACGCAGAAAAGCATTACAACATCAACTAAACAATCCATATCTCTAGAGCCGTAACACATACTAAAATCAGTGCAATTAAAACAGACATTGCACTAAAAAGAGAAGCATCAGTACATAAAAGCAAAGCAGTACTGTCTACTTATAACGTTTATTAAAGTATGTTTCATTTTTCCTAACAACCTTTCATTATATTTTGTAAAAGTTTAACCATTAAATACTTTACCTAAATTAAATTGCATGTGTCCCATTTACTCTATACTGTTTGAAAACGTTTAACCATTAAATACTTTACCTAAATTACTTTGCATGTGCCCCTTTTTTCCCTTTTCAACTAAAACATTCAGTTAAAATAAGGTAAACATGAAGAATAATCCTTCTGACTTGTGTCCCATTTCTTCTTTTAAGTAATAAGTCCAAAAATAACAAGGTAAAGCTGAAAAATAAATCTCCGGAAAGCTTCTCACATCGTACGTTAAGTTCCACTGTCCTTTCAGGCCACCATATGTACACATACAACCACTGTTATCGCTGAATGAAATGCTCAACGTCTTTACAACACGCTACCCACAACTCTTAAAATTGTATGTGCTAATCGTTTATAAAAAAGCATCACCAATATTCTGGCACACTTTACCCTTCCCTCTTACACTTCATTTTTGTTATTAAAGTAAATGTCAAAAATATATCCCGTATTGCAAAATGTGGTTGCGATAATATGCAAGTACTCATTTTCTTTCTTTTTTGTAAAGATCATATGTAAAGATTTTAAAGGTTGGCAAAGCCACCAGTTTATGGACACCAGCTGTTCAGTATGCATTATGGTTCTAGAATGGAGTGAAATAACTAAAACAGTTAAACTTTTAATTAAAAAAATAAAATGTTTTTGGCATGTCTGAGCCACACAATCTGCAGTACTGCTGTCATTTGTGTCATCATACCAGTTAAATTGGTGACTAATAATTGAAAAGGAAATGTAGGTATACAACTTGCCCTTTACTTGCCAGGATTGGTTCAGGCTCCTCATGAACCAGAGTCACTAACATACAGGCTACCTGAACTGTTTTGCCATTATCAGACAATGAAGTGCTGTATTTTTTTAGAACAGTCAAGTGGTTTGGAGAAGCATGCTAGAAATTAATATACTGTTAACTGCTAGTATGTGCAATGGAGAATACATCTCAAACTGTGTGTTTTGCCTAGAGTTTTTAATGGATATATATTTTCCTTCCTTTGTCATCAGACAAGTGTCCAGTAATGGGTTATGCCCACATTGGAGAAAGGTGTTGGTGATTGGATATAGTGTTTTTGTTCATTTTATGTTAGTTAAACCAGTTCATCAACCTTGTAAACATTTTATTTGCTGAGATACAGACTGCATCTCTTTAATTATGCCAGGATCATGCCCATCTTTGCCATCTTTCCAGATGCATGGAAGGAAGGTCAGAAATATCAGTGATCGCATATCCCTCTTATTCTTGCCTCACATTGTATTCGTAAGCAAAAATAAGACAAAGGCTACTATTGGGTACCAGTGATCCACTAATAAAAGGTGAAAAAGAATGCAGATGCAGCATTACATTTATGCATTTACACATAACCTTTATGTCATTTATTATTTTGCCAGTTTTGACCAGACAAACTTTTCATAAGAAACTGTATAATACAATGACTAAAATTAGTACAAATAACACCTGTCAAGTATTATATATATAACCTCTGTCATCAAATATTAAAATTAGAACATCCCTAACAGTATCTAAATTAACCTTTTTTACTGTTTACAAGGCATATCTATGTCATTGCCATTAAAGCACAAAAAATTAAACAGATAAGATTTTTCGGTTGTATACAAAGATTCATATTTTATACTAGAAATCTGCATTCATGAAGTATGTTTATTATATTTCTACAAATGTAATGCCAATTTAGGCTAGAAGTTATAGCTTACATTAGTATATTTAGCTTTCACTTGTATAGTATATATTTCTTTGTCATAATCCATAGTGTTTCTACTAATAATTTAAGAAAATGCGGTTAAATTATGCTTTTTCCTATTCCTTGCTATTGTCTTCCTTGCAGTTACAGGTAAACAATAAAGTAAAGGTCTCTGGTCCATTTTAATGCGTAATGGAATTAAACAGTACCAAATGTTTAATTACTTGAAATTGCCTGGCTATTAAGATTGACCAAATGAGTAGAAATGAGCCCCAAATTCAGATGTAGATCACTTTCATAGAAAATGTGTTGCCGTTTTTCTTTCACAATCTTGCTACAGCCAGTGACTCATCCCCCTTTCCACCTGTGCCTGTGGCCCTTCATCAGCCTGCGTCTGGACAGCTCATGCTGGTTGGCCTCCAGTCCATCCCCATTTCTGACCTTCCTGTCTCTTTATCCTCTCCTCTGGCTTCGTAGGAGGGGGAAGTCTCGGGTAAGAGGCAGTACAAGAGGAAGCACTTCAACCCCTTGAAGAGTCCCTCACAAAGGATACTGACTCCAAAGAAGGAGAGGACTCCCCTAAGTCACCTCATGATGATGCTTCCGTTGGTGATATGTTGGAGCTTCATAGCCAGCATAGGGGCTGGACCACTAAAGCTTCTTCTCTGGAGAAGTCAGATTTTTGGAGGCCTTTGATGGTGGCTTATCCTTGCCATGGGTGGGATCCCCCTCTGGGTGCACTCAAAGATCTAGTGTCTTTGAGGGAGTAGAAGGAACCAGGTACTGTAGAGCCCATTCCTAAAAAGCCTGCCAAAATTCTTGCTCTTCCCAAGGATCATCTGCACTGGAGTAAGAGTTCAGCTGTGGATGTGATCGTGGTGGCAGCCGCCACAAAGAAGGAAATCTCTGAGGAGAGTTACTCAGTCCATCCACTTAATAGAATACTGTGGGCTTTGGACCGTGTAGGGAAGCTATCTTATGCCTCAGGGACATTTGCTTTAAGGGCACTCAGTTACTTATCCCACCTGACAAGACTTTAGAGCAGGGTTGTAGCTGAAGTGTCAAGGAATGTTAAGATGTAGCACTTTCTAGAGGTTAAGAAGACACTGGAGACTTTGTACTCTTCATTCCATTGCCAATGTTCTATGTGGGTCATTTTGAATGCAGCCAATGGCGCATCCTGATTGGCTGGCACCATGTCTGCATGCGGCTGTTTAACTTTGCGGACTGCATCAAGGCATCTTTTGTTAACCCCTTTTCGATGTCTCTTCCTTGTTTGGGCCTAAGATTAAGGACTCACTTACAAGGAGCGAGCAGGACAGGAAGACAGTGTCTGCCGTAGAAGTGCATTTTGCTACTCCTCAGCGAGACTCTCAAGAAATCAGTAGGGGTGGGCAAACATCTGTTTTTTTTTTAGAAATGTCAGCAACCTTCCCAGGATGCTCCGTGACTGGAGGGGGGGGAATAATGGGTGTTGCCAGCAGGGTAGGGGTGGTCTTCAAAGTCAGAGCTTCAGTAGGTCTTTTCAGTGATCCTGAAAGATTGCCTGACTGTCTTGCTCTGGAGGCTTTTCACCCAGAAGCTTGGAAGACCATCACCTTGGATGTGTAAGTGTTAAGAGTCATATCCAGAGGTTATACCATTTCCCTTTTAGAAATTCCAAAGCTGTGTTACAAATGTCTTCCAGATGTCATACCCCATCAGAGACTGTTGGCAGCAGTAGAGATTCAGAAGCTGCTGGCAAATCATCATCCAAGAGGTCCGGCCAGATCAGTGAGGATCCAGGGGTCTACTCAAGATTCTTTTTATACCAAAGTAGAACATGGACCTCAAGCCAGTTTTGAATTTGAGCAAATTGAATCCCTTTATGAACTAGACCAAATTCAGGTTGGTCATGGTGCAGTCCATTCTACCACTTTTGAGGAAGGATCAGTAGATCTCAGTAGATCTCAAGGATGCCTGCCATCATATCAATATAGAGAGGCACTCCAGGAGGTTTATGCATTTCTGGCTGGGGGTCAGTCATTACCAGTTCAGAGCCTTGCAATTCGGTCTCACCACTACCCCAGGTGTTCACCAGGTGTGTTGCAGTGGTTGCAGGTCTTCACTGCACCCATGACAGTATTTCAAATCACAGCCTGGAATACCTTATTCCAGCTGTGTAGTCATTTAGGGATAACTGTCAGTTATCTTAATTTGAGTCTATAACCAGTCCAGGCATTAGAATTCATAGGTTGCCACTTGGATACTGTCAAGCAAATTGCCAAGCACCCAAGCTCCATAGTAATAGATGTTCAGTCCCAGGCAGTATCTGTGCTTGCCTTTGCAAAACTTCCAGCTCGTGTGGTTTTTAAACTTCTGGGCTACATGACAGCTTCATTAGGGTTGGTTCTTTTAGTGAGGTACCACATGAAGGCTCTGTAATGGACTTTCACAGAGCAGTGGTCCTGTTTGGCTCATCTAATAGACTTTCCTGCCAGTTTGACAAAGGTGTGTCATGATTAGATTTGGTGATGGTTACAGTTGCCCTTAGTGAACAGTGGGAGACCATTTATTCTTCACCATCCTATGGCCATGGCCACCACAGGCAACTTTTTTCTTTGGGGGGGGGGCATTTCGAAGGGACAACAGTTCTAGTCCTGGCATTCTGTGGAGGCCAATGTTCACATCAGTGTCCTGGAGATAAGGGCTCTCTTTTTTTGTATTACAAGCCTTTCACAATGTCCTCCCCAGCAGCATGATTTGACCAAGACAATGTGTCCATTGTCTGGATAAGGGCTCTCTCTTTTGTATTGCAGGGCTTTCAGGATGTCCTCCCCAGCAGCATGATTTGACCTAGACAATGTGTCCATTGTCTGGTATCTGAACAAGCAGGGGGGAACAAGTTCTTATCGTCTTTGTCAAGAGGCCATGAGGGTTTGGCAGTGGGTGATCGCATCTCAACAGCTTCTGATTGCAGTGCACATCCCAGGGAGGTCCAACATTCTGTCCAACAGCAGGAATATTCTTCTTCCTTATGAGTGGTCTCTGAATTTGAGAGTTGGAATGCAGATATTTTGGTGCCGGGGCACTCTGTGTTGTGACTTCTTAGCTTCCCCTTCCAACACCAAATAAAACAGCTATTATGCCTTTGTTCCCCCTAAGGGGGAGTCACCTAGAGATGCTGATGTTCATCGTGTTACCCTGCTGCAGTCATCACACTTGGGTTATCCTGCCGTCAGGCGGTCCCGCAGTCGGCCCGAATTCCAAAGTCTTGGTCTGGCGTTGGTTGCTGTCGCTTCTTCCCTGACGTCAGTGCGCCAGGGGTTTATGAGAGGCATCCAACGTCATTTTCTTCAGTCTTTCTTGCCGCGCGGTGCCCGAAGCAGAAGCAGTTCGCAAGTACCGGTCGGCCGACACCTGAGATTTTCGAATCGAGTTTCAGTCCGAAGTCTTCAAAGCTAAGTACCCCGTTGGGGAACCTTTTCTTGCCTCAGTCCGATGTCAGAAAAAGTTAACAATTGCATTTCTTGTGGGAAGCAAATACCTCATAAGGACTTTCATTCTTTTTGTATACCTTGCCTAGGCTCAGACCACAACGTCACTGGTTGTCGGTTTTGAGCTAGGTTCAATAAGCGAACTATAAAGCGACACTTTGATTTTGCACGACACTACTTCGGTAGGAAATTTAATTACAATATGCCGTCGGAGCAACCGACTACCGACGTGCATGAAAAATGCAAAGCTAAAGAAAGGCAGCCTAGATCCAAGCCAGACTCCGAGGCCTCTGCTGGGCCGGTCGCAGGTTCTCTGGTTTTCAGTGAGGCGCCTACGCAGCCCCTGGCTACCGCTGAATTGGATCCCCAGACCGCTTCGGATTCTCCAGCAGAGAGTTCTAGGCCGACGCAGCCATTTTCTTTAGGCCCTATCGACGACATTGCAGAAGGCGAAGCCGGTGCTATAGAAATACCTTCGGTTTCTGAAGGTGTCTTCAGACCGAATACTCTCACCATAAAATCTTATGCTATGCTTAAGACTCCTCTAAAACCAAAAATGACTACACTTCAGTCTCCAGGTCAAGGCCCTATGCCTATGCCTAAGAAACAGATGCTTAAAATGGCTGAAGATTTGATTTCTTTGATCAGGGGTTCCAAACCCCCCCCCCCCGACAAAAGGCCTATACAAGAGGAGGATTATGCCTCCTCTGATCAAGTGTCTGTTTCCTCAGGCTCCTCTGAGGAACAGGATTACTCCTTTCCCCCTTATGAAGATTCTGATGCTGAAGACTCCATTCCCTCAGCTTCTCCCCCTGAAGATTATTCCTTTGAGGAAACCTTACATACCATGAGGGAACATTTCCACTGGGAAGGTCAGGACTACTCCAACTCAAAGAAAAGGCTCCGAGAGTTTCTTTTACTCCCCCAGCACAGACTACTTGCTATCCCCCCAGTTTTAGACATTGTGGATGATGTTTTCTTGGAATCTAGTCTAAATCCAGATTCTTTGCTTCCTGCTCCAGCCAAACCAGATAGATACTATAGAGTGCCTGACTCACACAAATTTCTATACAAAAGCCCTGTTGCTGATCCAGAGACAATCTCCCAGGGTCCCAAAGGGGCTAAGGCTTCTATGGCTAAAAATCCTGTACCCTCTGAAAGGGACTCCAGAGCACTAGATAGGTGGGGGAAGAAGGTTTACACCTCAGCTACACCTCAGCTACTCTAGCTATGTGAGCACTAAATTGTCAATTTCACATGCTTAAATACCAGCAATTCCTAATGTCTCAAATAAAACAAAAGATGGGCACGCACCCTCAACAGTCTGAATTCAAGGAAATGCAGGATCTGTTGCATGCAGCTGAACAGGTGGGCAAACATACTTTACAATGTGATTTTGATGCCTTGGAAGCTTCCTCTAGAGCTGCTGTTACTGGGTCTGTTATACGTAGGCATGCTTGGTGAAAGGAACAATCTCTGCCTGATCATGTTAAAGCAAAGTTACTAGATGCACCCTTACCGCAGGATGTCTTATTTGGGGTTAAAGCAGAGGAGGTTTTAAAGAAAATGGAGGATAAGGCAAAATCTGTGCAGACGGTCAAAGATTTCTTACAGGTACAGCCCCACGCTTCAGCAGAAATTGGCCAACAAAAAATTGGTCCTTTCCAGCTTCTGACAGACCACAGAGGGGTAAATACAGGTGCCCAAGGGGCAGAGGACAAGCACAAATCCCTTACAAACCTCGCCAATGGGGCACTGCAACACAGAAGGGAGGAGAAGACAGGTCCCAAACTACTAGAAGGCAAACACAATGACTTAAACCTCAAACTGCCAAGCAAAACTCTCTTGGCAGCTCCCTTGGGAGGAAAATTAACACTTTTTGCAGACAACTGGCGCATCGTCACAAAGGACAAATGGGTCCTAGACATTATCTCACAAGGATACAGATTCCATTTCCCCACACCTTGCCAAGGATAAAAGGAAGGCCAAACCTGCCACAAAATCAATGGGCAGAGGCACAAAAACAAATTACAGCTCTCATGGACAATGAGAGCCATTCAACTGGTACCTACACAGGAGCAAGGCCAAGGATTTTACTCGAGGCTCTTTCTAGTTCCCAGAAAGGACAATGCTTGAAGACCCATTCTGGACCTTTCAATTTTAAACACCTTCTTGCAAGTACCCAAATTCAAGATGCTAACACTACAGCAACTTCTTCCCATGTTGGGCAAGAAAGCTTGGCTAGTAACGTTGGACCTCAAGGAGGCATACCTGCATGTCCCTATCAGACAAAATTGCAGAAGATACCTCTGTTTCATTGCAGATTCAACCCATTACCAATTCTCTGCACTACCTTTTGGCTTATCTACTGTGCCCAGGGTCTTCACAAAATGCCTGGCACCAGTAATTGCATACTGCAGACAAAGAGGAATTCAAATATACCCATACCTGGATGACTGCCTCATCCAAGCAGAAAGCAAGGACATTCACTTACAACACCTGGCTTTTGTAAAACATCTTCTAAGTTGCCTAGTGTACACAGTAAACGAAAAGAAATCAAAACTAGTGCCCTCACAAAATATGACATTCCTGGGCGCCAGCTTGAATACAATGGCCCAGATGGCTTATCTGACGCCAGACAAACAACTACAATTAACTTAATACTTCAGAACAATGGCAACAAAGACCCAACTCCCTGCAAGAAAAATTCTGCAGGCCTTGGGCTTCATGGCATCTTGCATACTACTAATACCATTTGCAAAACTGCATATGAGGAAATTACAATGGTACCTAAAAAGTGTATGGACAGCCACAGCCACAGCTTGGAAACAATGATACCTCTCATTCCCTGCCTTCAACAGGAGTTTCTATGGTGGTCACAGGCATGTCACCCCAACAAGGGTCAGCCTTTCACCTTACCCCCAGCCAGGCAAACTATGACAACAGATGCATCGGACTATGCCTGGGGGGCACACATGGCAGGACGGTGCATTCAAGGCATATGGACTGCAGATCAAAGGAATCTGCACATCAATCAAAAAGAAATGCTAGCTGTACAAAATGCTCTGACAGCCTTCAAGGACCTCTTACATCCAGGACAGCTTATCATAAGAACAGACAACACCACAGTAATGTGGTACATAAGCAAGGGGGTACACACTCCTATCCTCTATGCAGGCAAGCAATGACCTTGTGGAACACAGCACTGGCTTACCAAGTTCAATTACAAGCTCAATTCCTGCCAGGAAAAAAGAACACATTGGCAGACGACCTAAGCAGAAACATCATGGATCCCCACGAGTGGAAACTGGATCCACAAGTACTTGCAATGATAACTCAAAAATGGGGGCTCCCAGACATAGACCTGTTTGCCAGCCCCCAAAACTATCAACTAACAAAATTTTGCACAAGGACTTTTCACCATCAAGCTTGGAAAGTGGATGCACTCTCATTCATTTGTAAAATGCTGACAGTATATGCCTTTCCTCCATTACCCCTTCTCACAAAGGTGCTGCTGAAAGTCAGGATGGAGTGACACCGAATGATGCTCATTGCCCCAGACTGGCCACGCCAGCGCTGGTATCCACTATTAAGGAATATGGCCCAGGGCCCACCATGGATTCTACCACAAATTACCCATCTGCTCAAACAGCAAGACAATCAGATTCTACACAGCCAGCTCAAAACCTTAAACTTGGCTGCATGGCAAATCACCTAAGCAACCAGCCAGCTCCTCTCTCACAAGCCGTTATGGATGTTATTCTGGAGGCCAGGAGGCCCAGCACCAGGAAAGCTTACTCAGACAAATGGAAAAGGTTTTGCGCCTGGAATCAAGCTAAAGGCCATAATACCCTTCAGCCTAACATACCTCAGATTCTGCAATATTTAACTGAGATGTTACACAAAGGGCTTTCTTTTTCATCTATTAAAATCCACGCCTCAGCTATTTCAGCTCACTACAACACGGATCCTCCCTTATTTTCACATCCACTCCTAAGGCAGTTTCTCAGAGGGGCCAAAAACATTAGGCCTCCCAGGAGAGCACCAACACCTACTTGGGACATCAACTTTGTTCTGGAAAAACTTACGCTACCTCCTTTTGAGCCAGCTTTCTCAGCTGACTTAAAGTTTATATCATGGAAGACTGCCCTGCTGCTAGCAATTACTTCAGCGAGAAGAGTTTCAGAGCTTCAAGCACTAATGGCAGTCGAGCCTTTCCTCATTTTTCATCAAGACAGAGTTTCTGTACGAACTAACCCCTCCTTTATGCCTAAGGTGGTATCCAGTGTGGCTCTAAATCAAACCATCCATTTACCCACCTTCTTTCCAAATCCACAGAACAAAGGAGAAAGACTCCTACATTCCTTGGACATTCACAGGCAGCTATGTTACCAAATCTGACCAGCTTTTTGTATCCTATGCTACAGCATCACAAGGAAAGGCTATCTCAAAACAAACCACTTCCAAATGGATAGGACATTGCATACATTTTTGCTACACCCACCATGGAAAACCAGTTCCTGCTAGCATAAGGCCCCACTCTACCAGGGCAGCAGCTACATCTACAGCCTTCCTCAGGGGGGTGCCAACCAAGGATATTCTGGAAGCTGCAACTTGGTGTTCAGTACACACCTTCACCAAACATTACCACTTTACTCTAAGACTAGAGCTGGGTTTGCCACTGCTGTTTTGCAGGGCCTTCTAGCCTCCTCCAACCCTGTTTGACTCCACCTCCCATCCTTAGCTTTGGGATTCTACCCAAGTGTGATGATTGCAGCAGGCTAACACGATGAACATAGTACAGTTTTGTACCTACCATAAATGTAGATGTTTGAGTGTATACCCTGCTGCAGTCCAGGTTACCCTCCCTCCATCCCCTCTGACCTAACTAAGACCTTTCTATACCTTAAAATATGTTACAACCTTTGTGGTGTATTTGCTTATAGCTGGAGGGATTTTTTGTTTATGCTACACTTTTTATTATTGGTACCATCTACTGACCACCATTTGGGGGGGGGGGGCACCTGACATCTGGGGCAAGAAAAACTGAAGAAAATGGCGTCGGATGCCTCTCATATACTCCTGGTGCACTGACGTCAGGAAGAAGCGACAGCAACCGACGCCGGACAAAGACTTTGGAATTCGGGCCGACTGCAGGACCGCCTGACGGCAGGATAACCCAAGTGTGATGACTGCAGCAGGGTATACACTCGAACATCTACATTTATGGTAGGTACAAAACTGTACTTTCTGTATGTGTGCCCCCCCCCCCCCAGATCTCCTATACACTTATCCTCCACTTCCCTTGATTGTCAGATTTCTTCAGAAGGCAACCCATTGCAGAGTACCAGTGATCCTCACAGATTCCTTCTGGCCTCATCAGGTGTGGTTACCCTTTCTGTGGCCTCTTCTAGGATACCCTCCTTGGGGTCTGGGTCCCACTCCAGTTCTCATTCTCATCTTGCAGGTCTGCTTCCTCCTAGTCTGCAGTCCCTCAAGTTAACCGTATAATTTCTCCAGTTCCCTTAATGGCCAGGAATCCCAAACTGTCTTATAATGTTGTTGATATTTTGCCCTCATCCCAAAATGTATCTATTAAGAAAATATATTCAAGTAAATGGAAGCAGTCCACTATGTGTGCAGAATCTCAAGGGTTTGACTCTTTTCCTGCTCCCTTAGAGTCTACTTTGGATTTTCTTGCTGAATCGTTTAATTCAGGCTCTAGTTTTTCTACGATCAAGGTGCAAATGGCAGCCATTTCTAATTCACATGTCAGTAGGATTAATGTTCCCTTGGCTGCTCTGAAAATCTCCAAGGCATTTGTCAAAGGCACGTTTCTTTTGTGTCTTCCTCTTCAGGATCCCATCCCTCCTTGAGATTTGCCATTTGTGTTTCAAGTCCTTGCAGGCTTCCTTTTGAACCCTCTTCTACATCAGACCTAAAGTTTTTATCTTGGGTAGCTATTATTCTAGTGGTTGTTACCTCAGCTAAGAGAGGTTCTGAGCTACAAGCTCTGTATTCTACTTCTCCTTATCTGGTGTTTCACAAAGGCAGGGTTTCACTCTGCACCAATCATTCCTTTCTTTCCAAAGTAGCCACTGAAAGTAATTTGAATAAATCTAGTTACCTTACTGTGTTTTTTCCTAATTTGTAGAACAAGGGTGAAGACTTGCCGCATTGCATGCATTCATCCATCCTCAACCCCTTTTTCCATTTTGCACATGGCGTTGAGGTGTCACTTTCAACAATGACAATTATCTCAAGCCAAGGTTTACACTGCCAGGTGGCTAGCCCTACCACAGTAGTTCATCCTTACCACTTACTTACACACACACACACACACACACACACACACACACACACACACACACACACACACACAAACACACACACACACTTGCACCTACGGCCAATTTAGTGTGTTCAGTCCACCTACTGCATGTCTTTGGAATGGGGGAGGAAACTGGAGGACCCGGAGGAAACCCACGCAACCAAAGGGAAGGCATGCAGACTCTGCACAGAAAACACTCCAGCCGAGAACCAAACCAGAGAACCTCTTGCTGTGAGGCGACAATGCTAACCGCTGCACCACCGCGGCATGTGGCATTGCTTGGATGTGCATAGGCAATTGAGATTTTATGTGGACAGGACAAAAGCCTGTAGTAAATCCATTCAGCTGTTTGTTTCCTTGTAGAAATCCAGATTAGGCAGACCTGTGTCAAAAGCGATGTTATCCAAGTGGCTGTCAGACTGTATTTCCTTTGCTTATACCTTGAGAGGCAACACTTTGCATGGTAAACCTAAGGGTCACTGTACTAAAACTATGCCTACTTCTATAGCTTTATTTTTAAGATCTTCCTTGGGTGGTGTTTGTGCAGCAGCTACTTTGTGTGGGTCATTACACCTTTGTTTCTCACTGTAAGCTGACCATTAAGTCTAGGTCCAGAGCTTCCTTTGGTTCCACCTTGTTGCGGAATGTCCTTCCGTAGATCCTTTTGGGTTTTTTTTATGTTGCTAGGAACTATGTCACAGGTTAAGGCCAGATGGAGAAGACAGTATTGGATATGAACATTTTATTAACAACCTTCCACCCTTGCCTTTTTGGCTAGTATAAGATGATTGTGTGGGGGAGGCTTGATGGCTCCCCTTTTCTTGGAATTTTGTTTCCTTTTCCTTTATATGAGGAAAGGTAATTTAGAGCTACATTAAGGAGGGGAAAACTTGATCTGAGGTATTTGCTGGGAGAGGGGATTGTGAGTGGGGGAGTTGGAACCCAGTGAGTTGAAGTCTAGAGGATTTGGCCAGCATTGGATCCTAGTTGGGACTGATAACCAACAGGTTGAACCAGATGAAGACAGACACCATGGCTCTATCGTTATGGTAAGTAATATTTTTAATTTTATTTTTTCTATATAAACTCTTATGCAAACATTTCCATTTTGTTGTATATGATATATATCAATATACATGCCTACTACCTTCAAGGTGGAAGCAAAGGTGAATGATCCTATATTTGATAACCCTTTCTCAATTTTATTCCATATTCTAAAGTGATTTTTTAAGTGCTGTTCTTGGTCTGTTCAGGTGCCATATGAAATTTAAGAATGCTTTGTTTATTAATTTAAGATGATTTTTCCTCCAGAGGCAGAAGTAAAAATGGTGCTAATGGCAGATAACACCCTCGGGGCAGAAGGGGTGCAGTAAACCACAGATTTCAAGATGCTTCTTTTTTTTTTTTTTGAAAATCTTTTTATTTTATTATCTTATAGGCAAACAATACAAACCACAGAAGAACACTGTACAAACATCAACAAAAACTATATACAACTATACATTGCCCATATCATTCACAATATATACAACAGATAATACATTAAGGAGATATAATACAAAAATGAAAAGTGTTTCAGGTTAAAATACAATCAAAGAATACATTCCAAAAATTTTCAGAACAGAACTTGTGATTACCTTTATAAAAGAGATACTTTTGTTCCCTAATATGCCTAATTACCAATTCCTTTAGACCTTCCCATGTTAGTGCGGCTTGGCACTTCCAATGCAATGAGATATAATATTTGATAAATACGACAATTGAAATCACCACCTTGAGCTGAGCTTTAGGAATATTATCAGGAGGGATATGTAATAAAGCAAAAAAGTGTTTAAAAAAAAAAGGAATATTATCAGGAGGGATATGTAATAAAGCAAGAAAGTGTTGATTTTTCGTATCCCATTTTCTCCAGAATAACTTTAAGGGCACACCATAGTCTGTACACACATTTGCAACTCCAGAAAATGTGATATATATCGGCTACTTCATCCCAACTCGTCTTCTCTGTGTAGATTTCAAGATACTTCTGACAGGCCCAATCAGCAATCCTAAATGATTGCCCGACTGCTCGTCTCTGGAGGGAGTCAGGGGACGTTTGTCTTTACACCCAACAGCCTGGGAAGCCATCACGAATGATTGTTGGGTGCTAAATATCATATGTAAAGATTATTCCATACTCTTTTTCCAAAATCCCTCCCCAACCAGGAACCTCCCCGATGTTCCACCCAATCAGAGGGAGGCTGCAACCTTAGAGATTTCAAAGCTGCTCACAAAAATAGTCATCCAGAGTGTCCCCAAGACCAGCTTGGATCAGGCATCTACTTCAGATTCTTTTTAGCGCCCAAAAAGATAGTGGACCTCAGACCATTTTGGATCTCAAGTCAACAACCTTAACAAATCAGTAACCAAATCAAAGTTCCGAATGGCCATGATTCAGTCCATTCTGCCCTTCCTTGCAGAAGGATGACTGGATGTGCTCTGTAGACTTCCAGGACACTTACTATCACATGAAGACGAACAGGCTCTCCTGAAGGTTTCTCTGCTTCTGGCTGGGAGCCAGTCACTACCAGTTCAGACTACTCTCCTTTGGTCACACCACAGCCCCCAGCATGCTCACCAAGTACATGAAACTAGTGGCAACTCACCTGAGACTGCAAGGATTCCATGTGTTTACCTACCTGGACAATTTGCTTCTCACTGCTCCCACCAGACATTGTCTCACCCAAACCAGGGACTATCTTTTTCATCTAGCCTCAGCCTTTGGCATTTCATTCAAGTTGAAAAAGTTGCAACGTCAACCAGTCCAACTGATAAACATCATCGGAGCCCGTCAGGACACAACACTTTGCTTAGCTATCCTTTCTCCAGACAGGATCTTCATCTTAAGTCTGCATGTCAGACAAAATTCTGGATATTCCTTTTCTCCGGGCAAGTGTTGTTCTCAGGACTTTGGGTTCCATGTTTGCCATCATTGCTGTTCTTCCAGTAGCATGACTTTATATGAGAGTATTTCAGTGGACCCTGGTGGTACAGTGGTCTTTACTGTCATGCACCAGTAAGTCACCCAATAAGGCTATCTCGAGTATGCAGGGAATCCCTACTCTGGTGGCTCCAGTCAGAGGTTCTTAAAAAGGTTGACTCTTCACCCCCCCCCCACCACCACCACCACCACCTGGCAGCCAAAGTGACTACGGATGCTTCCCAGTTCAGATGGGGGTGGCATTATCTGGATCAAACGGTCCAAGGCACGTGGTCCCATCACAAAACTAACTTGCATATAAATGTATTGGAGATGAGAGTGTGCTTCTAGCATTGCATGCACTTTGTTCCTCTCTCCCTGCTGGGACCATTGCAGTTCAAACGGGCAACATGTCAGTTGTCTGGCATATCAACCAACAGGGAGGAACCAAGTCTTATCCATTGTGTCGAGAAGCAATGAGGTTGTAGCTGTGGATGATCTCTTCCAACCACTTTCTACTGGCAATGCATATTCCGGGGAGGTCAGACATTCTGGCATACAAGAACAGCAGAGCCATTCTGATGCCCCACAAATGGTCTCTAAATTCTTCAGTGGCGAACATGATATTTCAGAAAGAAATGGGGTTAGCCTTGCTGCTATCTCTTCACCTCTCCTTCCAACACAAAATGCAGTGAGTTCTTCACCCTGAGCCCTGCCTCAGGGGCAATCCCCAAGACGCGCTGTAGTCCATGCTTGGCCCCCTCCTCCACCGGATCTGCTTTACATTTATCCCCCTCTTCCTCTCATCCCCAGTTTTCCGCAGAAAGCTCAGAGGTTGAAGTGCATGGTAATCCTCATTACTCCCTTTTGGGCTCTGCAAGTTTGGTTTCCCTCCCTTTGGTTTCATCCTGGTTAGTCCGCCGTGGTCTCTGGAACCCATTCCAGACCTTCTGTTCCATCCGTCAGGACAGACCCATCCAGACCTCTCAAACCTGAAACTGACCGCTTGGTTGCTCCAATTTCAGTGATGGCTAGAACTCCTAGGTTTTCATTCCCAGTGAAAAAGATCTTGATTGCAGCATATAAACCTTCTACAGAAAAATGTATAATAGCAAATGGAAAAGATTTTCAGTTTGGGCCCATCAGCACCATTTAGACCCCTGTACAGCACCTTTTTCCACATCCTGGACTTCTTAGCTTCTATTTTCCATACTGGAGCTAGTTTCTCTACTGTAAAGGTTCAGTTGACAGCCATTTCCAACTTTCACTTTGGGGAAAACTCATCTTCTTTGGCCTCTTCCAAATTGTGCAAGGCCTTTCTGAAGGGTACCTTTCTGCTTTGCCTGCCAATCAAGAATCCCACTCCCCTTTGGGATCTCACCACGGTTTTTCAAGCTTTGGTCACACTTCCTATTGAGCCTTCTACAAAAGTCGAATTGAAGTACTTGTCCTGGAAAAGTGCCTTCTTAGTGGCCATCACCTCTGCTAAAAGTGTGTCTGAACTTTGAGCCTCATCATCCAATCCACCGTATTTAATCTTTCAAAAGGACAGAGTTACTCTGCATAATAATTCTTCTTTCTTGCCCAAGGTTGCTTCTGAAGCTAAACTCAGTTAGGTTATCAATCTTCCAGTTTTTTCCCCAACTTTCAAAACAGGGGAGAGTATAAACTTCATATACTAGATGTACATAGACATTTACATTTTTTATTTAGACAGAACAAAACATTTCAGAAAGTCTGATTAGCTGTTCCTATCCTGCTCAAAGTGTAATTTGGGCAAATCTGTTTCCAAAGTCATGCTTGACAATTGGATTACCAACCATATTTCTCTTGTGTATTCTTCCAAAGGACCTCACCCTTTCAAATTAAGGCCCATTCTACTAGATCTGTGTCCATGTCTTCAACCTTTTGGTCTAAAGTTCCCACTGATGATATTATTTATTTTATATCTGATTACCGGGTTGGTCTGACTGGGCAATCAGGTACCCATTTTCAGCAGAGACCCGGGGAGAAAAGCTCCACATACATGACAATCATAAAAAATACAAAAGCTGCACATATATGATAAAAATACAAAAGTCAGAGATGAGTACAAATTAATAGAGCAAACAGTAGTATATCTTAGCATAGTATGATGAGAAGTAACAGACGTGTACAATATATAGAGTCTAGATTAGTAAAACAGAAAATATAATGTATTTGAGTAAGAAAGTGCTGTAATATATACAGTTTTATATATATATATATATATATATATATATATATATATATATATATGTATATATATATATGGGTCTACTTTATATAACCGAACTTCTGATTCACCGACACACAATTTACCGACCCCAAACAACCGAAAACACACAACACCGACAAACACCAACAACTCAAAAAAACGAGCACCAATTACACTGACACAAAAAACGTAAACTACACATTGCACACAATAACATATCAACTAACCTTAACCTAAACCCTAACCCTAACGTCCGACACTACCGCACACTTACCCAACCCGCAGCCTAACCCTAACTCACTTAACCCACCCCTAAACCTCAACACCGTCACTATCGCACACTTACCCTACCTGCACCCTAACCCTAACTCACTTAACCCACCCTAAAACATTAAGCCCGTCACTATCGCACACTCACTCCACCCGCATACTAACCCTAACACACTCAACCCTTCCCTACACTACACTATGTCACTATCACACACTTACCTTACCGGAACCCTAAGTCCGACACTACCGCACACTCACCTTTCCCACACCCTAACCTAAAATCCCTCACTATTGTACACTTACCTGTCCGCTCCCCAATCCTAAATCCGTCACTATCGCACACTTACCGGATTGCGCTCACACGTTGCCGTTGTCGGTCTTTCGGCTGTCGGAATATCGCCTTTTCGATCACCTACCTGTTTGGTCGTTCCGTCTCGATCTTCTGGGTGTTGGTGAAGTGGCGGTTCGGTTATTCAAAGTAGACCCATATATATATATATATATATATATATATATATATATATATATATATATATATATAAATACAATTCGTTATGGTAGTTTTTTTCTGTGTTTGACCTTTAAGTAGTGCCAGAGGAAGATTTATCTGAATGGTGGTAGTAGGGCTAGCTATGGTCAGTACAGGCACATTGCCAGATGAGATTGAGGTGGGGTTTTAATTGGGTTTTAAAGATGGGACTGCTGTTTTGCAATCTGATATCTGCTGGAAGAGAATTCCAGATTTTAGCAACTCTGTAGGAGTAGAGGGATTCACCAGCACTGTGTCTGCACTTAGCTACTTCAAGAAGGGCTTTGTTTGTGGATCTTAGTTGGTGAGCAGGATTGTGAAAGTTGAGTAAGCCCGAGATCTTGTTTGGGTGGTAAAACAAGTAATGAGCCATGGTGAGTTGGTTATAGCTTAGTAAGTTGGCGAGTCCTAGCCATCTAATTATTTTAGTGAGTGACAGTGGTGGGAGTGGAAATTAGAGTTGGTTGGAAATCTACCTATTTTATTGTAGCACGTGGACAATTTGTGTAAGCCTGTCTTGTTAAGGTTTGTTAATACAGGGGATCCATAAAGCAATATAGGGAGGAGGTGAGTTCTGGATATAGTAATTTTTGTTAGATAGTTTTTGCAGCGGTATAGGGTTCCAAGTTTTTTATGGACTTTGAATATGGTTTGTGCTGTATATTTATCAAGCTTTAGGTTTTGGTTAAGTACTACACCAAGAAGTTTAGCTTGTGATACTGGAGAGATTTGTGTGTTATTGGCAGAATTGATAGAGAAAAGAGGAGAAGAATCAATAGTTTTGGTAGGGTGGGAAAGTGTAAGTTGAGCCTTTTTGGGGTTAAGTGTTAGTTGTGAGTTTTTTAACCAGCTTTTGATATTGGAGAAGGCCTCTTGGGTTTTAGTCTGGAGTGTGGGGGATGAGCAGATCAGTGTAGTATCATCTGCATACAGGACTATTGTATCTTGCTGGGTGGTGGTGTAGAGGGTGTTTGTAAAGATATTAAATAGTAGGGGTCCCAATATGGATCCTTGTGGTACACCTACTGTTACTGGGAGAAGGGGCAAAGAGAATTATGCCACTTAACTGCTTGTTGGCGATTGGATAGGTTGTCCTGAAACCAGAGCAACAAGGGGTTGTTTAGGTTGAGTTTAGCAAAGATAGTAAGTAGTTTGATATCTGTGCAACTGCCACTTGGGCAAATTCTCATGCCTTTATATCTTATTACAAATTTGACATTATTTCCAGAAACAGGGCATCCTTTGGTTCTGCAGTGCTCACGAATATCCTTCCATGAGGGCCTCCCAAGATTACTGTAGCTGGGGACTCCGTCCCACAGGTTGATGTGAATGAAGTCAACAACTTCAGATAAAGAAGTTATGTACTCACCATAATGTTCCATCTGAGTTGTTGACTCAATTCGTCTTCACCCTTCCCTCCTTCCAACCTCCTTCCATAAGAATTAGGGCCTGGCGGATGGGCTGACAGTAGTCATTTTTCAGCAGTTTGGGCTCCTGAATTGGAGATATTGCATGTGTTACAGCAGCAAACTCGATCTGAGGGGAGAGCAGAGCATTATGGGTAGGGGAGGAGCTTAGAGTTTGAATCCTAGCTGTAGTATATAGCCAAGATGGATCCGATTCTTTGATCCGAACCCAGAGGCTGAAGATGAATGAAATCAACGACTCGGAACGTTATGGTGAGTACATAACTTCTGTTTGTCTGTTCTGAAAAGCAGAAATCCATACCAGAAGACTTACCTGGTCAATATATTCTGTTTTTTTAACACCTATATTAACTTATCACATATGACACAGGCCAAAATATAGTTATATAAAAGAAAACACACCATTTTATCACATTTCTAGTTACAAACAATATGCGTCACATATATTCTTTTGTACCAATCCAATGTTACGTAAATTGATCAGTTACTGCCTTCCCTTAATCCTCTCTCCTCTTCCAAAACATTATTCTGCATGTATTGTTTCCACATTTTCCAGTTTTTCTTTGCAATCTGCTCCTATCCTTTTCTGAAGATACCACTGCCAGTTATTTTATCTCTTTTACAATATTCAGTACTTTGGAAACAGTTTGTTTAGACTTTGATTTCCATTTTCTAGTAATTGTTTTTTGGCAGCCTATAGAATTAAACTTAACAAGGCCTTTCTATGTCTAGACAGTTCAGATCCTGTATCCCAGCTCAAAAAACATAATTTCCTTAGTCATACCCATTTGTTCACCCACTATTTCTGACCAAGTACACTGTAGACTGTTTTTAGTGTGTGCCACACATTACTCTTCCAAAACGTATGTTCCCGGTTATGTCCCCATCACAATTCCACCATTTTCCCTGAAAAGTTAATTGGAGTCTGCTTGGGGTTTAAAAATACCAATGCAAACAATTCCAAACGAAAATACTAAACCTTCTAGACTTTTTTGCATTTTTGAGAGCCATACATATGTCCTTCAAATGTCTCCTTGTGAATTGCTTATCTGATTGCTTTTCCCAATCTTTTCTAACCTCATCTTATTATTTCTTATAGTTATTGGGTAGTATTTTATATGTCCTACTAATTATCCCTTTTTATAGGTAAAATATATCCCTGAGGAAAATATGTTGGAGGATGCTGACATAGACAGAGACAGGACTTTTTCTTTGTCTGATTCTCAATCCCAAGGCTCTGATTCTGAGGAAAGTTTGTCCTCTCCAACTCCGTTAGTTTTTTTCTCTTTTCTAAGACTAGTTCTACAATGATTAATGTATTTTTGTGAACAAGTGGATGTTCCAGCTAAATTGAGTAGATACTGTGCTATGCTGTAAGTGGATTTATGTCATGCTGTTCCCATTCCCCCTATTATGCCAGCCTTGCAGGATATATTAAATGCTGCCTGCAGTAACCATGACCCTTGGCCAAGTAGAGCACTTATTAATACCAACCCTTCCCCTGCTGACAAGAAGGTAAGAGACCAGATTTCATCAGAGAATGTCCTCCTTCCAGTTTATTACACCAGGTTTTGACAGCTTGTGGGATTGTTCTACCACATCCTTCAGAAGATAGATTTCTCTAAATCCTTCAATTTCTAACCTGTCTCAGGTGTCCTTAATATTCTTTGAAGAGTGTGTATGATTGTGCAGATACTGTGTCTAGGGCCACTACTACTGCTACTGTTTAGAGAAGATATGTATGGGCACACACTGAAAAGTTTCTCATGAGGTATAGTCCAAGGACTTTAAACTCTACTTTTAGACAAGGAGGTTTTGTTTACCCTTGCTGCTACTCAGGTTCTCAAACTGTTTAAAGACCGAGGAAAATTAATTCAGTGAGTTAAAAAATTTGTTGAAGTACCAAATTATAAATCTTGCAGAGACACACTTTTTTAAAAAAATATTCAGTCCCTGCCATCTTCAGGCAAACAGGGAACAAAAAAAAAAGCATCCCTTCAGAAAAAGGGAAAGTTGCACCTTTAGAATGAGTATGCTAGTATCCCCCCTCCTGTCCCTACATCTCTAAGTCTGTCTCGTAGACTGACTCTCAGTCTTTCCCTTTGGTAACAGATTCTTTCAGACTGTTGGGTGCCAGTACTTGTTCAGTAGGGTTACACTTAGCACCGAATGCACATACATGTTTATCATATTCACCACTGCCATAGCTAGGATGGTTATGTCTTGCCAGAGCTGTAATAGCTGGCTAGCTTCCAAAACTTCGGGGCACCTTCCGCATGCCCAAACTCTCAACCAGTTCAAGCTGAGATGACTACAGGATAAGTTTGGGAGTGAAACCCTTCAGAGCTTTACTGCCGCTGAAGAAGTACGCTCCTGAGGCTTTCGAGAATCAACGATTGGCTTGTGCTGTACTTTCAAAAAAATCTTATATTTTCTTAATTTTATTGCTGTTGTGTTACTTTCCATAACAGGAAAAGTATCTTAAAGCTATTAGTGTTGTGTTTTAACAGACTGTCTGTAGGCTGTAATGTATTTTTAAACGGTGCGCTTGTTTTCTGCTGTCTGTTTAAAAGTGGTGTAAAATAACCGATAACATTTTTTCTGTGGAAAAAAATTTATTTTACTTTTGTGGGGCTGGCATAGTGTTTTAAAGTGCTTTTTGCTGTGTTTTTTTTTGTCAAAAAAATAACTTTTGTGGACTGGTACTGTTTACCAACAACTGCTGCTGGTCTTCCTCGGGAAGGATGCACCATTTTCAGCTTGACCATGGAACAGACTACTGGTCCCATGGTTGGTCTTTTTTCAGCTTGACCATGGAACGGATTATCATAGACAAGCGCAAGACGGTGCACACTGCCTACCTTGACCTGGCCAAAGCCTTTGTGGCATCAATCCATATGTTACCAGATGGGTAGCAAACTGGCTCACTGATAGAACCAAGTTAGTCAAAATAGGGGAAGCCACCTCAAGCAGTAGACTTGTAACAAGTGGAGTACGCCAGGGATCGGTCTTGGGGTCTCTGTTATTTGGGATATACTTTTCTGAGGTGCAGGCCAAAACCAGTGGGCTATGGCTGACCAGGTTTGCAGATGACTGCAAGCTGGCTGCTGTCATCAATTCCCCTAGTGATATGGACATCCTCCAAGAGGGTCTCCAGAAACATGGCCTCAAGCTGAATACCAAAAAATGCATCATCATCCCCTTTGGAGAGAGTGACGTCCCCACAAATTATCACATTAATAACAACGTCCTAATCACTCAGTCAGTCGTGAGGGATTTGGGCACCCAGGTTGATAGCAACCTGACTTTTGACCACCATGTTGCTTCCATGGTACTGAAAGCCTTCTACATGGTCCACCTCATAAGTAAGGGTATCTCATCCAGGGACAAGGAGGTCATAACATGCCTGTATTCTTCCCTTATAAGGCCCATTATTGAGTACAACGCACCTTTCGGCATGTACTTCATAAGGCATATGTGCAGCTGGAGAGATCACAGAGTTTCCTCACCAGGAGAATCCAGGGCCTCAAACCCATGGATCATTTCATGGGTGAAATGATGCCCTTTTAAAAATTAATTTGTTCAACATGGCTTGCATGCTATATTTCTTTATTTATTTGACATTTGTTGACCTGGTTAGTCTGACTGAGCTGATGCCCATTTTCAGCGGAGGTCCGGGGAGCAAAGTTCCACAGTTAACTTGTATGCAAAGTGTATTACAATATTTAAAAGTTAGTTCCTAGTTAACAACTTCTAATGTTGGGGCACTAAAGTTTTACAGAAATGTACAGTCACTATCAAGAAACAGAGTTACAAAGGTTGTAGCTACATAGCAACATCAAAAAAGGAAATGACAGAAAACAATATTAACCTCAAGATATTTTGTTAAACAAATAGTTTAGACATTATATATGTGAATAGAAAGTATACACATATGCATATACAGTTACAAAAAGCAGGCAGACTCAAAAGCTACTTTCATTTGTGAAAAACAAGTATTTGGCCTTGTTTTTAGTGTTTTGGATAATCAAACTCACAGAGGTCTGCCTTGTGTTGGACATGCATATATTGCCATCCCATTGCACAATGTTGCAATAAGAAAAAAAAATGTTATAGTACCTTGTGCTGGGGTGGAAAGGCTTGCAGCACATTTATTTCTACTGCAGATAGAAAGACTTATAAATCATTTATTTTGCTTGGAGGTAGGCAGGCTCTCAGCCAAGTCCCTTGAACTGCTGGTGGAAAGCTTCACAAGCAATCTCTTAAATAAGACTAGGAATATATTCTTCTCAATCAGCTGTACTCTAGGCAACCAGTCACAGTTCTGTCATTTGTTCTGCAGGTGGCTGTATTGTTCACCCATTCTTCTTCTACATCAGGTGGACAGACTGCTAGCCAATTTCTTTCTACTGCATGTTGGCAGGCTCTCCACTGTGTCTCTTGTGCTGTAGGTGGCTATTCACACAGTGTGGTCCCTTTTAATTTTTGCAGGAATATAGTATGTCCACTTATTTGTGCTGTACATAAATGAGCAGTTTATTCAGCAATTCTTTCTTCTGCAGGTGGGCAGGCTACAAAACATGTTCTCTGTTATAGCTGGATAGACCCTCAGCCTCCAGCTTTCTGCTTTAGCTGGGAATCCCCTTATTCAGAGCCTCTTCTACTATATTATAGAAGACTGCCTGCCCTATAACCTGCGTTCACAGCACAACAAATACACTTGCAGTTGTACCACTTGTACTGTATGAAGGCAGGCCATAAACGTGGTCCGTTCTACAGCAAGTGGGTACATTCTCAGGCTTAATCTTTGTACGCTTATTAGAGAAGCTCTCCACCCAGTCCTTTATTTATACATGGGAAGACACTTGGATTGGTTCCTTCTTCTGAAAGTGAGCATACATTTATACCTGTAGACCACAAAACAAGTCCCAGTACTGCCAGTATTAACTCGGTTTGTTTTACCGCAAACTGGTTAGCTCACAGTTTCTTTTCTTAGACTGCTGGTGAAAGGGCTCTCAACCTTTTTCCTTGTGCTACAGAGAACAGTTCCTTGTACTGCTGCTAGATAGCCAAGCAGCCCTGTTATTTGTGATATAGCTGGTCAAAAGTTGAGCATTGTCCTTTGCACTGCAGCTAGTAGGCTGTTGGAGATCCTTCTGCTGGAGGTGGGAAGTTTTTTTGTAACAGAAACGGAAGACTTTAGTTCTTCTGTGCTGCAAGTAAGCAGGCACACAGCACTGGCCATGCACTGCATGTGAGTAGGCACCAATCCATCCCTTCTGCTAAAGACAGGCATACTCTCTAGTTAGCAGGTTTTTGGTTCTGTTCCGTATATGCACAGCAGACATCTTTCTTCTTTAAGCCACAAAGGATCATGATGTTCATCGTGCATACAGCTGCAGTCATTACAGATGGGTTATCCTGCTGTCAGGCGGGTCCTCGGTCGGCCGAATTCCAAAGTCTAGGTCCGGCGTCGGTTGTCGTCGCTTCTTCCCTGACTTCAGTGCGGCATGGGTGCAAAAGAGGCAGCCGATGCCATTTTCTTCAGTCTTTCTTGCCGCGCGGTGCCCGAAGCAGAAGCAGTTCGCAAGTGCTGGTCAGCCAGCTCCTGAGATTTACGAAAGTATTTCAGCCGAAGTCTTCTTGAAAGCTAAGTACCCCATTGGGGAAACTTTTCTTGCCTCAGACCGATGTCAGATAAAGTTAATAATTGCATTTCTTGTGAGAAGCAAATACCGCATAAGGATTTCACTCTTTCTGTATACCTTGCTTAGGCCCAGACCACGACGTCTTGGCCTGCCGTTTTTGTGCTAGATTCAACAAGCGCACTATTAAGCGCCGGGCGGAGTTCGCCCTTCATTATTTTGGCAAAAAATTTAATTATATCATGTCGTCGGATACTCCGACTCCAGTTTTGAGCAAAAGGCGCAAAGATAAGGACCGACATCCGAGGTCCGCACCGACCACTGAGACCACGCTTAGGCTGACTACCGGTTCTCCGGTTCTCAGCAAGGCTCCTACGCAGCCCCTGAGTACCGATGACACTACATTACCGGTAACTACAGTACCCGAGGTCGCAGGATCCTCGGTCCCCATTTCTACTGCAGATACCGACACCACTCTTGGCGGGGAAACTCAGAATTTAGACAGGCCTGCCATTTCTCAAGGTGTCTTCAGGCCTTCCTCCTTTTCTATTAAAGCTTTCACTAAATCCAAAGCAGCCGTGAAAACCAAAAAACAGGGTCCTCAGACCTCCTGTCAAGGCCACGTGCCTAAAAAGCAGATGCTTAAAATGGCTGAGGATCTGATTACTCTTATCAGGGGTTCTCAACCCCCCTCTGACAAAAGACCCAGATTGGAGGAAGACTACCCTTCCTCAGATCATGCTTCTATTACCTCAGAACACTCTGAGGACCAGGATTACGCCTATTCACCTTTCGAAGACTCTGATGCAGAGGAGTCTATTCCCTCGGTCTCCCCCCAGAGGACTACTCCTTTGGGGAAACCCTGCATACATTGAGGGAACACTTTAACTGGGAAGGCCAAGATTACTCAGATTCCAAGAAAAGGCTCTGGGAATTTCTTTTGCTCCCCCAGCATAGGCCCCTGGCTATCCCTCCTGTTTTAGATATATTGGATGATGTGTACACAGAAGCCAGCCTTCATCCATATTCTTTACCTCCAGCTCCTGTTAAACCAGACAGGTATTACCGGGTTCCTGATTCTCACCAGTTCCTATATGAAAGCCATACTGCTGACCCTGAAACTATTTCACAGGGTCCCAAGGGAATTAAGGCCTCTACTGCTAAAAACCCATTACCTTCAGAGAGAGATTCCAGAGCTTTAGAAAGGTGGGGGAAAAAGGTCTATACCTTGGCCACTTTAACCATGAGGGCATTAAACTGTCAATTCCATATGTTAAAGTATCAACAGTGTTTGTTATCTCAGTTGAAAAGCAAAATGACACAACCAGAACAACCAGATTTAAAAGAGTTGCAGGATTTGTTGCATGGTGCAGAGCAAGTGGGTAAACATACCTTGCAGTGTGGTTTTGATGCTTTAGAGGCCTCATGTAGAGCTGCTGTTATGGGGTCTGTTATACGTAGGCATGCTTGGCTCAAGGAGCAAACCTTACCAGATCATGTTAAAGCTAAATTATTAGATGCACCTCTTCAAAAAGATGTATTGTTTGGTGTTAAAGCTGAGGAGGTACTAAAGAAAATGGAGGAAAAAGCGAAATCAATGCAAACAGTGAAGGATTTCCTGCAGGTACAACCTCCACGTTTTAGCAGAAACTGGCCTTCAAAAAATTGGTCCTTTCCAGCCACAGACAGACCTCAAAGGGGCAGATACAGACGCCCTAGGGGTAGAGGGCAACCTCAAGGATCTTTCAGAGCCAGCCAGTGGCAAGCACCAAACCCCAAGAGGTGGAGAAGATAGATCTCAGTCATTTAGAAAACAGACGCAATGACTTCCCCCTACACCTGCCAAGCAAAGCTTTAATGGCAGCACCTTTGGGTGGAAAACTGGCATTATTTTCAAAAAATTGGCATATTGTTACAAAAGACAAATGGATTCTGGACATTATAGACAGAGGCTACAGGTTCCACTTTCACACCCATCCAAAAATGAGAGGCATGCCAAACCTGCCACAAAATCAAAGGGCAAAGGCACAAAAACAAATTTCCGCTCTCATGGACATGAAAGCGATTCAAGAGGTACCTGCAAAAGAACAAGGTCAAGGGTTTTATTCCAGACTATTCCTGGTACCAAGAAAAGACAAAGATTGGAGACCTATCTTAGACCTGTCCATCCTAAACACATATCTACAGGTGCCAAAATTCAAGATTCTCACATTACAGCAACTTCTTCCCATGCTGGGCAAGGAGTCTTGGCTGGTAACATTGGACCTCAAGGAGGCATACCTGCATGTCCCTATCAGACAAGATTGCAGATGATACCTCAGATTTCTTGCAGGTTCAACCCATTACCAATTCTCTGCATTGCCCTTTGGCTTATCTAGTGCGCCCAGAGTGTTTACAAAATGCCTGGCATCAGTAATCGCCTTCTGCAGACTACAAGGAATACAAATCTACCCATATCTGGACGACTGCCTGATCCAAGCGGACAGCAAGGACATACTACTGCAGCACCTGGTGTTTGTAATAAAACTGTTGAACTTCCTGGGATACACAGTCAACAAAAAGAAATCAAACCTAATACCCTCTCAACAAATAATTTTCCTGGGTGCAAGCTTGAATACAACCACCCAGATGGCCTACCTCACACCAGACAAACAAGGGCAACTGTCTCAATACTTCAGCAAAATGGCAACTTTCACCAGGCTAACTGCAAGGAAAATCCTGCAGGCTCTGGGATTCATGGCATCTTGCATCCTACTAATCCCATGTGCAAAGCTGCATATGTGAAAACTTCAATGGTACCTAAAAAACTTATGGTCTCAACACAGCCACAGCTTGGAAACAATTATACCACTCATTCCATGGCTTCAAAAGGAATTTTTGTGGTGGGCTCAAGCATGCCAAAGAAACACAGGCCTCCCTTTCTGTGTACCTCAAGCAACTCAAATCATCCCAACAGACGCCTCAGACTACGCCTGGGGAGCACACATGACAGATCAGTGCATTCAGGGAAAATGGTCCCAAAAAGAGAAGCACCTACACATCAACCAAAAGGAAATGCTAGCCATGCAAAATGCTATTATGACCTTCAAAGACCTACTGCATCCAGGCCAGCTATTGATAAGGACAGACAACACCACAGTGATGTGGTACATAAACAAACAGGGGGGAACTAATTCATACCCCCTGTGCAGGCAAGCCATGACCCTTTGGAACACAGCACTGGAATTGCAAATCCAACTACAGGCACAATTCCTGCCAGGGAAGGAAAACACACTGGCAGACAACCTAAGCAGAAATATGACAGATCCACACAAATGGAAGTTGCATCCTCAAGTTTTCACAAAGATAGCTCAGGCATGGGGACAGCCAGACATAGATCTCTTTGCTGCCCACAGAAATTACCAGTTGAAAAAATTTTGTTCAAGGACCTATCATCCACAGGCCTGGAAAGTGGACGCACTCTCTTTCAATTGGACAACATTGACAGTTTATGCCTTCCCGCCTCTTCCTCTGCTGCCCAAAGTTCTATTAAAAGCCAGAGCAAAGAGGCCGCAAATGATTCTCATTGCTCCAGACTGGCCAAGACAACACTGGTATCCGCTCCTGAAGAGCCTGACACATTCCCCACCATGGATCCTACCTCTAGTCCCTTTTCTGTTGTCCCAGCACAACTACAAAACCCTTCACAGCCAGCTCAAAACCCTAAATCTAGCTGCATGGAGAATTCCTTGATTGCCCAACAGACTCTCCTCTCCAAGGAGGTGCAGGATGTCATCTTGGAGGCCAGAATACCTTCTACTAGAAAAGCCTACTCCACCAAATGGAAACGTTTTTGTGCCTGGAATCAAGAAAAGGGCCAGAATCCTTGGGTAATAAATATACCTCAAATTTTACAGTACCTAGCTGAGATGTTAAACAGTGGACGTTCCTTCTCCTCCATCAAGATCCACGCTTCAGCCATTTCTGCACAATACAACACAGATCCTCCTTTATTCTCACATCCTCTCTTAAGGCAGTTCCTCAGAGGGGCAAGAAATATAAACCCCCCATGGAAACCACCAGTCCCTGCTTGGGACCTCAACTTCGTATTGGAAAAGCTGACCCTTCCTCCCTTTGAGCCAGCTTCTTCAACAGAACTACAATACTTGTCATGGAAAACAGCCTTTCTACTAGCTATCACCTCAGCACGCAGGGTTTCGGAGCTACAGGCCCTCATGGCTGTGCAACCATTCATCATTTTCCATCAGGACAGAGTTTCCTTACGAACCAACCCTACCTTTATGCCCAAGGTAGTATCCAGTGTAGCTTTGAATCAGACTATCCGCTTACCTACCTTTTATCCAAATCCACAAAACAAAGGGGAAAGACTACTACATTCCTTGGACATTCATAGACAACTTCGTTATTATTTGGACAGGACAAAGCCGTTCAGGAAATCCGAGCAACTCTTTGTGCCCTATGCTACAGGTGCTCAAGGAAAGGCTATTTCCAAACAGACTGTTTCAAAATGGATAGCCCACTGCATACGCTTTTGTTACTCATTTCATGGAAAAACTGTGCCTACATGCATCAGATCCCACTTCACCAGGGCCACAGCTACCTCTGCAGTTTTCCTCAGGGGGGTACCTACCAAGGACATTTTGGAAGCAGCCACTTGGAGTTCAGTGCACACTTTCTCCAAGCACTATCACCTTCCACTATACTCAAAATCTAGAGCGGGTTTTGCCACAGCAGTCTTGCAGGGCATCCTCGCTCCTCCTAGTTCCACTTAGTTCTAATAAACGAAAAAGAAACCAAGTACCAAAACTGTAGAAAACAGGACGCTCTCAACGAAGTTGCTGTGATAAGCTGTCTTTAATTGAAAAGAAACTGAAGTGCGTTCAGTAACATGCACTTTTCGACAAGTAAATACTAAACTTCTTCAAAGCTTGAACAGTGAAACTCTCAAAAGGGTTCACATTTAAACACCTTTGAAAGCCTTTTAAATGTGTGTTTTTTTCTATTGTTCAAGCTTAAATGTACGAGCATTTACAATGTGAATGTTTTGCTTGGTCCGTTTCCTTTTAAAAAAGCTGGACCGGATATTCGTCCTTGTTAATAGCTCATCATGTGGCTTACAGGTTCATTCAATGTATGAATTTGTTTTAATTGATGGGTGTTTAAATGTGAACCCTTTTGAGAGTTTCACTGTTCAAGCTTTGAAGAAGTTTAGTATTTACTTGTCGAAAAGTGCATGTTACTGAACGCACTTCAGTTTCTATTCAATTAAAGACAGCTTATCACAGCAACTTCGTTGAGAGCGTCCTGTTTTCTACAGTTTTGGTACTTAGTTCCACTTAGTGCCTACCACCCTTACTTAGCTTTGGGATTCTTCCCATCTGTTATGACTGCAGCTGTATGCACGATGAACATAATACAGTTTTGTACCTACCATAAATATAGATGTTCGAGTGCTCATACAGCTGCAGTCCAGGTTACCCCCCCCCCCCCCGCCGTCCCTTCAAAGGACAAGCCTTATGACAAACACCTTATCATACAACCTATTTGGGGTATTCTCTTAATCAATGGCTTTGGTGACTGTTTTAAAAATAAATGACCCCACACAAGAGTGCTAGGTCAAGGACAGAAAAATGCAAGTTTTAAGAAAACGACGAAATTATGCAAACAGGAAAATCACAGCAAACTGATAAACACAGAGACCCTCCTTCAGCCCAAGCAAAATGGCCTCACAGAAACTTTCAAACAGTTCAGGAACAGCAAGCCTGTAACTGAACTTTTTAACTCTCAGAAAAGTGGGAAAAGCAAGATTTTTTCTTTTTGTTTTTTTCAGAGATAGGAGAGGTTCACAAGTAATATCAAGTTATAACAGTGCAGTAAATGACCCCACACAAGAGTGCTAGGTCAAGGACAGAAAATATGCAAGTTTTAAGAAAAAACGATTTAAAATTAAACAGGAAATTCAGCAAACAGCTTTTGGTTGTGCTCTAAATACAGCTACTAATACAGAAATCAAGTTTAACAAGCCAGAAAATGCTCAAGCTAGGCAGCTATAATAAACAGAAAAAATACTTAAAATCTCAAAAGTGGCTCCCTTCTTCTCTCAGGAGGGTGCTTCACCAACAGCCAACAAGCCTGAAAAGACGCCCAAACCACGAGGCAACTAGGTTTTAAGAGAGGAAGATGAAGGAGTTATGGAAATGACCCCTAGTGGCCAATAAAACTACAGTTTCAAGTCAGTAACCACCTCTCCGGGGCAGGGAAGCTGCTCAATGTTAGTCACTCCCACTGATAAACACAGAGACCCTCCTTCAGCCCAAGCAAAATGGCCTCACAGAAACTTTCAAACAGTTCAGGAACAGCAAGCCTGTAACTGAACTTTTTAACTCTCAGAAAAGTGGGAAAAAGCAAGATTTTTTTTGTTTTGTTTTTACAGAGATAGCAGAGGTTCACAAGTAATATCAAGTTATAACAGTGCAGTAAATGACCCCACACAAGAGTGCTAGGTCAAGGACAGAAAATATGCAAGTTTTAAGAAAAACGATTTAAAATTAAACAGGAAATTCAGCAAACAGCTTTTGGTTGTGCTCTAAATACAGCTACTAATACAGAAATCAAGTTTAACAAGCCAGAAAATGCTCAAGCTAGGCAGCTATGCAGAAAAACTTAGCAAATAAACAGAGAAAAATACTTAAAATCTCAAAAGTGGCTCCCTTCTTCTTCAGTTTTTCCTCTTGGAGGGTGCTTCACCAACAGCCAACAAGCCTGAAAAGACGCTCAAACCACGAGGCAACTAGGTTTTAAGAGAGGAAGATGAAGGAGTTATGGAAATGACCCTAGTGGCCAATAAAACTACAGTTTCAAGTCAGTAACCACCTCTCCGGGGCAGGAAGCTGCTCAATGTTAGTCACTCCCACTGATAAACACAGAGACCCTCCTTCAGCCCAAGCAAAATGGCCTCACAGAAACTTTCAAACAGTTCAGGAACAGCAAGCCTGTAACTGAACTTTTAACTCTCAGAAAAGTGGGAAAAAGCAAGATTTTTTTTGTTTTGTTTTTACAGAGATAGCAGAGGTTCACAAGTAATATCAAGTTATAATAGTGCAGTAAATGACCCCACACAAGAGTGCTAGGTCAAGGACAGAAAATATGCAAGTTTTAAGAAAAAACGATTTAAAATTAAGTGCAAACAGGAAATTCAGCAAACAGCTTTTGGTTGTGCTCTAAATACAGCTACTAATACAGAAATCAAGTTTAACAAGCCAGAAAATGCTCAAGCTAGGCAGCTATGCAGAAAACTTAGCAAATAAACAGAGAAAAATACTTAAAATCTCAAAAGTGGCTCCTTCTTCTCTCAGCTTTCCTCTTGAGGGTGCTTCACCAACAGCCAACAAGCCTGAAAAGACGCCAAACCACGAGGCAACTAGGTTTTAAGAGAGGAAGATGAAGGAGTTATGGAAATGACCCCTAGTGGCCAATAAAACTACAGTTTCAAGTCAGTAACCACCTCTCCGGGGCAGGGAAGCTGCTCAATGTTAGTCACTCCCACTGATAAACACAGAGACCCTCCTTCAGCCCAAGCAAAATGGCCTCACAGAAACTTTCAAACAGTTCAGGAACAGCAAGCCTGTAACTGAACTTTTTAACTCTCAGAAAAGTGGGAAAAAGCAAGATTTTTTTTTGTTTTTGTTTTTACAGAGATAGCAGAGGTTCACAAGTAATATCAAGTTATAACAGTGCAGTAAATGACCCCACACAAGAGTGCTAGGTCAAGGACAGAAAATATGCAAGTTTTAAGAAAAAAACGGTTTAAAATTAAGTGCAAACAGGAAATTCAGCAAACAGCTTTTGGTTGTGCTCTAAATACAGCTACTAATACAGAAATCAAGTTTAACAAGCCAGAAAATGCTCAAGCTAGGCAGCTATGCAGAAAAACTTAGCAAACAGAGAAAAATACTTAAAATCTCAAAAGTGGCTCCCTTCTTCTCTCAGCGTTTTTTCCTCTTGGAGGGTGCTTCACCAACAGCCAACAAGCCTGGTGTATTTGCTTGCAACTACTGTTTTTTGATTATTCTATTTCACATGTTTGCATAACTTTTTGTTTTGCCTCCTTTCTGGGGGCACCTGACATCTGGGGCAAGAAAAACTGAAGAAAATGGCGTTGGCTGCCTCTTTTGTACCCCTGCCGCACTGACGTCAGGGAAGAAGCGACAACAACCGACGCCGGACCTAGACTTTGGAATTCGGCCGACCGAGGACCCGCCTCACGGCAGGATAACCCATCTGTAATGACTGCAGCTGCATGAGCACTTGAACATCTACATTTATGGTAGGTACAAAACTGTACTTTCCTAACGATCTGCCTCCCTCTACATAAAGGCAGGAAAGGATGCCCTTAGAACACACATTAGTATGTCCTTAATGGTCACAAAGTGATGAAAGCCAAGGACAGACTTTCTTTTATAAAATTCATTTTTTCCATGCAGCAGTTACCCGTAACACCATGTCAAGATGGAAACAAAGGTAGAAGTGTACTGCAAAAACATGGTACCCACTCTTCAGACCTCAAGCCTAGAGTGTAAATTGATTCACCAGCAGTCAAATGCTAGATGTCAACAGTGTGAGGCTTATTACATAGGAAAAACTGAGCGGAAGTTGCATAACCGCATTTATGAGCATTTTTATGAAATCAGAAAGAAAAAAATTACCAATGCCCTTTACAGGCACCTTATGAATGAAGCACATGACTTCAGGTTTAGTGTATTAGAAAAGGTGGGGAAGTGTCCGAGGGGTGGTCCGTGGTTAACTTTCTTGGAGCAGTGGGAACTTATTTGGCAGATCAGGCTAGAAGCCTACAGGCACCCGGGCTTGAATGACATGATCAGTATAGCTCCAGTTTTAAAACTTAAATCTTTGGAACGTTATTAACAGAATTACTGCAATATTTTTTACTTATTTATTTAATGATTTATAATATATTTTTTAATTTTTAGGACAACTGCAACAAATATTTGTTTTGCATACATTCCCTTTGTTATGGTGTGTATATGCCTTTAAATTTCTGACTTTAGCGTTCTGGTTTATGTAATGGATTGTGGGTATGTTTATAACTTCATGGAGGGAGATTTAAACAGTTCTGTTTGGATTTTTAAATGTATCTGAAGAAGTGTTTGTTGTACAAAAATGAAAGCGCTTATACTTTTAAGGATTAAAGCTGGTTTTATATAAAAAAATCTTTTGGTTGGACGTCTCATTCACCGTGGTGCTGTGGATTGTGTTTTTTGCTTTTTTTTTTTTTTTTGTTAAATGCTAACAGGGATACACATGGTTATATAAAGCAAACTAATTTGTGCTCAAGAAACACTAAAATCTCCAAGTTATTGTCATTGATATTAATGGTACAACTGTTAACGATTCCACAAAGTAAATTTCTGAGTTCTCGTGTAAACAGGCAGCAGTCAACTGTACACACTGTATACAGCCTGAAGTCCCCTTGCTGCCTGGGAAACAAATTAGCTCAAGACCTACAGTCGGTAGGGCTGATGGCTAGCTGGCAAGACAGGAAATAACTCTTAGAAAACAATACCATCAAGGCACAGCTCTTAAGTATCATTGCAGAGTGCTATAAATGAGGACTGAACTTTAAATATCATTGCAGAATGCTAAAATAAGTGTAATAGCTTTAAACATACTATACCCTTCATTTGTAGACTTTGTTCAGGAATTTAACACTTAAAATGGCCATTAATAGTTAGAATTTCATTCAGAACATCAGTAAATCAAGACACAGCAAAGCCAAATTTAAGGACAAAATCAAAGTGCTCTGATTAGAACATAGCAGCTGAAAGATATGGTAACAAGCAAGAGACAGTAACCCAGGCTGTATCCCCACTGTGCATATCCTGCAGTATAAAATTCAGACTACTGCAGACCTCAGTTTGACTTATTATATGGATAAAGAAATCACTAAATCTGGCATACATATTTCCAAAGTTTAGGGATCTGTAACACTTCAGAATAACATACAGAAGAATTAAAATGAGATACTAGTTTGTATGAAAAAACAAATAGAAATGTTACAGAAAGCAATTCTGAATGATTTACAACTGATAGGCATTGTTACTGATGTGTTAAACACCGCTTTCTTTGCTTGAAATGGGAGTTTGACCTAACAGCAATTGTAAAAGTTTTCACTAACCATGTAAAATCAGAAAAGTACCAGAAAGAGAAGGTATTTCTGGTGGGCAACCCACATGACTTCCCTGCAGAACACATAATCTGTTACAATAGAAAGTAGACACAGACAAATAAAAAGATAATGGATGAAATCCTAAAACAACTGCTTCTGAGTATCAAACTATGACAAAAGCAGTATGCCTTATGTAGACTGACACAGCCTTGCTGGGGTGTTTTCAGTTTAAGACTGAGCCAGAATGCATGATTGACAACTGACCTGCTCTACTTCCCTTCCCAGTGTGATTCTCTTTCATTCAGTAGACTTTTTAGTGCCATTTGAGGTTAATAATATATAACAAAGGCAGAGTGCATGACCAATGCTCACCATAAGGACCTTTATTATATTTTTAATTAGTTTGGTTATTACGTCACGTTGGGTATTTGACCTGTTTCAGAGTTGCTTGTTGGGACATGAAGTTAGTCCACTTTAGTTCAATCCTCACCTTCTTCGAAAATCATCAATGCTAGAAGTCTAAACCTCAAAATGCACTCTCTCGAGGCACTCCTAAAAATGGAGAACATCGATATCTGTGCAGTAACTGAGACCTGGTTCAAGGCTCCAGAGAGCACCCCTGCAATACTAGGCTACAATTCTTACCACACTTTTCGGCCACAAAACCAAGACTGAAACACTAAAGGTGGAGGAATGTCCATATTCACCAAGGATATTCACACCTCCAGGCTAGTTGCCCAACACAATGCATCTGAAATTCTCCAGGTGCAACTAACAAAAGGTAAGACTGCAATCCAAATTGTAGCTTGCTACAGATCCCCCACCATGACCCAAGATTTTCACTACACCTTTCTAAACATACTGGAAAATATTAAGATACAACCAAACACCCTAATACTGGGTGATTTCAACTACCCTGCCATTAATTGGGAAAACTACTCTGGTATCAACTCCTTTTCCCAATGGTTCTTGGAATTCATAAATTCCAAAGCCCTGGATCAACTAATCCATTGTCCCACCAGGGGCTCCAATATCTTAGACCTGGTCATTACCAACATGGAAGATAGATGCTCCACACCAGTGGTCACCCCCTCATTGGTCAGGTCTGACCATAAGCAAACCACCTTTGACATCCACATCCCACTCCCACCACCCCAGTAAGGAAACCTCCTTAAAAAAACTTCTCCAAAGCCAATTTCATGCTACTGAAGTCAGAAGTGACAAACTTCACAACACCCACGCAGACAGGATCTGGAAGTTCGACTGCAGAATCCTACACTAAGGCACTGTATGAGCACATCCACTCGTGCATGAATCGTGCCATCCCAAATAGAACCAAGATGCTCTTTTCCAAAAGAAAGAAGCCAATCTGGTGGTCCCCTGCTATAAACAAACGATACAACAGACGGAAGAAACTGTTGCAGAAAAGAGGAAAATCCCAGGATGCAAAAAACTCCCTCACCAGCCTCAGTAAGAAGCTGAGATCCCTCATAAAATCCTCAAAAGCTAGTTATGAAAATAAAATTGCCAAAGATTCCAAAGGCAACCACAAGGCATTCTATAGTTTTGTCAAGAATCTAAATGGCAATGCTCAGATCTGCTCTGAGCTACAACAGAATGGCATTAAATATATTAATCCCAAGGATATTGCAAATATCCTGGCAGATCGATTTAGTGCCAACTTCACCCCCCCTCTCACCCCCTAAAGGGCCCATCTCAATACCAAAAGATTGCCAAATTCCGATAATCACGGCCACACAGGTAGAAACCGCACTCTCCAAAGCTAAGAATACAGCATCCATGGGACCAGATGACATCCCAGGCTGTGTACTACATGAACTACAAAATGAATTGGCACCTCACCTAAGTGTCATGTTTAATCATAGCCTCACCTCAAGCTTCGTGCCCACTGAGTGGCGCACAGCTACAGTTATCCCGCTCTACAAGGGAGGATCCACCTTGTATCCCGGGATCTACCGTCCCATCAGTCTGACAAGCCTGATCTGCAAGGGCATGGAATGTATTATCATGGAAGTTGTAAACAAAGACATTGGCAACCTTCAAACACTGGACCCCACCCAGTTTGGGTTTGTGAAGGGCCGATCTTGTCTCCTGAATCTGACTGACTTTGAATCAGTCTCCAGAGCTGTGGACGAGGGTAAGGTGATCCACACAGCCTATCTGGACCTCGCCAAGGCCTTCGACACCATCCCCCACTCTGGAATCAAAGATGAACTTACTAAGCTGGGCATAAATCCCTACTTCACTCGATGGGTTGCCAACTGGCTTACTGACAGAACCCAGACTGTAAAACTAGCCGACTCCAAATCCAGCTCCAGACAAGTGACAAGTGGAGTACCTCAGGGTTCAGTCCTGGGACCACTCTTGTTTGGCATCTACTTTTCTGAAGTACAGGCCAACACTAAGGGACTCTGGCTGACAAAGTTTGCAGATGACTGCAAACTGGGAGTCATTATTGAATCCCCAAATTATGTGGATATTCTACAAAAGGGCCTTACAGAAACAGATGCCTGGTGCCAGAGCCATGGGCTCAAGCTTAATGCCAAGAAATGTATAGTTATACCCTTTGGAAAAAAACATGTGCCCATGAATTACCACATAGGTGGCAGGACACTAAACATCGAAAGTGTGATGAGAGACTTAGGGACACAGGTGGACAGTGGTCTCAGTTTCAATAACCACATTGCCACAACAGTCAGGAAATCCTTCTATGTGGCATACCTCATGACTAAGGGCTTTTCATCCAGAAAAAAGGAGGTCATTGTCTCACTGTACTCATCCCTTATTAGACCCATTATAGAGTATAATGCCCCATTTGGTATGTACCTCACAAGACATCTGCAACAGCTGGAAAGGCCACAGAAATACGTCACTAAAAGAATCACAGGCCTAAAGCAGATGCCATATGCTGACCGTCTAAAAAACTCCAGCTATACTCTGTGGCATATCGTCTCCTCAGAGGCGATCTCTGCTTAACATACAAGGCCATGTCAAACCCTGAGCTGTTGGACATGCTCCACTTAAAGAAATCCCAGTCCCTCAGAGCCACACGCTCCAGGGATCTAAACCTTGTCATCACAATGAACAAAACATGCTGGAGGGATAGGTTCCTGACCCAGAGATTCCCCATATTCTGGAATAGACTGCCCATACATGTCAAGCAGAGCGCCTCATTGGCCCTCTTCAAAAGGAACTTTGATGATTGGATGGGAGATAGGAAATTCACCCCAGGGATCATGTCAGTCGCCCTGCTAGACAGGGGTCCAGAGAAGTAAATATTGTGGGAAGAAATATCCAGGGAATTGTTATGGCTAGGCTTGCATAGGCCCTAGGGCCGATAGCCTAGTACCAACCTATGAACCTATTACTAACTTCAGCTTTAAAACTACTAATGAAATGTGACACAAAACATTGAAAAAAATGGAAATCATCCCAATTAGTCAGACCATCTAATTTTTCTCAAGCTAAGGTAGCCATGTAACTCAGTATTAAAGAAGTGAATCCACCTACCTCCTCAAAAAGCAAATTACTATGTTCTTACAACCCAAACAGGCTTGGAGGGTTATAAAATACATCAGCTTCCCAGATTTCTCAGACCAAAGCTGCCATATCACAGATATGGCACCTTCACTACAAAAAGAATTTGGAAAAATGTATTTCTTCCATTAATCAAAATATATCTAGTATACTCCTTTGCTAACTAGGTCCCTTTTCACCACACTTCACCCCCTCCTTCCATGCAGCAATTCCTATATCTGAAGCCAAAACTTACTTCCCTACCTTCTGTTTTCAGGCTATCACAAAGTACGTATGAAAAGCTTTTGCAAACTGGAAAAAAGTTAAAACTCAGCCCAAATGGTTTTCATTCCTCCTTTGTCTGCATAGCAGCATCATTCACTTCTTTGCCTCTCATACAAATTCAGCCTATCCCATACCACTGAACAGCACACCTTCCACCCATAGACATTATAGGTGCATGTCAATATTCTGCCTACTCATTAAAGTTTTTCAGAGAATTCTGTACCACCAAACATTTAAACACAAACAATTATAGCTTAATTTTTCAAGCTCAAAATAGTTTCAGAGCAGTCCAAAATATACTCATCCCAATATATACAGTCACAGATAAAATTTATTCTACTACAGAGAATTGCTGGCTGGTTGGTGGCATCTTTATTGGGTTGCAGACTATAGTTCACCTAGCTGAATGCTTATTTGGTCAACAATGTGAAGTGTGGTGCTAATTGTATGAACAGTGGACTGTTTTGTCAACAAAGGTAAGTGGCTGTTTGATGGGGATGGGAATTTGTGTGCAAGTACATTTGTGTTAAAGGGATAGTTTTAGTGTACATGGGAATGCATGTTAGGGTTAGAGTAAGGATCACTTAAGAGCACAGATTTAGTGCACGTGTGACTGCCTGCGGGTTAGGGTTAGAGTACGGGTCAGGTAAGGTAAGATGAGGGAATAGATTCAGTGTTTTGTGTGAGAGAGATCGAGTGTGTGTGCGTATGTGTGGTTAGTGTACTGGGTTTTGGTTATTTGTGTTGTTAGTGTTTTGAATGGTTGACATGTTTTGTGCTTTGATCATTTAATGTCTGAACTATTCATAGTATAATCCTTTACTGGTGTCAAAGGGGCCTTCAAAAATGGTAATCACTTCATCATTATGTAAAAGTTCAAAAACATTTAAATTTGACCCACCTACCATATTCACTTGGTTCCAGACACCAGTCCACAGTCAGATACAGAAACATTTCCAACTGAAGTCCTTAAAGGATCACTTCTAGGTCCCATTCTGTGATCTTTGCTTTTTACTGATATATAATCTCCATTACTGGATATCAATCAAGTAAAACTAAAACATAAAACTGCATCAATGCTCAAATAAAAAGTTAAGACAAAGTACTCCACTCTTGTTCACAGACCTTGGCAATAATAAATTGAACAGGCACTAAAAGACAAATAGCCAGGGCCCCTAATAAACTCCCTGCCTTATATTTAACCCTTACACAGCCAACACATTACATGAAAAGTTGGTAAGCAGCTCAAAGACTGTTACTGTGTTAAAAAATCACCTAAGACTCCGTTCCTCATTGCTGTATTTGCAAATGTGCTTATCTTCAGATTTGTGTTCCCTGTCCATAACAGCACTAAGCTATAGTCAGAATATAAAGGCTTTACAAGCAGCAATCAACAAAATGTGTTGACTTATTGCTATTGCACCCAGGTTTGAACAGCACTGCATGATGTTATAGAAGGCAAAATATTTCCAAACTACCTCAGATAACTCCGCTTTTATAGTGCTTTGGTGTAGATGTTCATCGTGTTACTCTGCTGCAGTCATCACACTTGGGTTATCCTGCTGTCAGGCGGTCCCGCAGTCGGCCAGAGTTCCAAAGTCTTGGTCCGGCGTCGGTTGCTGTCGCTTCTTCCCTGACGTCAGTGCGCCACGGGTATATAATATGCATCCAATGCCATTTTCTTCAGTCTTTCTTGCCGCGTGGTGCCCGAAGCAGAAGCAGTTCGCAAGTGCCGGTCGGCCGACTCCTGAGATTTTCGAAGTCGAATTTCAGATCCGAAGTCTTCAATAAAGCTAAGTACCCCATTGGGGAAAATTTTTCTTGCCTCAGGCCGATGTCAGAAAAAGTTAATAATTGTATTTCTTGTGGGAAGCAAATACATCATAAGGGCTTCCACTCTTACTATATTCCATGCCTAGGCCGTGATCACAACATCACTCATTGTCGGTTTTGTGCTAGATTCAACAAACGCACTATAAAGAGGCGTTTTGATTTTGCTTTACACTACTTTGGCCGAAGGTTCAATTATACCATGCCGTCGGATCAGCCGACGACCTCAATACCAAAAAACCGCAAAGACAAGGATAAAGACAGGCATCCGAGGTCTAAAACCGACGACGAAACCTCTTCTAGGCCAGTCGCCGGTTCTCAGTGAGGCGCTTTCGCAGCCCCTGATACCCGCTACCTCAGAGCCACAGGCCGCTTCTGACTCCCACGTGGAGACATCTAGGCCTCTGGAAACTCAAGGTATTGGGCCTACGGAAACTAATCCCTCAGATGGGTCCAGAGACGCTGAGCAGACACCGGCTTCTGAGGGTGTTTTCAGACTTTCACAACTTACCATTAAAACAACAGCCAAGACAAAGGTACCATTAAAGACAAAGAAACAAGTACAGCACTCTCCTGGACAGTCCTCCATGCCTAAGAAACAGATGCTTAAAATGGCCGAAGACCTCATTACTCTAATCAGGGGTTCCCATCCCCCTCCTGAGAAAAGGCCTAGGCAGGATACAGACTATGACTCCTCTGATCAGGTTTCCATTTCCTCTGATTTCTCTTCAGACCAGGGATATTCTTTACCCCCCCCCCCATGAGGACTCTGATGCTGAGGAATCTATCCCTTCAGCCTATTCTCCTGAAGATTACTCTTTTGGGGAAACTTTACATACCATGAGGGAACATTTCCATTGGGAAAGTCAGGAATACTCAGAATCCAAGAAAAGGCTCAGGGATTTCCTCTTATTGCCTCAGCACAGATCCCTGGCTATTCCGCCTGTGCTAGACATTGTGGATGATGTGTTCTCTGAATCCAGCTTATCTCCTGAGTCTTTGCCCCCTGCTCCAGCCAAGCCAGACAGGTATTATAAGAGTCCCTGACTTTCACAAGTTTCTTTACAAAAACCCTTCTGCTGATCCAGAAACTATTTCCCAGGGTCCAAAAGGGGTTAAGGCTTCCATTGCAAAAAATCCAGTACCCTCTGACAGAGATTCCAGAGCTTTGGATAGATGGGGGAAAAAAGTATACACGTCTGCAACTTTAGCAGTAAGAGCTTTAAATTGCCAGTTTCACATGCTTAAGTACCAACAATATTTAATGGCTCAGTTAAAACAGAAAATGCTTGCTAGCTCAGAAGCTCCTGATTGTAAAGAAATGCAGGATTTATTGCATGCAGTTGAACAGGTGGGAAAACATACTCTGCAATGTGGTTTTGATTCTTTAGAGGCCTCTTGTAGAGCCGCAGTTACAGGTTCTGTTATTCGAAGACATACTTGGTTAAAAGAACAGAGTTTACCTGATAATGTTGAGGCAAAGTTATTGGATGCTCCTTTACAACATGATACCTTGTTTGGTGTTAAGGCAGAAGAGGTGTTAAAGAAAATGGAGGATAAAGCTAAATCTATGCAAACAGTCAAGGATTTCTTACAGGTACAACCACCTCAGTTTAGCAGAAATTGGCCAACAAAAAATTGGTCCTTTCCAGTGTCAGACAGGCCACAGAGAGGCAGATACAGACGCCCAAGTGGCAGATCTCAACCCCAAGGCTCAAATAGACAATGACAATGGGGCACCTCAACCCCAAAAGGAGGTGAGGACAAATCTCAACCTTACAGGAAACAGTCACAATGACTTTCCTTTACGTATGCCAAGCACGTCCCTTCTGGAAGCCCCCTTAGGGGGAAAACTAGTATTTTTTTCTCAAAACTGGCAAACAATCACCCAAGACAAATGGGTCCTGAATATTGTGTCTCAAGGTTACAAATTCCACTTCCATACTTTACCAAAGCTAAAAGGAATGCCAGACCTGCCACAAAATCAATGGGCAGAAGCACAAAAACAAATTTCAGCCCTCATGGACATGAGAGCTATACAAAAAGTACCACAACAGGAACAAGGACAAGGATTTTACTCAGGACTCTTCCTGATCCCCAGAAAGGACAAAGCCTGGAGGCCTATACTGGACCTTTCAATTCTGAATACTTACCTGGATATTCCGAAATTCAAAATGTTGATATTACAGCAGCTTCTACCCATGCTGGGCAAGAAGGCTTGGCTTGTTACTCTGAACCTCAGAGGCATACCTGCATGTCCCTATCAGACAAAATTGCAGAAGATACCTCCGATTCAAAGCTGGTACAATGCACTACCAATTCTCTGCACTGCCCTTTGGCTTATCTACTGCGCCCAGGGTCGTCACAACGTGCCTGGTACCAGTAATTGCATTTTGCAGACACAAAAGAATTCAGATATATCCATACCTGGACGACTGCCTCATTCAAGCAGAGACAAAGGACATTCTTCTACAGCATCTGGCATTTGTGAAAAAGTTGCTAATTTCTCTAAGGTACACAGTAAACAAAAATAAGTCAAAACTAGCGCCCTCACAACAGATTACATTCCTGGGTGCCAGCTTAAATACAACGACCCAGATGGCTTACCTCACGCCAGACAAACAAGTGCAACTAACTCAATATTTTCAACTACTGGCAAAGACGTCCCATCTCCCTGCAAGAAAAATTCTGCAGGCCCTGGGATTCATGGCATCCTGCATACTACTAATACCATATGCCAGACTGCATATGAGGAAATTACAATGGTACCTAAAAAGTGTTTGGACTCAACATTCTCACAGTCTAGAAGCAGTAATTCCAATAATTCCCTGCCTGCAACAGGAGTTTCAGTGGTGGGCACAGGCATGTCACCTAAACAAGGGTCAGCCTTTTAACCAACCCACAGCCAGGCAATCTTTAACAACAGATGCTTCGGATTACGCCTGGGGAGCACACATGGCAGGAAAATCCATTCAGGGCAAGTGGACCACAGACCAGATGCATCTTCACATCAATCAAAAAGAGATGTTGGCTGTTCATAATGTCCTAACAGCTTTCAAGGACCTTCTACATCCAGGACAACTATTACTAAAGACAGACAACACCACAGTAATGTGGTACATAAACAAACAAGGGGGCACTCATTCTTATCCCCTATGCAGGCAAGCCATTACCTTGTGGAACACAGCTCAAACGTACCAAGTACACCTGCAAGCACAATTCCTGCCAGGAAAGAAAAAATACTCTGGCGGACGACCTAAGCAGAAATATCATGGACCCTCAGGAATGGAAGTTGAATCCACAAATCTTCAGCATGATAACACAAAAATGGGGGTGCCCAGACATAGATCTTTTTGCCTCCCCTCTGAATTGCCAACTACAAAAATTCTGCACAAGGACTTATCACAAACAAGCATGGAAAGTGGATGCTCTTCTGTTCAGCTGGAAAAACCTAAAAGTGTATGCCTTCCCACCACTGCCTCTCCTTTCAAGGGTACTCCTAAAAGCCAGACAAGAAAAACCACAGATGATCCTGATTGCTCCAGACTGGCCACGCCAGCACTGGTACCCTATCTTAAGGAACTTGGCTCAGAGCCCACCATGGATTTTGCCCCAAATTCCACACCTTCTGACTCAACAATACAATCAGATCCTGCACGGTCAGCTCAAAACCCTAAACCTGGCTGCATGGCAGATACTTTAGTCAAACAGGCAACACCTCTACCTAAAGCTGTTATGGATGTCATTTTGGAGGCCAGGAGGCCTAGCACCAGGAAAGCTTACTCAGAAAAATGGAAGAGATTCTGCGCCTGGAACCAGGATCACAGCCCTGACCCTCTCATTCCAGACATTCCTCAGATTTTACAATACTTAACTGAGATGCTGGACAGAGGCCTATCCTTTTCATCAATCAATATCCACGCCTCTGCCATTTCTACACATTACAACACGGATCCTCCTTTATTCTTTCATCCCTTGCTAAAGCAGTACCTCAGAGTGGCTAAAAACATAAGACCACCCCGGAGAGCACCAACACCAACTTGGGACCTCAATTTCGTTTTGGAAAAACTGACCCTACCACCTTTTGAGCCAGCCAATACAGCCGATCTAAAATTCTTATCATGGAAAACAGCTCTGCTCCTGGCAGTAACATCAGCACGAAGAGTCTCAGAGCTACAGGCATTAATGGCAGTGGAACCTTTCATAATTTTTCATCAGGACAGGGTAGCTTTAAGGACAAACCCTACCTTCATGCCAAAGGGTGGTATCTAGTGTGGCTCTTAACCAAACCATCCATTTGCCTACTTTTTATCCAAACCCCCAAAATAAAGGGGAGAAACTTCTGCATTCTTTGGACATACACAGGCAGCTATGCTTCTACTTGGACAAAACAAAAGCTTTCAGGAAAACTGATCAACTGTTTGTAGCATATGCTGCAGGAACACAAGGCAAGGCTATCTCAAAGCAGACTATATCCAAATGCCAGACTATGCCAACTTTATCTATCCATGCATTACTAAGACTACTCATCTTTATTCTATTATTTTCATCTCTTTTAACTTCCTACATCATAACTTCTTATGAATACTCTCAGACTATTTCTCCTCTACTGCCCTCTAAAACTACCTCAACAAATACAACACCTTTAGCTTCATCCTTTTTGCATTCACCCTCTCAGTCCATTTACCTTCTATCCAAATATCACAGACTAGTACACTGCAAGTTCAGAAAAACCTATACCAAAAAACATATGTTATTCACTATAATCTTAAACCACAGATATATCCTACTCTTCTCCACTTACTACAAGATGGCGATATTCACCCTAATCCAGGCCCACATCATACTATAACCAATTTAGAACAAAACCAAACTAAACCTTTATCTCTCTCTTGCTCTAAACCTTCTAACTCTTTGTCCATTGCCCATCTTAATATACGTAGTGTCTGTAACAAAATTGATCAACTCCATGCCCTTCTTGAAACTGAGAAGTTTGATATTTATGCCTATCTGAAACTTGGTTAAAACCCTCAATTAAAGACATAGAAATTACCCCACCTGGTTATAGCATTATTAGACTTGATCGCACTAACAAGAAAGGAGGTGGGGTAGCCATTCTGCATAAAGCGAAACTAAAACTGATTCCTCTAGACCTCACTCTTACTCAAAATTATTATCCTGAAGTAATTAGCTCTAAAATACAAATCAATACCAATAAAGCCATTAACATCATCTGTGCATATCTCCCCCCTGGAAATAACATCAACACCCTTGAAGATATACTGTACCAACTCTCTATCAAACTTCCACAGGAAACTCTAGTCCTAGGTGACTTTAATATAGATTGGCATTCCTGTAATAACACTTACCCTACCTCACATATCAGCCTCTCTGGCTTCAAACAACTTATCAATAGCCCCACTAGAATCAATAAAACAAACAATAAGGCTACTACCTTAGACTGGATTCTTACTAATACCCCCCAGCAAACCTACCAAACAGGCATCCTTCCTGACGACCTTAGTGACCACTCACTTACCTTTATCATTAGAAGCAAAACAAACCTAACCTTACCCACAACTTTTAGAACTCTTCATTCAAAACAACATTTTAACCCTGATCAGTTTCAAGCTGAACTATTCCAATGTCATTGGGCCCCTCTAAAACATCTCCCACTCAACAAAGCTGTGGAACATTTCAACTCAACATTCCTAGCAATACTTAATCAACACGCCCCAAGTCAAACCATTAGAACTAAAACTAAAACTGCTCCCTGGCTAACCTCAAATACTAAGCATAAAATCGCCCTCAGAAATAAATCTTGGCATAAGTGGCGTTCCACCAAAAGTCAAATAGACCACCAAAGGTTTAGAGAGCTTAGAAATAGTACTAAAAACGCCATCCTAACAGACAAAAAGAACTATTACTTTCAACTTCAAAAAACTGCTAAAAAGGAACCTAAAAAATTCTGGTCCAGTATTAATAGTCTCCTGACCCCAGGCCAAATAATTACACCAAACCCTCAGGATTCTGACCCTGATAATCCCACACTAACAGCCAATAACTTTAATTCCTTCTTCACCAATTCTATACAAACTCTAGCCAACCAACTATCTCCTGATACTTCTCAACTACCTCCAAATACCTTAATAAATACCATTCCTCCCCTTCACCTACAACCTGTTTCTACCTCTTATATACAATCTCTCATCCAAAAACTCAAACCTACCACCCCTTCTGCAGACAAACTTCCTGCTGAATTCCTGCAACTAGCAGCAAAAGCCATTGCTTACCCTGTCTCTATCTTGATAAACAGATCAATAAAAGAAGGTATTTTCCCAACAATCTGGAAGATATCACATATCATACCCCTCCATAAAGGAGGCTAATCTTACGACTTCTCCAACTATCGTCCCATAGCACTTTTATCCCCCTTAGCTAAAATCACAGAAAAATGCATACATAAACAACTGCTCAACCACCTCCTCAAGAATAGCCTTCTAGCTGACACTCAACACGGTTTTAGACCTGATCACAGTACTACCACAGCTCTTCTCTCCTTCACCAACACTATTAACTTAAACCGTAACAACAATAAACTTACATCTTCGCTTTTCATAGACCTATCAAAAGCCTTTGACATGGTTAATCATACACTTCTCTTGCACACATTAAAATCTCTGGCCCTGGAACCTTCTTCCCTTACCTGGTTCTCTTCCTATCTTGTAAATCGTCAGCAAGCTGTACTCTGGAAAAATTCTCTCTACTCTCCTTCCTATCTCTTTAGGAGTACCTGAAGGGTCTATCCTAGGCCCACTTCTATTTTCTATCTTTATTAATGACCTTCAATCATCTTTACCTAATACTACCTGCATACAATATGCAGATGACTCCACTATAATTTGCACTGCCTCTTCTCAAACAGAACTCCAGTTTCAAACACAATCAGCCTTCTCAACTGTTGAACAGTGGTTCTCCAATCGCTGTCTACTCCTTAACCCCAAGAAAACTAAATTATTACTCTTCTCACCTACCTGTAAATCTACTTTGATAAACTTCTGTATTACTGCAACTGACAACACCATAATCTCTCCTGACTCCTCAACTAAACTTCTTGGTGTTATTATCGATAATAATCTCAACTATGATTGCCACATCAACACCACAATAAAAACTGTTAATAAAAAGATTGGATCCCTATACAGAATAAAGCCCTTCCTCACACCTGAAGCTAGGATAACCTTAGCCCAAACACACCTTATCTCTACCCTTTTGTATGCTTCCTCTATTTACACTAATCTATCTAAAAGTAACCTTAAGAAACTTACTACATCTTACCACAATATTGCCCGCTTTGCCACCACTTCCCAATTTAGAGCTCACCACTGTCTAAACCTAAAACAACTACACTGGCTGGAACTCCCTAACAAGCTCATTTTTCAACAACTCTTAATAGCATACAAAATTCTACACCAACCTTCTAAAACACCAGCTCTTTCTAACCTCTTGACTCCTTATATCAACCTGAAACAACTACGTTCCTCTGATAAATCACTTGTTAATATTACCAAAATTATGAATTCTGCAGGCAATTGCCTTTTCTCTAACTCAGTAGGTAAAATATGGAATAATCTTCCATCTGGTTTGTCCTCCTTGCCTACTCTCCCACTATTTAAGAAACAACTTTTAATACATCTTAATAAATTCTGGCTTTGCTCTTGTACCAACCCAGACTAGCCTGTTGGCACCCTTATGTTTGTTATAAACTTTTCTTATCCACTTGTATTTCATCTTCTACTTCAACTGAGATATTATCCCTTTATTGTAAATATTATATTGTTTTGCTAGTTGCTAACCTCTGACCTCACTTCTTTCTGACCTAGAATGATTCTGATTAGTTAAGATCTTTAATATTTGTACTTACATTTTTTTCCCTTTGTATAATACATTTGTACTTTGTCTTTTTATGTATTTCCAATAACTGTTTTTAACCTCTGGAGCTTTTCTCCCCGGGCCTCCACTGAAAATGGACATTAATCCAGCTGGACTAGCCCGGTCAACAAATGTAAAATAAAAAATAAAATAAATAAATCAAATGGATAGGACACTGTATTCGGTACTGCTACACACAGCATGGAAAATCAGTCCCTAATAACATTAGGCATCATTCCACCAGGGCAACAGCCACTTCAACAGCCTTTCTCAGAGGAGTACCTACCAAGGAAATTCTGGAGGCTGCAACTTGGATTTCAGTGCACACCTTCACCAAGCATTACCACCTGCCTCTTTACTCTAAATCCAGAGCAGGATTTGCCACTGCCGTTCTGCAGGGCCTCTTAGCCAATCCTAACTCTTTATAGACCAGCCACCCAAACTTAGCTTTGGGATTCAACCCAAGTGTGATGACTGCAGCAGTGTAACACGATGAACATAGTACAGTTTTGTACCTACCATAAATGTAGATGTTCGAGTGTTCACACTGCTGCAGTCCAGGTTACCCTCCGTCCATCCCCTCTGAACTAGCTGGACTTATCTATACCCTTCTATCCTATACAACCTTTGGGGTGTATTTGCTGGTAACTGAAGGTATTGTTTTTATTTTATATGTATATTTTTGATTAGCGATATGTATTGCCTACCCACTTGGGGGCACCTAACTGAAGAAAATGGCGTCGGATGCATATTATATACCCTTGGCGCACTGACGTCAGGGAAGAAGCGACAGCAACTGACGCCGGACCAAGACTTTGGAACTCTGGCCGACTGCGGGGACTGCCTGATGGCAGGATAACCCAAGTGTGATGACTGCAGCAGTGTGAACACTCGAACATCTATATTTATGGTAGGTACAAAACTGTACTTTTTGGATATTGGTGCCAGTTCCTACAGAGGGGGGCGGGGTGTGTGAAGCTGTTTATACCATCCCTCAGAAGGCTGTAATTAGCTTTGGAGAAGTTTTTATGTCTGCTCCTAGCTAGAGGTGGGTTGGGGGAGATGGTGACTTCGAATGTGACAGCTTTATGGTCGGATCTTACCAAGGAGGATAATACTATAGGGATGCTGCAGTGGTTACTTAAAACCAAGTCCAAGATATTATCACCCCTTGTGGGGGTATTGAACAGCTGTTCCAAGACTTTTGCATTGACAAAATAGAGGAATCTCTGGGCATTTGTGTTCTGGCATGAGTAGTTCTTACAATCTATGTTTGGGAAGTTAGTCACCCAGGATCAAGGTAAAGGGTTGAATCTTGATAGATTCGAACAGGTCCAAATAGGTGGATTGGGCATCTTGAGTTCAGATTTGGGGGATGGTAGCTAGCTATGATTTGAATAGGGGTCTTGTTAATAGTTAACTGCACCTGGAGTGTCTCCTGTGCATCATACTGTTTGACCAGCCTGGAGGTGTGCATGTCTTTAATGTATATTGAAACTCCACCTCCTTTGGATTTACTGCCCACAGTTTGTGGTCTGAATGTATAATAGGATGAGTATCCAGGTAAGGCTGGGGTGCTCTGCGCAGCTTTGTACCAGGTTTCTGTGAGCAATTGTGTCAGTTGAAAAATGAATAACCACTCCCAATGTACAGTCATCACCAAATTTAGTCAACTGTAGGCCAGGAGTGCTGGCCTAAAGATTGGAGAAATAAATGCCAAATAGCAGAGGCCCCAAAACTGAGCCTTGTGGTAAACAACTGGTAACATTTTTGCTTTCAGAAGTGGCATTTGCAACTCTAACCACGTGGATTCCATCAGACAACCAGTTGGCTATCCATAGCATAATATAAGGGTTTGTATTTAGATTTACATGTCTTATCAATAATGCCTGGATGAGGAATAGTGTCAAAGGGCTTGGTTTTGCCAAATCTAGATAAGTTGTATTCACTGAATAACCACTATCCACTGCTTTGGATAATTTTTCAAAGAAATTAATGACATTAAGGAGACAGGACATTCCTTTGACAAAGCTGAATTGATGAGAGTCCAGAGATACAAGATATTCAGTGTTTATATTGATGAGTTCTGATGTAATTCACTCCATAGCTTTATATGTCAGGCTAGTGAAACTAATGGGTTTATAATTACCATGGTCTGTGGTTGGGCCACTCTTGTGTAATGGCATTACAGAGGCTGTTTTCCAGGCTTCAGGAATGTTACCAGTGGAGGGGCCGAGATTAAAGTGGCTAAGTAGGGGTTCAGAAAGGCCATATTTGGCACAGATAATCAGGCAACCTGGTATGTTATCAGGACCTATGGATGATGTATTTGTTTTTTAGAGGGCTGCAAGAATTTGTTCCATAGTAATAAAAGGAGGTGGCTGGAACTATAAAACCTGTGAAATAGCTATAACTGTGAGAGGAGTAAAATTTGCACTAAATTTGTTAGCTTGGATATTAGCAATTTCCTTAGGGTCAGAGAGTGGAGTATTATTATGGACTAACTCCAGACATTACTTCCTCACATAGTTAAAGAAGGATTTGTAGTTACATTTGGTTTTAGTGACTATTTTAAGTTCATTCTCAGATTTGAGCTTCCTAATGGCTCCCTTAAGCTCTTTGTTAGTTAAGTGTGCTCATAAGGTAGGTAGAATGGGACCTAATTTAAGCATTAAGCAGTTTCTTTTCCTTGTTATATAATTTATTTATAGAGGTATTCAAACAAGGAGGTCTGTTTTTAAATTTCTCATTATATTGGGTGTGGATAGGGAGTGTATTTATCAGTACAACTGTTTAAATGGGAGTAAAAGTCAGTGGCATAGGTAGCAGATTGACTAACTGGATCTTTTGGAGGAGGATTACAATAGAATGCATTTAAGTTATCAAGAAATTAAAGAAGATTTGCTTTTGAGAAGTTCCTAAACAAATAGCTATTTACAGGAGATGTATAGCCAGTTTTAAAGAAAAAGGTAACTAAATTATGGTCTGATTTAACAAGGCACTGTGATATATAATGAAATACGCAAGAATTGGCCATATTTATGAGGACTAGGTCAAGGATATTTAGGTCCTTAGTAGGATGGTTGACTATTGAGAAAGAAAATTAGCATTTATAGTGTCTAGGAAGCACAGGGCATGCTGACCATTTGGAGTTTAAGCCAGACATTTTATTCTTGGATAGTTGAAGCCCCCAGTCGAAAGTTCTTCGGTTCAATGGAAATTTCAGCTAATGTGTTAAGATAACTATGAAGTGGTAATGTGTCTTGTTCATGGTGATTTGAACGTCTAAGGAATGCAAATGAGGGTGTCCCAAGGAATCTCTTGTGCGGTGATGATATCCTTGACAAGTACTGACACTTCCCCACAATTGCCCATAGGTCTGAAGATGTGATGGGCATTATACCCTGTAATGAAGGGAGTGCCTCCATTGTGCTGAAATTATGTCATATTACTGGTATTCAGTTAAGGGATTACCAGAGAATGAAAGAATGAATAAATGTTGCACTTTTAGTTCCATGTTTATGATATGCACCATATAAAAATGAGGTTCTGTTGGGGAGGTAGCTGCACAGAAGCTTTCAGTCCTTTCTGACTACAACCCACTTTGCTGAGAATCTGCCCACATGTAACACATGCAACAGGCGATGTAAGCTAGCTCACTTGTGGCAGAAAAGAACAAAGGAAAATCATGTCCGTGTGAGCCTGCACATCTTAAGCTCACCTGACAGGACTGAAGACCTGCTGTGCAGCACAGGAAAAAATGCTGGCTTGCTGGGGACTCATTAAATGTGCATTGTAATCAGTTTACCTTAAACTGATGTTTTGGTTTAGCCAGAAGCACAGCAAGATGCAGTCAGTTGTTACTCTTTAGTAAAGTTAAGTGTATTGCCCCCACTGACTTGATCATATGCCCTAGAAACAAAATATGGAACCTTGTGAACATGACTGGGGTTAATTCATCAATGCCAACTTCCTAGGCATGTTCCATGCAAAGATCAGCAAGCCAGCATAGTCACTAATTTCATGGACAGCAGAACTACCTTACCTTTTCTCAGCCTTTCCCATTCATCATGGATTACTAGTTTCAGTTCTGTAACCAGGCATGAGAGGTAACCCAGAGATTTCAACTTCCATTTATTGCTTTCTTCTGCTCTTTTTAAAAAATGCTCTTCAGTGTGTGGCTTACAGTACATTTCTTTGTAGAAAAAAGTAGTACTTTGTCACAAGAATTTACTGCAGTTATAGATCAGTCTATTTTGTCTCCCACAGGACTTCGATGATTTGCACTGCTTCAGTGAATCTTTTCCAGGTTGTATGAATTAAATAAAAAGGTCATGCAGACTGACAGACCACATATAGTTTAGGCTTGTATCATGTCAATATACCCCTGGATTCAATAATCCCTACACTGTGTACACCATTCTGAGTGAACAGACAATGCAGACATAACTCACATCTTCTTCCTCCTAATTTTAGTTTTCGTATTGATATTTTTGCAGCTTTAATTACTGACGGATTCATAAAGATTACTAGAAAGTGTGGCCTACATGTACACTTAGTGTAATCTTTCTGAGTGACTAAAAAGCACAAAAAATGTGACAAGAATGTTCTTGAATACAAATCGTATACACTTAGTGTAGGCTTTATTGAATCTGGCCCATAGTGATTTATGTAAGAAATGATCCCACATTAAGTTTCTTGTAAAAATGGGTTTATGTACTTCAACATAAATTTAAAATTGCTTCTGCGTTCAATTGATATCCTGTCTGTCATCCTTTACTAAGGATCTCCAGGTGCTAAACATTCATTCATTCTTTCTTTGATTACTTACTTAATCCATTGCAGGGTAGCCAGAAACTGTCTAGGCAGTCAGTGACCAAAAGGCGTGGAAGCTTATCCTGAGTGGGTGCCGACCTATCATAGAGCAGATACACATTCGCACATACGCACTCACCTATGGACAGAGTAGATGGTTGAAGGGTTGCCATTTCACCTACAGTATGTCTTTGTGATGTGGGACATGAAAAGTGAAAACTTACATGGATAGAGGGAGGATGTACTGATTCTGAGCAAGACAGCATAGCAACAAAGAACCAAAATGGAGTACTAAGCGCTGTTGGGTGACAAAGCTAACTGCTGCAATCTCTGCCATCTAGTGTTAAATAAGACAGCTTAATTTCTTGTACATTTCTGTGCAGGTTTTCTTGCATCCTCTTGTTCCTTACTTCCTTGTTATACCTGTGGTTTGCCTTTTTGTTTCTATTCATGTCAAAACAGGTAAAGCTTCCTTTTCTTTGTGCAGATGTTGTCTGTCCTTTGCTATGTCTATGCCTTTACTGTGTTTTCCAACTTTACTCCATTTACAAGGTGTATCTGTCCTGTAATCTTCAAGTACTCATATCTTACTACTGCAGCTCTTAATGTCTTCACCACCTTATTCACTTCTCTTGGGTATCTATACGGATGAGTTTCCTGTAGTTTTACATTGCATCTATTTGAGATCACTAGATTTTCCTTTTTTGCTTATTGCTTCATTTCTGTCCTGGAACTTTTCAGAGTCAATTGCTAACTTTATGAAGTCCACCCATCTAACGAGCATTGTTTTCATCACCTTCTTAGTACAGCTTGCTTTTTCAGACTTTGTGTTTGACTGTGTTGAATGTAATTACCAAGATTACCGTATGTAACACATATGTAGCTCTCATTGTGGGCACTTACCCCTGCCCTGTCCCATCTCTACCAGGCCTTCTTGTTAGCTGCTTTAGAAATGTTCCTTGATGATGGCTGAGGTATAACCAGATCTTCTCATAGAGGGCCAAGCACTCTAATGTATGACCCTGTGCATTTTTGGAAAACTGAAGTCTGCATCAGACACATTTGTTCCTCGTACGTCAGACTCTCAAAAATGTTTACTGGCAGCATGTTGTTACATTGTTTTTATTATTCCACTGTAAAATGGCACATCTGGAAGCCAGACTTTGTTCGTGTTAAAAATGTCTTACTAAGATTACTAAGCCATTACAGAAGTTCACTGTGTCAGAAATGTAAAGAAGTAACCCAGAATAATTGAAATGATAATTGGTACCTTTGAGGTTCTCTCAAACTTGATGTCTTGTGGAATATTCTAATCTGTGGAATAGCTGGCATTACCATGGAACATAATTTTAAATTTAGCATGGAAATGTGTTTTACAGTGTATTACAGAGTAAGTAGCTGTGGCAATCTGATATAACACAATCTAGGGTGTACAGTTGCATGGATATATGCATACCTTAGTACATGTTATACTGCATAGAGCTGTGTGCCAAGTTTACAGGTGCTTGGCACATGTCCTAGAATGGTTTACCTGTTTTTCAGAATTACATCAAACCCACAATCCATGTGCACAAGCTAGTACATTCCTGCTCTACTGTTTTTAATCTGGTTGATTCTAAGTGCAGGTTTTACATTATGTGTGGTATCTGTATGCCTCATCTGCCATGATTTGTAAAGAAAATGTGATTACAGGCTAAATCTTATAGCTCCTGTAATTTACGTTTTAAGCACTTTGATGTTTATAGAGCTAATGTCCCATGGTTAAGTGGTTTTAGTTCTGGAACTGATATGTTGGCACATTTACAAAAGAAGGCTTTTTTGCCACACAAATCATTTGGTGTTTAGAGAATATGCAACTTTGTATTTAATTTGCGTTATATGGATTAATATAAGAGCAGTTAAGTGGGTAGAATGCAGAGAATTGGTGGTTTCCAAAGGGATGTCGTAATTGGGAAACTTCTTTTAGCGTTCAGTGCTTTTTTGTATCTTCCCCTCTTTAACTGCCCTAAACAGTGTTTTCTCTGAATGTTTTGAGTTCCCTTTATGAAATAAAAAGTTGAAGCAAAACAAATTAAGTTGTCACACTTTCTGTTTAATTTAAGGAAAGATGGAGTCCACTATCCATTAAGGTTTCTTAGTTAGACTATATGTATTAGAACTTTCAGCATGCTCAAGCCTTTACTTAGTAAAAATTGTTAGTTTAACCAGTCTTTTAAATAAATCTGGTTAAGTGTTAGAAAAGCATAGGAAGTTGTACACAGTGTGTGTGTGTGTGTGTGTGTGTGTGTGTGTGTGTGTGTGTGTGTGTGTGTGTGTGTGTGTGTGTGTGTGTGTGTGTGTGTGTGTGTGTGTGTGTGTGTGTGTGTGTGTGTGTGTGTGTGTTCATTGGTGTAGACTAATATGTATTTTTTGTACCAACGTTTTTGTCACTCTGTGTGCAAGCAAGACTGGTAACAAAACACTCATTTTCCTCCTTTCTTTTTGCATCATTACCACAGCCTGGTTACTGTCCCTGCTCTATGGGGGTTATATTTCATCCTCTGCTTCTGGCCTTCCCTCTGTCTGCAGTGTACCTGACTATATTTTAAACACACAGACTCCATTACATGTCAGTTTAAGGCATCATCAGATTCAAGCCTTGGGTGCTTGTATGTGGATGGAGCAGGTGCATGGCTTCCAGACCCTTACTGTAGCACTGCCTACTGAGATGTGAGAACTGGTAATCCGTAGCCTGTTAAATCCTTTCACTGCGTGGCCATCGAATGCCGGGAAAGTTAGTAAAATTCATACTCCAATGGCATAGTCAGGAGAAAACATCCTACATGTAGCTTCTAGATTCTTGTTTACCTGCATCAGAAAGCCTGTACCAGATTTGTCTAGCCCAGCGTATATCATCCTTCCACTATCATCAATAGTTAAAAAAAACTGCAGGATTGTGTCAACTGCATCTGACAGGGTGTACCAGGTCACATCAGCCTGTGTACATCATCAATGTTGATATTCCTAGTCTGTGCACTTCCACCTGACAGCATGTGGCAGGTTCCTTCAATGTGCTATCTATAGCTGTCAGTGTGCCCTTGCCGTATCAGCTTATCTTTGCCAGTTATATTTGACATTTGCTAGCTGGCTATATCAGCTTGTCTGCCATCAGTGTCTGACATCCTTCATCTTGTGTTATTATACGGTCTGTACTGGTTGTAGTTGGCAGTATGTGGCTAGTTATACCAACCTGCCTGCAGCAGATTGCTCTTAGACCATGTCCTGTCTGACCCTTACAGCAAATGCTTTTACCAGCCAACACTGGACTGTATGAATCTGTGACAAGTATGCGCCTTGTTCAGTCAGTCAGCACCTACCTTGTGGTACTGTGCCTGCCAGCCTGCCTGTATCACCTCTGTGGCTGCTTGACTAGAGCAGTTTATGCTTATATGCTGTATGTGACAGTTGTTTTTGTAGCAACCTGGTTGTTGGTCTCAGTCATCTCTGGCTCATCCTATATCTATCAGCCTACATGTGTTAACCTTGGTAGCATTTGACAGACTGTATCAGCTTGTCTTTGCCAGCTCTATTTGAGCTTGCCTGCAACAGCATTTTGGCCTGTGCCAAATTCCTGTTATTCTGCACCTGACTTTCACAGCCTGTCCATCGACTTCATATGATAGCCTGCATCTGACTATATCAGTCTGTCTGTACCATCTCTTTTCATGCCAGCCAGTACTTGATTGTGTCAGCCTCCATGTGACATTTCTGAATGTGACTGCTTTTACATAACTGCATCAGCCTCCCTATGCCAGCTCTGTGATAACCTGTGTCTCATTGTAGCAGTGCACCTGTGCCAGCTCAGTGACAGCTTGTATGCGGTCGCTTCAGCCTGCTTGTGCCTATTTGTATTAGCCTGTCTACCAGTTCTGTGACAGTCTCTATCTTGTTATTTCAGCCTGCCTGCCTGTATCAAACTGTGCCTTCTGTCATCTTGCTTGTGCCAGCCCCATGATGGCTTGTGCCAGGTTGTATCAGTTTGTCTGTGTCAGCTCTGTGATGGCCTGTTCTTGGTTGTATCAGATGCTTGTGCTGTCTTTGTCATAGCCTGTAATTGGTTGTGTTATCCTGGCTGTGCTCAGCTGTTTGTTAGCATGTGCCTGTGCCTCAGCCAGCCCTGTGATAGGCTGTGCCTAGTTACGTCAGCCTGACTGTGCCAGTTCTTTGACAGCTTCTGCCTGATTGTATTAGCCTGGCTGTGCCAGCTCTGTGATGACCTCTCCCTGATTGCATCAGCCTGCCTCAGCCAGCTCTGTGATAACCTCTGCCTGATTGAATCAACCTACCTGTGCCAGCTGTCTGATAACGTCTGCCTGGCTCATTTAGTCTGCCTGTGCCAGCTCTGCGATAACCTCTGCCTGATTGCATCAGCCTGCCTGTGCCAGCTTTCTGATAACCTCTGCCTGGCTGTATTAGTCTGCCTGTGCCAGCTCTGCGATAACCTCTGCCTGGTTGTATTAGCCTACCTGTGCTAGTTCTGTGATAACCTCTGCCTGGTTGTATTAGTCTGGCTGTGCCAGCTCTGCGATAACCTCTGCCTGATTGTATCAGCCTGCCTGTGCCAGCTCTGTGATAACCTCTGCATGGTTATATCAGCCTGCCTCTGCCAGCTCGCCATTAGGATCTGCCTGGCTTTCTGGCTGCTCTTATGTCAGCCAGGAGGATTTCAGAATTACAAGTCTTATCATGCAAACCTCTGTATTTAATTTTTCAGAAAGACAGAATTTCCCTCAGGACAAATCTAGCTTTCATTCCCGAGACTCCAGATGGGTCCCAAGTTAGCTTCAGGGACTAACTTAATCCAAACTATTCATCTACCAATCTTCTTTCCAAATTTTTCATGCAAAGGCAAATATCTACATTACTCCTTAGACATCCACCAACAGCTTCAGTTTTATTTACACCCTACAAAGGGCCTTAGGAAGAGTGACCAGCTATTTGTTTTCTTTTCTAAGGTGAGTCTGCTTCCAGTGTGACTAAAAGTAACCTGTCCAGGTGGTTTTCTGATTGTATTATCTTTATTTACAGTGCTAAGGGATTGTCACTATGCTGTAAACTAAGGGAACATTCTACCAGAGCAGTTGCGGCTGCAGCAGCTTTCTTTTCCCATATTCCCACTGATGACATATGTGCAGCAGTGACATGCCCCACAGTTCGTACATTTGTCTCTCATTATAAGCTTAATCTACAATCCAAATGCAGAGCTAATTTTTGTTGTAACATTCTCCAGAATATCCTTTCCTAGTGCCTTTTGTTGTTATTCTAGCTGGGGACTCTGTCTCATTGGCTGAGGCAGATGGAAAAGCCAACATTGGATATGAAAGTTATGTACTGATCATAGAGATAGATCAATGTTGTCTTCCTCTGTCCATCTCAACATACCTATCTCCATCCCCCATCCAAAGTTGTCACTGTTTTATAGCTCTTACAGGATTGCACTGAACCTTTCTAGACCGCAACTCTTCTTGGTTGCTATATGTGTTGTCAGTCCTATGCCTGGTAGGTAGTACTCCCAGATGTTCTTCGTGTTTCACTGTTGCAGCCATTACATTTGGGGTTATCTGCTGCTCAGTCGGCCTGATTAACAAAGTCTTGGGTCCTGCGTTGGTTGCTGTCCCTTCTTCCATGACATCAGGTTGTCAGGGGTATAAAACATGCAGCCGATGCCATTACATCAGTCTTTCTTGCTGTGCGGTGCCCGAAGCAGAAGCAGTTCGCAAGTACCAGTCGGCCGACTCCTGAAATTTTCATTTTCAAGTTTCAGAACCGAAGTCTTCAACTAAACCTAAGTACACCATTGGGGAAACTTTTTCTTGCTCCTTACAGATGTCAGTAAAAGTTAATAATTGCATTATTTGTGGAAAGCAAATACCTCATAAAGATTTTCATTCTGACTGTATTTCTTGCCTAGGCCCAGACCACGACATACCTTGCTGTCGGTTTTGCGCTTTATTTAATCAGCGCACTATCTGTCGTCGGTATATTTTTGCCTCTAAATATTTCGGTTCTCAGTTTAATTATCCAGAAATGTCATCGGTTAGCAATCTGACTACCGGGTTTCCGAAACTATGCAAAGATAAAGACAGAGACAGGCCGCCAAGGTCCAGAACTGCTGACGACGCTTCTCCTAAGCCAGTCACCAGTTCGCCAGTACTCAGTGAGGCGCTTTAGCAGCCCCTGATAACCACTACTTCTGATTCTCAGGCCTCTACTGAGACCCATTCGGAGTGCGGTATGCCACAAGATGCTTCAACTATGGAACCCACAGATGTCTCTACCTTGGATGGGTCTGGAGCCGCTGTGCAGGTACCAGCTTCTGAGGGTGTATTCAGGCCTACGGACTTGCATATTAAACCAACACCTCCTTCTTCACTTAGGCCTAAATCTCGAACCATGCTTAAAAAACCGACACGCAGGCCCCATGCTTAGGCCTCTATGCCTAAAAAACAAATTATAGGAATGGCTGAAGATCTAATAACTCTAATCAGGGGTAGCCAACCCCCCCCCCCCCCATTCTAAGAGGCCTAGGTTTGAAGTTGTTTATGAATCTTCTGACCAGGATTCTGATTCTTCTGATGATCTGGATTTGCCCTTAACTACTTATGAGGATTCTGATGCAGAGGACTCTATTCCCTCTGCTTCCCCTCCAGAGGATTTTTCTTTTGGTGAAACCTTACATACTCTAAGGGAGCATTTCCACTGGGAAAGCCAGGATTTTTCTGATTCAAAAAAGAGGCTTAGGGATTTCCTTCTCCAACCTCAGCATAGACCTTTAGCTGTTCCTCCTGTACTATACATTGTTGATGATGCTTTTTTGTAGTCTAGTTTGGCCCCTGATTCCTTGCCTCCTGCTCCCAGAAAACCTGACAGATACTACAGGGTCCCTGAGTCACACAATTTCCTTTTTAAAAATCCTATTGCGGATCCAGAACCTATTTCTCAGGGGCCCAAGGGCATTAAGGCTTCTACTGCTAAAAATCCTACCCCTTCTGATAGACTCCAGGGTGCTGGATAGATGAGGTAAGGAGGATGTCCTTCAAGAATGCAACTGCAGTCATAACATATGGGTTGTCCTGCCTCAGGCAGCCCTCGGTCGGCCGAATTCCAAAGTCTGGGTCCGGCGTCGGCTGGTGTCGCCTCCTCTCCGACGTCACAACGGCTGGAGTATAAAGGCATCGGCCGACGCCATCTTCTCCAGTCTTTCTTGCCGCACGGTTCCCGAAGCAGAAGCAGTTCGCAAGTGCCGGTCGGTCAGCTCCTGTGTTTTCAGTACCGAAGTCATCTAAAAGCTAAGTACCCCATTGGGGAACATTTTTTCTTGCCTCAGCCGATGTCAGAACAAATTGAGAAAGTTAATAATTGTTTCTCTTGTGGTAAACAAATACCTCATAAGGACTTCCATTCTTACTGTCTTCCTTGCCTGGGCCCAGACCACGACGTCTCGGCCTGTGCTGCCTGTGCTTGCTTTAATAAGCGCACTCTCAGGCGCTGGGCAGAATTTGCTGAAGACTTTTTTGGCGAATCCTTCGCATATACCATGCTGTCGGATCTACCGACAGCTCAGTCTTCCAAAAAACGGAAGGACCGGGACCGGCATCCTCGGCCCGCTTCCTCTACCGATACTACTCCTAGACCCTCCGCTAGTGCTTCGGTCCCTGCGGAAGCGGTAATTCAGCCGCTCCAGGCCGACGACACAGCGTTAACTAGTCCTTCGGTCCCAGAGACCTCTCTTTTGCCGGTTGTTGATTTTCCTCCGGATACCGAAGTTCTTGATTTACCCGACACCTTTCCGGTGGACAAGGTCACTCCTGCACGTAGGGCTGCTAGGCCTCCTGTATCTGTGTCCATCAAGGCCTTTGCATGTGCTAAGGCCGCCAGCCAGGCCAAGGCCCATCCTAAACCTGCTGTCCAGGCCCCCTCTTCTGATAAACAGATTATGTCTCTTGCTGCAGACCTTATTTCCCTTATCAGGGGGTCTCAGCCTCATCCAGACATAGGTTCTCAGCCTCCTGCAGAGAAAAGGCCTAGAACTGAGCAGACTGAAAACCTCTCTTCAGATGAGGCCTCTGGGGATTCTGAGCATTCAGATATTCAAGAAGAATCCTTCCAGGCCTATGAGGACTCTGATGCTGAAGAATCAATACCCTCTGCCTCTCCTCCAGAGGATTTCTGTTTTGGTGAAGTGCTGCACTCAATGAGGGAACATTTCCAATGGCAGGGTCAGGAATTCTCTGATTCCAGGAAAAGGCTCTGTACCTTCCTAAAGCTTCCCCAGCACAGACCTTTAGCTATCCCTCCTGTGATGGATGTTTTGGATGATGTTTTCTCCGATTCCAGTGCTAACCCTGACTCTCTTCCCCCCTGCTCCTGTCAAGCCAGACGGATATTACAGAGTCCCTGACACTCACAAACATCTCTTTAAGGCCCACACCATGGATTTAGAAACTATTTCACAGGGTCCCAAGGGAGTGGCTACCTCCACTGCCAAGAATCCTTTGCCAGCCGATAGGGAAGCCAGGTCTATGGAGAGATGGGGTAAGAAAGTGTATACCTCTACCACCCTAGCCATGAGGTCTCTTAACTGCCTTTTTCATATGTTTCAGTACCAGGATTTTTTACTGGATGATTTACAGAAAAAGTTAGCCTCTCCTGAGCCTCTTGACAGAAAGGCATTGCAGGATCACATACATAACACTCAGCAGGTTAACAATCATTTTCTTCAGTGTGGTTATGATGCATTGGAAGCTTCATGTAGGGCAGCTATGACTGGGGCTGTGATACGTAGACATGCTTGGTTAAAAGATCAGCCACTGCCAGACCATGTCAAAGTAAAGTTACTTGATGCACCTCTGGAAAAACAGAAGCTTTTTGGCGCTAATGCACAAGATGTATTAAAGTCCATTGAGGAAAAAGCTAAGTCAGTACAGACAGTCAAGGATTTCCTTCAGGTTCAGCCACCCAGATTCAGTAGAAACTGGCCTTCAAAGAATTGGTCCTTCCCAGACTCGGACAAGTTTCAAAGGGGAAAGAACAGGCGTGGCCGAGGCCAATACCGGGGCTCCTACAGGGGACGCCAATGGCAACCTACAAATCAAAGAAGTACTGCAGCCAGTCCAGCTGCACCACAAGGACAATCACAATGACTTGACTTTCATACCGCCTACAAGGGCTCAGAGAGAAGCACCCTTGGGCGGAAAATTATCCTTATTCTCAAAGAACTGGCATATCTTAACCAAGGACAGTTGGATTCTGAATTTAATAGACAAGGGTTACAGATTCCACTTCCATACTTTACCTACAAGACAAGGCATGCCAAACTTGCCACACCATCAAAGGGCAGAGGCACTCATTCAAGTTTCAAAGCTATTAAGTATAAAAGCAATAGAAAAGGTACCTCCCCAGGAACAAGGCCAGGGATTCTATTCAAGACTGTTCCTTGTTCCAAGAAAGGAAAACAAATGGAGGCCTATACTGGACTTGTCTACTCTAAATACTTTTCTCATTGTGCCAAAGTTCAAAATGCTGACGTTACAGCAACTCCTTCCCATGCTGGGCAAGGGGTCTTGGCTGGTCACTCTGGACCTCAAGGAGGCATACCTGCATGTCCCAATCAGACAAAGCTGCAGAAGATACCTCAGATTTCTTGCAGGGACAGAGCACTATCAATTCTCAGCATTGCCGTTTGGCTTACCTACTGCGCCCAGAGTGTTTACGAAATGCCTGGCATCAGTAGTGGCACACTGCAGACTCCAGGGAATTCAAATATACCCCTACCTGGACGACTGCCTCATACAAGCAGACAACAGACAAACCTTAATAAAAAACCTGGACTATGTCATGCAATTACTACAGGCCTTGGGATACACAGTCAACGTTCAGAAATCAAGGCTACTGCCATCTCAACAGATTATTTTCCTAGGAGCCAAACTGGACACACAAACACAAATGTCCTACCTCACAGAGGAAAAACAACAGCAGTTACCAGAGTACTTCAAAGGCCTAGCACAGCTCTCCCAGCTGACTGCAAGGAAACTCCTGCAGGCCCTGGGGTTCATGGCATCATGCATTCTTCTGATACCTTTGGCAAGACTTCATATGAGAAAGCTGCAATGGTATTTGAAAAGCTTATGGTCCCAACACAGCCAAAGCCTAGAGGACGTAATCCCACTTATTCCATGTCTGCAAAAGGAATTTTTGTGGTGGGCTCAAGCAAGTCAATTAAACAAAGGCATGTCTTTCAACAGACCTCAAGCAGGTCAAATAATTACAACAGACGCCTCAGATCATGGATGGGGGGCGCACATGGAGGGCAGATGCGTTCAAGGTCAATGGACACCAAAGGAAAGACATCTGCACATAAACCAAAAAGAGATGCTGGCAGTGATGCATGCAATCGAGAGTTTCGAAAAATCACTGCAGCAAGGACATTTACTAATAAGGACAGACAACACCACTGTCATGTGGTATATAAACAAGCAGGGAGGGACTCATTCATACCCCCTCTGCAGACTAACAATGATTCTCTGGGAAAAAGCACCGAGTCTGAAGATACACCTGCAATCCCAGTTTGTGCCAGGCAAGGACAATGTACTGGCGGACAAGCTGAGCAGAAATTTCTTGGATCCACACGAATGGATGCTGCATCCCCACATTTTCTCACAAATAACAAAGACATGGGGAAGACCGGACATAGATTTATTTGCGTCTCACACGAATCATCACCTGGAAAAGTTCTGTACCAGGACCCACCATGCACTGGCCTGGACAATGGATGCTCTCTCCTTCAGCTGGAATTCCCTAAAAAATTATGCATTTCCTCTACTGCCACTGTTGACCAAGGTGATCCTGAAGATCAAAGCAGAACAACCAACAGGCATTTTGATAGCTCCAGACTGACCAAAGCAACACTGGTACCCATTGCTGTTGAGCATAACTCGGACCAAACCGTGGCCTCTGCCCCTATGGCCCCTGCTCCTAACACAACACAACTACAGGACTGTTCACCAAAACCTGAAAACATTACATCTGACAGCCTGGAGGTTACTTTAACTCCTTCCACTTCCAGTCTTTCCAAGGCAGTTCAGGACATCTTATTGGAAGCATGCAGACCATCCACCAGAAAAGCCTATTCAGCCAAGTGGAAGAGATTCAGCATCTGGGCTGCCAACAGGGGTCAGGATACAACAGTACTGAGTATACCTCAGATATTGGAATACTTGGCAGAAATGTTTCATTCCGGACTCTCATATTCTTCCATAAAGATTCATGCCTCAGCAATCTCAGCAAGATACAATTGTGACCCACCAGTGTTCTCACATCCTTTGCTAAGACAGTTCCTGAGAGGAATAAAGAATGTCAAGCCTCCCAGAAAACAACCAGTACCTGCATGGGACCTCAATTTTGTACTGGAAAAATTATCTCTGCCTCCCTTTGAGCCAGCAGCAACCTCGGAGATGTAATTTCTATCATGGAAAATGGTTTTTCTATTGGCAGTCACATCAGCAAGAAGAGTCTTGGAGATACAGGCACTCATGGCAGTACCTCCTTTCCTCATTTTCCATCAGGACAGAGTCTCTCTAAGAACAAATCCTTCTTTCATGCCAAAGGTGATTTCCAGGGTGTCTCTAAATCAAGCTATTCACCTTCCTACTTTCTTCCCCAATCCTCAAAATAGAGGGGAAAGACTGCTGCATACCTTGGACATACACAGGCAACTACGCTACTACTTGGACAGAACTAAGGCCACCAGAAAGTCTGACCAGCTGTTTGTAGCCTATGCTGCTGGAATACAAGGAAAAGCAATCTCCAAGCAAACAATTTCAAAATGGATTGGACACTGCATCAGATTCTGCTATTCTTACCATGGAAAAAGTGTGCCAGCCAATATTAGGCCACATTCCAACAGAGCTATAGCCACATCCACAGCTTTCCTAAGAGGAGTGGCTACAAAGGACATTCTAGAGGCTGCTACATGGAGCTCCGTGCATACATTTACCAAACACTATAACCTGCCTTTATACTCCAGATCCCGAGCAGGCTTTGCTTTGGCAGTCCTGCAGGGCATTTTAGCTACACCATCCTTTTCTTAGCTCCATCCACCCCCAGCTTGGCTATGGTATTCAACCCATATGTTATGACTGCAGTTGCATTCTTGAAGGACATAGTACAGTTTTGTACCTACCATAAATGTAGATGTCCGATAGATATGCAACTGCAGTCGGATTTTCCCTCCCGCCTTCCCCTCTTTTCCTTCATTTGGGTCCATTCCCCCTGTTCCTTTAGCTGGGGGTATCTCCTATGGTGTATCTGTTTATTACTGTTGTGCATGTCTGGAATTGTTTATCCATTCACCAAATTTAGTCTTCCTAGGAGGGCACCTGGCATCTGGGGCAAGAAACACTGAAGAAGATGGCGTTGGCCGATGCCTTTATACTCCAGCCATTGTGACGTCGGAGAGGAGGCGACACCAGCCGACGCCGGACCCAGACTTTGGAATTCGGCCGACCGAGGGTTGCCTGAGGCAGGACAACCCATATGTTATGACTGCAGTTGCATATCTATCGGACATCTACATTTATGGTAGGTACAAAACTGTACTTTTACACTTCTGCAACCTTGGCCATTAGGGTTTTAAACTGCCAGTTTCATATGTTAAAGTATCAGAAATGTATTATTGGATTACTTAAACAGAAAATTATGTTGGTACACCATAAACGAAAAGAAATCTCAACTTGTACCCTGTCAACAAATTATATTCCTGGGAGCAAGCTTGAATACAACTTCCCAGATGGCTTAGCTCATGCCAGAGAAACAAATTCATTTGACAACCTATTTCAAACAGGTGGCCACAAAAACCCTGCTTATCTGCAAGACAAATACTGCAAGCCTTGGGGTTCATGGCCTCCTGCATTCTTCTAATTCCATATGCAAGGCTGCATACGAGGAAACTACAGTGGTATCTAAAAAGCCTATGGTGTCAATATTCCCAGGATCTAGAAGCAATGACTCCTGTCATACCTTGCCTACGCCTAGAGTTCTTTTGGTGGGCGGAAGCCTGCCACCAAAATAAGGGACCACCTTTCATACCACCCCCTGCCGCCCAAACCCTAACAACAGACGCATCAGACTATGCATGGGGGGGCTCACCTGGCAGGGAAGTGCATTCAGGGCAAAAGGAACCCAAGTCAAATGCACCTGCATATCAATCAAAAAGAAATGTTAGCTGTACAGAATGCTCTGACAGCCTTCAAGGACCACATTCTTCCAGGACAACTGATGGTAAAGACGGACAACACCACTGTTATGTGGTACATAAACAAGCAGGGGGGAACACATTCTTTCCCCCTCTGCAGACTAGCCATGGCATTGTGGAACACAGCCTTGAGCTACCAAGTGCACCTACAAGCTCAATTCCTGCCAGGAAAATTAAATACACTGGCAGACGGACTAAGCAGAAACCTCATGGACCCACACGAGTGGAAACTGGAACCTAGGATTTTCAACATGTTGACAAGCAAATGGGGGAGCCCAGATATAGACCTATTTGCCTCTTCCCAGAACTACCAGTTGGACAAATTTTGCACAAGGACTCCCCACAAACAAGCCTGGAAAGTGGATGCTCTGTCCTTCAGCTGGAAAAACCTATCAGTTTATGCCTTCCCCCTCTGCCTCTGCTCTCCAAAGTGCTACTAAAAATCAAACAGGGCAAACCAAGGATGATTTTGATTGCTCCAGACTGGCCACGTCAACACTGGTACCCACTCCTGCGCAGTGTGTCACGGTTATCCCCATGGCACCTGCCTCAGACTCCTTCCCTGTTGTCCTAGCAGGAGAACCAGATTCTGCACCCTCAGCTTCTAACACTGAACCTTGCAGCCTGGCTAATTATCTAATCTCTCCTTTACCATCCCTCAGTAAACCTGTGATGGATATCATTTTAGAGGCAAGGAGGCCTAGTACTAGAAAATCTTATGCTGAAAAATGGAAAAGATTCTGTGCCTGGAACCAATCGCAAGGGATGAGCACAGCAGCACCCAATTTACCTCAGATTGTACAATACTTAACTAAGATGCTTCACAGGGCCTGTCTTTTTCCTCCATTAAAATCCATGCCTCAGCCATTTCAGCTCATTATAACACAGAACCTCCCCTCTTCTCTCATCCATTGCTCAAGCAGTTCCTCAGAGGGGCCAGAAATTTGAGACCACTCAGGAGAGCTCCAACCCCAGCCTGGGACCTTAACTTTGTTTTGGAGAAACTCACTTTACCTACTTTCGAGCCAGCTGCCACTGCAGACTTAAAATTTCTTTCTTGGAAAACGGCTCTCCTTTTAGCAATCACTTCAGCTAGAAGTGTATCCAAGTTACAGGCCCTTATGGCAGTGGAGCCTTTCATCATCTTTCATGCGGACAGTGTCCTTCAGAACGAATCCATCCTTCATTCCCAAGGTGGTATCCAGTGTGGCTCTTAATCAGTCCATTCATTTGTCAACTTTCTTTCCTAATCCACAGAACAAAGGGGAATGGATACTGCATTCTTTAGATGTGCACAGACAACTAAGATCCTACTTGAACAGGACTAAACCTCAAAGGAAATCTAAACAACTGCTGGTGGCATTTGCTGCAGGGGCAGAGGGGAAGGCTATTTCAAAGCAAACCAGTTCTAAATGGATAGGCCATTGCATTCATTTCTGCTATAAGCACCATGGAAATCCTATCCCCCAGGGGATCAGACTTCACTCCACCAGGGCTGCATCTACCTCTACAGCCTTTCTCAGAGGCGTCCCTACCAGGGACATCCTAGAAGCTGCTTCCTGGAGTTCTGTACATATTTTCACCAATCATTATCATTTTGTCAATTTTCTCTAAATCCAGAGCTGGTTTTGTCACTGCAGTCTTGCAGGGCCTTATAGCTGGACCTAATGCTATTTAAAATCCTCCTCCCAACCATAGCTTTGGGAATCTACCCAAATGTAATGACTGCAACAGTGAAACACGAAGAACATAGTACAGTTGTGTAAACTTACCATAAATGTAGATGTTCGAGTGTATTCACTGTAGCAGTCCTGGTTCCCCTCCCTCCAGCCCCCTAACTTCTTTTGGTTATACCTCTACTTTCCTTTACTATGCTTAAAAGCTTTTTGGTGCATTTGTTTTTTGTTGGAAGTATATAATTGTACTTTTATATTTAATTGCTTCCCATTAGGGGGTCACCTGACATCTGAGGCAAGAAAACGTGATGTAATGCCATCGGTTGCATGTTTTACACCCCTGACATCATGGAAGAAGGGACAGCAACCGATGCAGGACCCAAGACTTTGTTAATCAGGCCGACTGAGGGCTGCCTGCAAGTAGATAACCCCACATGTAATGACTGCAACAGTGAATACACTCGAACATCTACATTTATGGTAAGTGTACACAACTGTACTTTTTCAGGGTTGATAATTGTGTTTGGAGTCGAAGTCAGGCTGGTGGTGCATTATGTGGGGGAAGAGGAGCTTGAGCCTTGTAGACGAAGTTTGTTTGGTAGCCTTGAGTCCATTCAGATCCAATATACCAATGGGTTTAGATTGACAGAAAAGACAACACTGGATCTGTGGTTATGGTAGGTATATAATTTTCATTTCTGTCTACCTACCTGTGCCATCTTTATGATAGATCCTGTCAGGTTTCAGTAGAATGTACCTTTTTGTATCAGTCAGGCTATGCCAGCTGAGTGATAAGCTGTGCCTGTGTGTATCAACCTGCCTCTTCTATCTCACTGATAGGATCTGCCTGATTTTATCATGTCTTTGTCCACTCTGTGATAGCCTGTACCTGGTTTTATCAGCATGTCTGTGCCATCTCTGTAATAGCCTGTGCCTGATTGTATCAGCATGTCTGTGCTAGCTGTGTGATGGCCTGTACCTGGTTATATCATTATGTCAGTCCCAGCACTGGGATGGCCTGTGCCTGGTTGTATCAACATGTCTGCGCCATATCTGTAATAGCCTGTACCTGGTTGTATCAGCATGTCTGTGCCATCTCTGTAATAGCCTGTACCTGGTTGTATCAGCATGTCTGTGCCAGCTCTGTGATAGCCTGTGTCTGGTTGTATCAGTATGTCAGTACCAGCTCTGTGATGGTCTGTTCCTGGTTGTATCAGCATGTCAGTACCAGCTCTGTGACGTCTGTGCCTGGTTGTATCAATATGTCAGTACCAGCTCTGTGATGGTCTGTGCTGGTTTTATCAGCATGGCTGTGCCTAGTTGTATTAGTATGTCAGTGCCAGCTCTATGATGGCCTGTACCTGGTTGTATCAGCATGGCTGTGCCAGCTCTGTAATAGCCTGTGCCTGATTGTATCAGCATGTCTGTGCTAGCTGTGTGATGGCTTGTACCTGGTTATATCATTATGTCAGTACCAGCACTGGGATGGTCTGTGCCTGGTTGTATCAATATGTCAGTACCAGCTATGTGATGGCCTGTGCCTGGTTGTATCAGCATGTCTTTATCGGATAGCCTCTGCCTGGTTGTAACAACATGTCTGGGCTAACCCTGTGATAAAGCCTTTTGTGGAGTGAATGATTTACTTATAAGGCTGTACTTAGGATTGGAAATGACTTGCAGTGGATGATAGTAATAGAAAATCTGCAGTCACTATGAGGTAATTACATGGGCATATGATATTTTATCCTATCAGAGGATACAAATATGAGTGATTTCTCATACTCATAAATCAGTAGAGTAGAGTATGGAGATATGAGGATGGCCAAGTTAATTTTTCCTAGCATTGTACTGGGTGAAAACAAAGCTCAAACGTTTCTCTCTGGTCATTCACGTAATGAAACAAAACAGCTGTTTTCTTCAACCCAGCTCATGGAAATTATTCTTATTGTCTATTGGGATGTTCTACATATAATGAATACTAGAAAGGTATTTTACTTTCTAATGTCTATGTCACAGGACTTGGCTTTCTATTTTTTGGTTTTTATCTGAGGTGTCTCCAAATTGCCTGTAGATGTGCATGTTGAGTGTGTGTTCAGCACAGCGGAACACTGGTCTGCAGATAGATTGGCAGTGGAGTTTTTACAGTGTTGAGTTGCCAGCCTGGCGCTCAACCTTCACAAAAGGGACACCACACGTGCACACACACACACCAACCTGCATTTCTTTAGAACTCACTCGACCACAGGAAGGACATGCAGACTCCGCACAGAAGGAACCCCAGCTCAGAATTACATCAGATCAGTACTAGAACAATAATTTTGCATCAGCTCGGTATAAGAGCAAGGTTTTATAAATTACTTTATAAAACTGAAATAAAACACATAACTTGCTGTGATATCTAAGACTGCTGGCATTCCATTGTTAGGCCACACTGTTCTAGCTGTCCTTTTTTAAAATTAATCAGATTTGCTTGGAAGATGTCTTGAAGTGCTGGGTACTGTTTTCATTAGATTTATTTAATTGTACGCCTCAGTAGTATAGAAGAAAATGTCTATACATTTTACTTACTGTTAATTTATTTTGGACTGTCATGTACACTGCAAGAAAGGATGGCTTTTGCAGGAATATTCCATGTGAAATGGAGAGGTTCCACAGAACTGCCTTTTCAAAGTTTAGAGCAGTGGCAGCTGGTGACTCCAAAGCAAGGGGTGACTGCATGAAGCAAATGAATGGGTGGGGCTAATTGCACTGGGATGGTGCTCTGTTGCAACTGGTCAATGACAAATGGGATTGGTCATTTTCAGCCTGACTGCCTCAGTAAACATGTATTATAGCCACTTCATGGACTTGTATACACCTCATCCTTTAAATTTCCATTATTTAAACATACCCTAACTGGTCAAGACTCCACTGTAGTAAGTATGAAGGAAGAACCTGAATTAAGACTGGGTTCATGGGGCAACTAGGCCCCCTGAAGCCACAGGGTTCTAGATGCTCAGAGTTGTGCCTTCAATTGCTTTTTTTTTATACCTTTTCACCCAGTGATGGCCTGATTAAAAATAAGGAAAGAAATGTCTTTTTTCATTCACGGAAAATTAAGTTGTGTAGTAATTCTCAGTAAACTGAGATAATAAATGCTTGCAGGGATATATAAATCCTGTTTGGGAATGGTGCCTGTCTTACTACCTCTCCAAAAAGTTGTTGCCTTCTGTGTACTCCTATAGTGTTAGATTGGAATGAAAGTCAAATCACAAATGGCCACAGGCATACATCATACACCTGAGGACATCGGTGGGGAAAGTAGAGCATCTGGATAAAATGAACATGCAGACTTCACACAGAAGGAATCACAACCAAAATGTCAACCAGAGAGCCAAGTCCTGGGAGAAAGCAGTGCTATTCTCTACATCACTTTGAAAATGATTGGCTACTATAACACTCATCCTGCCAAGACTGCCACAGCCAAACCAAAAGCCCCCATTCCCATAAATTAAAGCCACATTTATTGATTGCATACACCTTACATATCAGCCTGTAGGTAAATAAAAATAATAGCTACACACACACACACACACACACACACACACACACAAAAAAACATCACTCATAGCCACGTCTATGATTCTGACCCATCAGATGTTTGACTGTTATCAGACTAATAAATAAATATACAAATAACTGCCACAGAGGAATGTCTGCTCTGAAGTAGTTAACTTCATTTGATCAGCAACCTGTGGGTTTCGGATCTGATACGGATCCGAGCCGGCAGCATGCCAAGCAAAAGATCAGAGCTCCAAGCTCCTCCCCCCTACCCATACTACACTGCAACCTCCTTCCAATCCTCAGATCTCGTTTGCCGCGGCTTCGCCAGCATGGGATTTTTCAGCTCCAGGCAAGTTGTCAAGGTTTTTTTCGAAAACTTTGGTCTGTATATGCCCCTTTTGACAATTTTAGTAATAATTATTAGTTTATCCCTCTGTATGGTTACCGTTTACGATAATTATTGTTTTTTTTGTACTTTGAAAGTTGTTAACTTTCTGTTAGTGTAGGTCCCCCTTCCCGCCCATAGAGTGTGTGTGTGTGTGTCCTAATATGTTGGAAAGTCAGAAAGTGACTTTCTCTAAGTGCACAGAGTGTGGCCACAAGCTGTCACCAGCCGATGGTCACACTCTGTGTGTAGTTTGCTTGGGGGTGGCCCATTTGTCATCCGGCTGCAAAATCTGTGTGTCTTTCAACCCCCGAGCTGTGCGGGACCACAGGAACAAGTTAATTCTGGTGGGTCTTCTACCCGCAGAATCAACTTCTGCCTCTTCTGCTGCTTCCTCACCAGCCATGGCTGTGACTGTCCAGCCTTCAGGCCCTCCTCCCCTGTCCGACACTCACCCTCCCACCTTACCACAGGGAGAGAGGCCAAGAAAGAGAGAATAAAAGAAAAACACAGGAAGACAGAGAGACATTAAGAAAAAGAGAAAGATAGAGAGAAGGCCCGCAAGCGGCAGGCTGAGTTGGATCTAACGGCCCCTCTCGCTAAGGTGATTTTGTCTCCTGTGAAAGTTACCAGGCCATCCTCTCCTTGGCTCCGCTCACCGCGTTTTTCTCCAGAGCCGAAGGAGGAGGCTAGACCACCCTCGAGGTCATCTTTGCATCGGCTCTCCTGGCCGGCATCGGTGGCGTCCTCTAGATCGACTCGGAGCATCTCTGAAGCAGACATGGATCGGATGATGTGAAGGTTTCTACAAACTCAACTGCAGATGAGGGTGTTGCTGGCTCCCCCCCCTCCCAGTGCGGGGAGTTCGGCTCCGTTTTTTGCCCCGATAGCTCCTTCTCCGATCCACTATCGGATATCTGAGTCTATGGATCCGAGGAGCCCCCTGAGTCAGGGGGTCGGCGCTGATTGTAGCTTCAGCTTCGACGCTGGCCATGCCCTTGAGTCTGTCAGATCTGCTTTTGGATCCAAGCTCTCGGAGCCGAGAGTTGGGCATCGGATCCAAGGGGATGATTGTGTCATCGGCTCCATTGTAGTCGGGGCATACCGTCTCTTCGGGTCCAGCCGTTCCAACTTCGTCTCTGATCCCTTCGTCAGATCCAAGGGTCTCGGCTACCCTCACTACCAGTTTCAGGGAGGCCGGTTCTCCCTCGGCATTCGATATTGTGGGGAGAGTTCTGTCTGAAGGATCAAGACCCCTCACTCTGTCCTCTAGGTCCATCCCTGCTCCCTCGCAGCTGGGTTTGTCTTCCATCATCCAGTCCCCCCAGGGACAGCCTGTGTCTATTGTGCCCCAGACAGTTCCCTTGGAGGACCACGAAACCATTTGTAAGCCCTTCCCGGAGAGTCCACCCGAGGAGGTCCCTCACAAACGCCAGTGTAAAAGGAGGCACTTGGACTCCCCCCAGAGTCTCTCACTGAGGATACCAACTTGGAGGAAGGGGAAGGTTCCCCCCAAATCACCCCCCGAAGACATCTCCTTTGGAGACATTATGGAAATCTTTCGCCAGAGGGGGGGAGTAGTCTGCCCAAAAACCTTCCTCTGACGAGTCGGTATTCCTGGAGGAGTTCGACACAGGCCCATCTACCTCTTGGGTGTCCCTCCATGCCGACCCTCTGGTGGACCTTATTACCACCAGAGCTTGGAAGGAACCGGACACTGTGGAGCCTATACCCAAAAGGCCCGAAAAAATATGGAGTCCACCGGCAGATAGAGCTTCTTGGAATAAAGGTTCCCAGGTTGATGCCATGGTGGTGGCGGCGGCCACAAAAAAGGAACTCGCCAAAGAAAGTTCCTCGGTCCACCCCCTAGACAAGGAGTCCAGGGCCATGGACCATCTTGGAAAGTGAACTTTTGCTTCAGCCACCTTTACTATAAGGGCACTAGTTGCTAGGACTCCTGGTATCTCTTCTCCTGTTAAATCTCTCTTGGTTGCGGCACATAAGTCTTCTACCAGGAAAATTTACTGTAGCAAATGGAGACGCTTCTCCATCTGGGCTTCACAGAGAAATCTAGATCCTTTTACCGCTCCGATCCCAGCGGTATTAGACTTTTTGTTTCATATCTTCCAGCAAGGAGCCAGCTCTTCCACAGTGACGGTCCAGTTGGTGGCTTTTTCTCATTTCCATGTAGGGGACAATTTAGGCTCTCTCGTTGCTGCCAGAATTTGTAAGACCTTTTTGAAAGGCACTTTTCTTCTGAGACCTCCTATTAAGAATCCGTCCCCGCTGTGGATCTGACTGTGGTTCTTCAGGCCTTAGTTGCGCCTCCTTTCGAGCCCTCGGTGTCAGTTGACTTAAAAATGTTGTCATGGAAGACGGCTTTTCTGGTAGCTATAACTTCAGCAAGGAGAATGTCGGAGCTTCAAGTTCTTTGTATGAAACCCCCATATCTTGTGTTTCATAAGGACAAGGATGTCTCTCAGGACTAACCATCTTTTCTCCCTAAAGTTGCTTCTGAGACAAACATTAATCAATCTATTAATTTGCCTGTCTTTTTTTTACTAATTTTCAGAACAAAGGGGAATATAAACTTCATTTGCTGGATGTTCACAGGCAGTTACGTTTTTATTTGCACAGGACGGCGGCCTTTCGTAAATCTGATCAACTTTTTGTTTCTTTTGCTAAGCCCTTTTTAGGGAAACCAGTTTCAAAAGTGACTGTTGCTAGGTGGATTTCACTTTGTATCCTACAAGCATACAGAGAGCTTGGTTTACCAGAACCAGTAGGAGTTAATGCTCATTCTACACGTTCTATGGCAAGGTCTGCAGCATTCTGGTCTAGAGTTTCCCTGGATGACGTTTGCTCAGCAGCTACCTGGGCGTCTTCTCATACCTTTATTACTCATTATAAACTGTATTTGGTGTCTAGAGGAAGGGCTTCCTTTGGCTCTGCAGTGCTCCGGGATATCCTTCCTTAAGGGCCTCCCAAGATTTCGGGTAGCTGGGGACTCTGTCCCACAGGTTGCTGATCAAATGAAGTAAACTACTTCAGATAAAGAAGGTATGTACTCACCATAACGTTCCATCTGAGTAGGTAAACTTCATTTGTCAGCAACCGTCCCTCCCTCTTTACCCCTTACCTTGGCATTATTTTTGCTGAGCTCGATGTTCGGAGCTCACGAGCTGGAGGTTTGTCCTTGGTTTAGGGGTCTCAGGTTAGTTTGTCGGTGTCACGTGTGGAGTGGCAAACTTGATCTGAGGATTGGAAGGAGGTTGCAGTGTAGTATGGGTAGGGAGAGGAGCTTGGTGCTCGGATCTTTTGCTTGGTATGCTGCCGGCTCGGATCCGAAATCCACAGGTTGCTGACAAATGAAGTTTACCTACTCAGATGGAACGTTAAGGTGAGTACATAACTTCTTTTTCACAGCTAATTGCTGTCAGAATACAGTGTGCAACCTGCTGCAACTCCTAACTTACCTCAGACTGTTAGCTGTAAAATCAAGGAGAAAGCTCAAAATAATGGGTACAGAGGACCAAAATCCCTAAGATATTGCCCTTAACTTAGTTGCTAGAACACCGGGTTTTTCATTTGCATACTTTTTCCTGAAGGCTGTAGAGTCTGAAACTCAAGTGGCTATCACTATATACTGACTGCAGTCCTCAATGATTTACCAAGGAAAAACACAAAAGTTATGAGGAAGAGTAAATTATGAGGAAAAATCACAAGCATTCTGCAAAATCAGGGACAGATGAGAGCATGTGTGCCCCCCAACACATACATATAATATACACACACAGCTATAAATTGCTACCACTTTGTGACGGTGATCAAATAAATGAATAAGTACATGAATGATGGCCAGACAGGAATGTATCTCCGCATGTTGCCCGGAATATATGCATAACCATTGCCCCCATACTTCTCATCGGCATAACTCAACAATCAAGGGGAAAGCTAAAACTAATGGGAGGCAAAGGACCAAAATTAGGGATGGGTATTGGTCTTTCATACCTAGAAAGTTGCTAGGATAGCATGTGTTGTATCAATATGCTTTTTTCTGGAGAGTATTAAATCTGAAACTCAAATGCATATCATTTAGTGACTGTAGTCCTTATTCACTTGCCAGGGGGGAAAGAAAAACTTTACGATGAACAGAATAAATTATGAGTCAAAGTCAGAGACAGTTTGCTAAACCAGGGCCAGAGTTCATATATGTCCACACAGTTTATACATGCTCCCACACATTCCTCTATATATAATGCAGAGAACCACACACACATATGCTTAAAATAATTACCAGTTTCTACATATTGTAATTGGCACACAAAATGATAAAACAGTGTGTGTGTGTGTATATATATATATATATATATATATATATATATATATATATATATAATTCCTATTGGCACACAAAATGATAAAACAGTGTGTGTGTATATATATATATATATATATATATATATATATATATATATATATATATATATATATAATTCCTAGAAAACTAGAGAGTAATACAGACTTGGGAAAAGGAACTGGTAAAAGTTATTTAGTTTTTGAAAATTAATAAAATATGAGTACTTTATTTTGGCTTTGAAAAGTCTGCATTAGTCTGAGCTAGTACAAAGGCAGAGAAATGTTTTGTGTTTGCCATGAAAGTCTGGAATTTCATGTTACCAAAGACCAAAGTAATAACATTTTCTGTGTGTGTTCCTGAAATTACCTCTTTGTACCCTCCAAGGTATTAGTCAGTAAGGTAGGTTACTTGCTTAAAGGAAAACTCCAACTTAGAACTCAAAAAACATTGTTTTCATTGTATCTTTGTTTTTGAGCTATTGTAATGCCTCAAAATCACTCCCAACTGTTTCTTTTACAATTTTAATCTGTTTCTCTCAAAATGGTGGATGATGGGGCCTGCCTTGGTAACATGATCTTATTTTCTTGCTTTCCTTCCTTCTTCCCAGAATACATTTCAAGTCCTCATTATGTGGCTCATGCCAGACGTAAGGAAGTGGTGGTGTTTCCTCGTGCCATTAAAATATAATGGCAGGACTGTGAAGCACTGTCATCTAAACACACCTTCTGTAACAGAGCTGCTTCTATGTTTACCTGACTGAGCCTCATTTATGTGTCTGCCAGAGCTTGTTCTATGCTATAAATAGCTGTTAGCTACTTGCAGCAGAAGTAGGGTTGCCACCCCTCCGTTTTTTTTCCAGACTATCCGGAAATCAAACTGATTCTCCGGTAGTCTGGAAAACACTGTACAAATTCCTGATCACGACATCACAAAATGGGCGGGAGAGGGGTGGGTGGGTGGAGTTACTGGTGACGCGAGGGGTGTGGCTTTACTCTGATTTTCGCCACAAAGGAAGGTGGCAACCCTAAGCAAAAGAAAGCAGATAAAAAAACATGTTTTGTAAGAGGAGTCTTTTGTAGTCCTAACAAACTTGATAAACCCTCCCCCACACTCTCAAGCTGAGGTGTGAAGACTTTCACTGTTGTAAATGATCCTTGCTGTACATTTACAAGTGACAAGTAGTAGGACTATAAATTTAGTCTGTCTGCTACTTCCCAATGCCTTCAGTGGGAGGATTTTTCTCTCTCATGAATGATGCAAACTTAAAATGTGCTTTACTAGTTCCTTTATTATTTATGTCATGTTCCCTGCCCTTTTTTCTATTTCATATTTATTTATTCTTTAGTAATCAGGAAAGTGAACTGGTCTCAGGTCCCTTTTCAGCCACAACTTAGTCTACACTGGCAAAGATAATAACAATTATTAAATGCACTTATCAATACAAAGAAAAATACTGACATAAAGACATTGACCAAGATTGCATGTGCAACAGATAGCCAGTGTGTGACAGTGACCAAGTAAATCATTAAGCAACATTTACTGTAATGTTTACATTAATAATGCTTAACTATACTATGTTGTTTATTATAAATAATTAATTGTATGTACAAATATTGCGCGCATGTGCACACACATACACGTATATATAGTGTGTGTGTGTTTATATATGTATATAAAGTACATGTGTACAAAAGCATATGTGTGTGTGTGTGTAGGTATATGCATTTAAGCACAGTTAAGTACTTCTGATTTCCTTTTCTTAGTGTTCTTAATGCAAGGGCACATAGTAAATGCATGTTAAAGTAAATTCAGCTGTATATTATAGTTGAACTCTGTCAATGCAAGGACTGACTCAAGTCAGTGGGAATTTCTTACAGTGGATCTGCATGTACCAGATATTCATCCCTCTCTGGAAGGATGTCACACACAGCATAGAAGACCTTTTTATGAACAGTATCAGTGCACCTAGTTGATAGTGTTGCCACCTGACTCTCTTTCTGCAGTTCTGGCCTGTGTGTGTGTGTGTGTGTGTGTGTGGGGGGGGGGGGGGGGGGGCTTGAAAATGGTAAATACGTTTATACTTTACAAGAAAAAATATTTACTGACTTTTCTCTAAATGTCACATAAATCGTTGCTACTACATTTAAGTTATCTTAACACAAACTATTATAAATAACATTTAAAGCTTAGAATTTCAGTACTGTGTTGCTAGGTTTACCACATGTCCCTCTTTGTGTGGGACAGTCCTTCTTTGGGCAGTTGTGTCCTACAAAAAACCTACAAAATGGCAAATGTTCTGAGATTTTAGGACAAAAAATATTTCCCAAGTTTTCTTTAACAGTTGCGTAAAACAGTCATTTTGTATCTGAAAAACCTAAATGTTATATGAAACAGCATAAGCAACCCAAATGTTATAAGAATAAGCTTTTATTTGTGCAGAAGAAGTGAAGTTCTGCCCTTTGCACTGGCCATGGGTATGTTTTGTCATGCAAAATCTCACATTTCTACAAAAAATGTCACACTTTGGGCATTTGAAAAGGTGGCAACCCTGTGTGTTGCTGCTTATGTAAATTTGTCAGAAGAGTTGACAATTGCCTTTAAACCCCTGACTGATCTAATTGCTTTGTTTTGCTATGAAAGGGGAGCGTTAAGTTTTCCTCACTTCTGCAATAAAAACAGTGGAAACAGTTCCACAGCTTTGTCTTTTTTTATATCAGCTGCTGTGTTCCTGACATTAGCAGGATTAATTGACCATCTAAGATTGACAGCAGTACCGGACAGGGTAAACTACAGATTTAACTGTGTCTATGATGTGTCATGCAGGTGGAGACAAATGTATCTGTAAAGTATGTGAGAAGTTGATTTTAAAATAAAAAAGTAGGTGGCTTTCACTTCCTTTGACTCCAATGCAAGGAAATAAAAGCTTTAAAAAGTACATGCAGGTTTCTGAAGGTACATACAAAATTCTGGAACCATATTGTAGGGAGAAAAGAAACCTAACGATTAAGCAGCTAGCAGCTGATCACCTCCCAGCAGAATTCTTACAAATTGCGTCTGATGTTATTGCATACCATATATCAATCCTTATCAATAGAACCATTACTGAAGCTAGTATCCCCACTATTTGGAAGATTTCTTACATCATTCCGCTTCACAAAGGAGGTACCTCCACGGAAATATCAAACTATAGACCAATAGCTATACTGTCCCCAATAGCGAAAATTATGGAAAGATGTATCCACAAACAACTTCTTCACTACCTAACCTGCAATCATCTCTTGTCCAACACCCAGCACGGCTTTCGCCCCCATCACAGTACAACCACTGCCCTCCTTTCTTTTGTCGACTCCATTAATAACAATCGCAATAGCAAACTAATATCCTCCCCCCTCTTTCTTGACCTGTCAAAAGCATTCGATATGGTCAGTCACCAGCTCCTTCTTTCCACCCTTGCAACCCTACATCTGGACACCCCAGCACTAACCTGGTTCAAAGCTTACCTCACTGGTAGGCAACAGGCTGTCCTGTGGCAAAATAGACTATCAGGCCTGCTTCCCAATACCATAGGTGTTCCTCAGGGCTCAATATTGGGTCCACTTCTGTTTTCCATCTTCATTAATGACCTTCACTCAGTCATCCCTCAATCCACCTGCATCTAATACGCTGACGACTCCACCTTAATCTGCTCAGATGTCTCCCTCCTCAATCTCCAAACCACCACTCAACTCTGTTTTTCCCTAGTAGAAAAATGGTTCACCGACCTGAAACTCCTACTCAACCCAACCAAAACCAAATTACTACTATTTTCCCCCAACGTCTTCTCAACCCTAGGAAAAGAACTCCCAAATAATAATAATACCACCTTCCATGTTAAATCCAATAATGGGACTATCATAACCCCTGTCACCAGTACCAAATTACTAGGAGTAACTATTGATCATAAGCTCAAATTCGACGTACACATTACCCAAACCGTAAAATCTGTTAACAAAAAACTTGGATCCATGTACAGAATAAAAAACTTTTTAACTCCTACTGCCAAACTAACCATTGCCCGCACACATCTCCTCTCCACCCTCCTTTATGCCTCCCCAGTCTTTTCTTTCCTCAATAAACGTGAACTTAACATGCTCTCTCTGGCCTATAACCACATTGCTAGATTTATAACAGGTTCCCCATATCGCACCCACCATTGTCTTAACCTGAGGCAAATTGGCTGGTTGGAACTGCCCAACCTTCTCAAACTTAACCAACTCACTGAAGCTTGTAAAATAATTAATCAACCAGATAGAACCCCCTCACTGTGTAGCATACTGATCCCATACACTAACCTTAATAGTCTCCGATCATCCAACAGCACCCAGATCCTAAACATTAAAGCTAACAACTCTGGCGGCGATGCCCTCTTTGCCAACTCCATTGGCAAGCCATGGAACTCCCTCCCAAACTACCTTAGAATTACAACCTCTCACAATCAGTTCAAAAACAACCTGAAAGAATATCTCAAGACACAATGGCTATGCCCATGTCCTGAACCTGACTAACCTCACATATCAAACCTTCATATCAAACCCATCTAGTCCCCTATCTCCTTAATTCATGTTCCCATTTCCTGATCTTTAAAATTCTCTTTACCCTAAATATAAACGGGTGACTCTTGAACTAGTATATACACTATTAGTATATAAGATATCTCTGCTATGTATTACCAGCCGATCGATCTTTGTCTCATAGTACTTCTATGTAAAATTTATTTTTTTCTAATCTTGTTAATGCAACACGTATACTTTTTTATAACTTGCATTTTTTATAACCTGTATATTTTATAACTTGTTTTTTCAACTTGTGTTTTACCATTATGTTGGAGCTTTTCTCCTCGGGCCTCTACTGAAAAAGGATATGTATCCAGCTAGACTAGCCCGGTTAACAAATATAAAATAAAATAAAATAAAATAAATAAATAAAAAAAATTAAGTTAAACTGTATGAGAGGGTGGAGTTTTCCTTTAAGTATTTGTGAGCATTTTTATTGAAATATGGCATGAAAGGCTTCAAGATATTAAAAGTTATGGTGAATAAAGTTACCGTGTGCATTCCCATTAAGCTAGCATTTCCAGGGATAATACAACAAATTCATGGTAACCGCATCTTATATTCTAGGCAGTGACAGATAAGATCAGTTGCTGATTTTTTGTCTTCCGAAAAAAGGTACATAGTGTTACAAGGGCTTTCCTCATTTACCGTGACTACAAGAACATTTTATCTTCACAAAATACCCAGCAATGGTATACTAGTGCTGACTGTTTCCATTTTTGTTGCTTGCAGAAGCAACACATAGATTCATAGATTAGTACTAGGCTAACTGCCCTTGTGGGCCACTTTAAGCCTAGCCAATTATCCCCTGTGAGATTCAAACCCTGTAACTTGTGTTTGTAAGGCAAACACCTTAACCATTAGGCCATCCTCCCTCTGATGTTATGTTAGTGTACACCAGGACACAACATGGTTCATAGGTTCATACTAGGCTATCTGCCCTAGGGCATTTATAAGCCTAGCCAGAGTGTGTGTGGCTTTCACCACCCCTTAGGATGAGAATACTATACCCATTAGTTTGCTGTGCCTCTGTCCAGCAGTGATACAGAGATGATTCCCGGGGTAAACCTACGATCTCCCATCCACTCGTCAAGATTTCTCTTGAACAGAGTCAGTGAGGGGTTCTGCCTCACATGGACTGGGATTCTGTTCCATAGTGTAGGGAGTCTCTGGGTGATGAATCTGTCCCTCCAGCACATCCTATTTATATCCGTGTTGAGGTTTAAGTCTCTTGCTCTCGTGGCTCTGGTGGATTTGGATTTTTGAGGTGGAGCATGTCCATTAATTCGGGTTGGACATGGCCTTGTATGTCAGGCACAGATCACCTCTGAGCAGACGGTATGCGACTGAATAGAGCTGGAGTTTCTTCAGTCGGGCATCGATAACATATGTTTGAGCCCCTTTATCCTTTTGGTGAGGAACTTTTGGGGTCTTTCCAACTGCTGCAGGTGTCGGGTAAGGTACATTCGAATGGGGCGTTGTACTCAATCATTGGTCTGATAAGTGAAGAGTACAGGGGTACAATGACCTCTCCTGATCTGGATGTGAATCCCTTCATGATCAGGTGGGCAATGTAGAAGGTCTTCCTAACCACTTTGGCAATGTGAGTGTCAAAAGAGAGGTTACTGTCAACTTGGGTCCCCAGGTCCCTGATAACTTCTTCCGTGTTTAATGGATTACCACCTATGTGGTAATTAGGGGTTACCTTGTTTTTCCCAAAGGGTATGACTATACATTTTTTGGCATTTAGCTTAAGGCCATGGCTCTGGCACCAGTTATCCATTTCTATGAGACCTTTCTGGAGGATGTCTGTGTCTGATGGAGTGTCAGTGATGGTGCCCAGTTTGCAGTCATCTGCAAATTTTGTCAGCCACAATCCCCCTATGTTTGCCTGCACTTCAGAAAGATAAATGCCGAACAAGAGGGGGCCCAGGACTGAGCCCTGTGGGACACCGCTCGTGACCGGCTTAGAGTCTGACATGGCACCAGCAACTCTAACCCTGTGTGTTCTGTCCTTGAGCCAGTTTGCAACCCATCTTGTGACATATGGGTTTACATCTAAGCTGGTGAGCTTTTCTATGATGCCCGAGTGGGGTATTTTGTCGAACGCTTTTGCTAGGTCAAGGTAGGCTGTGTGAACTGCCTTACCCTCATCAATGGCCTTAGTGACTGTTTCGAAAAGGTCGACCAAGTTCAAGAGGCAGGATCTGCCCTTGACAAAGCCAAATTGGGTAGGATCCAGTGTCTGTAGGTCCCCAATGTCTTTATTTATGAGTTCCATTATGATCCTCTCCATAGCTTTGCAGACAAGGCTTGTCAAGCTTATGGGGTGGTAATTTCCAGGGTCCGTAGAAGCACCGCCTTTGTGGAGTGGGACCACAGTTGCCGTACGCCATTCTTTGGGTACGTATCCTGTAGTAAGGCTAAGATTAAACAGCAGCCTTATGTGTGGGTTTAGTCATGTTTTCTCTGTTCAGTGGAGGTCTGTAGAAACTAAATATTTTATCTCCTCTACATCAACTCATATGGTCCTTGTGTGAAACTGAGCTGCAGTGATCTTCAGAACTTGCCTTACTAATCTCATTACGTACTGTTGCCTTGTATTCTGTGATGCTAGGCAATTGTAGGATCTAATATAGCCTCCCTTGTATTTTTTTATTCAAACTAGTCAGTTTAAGGTGTAGCATGTAAGCATACACTTCACAGCAAAGATCGCTGCACTTATTACTGCTCATACCTACTGTATGGTCTTGGTCTCTCTCTCACACACACACACGCACATACAAACAGATGCATATTCACACTTATAGCTGCCTTGCCTTACATTATTTTCTATCTAAACCTTAAACAGATAATTTGATACCCATCTTAGGAACAACTGCAACAATGGTTAACAGGGCCTAATGTTTATACATAAAAAGTCTGCTGTCTTGTAAGTAACTCCATAGTCCCCTTGCAAGATTTATTTTATGGTTGCTGACTTTGCCAAACTAGGAAACTATTCACCAACTACTTTTCCCAGCACTCTGTACTCTGCATTTTACTCATCCCAGCTTATAAAAGACTTCTTTCAATTCAGAGCTCTAAGATTATCTCACAAGCACTGCATTACTTAAATTCCTCAAACCAAATGGAATACCTAGTGCTGATGGTCCCTATCCAAAATCTCTATTTTTGAATTGCACATTTTTATTAATTCCCTTATAAGTTGTCACAAACGGTTTTAAATTGGATAAACTCCCAGACCTTTCACAGAGTGCCTCTATCGTCATCATCCCACTTCCCAACCTAGCCACTATTGATGACTTTAAAACCATCTCAATTCTTTCACTACTCTTAAATTAAACATATATAATGTGACCTTTTTACCCTTTGGTTCGAATATTATTTGGGATATTTTGCAGGCACCCTAATGTTTATGGACATTAGGCTTGATTTTAAACTGTAGCCAAACAATCTGCTTATACTTTGCTGACAAGATCAAGGACAAAAAAATAAAATAAAATAACATGAAGTATTTACAGTATTGGGGTTTGGCTTTATTGTCTTGAATGTTCACATAAAGATTTAAAAAGTAAAAAGTCATGGGCATTCAGAAGCCTTGCAGCTGATACAGAGGTATGTTCATAAAGGTTCATTTGCATATATCCCATGGGCTTCCATTACATGAGATTTAAGGTACTACACAATGAAAACTTTAAATTGGCTTGGCCTTTCTTGCAATTTTTACTGAATGGTTTGTCTGTGGGTGACCTTTTTGCATTTTGATATATGTGTGTATGGTAGCTGTCTATCTATATGTAATACTAAAAGCAGTCTTAGATTACATAAGGCAACACTTTGACCATAACAATATTTTTATTTTAGCTGAGGCCTTGGAGACAGTGTCTCACAGTATATTGATGGAAATCCATCCTAATTACAGACTTAATTCTATCTGCAGTAACTGGTTCTGTCACTGCCTAACTGATCACAAGACATGAGTTGCTTACCATTCTGTACTCTCTCAGCTCAAGCTACTCACTACTAATGTGCAGTAAGGCTGTATGCTGGGAATCATTTCTTTTCACATTTTTCTTTAATGGCATACTAAGTGTTCCCTCCTTGCTGGCTACCTAGTTATCCATTCTTGAAGTCCTGCCTTTACATGTACTGGAGGAGTTGGCAGGGGATAGGGTTGACATAATGGTGAAGGTTTTCAACTCATAGATGGAAAGTTCAGGGTTTGATTCTGACCTCGGGTTATTGACTAGCCGTAAAATGTCCCTTCAGGGCAGCTAGCCTAGTATTCATCTATAAAGCAATGAACCTACAGAAAACTTTATTCACTTTCTTGACTTTTAATGCTTGGTTCTCTTCCATGCAGTTCTCAGTTAACTTTTCCAGATGAAGTTTATTCATGAGAGAGACCTCTCAGTTGGACTACTGAACGCTATAATATCCTCAGTGGACACAACTATTGAGCATACACACCAGTATAATTTATTCTTACTTCTCTGTAGACCCTTACTGTGAACTTTCACACTTATAATTTGCAAATTCCAATCACTTCTTAAAATATTTTGCATTGTGCAAAATTAGCATATCAATAAAATCAGAAACTTGCTTAGTAAATACTTCTAGTACCATATGTAACCTACTCACTGCCATGTGTAGCAACTGCTTCTAAACTCTTTAACATCAAGCATTAGAACAAGGCTTGGCAGTTACGTGCTCATCTCCAGAAGAACTCCACCAATGCCTAATACTGGAAAAAGCTTAAATTCTTGCAGTCCAGCCCCAGGATCCTATATCCTCAGTGTTGGAGACTGCACACTCACAGCCTGCTAGCTATACTAACTTTGAGGTTGCAGTAACTCAAAGTACAGGGAATGTGCAGAGATGCATCTACTTCATACTTGGTGTGTAATCTTCCACATTTGTTTTTAAAGTGGAACACACAAAGAATCTCAGAATGATTATCACACTTATAACAGGGAACCCTTGTTACAACTTCAAATAGTGATACACAAACTTTTTTTAAAAACATCTCAGCACAGGCTTACCAGATCTAGCTAGATTAATACTCTTTGTTCCCTAAATTAGTCTATGTAATTTACTTATCTCTATCATCATAAAAATATCCTATTGTCTGGGGAAAAAAAAAACAACATAGAGCCACTCTTCCAAAAAACACCCCTCCAAACACCAGAAGATATATTGTCCTTAAGACCCCCTACTACATAGCATAGCAAAAATACTTGAAGTGGTAATACAATGCATCTTCTTCAGACCAAGATACAGTTACCTGTATATATTCTAACAAGCACAGATGAAGAGAAACTAACACTCATAGTTGCCATCAGCATCAGAAAGCCTTTGATACTATAAGCCACAACCCACACCATAATCATACAAGTGTATCAGGAATTTCTAGAACTGCATGTACCTGGGTAGGTAGTTACTGGAGAAAACCATAACTGTGCATGTTAATAACTCGCTGTCAGAGTCTACCATAGCAGCTCAAGGACTACAACAAAGATTAGTATGGTGGTTTGTTTTCGTAATTACTTTATTATAAGACTACCCATTCTAAATATAGCACTGCTTGCAAATGATATTGTAATCATGTAAAACAGACTTTAAATAGACGTTGTGTAACAGGCCCAGCAAGATGAGTTTATAAAAATTCTTGATGGAGTTTCTCATAATGTAAATAAAACAAATGTTACTTCAGTGTTTCATAGATGCTGGAAAACCCAAAGCAACTTGGCAATCAAAGTCCATAATGACATTTGTATATTACTTGTTCAAGCACATACCTTGGACTCTGACTAGACTATGTTGTAATATTTTGTAACTGCACAAACATACTAATAATAAGCAAACAGATTTACAGATTTAATCAATTTTTCTTTAAAGAAGCATGTGACTGCAAAATCAAAATGTAATTTTAGCCCATACCACCAATAATTTTCAATATACTCTGTGGTCTTCCTTAACACAGAGGATTATGATTGGTTCAGTGATCATAACCAAGTTCACTATGTGTTTGAGACATGGATGCCAAGAAATTCACCTCGAGGGCAAAACTTGAGGGGTGAATTTTGGCATCCTTGTCGAAAACACATAATAATGGGTTATGATCGGAGACCCTATCATAATTCTTTGTAGTGCATGGAGCATTATCTGCTCCATGTACTACTAGTTACAAAAAAAATTGCTGGCTTTCAAAGCTGCAAAGCACTTAGCAAGTGCTGGCAGAAAGGCAGAAACACACATTCTTATGCAGAAAGTCAGAGACACATTAGTGGCACATACAACAGGCAGAAACAAATCTGTTTTTAATTCTGCCACCGTCATTTGTTGGTCAGTGCTGGTAGATTTAACTGCCTAGTGCGATACTCATTCTCAACAAGTGACTCAGGGGAAGCTTAATATTTCTTTAGTTCATGGTCTCACTTTATAGAAGCTCTTAATTGATTTGTCTTTTTCTAGATATCGGAACATAATCACTGCAGTCCATGCACAGTAATATTTTAACCAGGCATGCATAGTCACTAAACTAATCAAGCCGTGAGAACAGAGAAAATGCAGTTGTCTTCCACTTGAATCACATTTGCAATCAGCAAAATTAATTAAGATTACTGTTTCCTCCAATTCTTGCACAAAACCTACATTTATACATAGCCCAGTACAGTCTTAGATCACAATCCAGAGACGTATACAAAGCCAGCTCCAGCACAAGGTGACCTAGGCTGCTGCCTAGGGCCCCATGTTGTCTGAGGGGTTCTGGCATAAAAATAATAATTAAAAAAACAAGTTCAAACCTTTGAAAAAAAAAAGAAAGGAAAACATCCACACCAATACCTCTGTTGTGTGGTATCCTTCATTGGTTGTGTTTAATATATTTCCACACAGAGCCAGTGAGAAACTTTCAGGAAGTGACGCGAGTTTTAAAAAGTGAGACTTGGAGTCAGTCCAGCCTTGAAAGAAACAAGTACAATGGAGCAAGGTACAGCAGTAATTGCAAAGGAGAAAGCACATTCAAGTCAAGCTGCAGTGAACAGAATGGACTGTGGAACACAGATGCTACAGTGAATAGTGCAGCAGTGAGCAGAGTGGAACACTGCAACAGAGGTACAACAAACAGGCTTGCAAGTGCCACAGAACAGGGAGAGTGTGTGTGTGTGATGTCCCAGTTAGTGGTACTAATTTAATAAGGAGACTATCTTGGAGTCAAACCCTGCACCTTAAGGGTTGAAGCCTTAATCCACCACACCAACTATCAGACTTCTGTTAACTTTTATAAATGACTGAGGATTGCAGGCAGTCATTTTTTATGGTGTAAAAGAAGAAAATTGATTGTAGTAAAAAGGTACATCATGCGGGCCATTTTATTTGCACATGATCAATGGTATCCTTGCTCTGCTGAATGTTGACAATGTGTTTATTTAGCTGTGAATAAATTGGATGGTATATAGTCTACAAGTTTAATGCTAGTATTTTAACTATGACTACATTTTAACTTAGCTTGTTGTTATGCAGAGAGGCACATGTGAAATGCACTGTTTGAGCTACAACAGTTTGTCTAGTACTTAATACAGATGAGCAAGGCTATGAGCTTTGGAAGAGCTACTTCCTATAGTACATGTCTTGATTCCTTCAGCCTTCATTTGTCTTTTGCATGATTTAGCCACATTTCTTCATCAGACAGTACCCCCAGGCTGTTCCTAAAAGGCCCACTTGTGTCCATTGGGCTGTTGCAAGCTGTACATGTTATACATTTGTCAATTCCTATACCCTTTATTTATGTGCTGATTAGTACATCACTACAGGGTGTTTGAGTATTAACACTAGCACTTCCCTTGCATTTTAATGGGTTGCCAGATGCATTTTCACTAAATGCGAGTTTCAAGGGGGTTCAAGGGAAGAGCAGTTTATTTTTTCTCATGCTAAGTTAGCTTTTCAAAGTGAGAGTGTTTTGTGTAAAAAAAAAGTGGCTGTCAATGATTTTTCTGTAAAATTTGAAATAAATTTAAAATGAAATCCAAATGTTAATGGTAGCCATTTGTCCATGATCCGGCTTGTTGTCTGTGTTATTATTAACCATCCAAGTAGGTCAGACTTGAACTAAATGATGTCAGAGGGGATAGCTATTCTTCATGACAGAAAAGTAGTAGGGAGGTTGAAAACGAGATGTAGGTGTCCTGCAAGCATGTACCCCTCCCCCTCAAAAATATGTTATTTGCAGTAATACTTTTGATTTTTGCGTGACTTGTAGGTTATTGAACAAAAGCTGCTGCCTATTTTGCTTTATTTGTTGCACTAAAGACTGAATTAATGCATTAATAGGTCTGGTTGTGTAATACAGTCCAAACGTTGCATTGCGGCAATGTTTTGCAGTTCTTTTTTTTAAAGCATTCAGAAATTTCGCGGTGGTACAGCGGTGGCATTGTTACCTCACAGCAAGAGGTTCTCCCGTTTGATTCTTTGAATGTGAAATTCGCTGTATTTTCAATGAATGCTTCTAGGGAAGTTAAGTTTACTATTGCTCATAGGTAGGTACTAGGCTATTGGCTCTAGGGCCTATATAAGCCTAGCCAAAAGGTACCCTGGCTTTCGCCACCCAAGAAAATTATTTTCCTGTGCCACTGTCGAACAGAGCCACAGAAGTGATCCCCGAGGTGAATTTCCTTTCTCCCATCCAGTCATCAAGATTTTTCTTGAAGAGTGCTAATGAGGAGCTTTGTTTGATATAGATAGGTAGTTTGTTTCAGAGTATGGGAAGTCTCTGGGACAGGAATCTATCCTTCCAGCATGTTCTGTTTATTGTGGTGACAAGTTTTAGGTCCCTAGAGTGTGTAGCTCGGAGGGATTGGGATTTCTTTAAGTGCAGCATGTCCAAAAGCTCTGGGCTTGACATAGCTTTGTGTGTTAGGCAGAGATCGCCTCTGAGCAGGAGATATGTGATGGAGTAAAGCTGCAGTTTTTTGAGACGGTCTGCATAGGACATCTGCTTGAGGCTGGTAATCCTTTTTGTGAGGTATTTCTGTGGCCTTTCCAGTTGTTGTAGATGTCTCGTGGGGTACATACCAAAAGGGATGTTGTACTCGATAATGGTTCTAATGAGTGATGAGTAGAGGGGAATAATGACCTCTTTTTTCCTGGATGAGAAACCTTTTGTGATGAGGTGTGCCACGTAGAAGGATTTCCTGACTACTGTGGCGATGTGATTATCAAAGGAGATGTCCACCTGTGTCCCAAGGTCTCTTATCACACTTTCGGTGTTAAGTAGACTACCACCTATGTGGTAGTTCATGGGTACAGAGTTTTTACCAAAAGAGATGACAGTCCACTTTTTGGCATTGAGCTTGAGGCCATGGCTTTGATACCAGGCATCTGTCTCAGCGAGGCCCTTTTGTAGGATGTCCACATCTTTTGGAGTTTTGATTATGGCTCCTAGTTTGCAGTCATATGCGAACTTCATTAGCCAAAGGCCTTCTGTGTTAGCCTGTACTTCAGAGAAGTAGATACCAAACAGGAGAGGACCCAGGACTGAACCCTGCAATACTCCACTTGTCATTGGTCTGAAGTTGGATTTGGAGTTTGCTACTTTCACAGTGTGGGTTCTGTCAGTGAGCCAGTTGGCAACCCATCTTGTGACATAGGGATTTATACCTAATTTAGTGAGTTTATCTGTAATTCCAGAGTGGGGGATGGTGTTGAAAGCCTTGGCGAGATCTTGATAGGCTGTGTGAGCTACCTTACCCTCATCTATGGCTTTGGTGACCACTTCAAAGAAGTCTGTCAGGTTTAGGAGACATGATCTGCCTTTTACAAACCCAAACTGGGTGGGGTCCAGAGTTTGGAGATTACCAGTGTCATTGTTTATAAGTTCCATGATGATACGTTCCATAGCCTTGCAGACTGGGCTCGTCAGGCTAATGGGGTGGTAGTTTCCAGGGTCCATGGTGGCTCCCCTTTGTGGAGTGGAATAACCGTCTCTGTGTGCCATTCAGCGGATACATAGCCTGAGGTGAGGCTATGATTGAACATGGTACTTAGGTGGGGTGCCAGTTCATTCTGTAGTTCATGTAGAATGAACCCTGGGATGTTGTCAGGTCCCATGGATGCTGTGTTCTTGGCTTTGGAGAATGTTTTTTTTTTTTACCTGTGCAGCCGCGATTACAGGAACTTTGCATTCTTCCGGTATAGAGATGGGCCCTTTAGGGGATGAGAGGGGGGTAAAGTTAGCACTGAACCTATCTGCCAGGATGTTGGCAGTATCAGTTGGTTCTGTATATTTAGTGCCATTGTGTTGTAACTCAGAGCAGATCTGAGTGCTGCCATTGAGATTCATGACATAGCTATATAGAATGCTTTGTGGTTGTCTTTAGAGTCAGTGGCGATTTTGTTTTCGTAACTAAGTTTGGAGGATTTTATGAGGGATCTCAGCTTCTTACTGAGGCTGACCAGGGAGTTCCTCCAGTCATGGGATTTTACTCTTTTTTTGCAACAGTTTCTTTCTTCTGTTGTAGAGTTTGTTTATGGCAGGGGACTACCAGATTGGCTTCCTTTTTTGGAGCATAGCATCTTGGTTCTGTTAGGGATTGCACGATCCATGCACTCGTGTAAGTGCTTATAAAGTGCATTTGTGTAGGATTCAGCAGTCATACCTCTACTATCCGTTAGCATAGGTGCCGTGAAGTTTGCCACATCTGTCTTAAGAAGCGTGAAGTTGGCTTTGGAGAAGTTTTTTACGGTGGTTTCCCTAATGGGGTGGGGGTTGGGGGAGGTTTGTGGATGTCTAGGGTGATTAGCTTGTTGTCGGAACTGACCAACGAGGAATTGACCTCTGGTGTGGAACACCGGTTTCCCATGTTGGTAATAACCAGCTCTAGGATATTGCTGCCCCTGGTGGGGGTGTGGATAAGTTGATCTAAGGCATTGGAATTTATGAATTCCAGAAAACGTTGAGCACAAGAGTTGGTACATGAGTAGTTTTCCCAGTTAATGGTGGTGTAGTTGAAATCACTCATTATTAGGGTATTAGGTTGTACCCTAATATTTTCCAGTGCATCAAGAAATGAGGAGTGGGAATCCTGGGGCATGGTGGGGGATCTGTAGCAAGCTACAATTTAGATTGCGGTCTTGCCCAGAGTTAGTTGCACTTGGATAATGTCAGATGCATTATGGTGAGTAACTAGCCTGGAGGTGTGGATATCCTTAATGAATATGGACACGCCTCCGCCTTTAGTGTTTCGGTCCAGGTTAGGTGGCCAAAAGGTGGGATATGAATTATAGCCTGGTAATGCAGGGGTACTCTCTGGAGTCGTGAACCAGGTCTCTGTCACTGCACAGATGTCTGTGTTCTCCATTTTAAGGAGTGCCTCGAGTGAGTGCATTTTGAGGTTTAGACTTCTAACATTGAGTAGCAATACCCTCAGATTCTGCTTGCTTGTACCTGTTATGGTGGTTAATTTGTCATAAAAAAAGGCACTATAGGGGTGGCTAGAGTGTTAGCCAGTATCCAGAATACCAGGGGCGACAGGTACAGGCCACCTCTGGCAAAGCATCGTGGTTTGTCGATCATGTCATCCCAGGCAGACAGATACCAGATCCCCTTAAAATGACACCAGAAGCTTAGCCAGTTGTTGAAGTCAATCATTTTGTCCTTGTACTGTGGTATCATTCTGGGTGATGGCAGGATGCTACTCAGGGCTAGGGTCATACCTGCCTGGGCTACAAGATCGGACAGCTCCTCCATGTCCCTTTTCATGTAGTCCTGGGAGGTATGTCTCAGGTCATTCACACCAACATGGACAATGACAGAGTCATATTTGTATTTGTTGTGGAGTGACCTGAGTGCATGCATTAAGTGGTGGATCCTGGCACCCGACAGGCAGCTGACAGTAACCTTCTCCTTGTTTAGCCTGGTGAGTGGAACATCAGTGTGCCTGACTATAGAGTCACCTATGACTAGAGTGTTGGGTACGTTGTTATGCCTTATGGGCTGTGGTTGAGTGGCACACTGAGTTTGTAGACTATGTGTCATTTGGGTTGTGTTGGAGGGTGGAAGTTGCTTGTGTTTCTGCTTTGGAGGTCCCTGTTGCTTGGGCAGGTTTTTACTGAGAGCCCCCGCGAATGTAGGTGTGTGTTTTGTGTTTCTATATGTGTGTTTTGGTGGTGTAGATTTTGAGGGACTATGTGATGAGTGTGGTGTGGTGCAAGTGTTTACCTTCTCCTCTTGACTGTCTAGTCCAGTCTTGGGTGAAGAGAGCTTTGCTTCCAGTTTGGCTATATAAGTGCATCTCTCACAGGTTGTAGTGTTGGGTGGTTGGAGGAGAGGGTTGTCTGTGTACATGAGGCAATTGCTGCATTGCCCCAAGATGCCCAGATTCATCAGGTAGACGGGAGAAAACACCGGGAGCTGACCCTTAGACATGCCTGGATAGGTGCTTATTTGTCAAGTACTAGAAACTGTTTTCCTCTAGACAAGTGAGGAAAGTTGAGTGCTGTAGTAATTTGTAGCTTATTTAGTGCTTACAGTGAGTTCTGAACAAGTGCTGAGCTCAAAGAAACAGACTTGAGTGCTGAAACTAAAAAATGGCTAGTTCTAAGAAACAAAATTAAGCTAGAAGGCTTCCCTCCAACACAGAAAGGCTTGAGGGCTCAGAAGCTCACAAACAGTCCTGGACACAGCAAATCTGTATCCAGACTAGACTACCCACAGGAAAGGCAGGAAACAAGCTTAGAATATATTTTTTTTAATGGAAAGAGAGAAAGGAGGAGCAGAAACTAAGTGGATTGGCCTTCTCAAATGTTCTCCCTTTATTAGGTAGAATGAGGTAATAACACTAGACTGGGAGGAGTGTCCTAGATCAAATTTACAGGAGGGGCGGGCAACTGCAAAGCCACCAACTATAAGAACAGCATACAAATAGGGAGGGAGGGTGGAAAAGAAACTGCAGAAATGTTTCTCACAGCAGAAAAGCAGCAGTGAGCCTTAAAATGAAAGTTTTAAACAGATAAAGGAGCCTCTAGAGAAAGCTTTTAACTGCAAACAAGTTATACGACACTCTCCTTGGCAGGAGATCAGAATCAAACAACCCAAACAGATGCTTAATAAAAGTGGACAATTTCCAGCTAATAGCTCACACTCAGTGAAACTAGCTAAAAAATTATGCAGTAGACAAAAGTGCTATAAATAACTCGAGAAAATAAGCAAAAAACAAGATACTTAATGTTACATATTGTGCTGCCTATCTTCATTGTGAAACTGTTTTGTTTAGCAAATAGCTATCAGTATTTGTGCTCAAAGTTTTGAAATATTTTTCTTACTTAAATCCAAATCTCTAATCAGTATAAAAGTAAAGTAAAGAATAAAACAGTGTGCACATTAACAGGTTTGAGAGTTGTTTATGATAATTAGGGAGTGAAGCCAACTAGCCAAGTAATGGGATACTGGAATGGTGGGGGGGGTGCTTGTTCCATTACCATGCCAAGAGCCCTATTTGACCATGATCCATCTCTGGATGCATAACATTACTAAGCAACTGTTACTCCATCAAAATAGTAATAGCTTTTAAAAGCCTAACCTCTAAAAAAATGGTAATGCCTCATAAGTAATTACTAGGCTAATAATGCCATGCTTGCAAACTGTGTACCACGAACCTGTAAGACGAACACCTTAGCCATTATTGCAATCCCCAAACTATTTGTAATCTTGATTCAAACTATGCATTACTTCTGCTGTTGCTCCAAATTTACTGCATGAACACATTACGCTACAGAGAAAGTTTGCTCAAGTAATGATTGTTAGAGGAGATCACACTGCATTCATATGGAGTTGACTGAAATATCTCTCTTTCTAGGTTACCTGCAAATGTAACAGGTCTCTGGAAACATGCCACTGCATTTGCTCTAAACATTTCCAGCACACACACACACACACACACACACACACACACATGCATTCACAAAAAATAGCTGCATAAAATATAATTTTCATCAGTAATCAACATTAGTTTGTAAATGGTAGAAATCTTGTATTGTAATTCTAGCTAACAAAAACTGACCTCGATACTAATTATGAAGTATAATCACCAGTCTAACATTTCCTTCTCTTATGAATGACAACTTGTATTGAACTAATTGTGCACACTGTGCTACTGTTTAAAAAAAATTACAGTGCAGTTTAAGTAATATTTATCTGAACTTAATAAGTTGCATGTGACACTTTGTAATGTACATAATGGTGTATTTTAATTTTTTTCTTTAATGTATAGCTTCATTTTCCTTTTGTATATATTCTGTATTCGATTGCAATGTTAATGAATAAAGTGTCAAATTTGGTAGTTTGCTTGTAGGTACCATACCTGTTCTTTGTTGAAGTGTTGCAATACGTGCAGTAAGTATTGCATTGTACTTCACCCTTGATTGGTGCTACAAATGGTTGAAAAATTGGGTTCATATTACGTTGTCGAACTTTAAAAAGTCTGAACGCCATATGGTTGTAACCATACGTTGGAACTTTCAAACATTCAAAAATGTCACAAAAATAAAAATAAAAAACAGAAAAAACCTACCTGATGGTTGTAATCAGAGGGGGAAGCCCCCCGTACCCCCACTTGGGGGGCTGCACTCCCCCACTCTTTAAATATACCAACTGCGAGATTGCACTACAGTGCAATAAAAGGAAATCTTCCCTTTCCGCACTGAACAAAAATCCTCATTGAAACGTTCGAATTTCTGAAATTTCAAACATATGGGTTTGACAATATGGCATTCAAATTTACGGTTCGACAACGTAATATGTATTGGAAAGATCAGCCCATCTGACCTGCAGGGAAATGTGATTAAGTTAATGAAGTTAGCTTTTGTACATGGATGCCACTGATTTTTTTGCTTGCACCTACTGTACTCGTCACTTCTATGTTTCGGTTACTGTGCGTAATGCATGCTATGCTGATTTTACACACATGGTTTTGCACATGCATGCATTGTGGGATTTTTTTTTTTTAAATACATTTTTAACCCTGCCCCCCACACACACACACACACACACACACACACACAAACAACCATTAAACCTTCACTGCCTTTGCTCATTTGTTCTTCTTGAACCCCGTCACTTAGGTAAGTGGATGAGAATCAAGAATCATGCCCATCATCCTTTAGGGTTAGAAGATTTGTTGGCATGCTGTAAATTCCGCCAGGCATTTGCCACAAAGTGCTGTGCAATGCCTGTGATGTTGGTCTGCCTGTGAGTGTGTGCTGTTGCATACCTGCAGTTTCCAGTTAGCATGCTTTTATGCACTTTGAGGGGGGGACTCATGCTCTCTGTGTCTTATTTGCAAGAGCTGTCTTCTCAGTCCTTCTCCTCCACATGCATGCAGTGGGTATCTGCCAACATCCTCTTTAAAGCATGGATCATTTAGAACTGGATGCTCTCTCTCCCAGCTTTCCTTGGCTGTCTCTTACAATACCCATGTTACTTATCAAACACATATTATCTAGAGTTTAGACCAAGATAAAACTCCTGTTTCACAGACTGGCATATTGTGTGATTGCAGCCAAGCCAGCTAACTGAGCGATAATGCTCCATTTAAAGGAGGTTTAAATCAGTAGACCCAGCGCAGGATAGTTAAGGAATAGGCCGTTCATACAGTAGTTGCAATGAATAGTTAACAGTGAAATAAACTCATAAAAATATACACATGGCAGGAGGCCAGAAAGGCAGTTTAAATGTGACGGATTTACTGATAATCTTTCTTGTTTAAAAAAAACATCTTTATTAAGTTATCACATCTGACATAGACAATGTTACATTTATATAAATGAAAAAACATACTGACACAATTTCATAATCTTTGAGGAAACAGAGCTACATACAAGTAGAAAAGAGGCTGCAGTAAGAATGAGCTACAATGTGTTGGACATGAGTGTAGAAGCAAAGAACTGTCAGCGAGGGAGCAAAGAAAACAAGTTATGAAACACACAGAAGGGAAGGAAGGTTGAGGGGGCAGGAAACAGTTGTGGCAAATGTCAGACACAACTTACTAACAAAGAAGGTTATAGCAGTAGAACTTAGTGTAAGGAAATGCTTAAGGAAACGTGTCAATGTCACGTTACAGCAATAGTACTTGTGGTCATTGGCGTTTTATGCTGGGACAGCAGTAGAGAGTCTGCCATCTATCACAGAGTGAGATGGAGATAGAGAAACACAGGGTAGGGAAAATGTCTATGGAGGGAGGGAGTAATAATGGCTATAGTCAATTTTATTATTGTAGCTGTGCTTTACAGTACCAGCATAGTTTACCTTGAGATGTTTGTCATTAAATCTGGAGGTTATTACTGGAGTTTGTGGACCAGATGATGCTGGCTGGAACTAGATGGAGAGTTGTTCCGCAGCAAGCATGCGTATATCTTGTTCCCTGACTTTTAAAAGATGTATAATTTGTTAGACAAGGTGTGTTAATGTCATGTGTTCTGTAGTGCCTTTTTTATTCATTTATTAGTTGGAAAGATCCACTAGAAATCAGAGTAAAAGTGTATGCTAACTGGGACCGAAAGAAACAACCCAAAGTGTATGGGACAATGCATATTAATAGCTCAAGCTAAACTGCCAAACATTTCCATAAATAACAGCATGTGTGCTGCATACGATGAACATAACTCTGCCTCTGTCATCGTTCAGATTAGCCAAGTGATAAGTATTTATTTCAATAATATGGCACGCAGCACTTCCAGTGGGTGTGGCGAAGGGTCTGATCTAAGTTTACTTCCAACTACCCACTGCATTACAGACACAGAATAGGGGAATTGGCATCTGTGATTAAATTCATTTTATAATAAGTTTGGGTACTTATGTATTATCGCAACCAGATTTCTGAAGTGTCTGAAGTGCCATAATTCATTAGGTTTGTGCGGAAACAGGTATCTTAACCTAAAAATTGGTCTGTAAACAAGTACATAGTAGTCTGTCACAGTGGGTATGAGGCAGGAAGAGGAATAACGGTGACATTTTGTATTCCTGGGTGGAGTGCTTCATTTGTTCTGTGACTTGCACAGTGGAACACTCCTGTACAAATCCCGCATTCACTGTTAGCAAAGGGAAACTTATTCAGGAATATATACACACTAACTTTTCATGGCCAGTAATCATCAAAAGCAAACATGTCTGGCCAGGCACTGCTTGTGAGGAATAGTAAGTGATGGGGCACTGATCCCTCAGGGAGTGCTGCCCTTCTCCCCAGTGGGACTCATGTGCGAGGGGTGTTAAACATTATCCCGCTTCACACAGAGATCGTGGTGTACTTCGAACTTGTTGACTGCCAACAGGTAGTTACAGTACTAACAAGAGGGCCTGTAAATGCTGTCTGATTCAGTGAAATATGTCCAAAATGTAACAATCACCGATTACGATGTGGCCACGGAAAGGGCTTTGAAAAGGGCCGCTTGTCTTGTTGGGAATGTGTGCTGACTTTCATGACTTATAACATTAAGGATGACTGAGAAGCAGCAGTCATGTGTATACATTGGGAAAGGACGCTACCAGGGAAGAGGAATTTTACCGTTATTCCTCTTCCTATGTGAAAAACAATCTGATGCACTAGTACTTGACAGTTGACACACCCCTTTTTAGGTTAACAGACATAGTTTGGTGAAAAATGTACAAATTATGGCACTTCGGAAATCTGGTTGCGATAATACGTTAAGTACCTAAGTTTGTTATACAGGGTACCTCTGAGGTGCTATAAGCTGTAAGATGCTTGTCAAAGTTTTTCATTAGTCTATGTTACTTATAAATGTTAATGTCCGTCTGTTGTCTGTACAGCTGTTTTAATGAAATTTACACTTTATGACCAGCTAAGATGACTGTTTCAAGTACTCTTTTCAGCCACAACTCAGAACCAAGGCATGGAATTACCGAGAAAATCAATTTCATAGTAAATTATATGACAGTTATAGTAGAAACTGTTGGTCTTGCAAGTTCAAAGGATTTTAGAAACAATCTTATGCCAATATGCTGTATTTGCAGATTACAGTTTGAATTGTAACATAACATTCTATAACAGCAACCTAGACTTTAATTTGGCACTATATATTATATTGCCTTACTATATGGAATGTTTACTTAAATCTGCTCATTACCCTATTAAATTTGTTACTTAGCTCATTGCTTCATCACACATACTAAATGAAGTTTATGACATAATTTTACTAGCAGCACTAATTTTACGTAAGTTTGAAATAAAGTTGTTTTTTTTAAAACATTGTGGATACTGTTGTCATAGACAGCAAAGTCAGCTGACATTTGTAAGAGTGCATGTGCTCTTGCAGCATTTTTTTAAAACCTGGGGCAGCTTTTGTACTTCTGCAGCTTAATGTGTTAAATGGTTCCATGTTGTAGGGAATATTTTATTAAATTTATTTATTATTTATTTATTTTATTTATTTTCAGTTTGATTACCGGGGAAGTCCACTGGGCCAGAACGTGCCCATTTTCAGTGGAGGCCCGGGGAGAAAAGCTCCATAAGCAAATACAATACAATAATGGTTGCATAATGTTAAAAGTAGATTACATTTATAAAATTCATACAGTCAGGAAATGCAAAATGCATAAAATGTACATCATAAAAACTCAGTTAACAGATAATAGAGAACACAGTTTACAGGTATTTCCATTCAGCACAGCATGATCAACTGTCAAATAAAAAGATCTGAGGTTTCTTGTGTTTTTACATTAGAAGGGGGGGCAGTTAGCATGCATATGTTTTAGTTAAATAAGGTAAAAAACTTGCTGTGCTGACAATAGAAATACTGTGATATTTACAATATTTACATACTTGGAGTCATGTGAGAGAAATTGCTTAATCAGTGACTGTCAGCTTAAGTCTATTTTAGGAGAACAGAAATAATAGTTCAAGGGTAGAGTGGAGCAAGGAGTATGGAGAGCTCATAGGGGACACACAAATTGCCACTGAGAAAGTAATGAGACGGCTTAGAATTTTAAAGTCTGACAGATCTGCTAATTTTTCCAGCGGCGGTGGTGCTGCGGTAGCGTTGTCGCCTCACAGTAAGACGCTGTCCGGTTCGATTCTCAGCTAGAGCGTCTTCTGCATGCAGACATGCGTGAATGGGCATACCTTCGTTGAAGGTTGTGCGTCAGGGCTGGTAACTCGGCACGTCAAAGTCAACTACCAATCATTAGCGAACCGGAGTTCCGCTGTGGCGACTCCTAACCGGGAAAAGCCGAAAGACACAACAACAGATATGCTCATTTTTGAGTCAGAATTAGGTGCAGAGATGCCCAAGATAGAGTACCTGCTCCCTACTGTCACAATTAACTCCTCCCACAGCAAATGCTGTCTTTCTCCACAACCAATTTAATGGGTGGTTGTTTAGTTTGAGAGAAGTGAATATTTGGGTTCCCAGAGTACTAGTCTTGTTTCTGTTCTGTGTGATAATGGAGTGCTTGTGTTACATAGAAGAGTAATATTAGCAATCGCTGGGAGCTGACACTATTTCATGATGGCCTGATAGATGAAATTACATATTTTGTTAACAGTCTTTATCATTAAGGTGATGCTGTGGGAGGAGTTAATTGTGACAGTGGGGAGCAGGTACTCTATCTTGGACATCTCTGCACCTAATTCTGACTCAAAAATTAGCAGATCTGTCAGACTTTAAAATTTAAGCCGTCTCATTACTTTCTCTGTGGCAATTTCTGTGTGCATTTTGAAATACGGAAGAACTGAGTCATACTCCCAAATTCTTTTATTGCTTGATCATAGATACGTAGTTGATGACTAGATCAACTATTCTGATAGTGTTGGCTTCACTCTACGCTTGTAGTTATTTATGATGCACTGGTAGATTAAATCCAGTGTTGTCTGTTTTCGTCCAGTTCTGTGTTTGATTTGTCAGATCCGATTAGATCCAACTCAGTGCCTTCTACCAAAGCTTTGAATTTGATAGTTTGACTTCTCCACTACCCACAATTCCCTCCTTCTGTCTGATTTACCTCAGATCTCGTTTGCTGCCTGTTCATCCAGATGTGTTTCTGAAAGCTCTTTTTGTGATTACAATAAGTAAAAGCCATTTTTTCAGCCTGTTGGCTCCTCACCTTAGATTTTAGTATTTAGCATAATGTTGTTTTTATTTTAGGGTTAGGTTAGGGTTTGGGCAGTATTTTAAGTCACAAGTCTGTTTCTGAGTGCCTTTTACTTGTAGAACTTTCTAGTAGTGATGGTGCTAGTTTTTTATTTGTAGAGTATTAGTGAGTGTGCATTCCCTTTATTGTAAGAGTGTTCACTATTGTTCACTACTGTGTATATCATGCAGAATTAGGTCTAGACTTGTATTTACATTGTGATAGTTTTTTGTGTACATTCCTTCTCTAGTGTCTGAACAACCATTAAGCTTTAAAGAGTGTTCAGCTTGTGGACACAAGATCCATCCTCAAGATCCCCGTCCCTTTGTGTCTGTTACTTTGGTGCCTCTCACCATCAGGCTAACTGTGATAACTGTGCTGCCTTTGATACCGAGCCATCCAAGGCAGAGAGAAAAGTTTAAAATTAATGGCTTGCTTCCTCCACAGACAGGGTCTTCTAATATATCATCTGAAGTAAGGCAATCTGCTTCTTCTAACACTGAAAAGAAAAAGGAGAAAGAGAAGGTGAGAACAAAAGAAAAACACTGAGAAAAGTCGATAGAAAAAACAACTGATGAAAAAGGTCAGAAGAGAGCTGACGAAGTCAAGAAAAGTCTCTAGATTCGATCAGTTTGTTGGGTCCAATGCCTAAGATCTTGAGGCAGTCAAATCCATCTGCCATTCTGACCTGAATTCCCACCCATAGAACTACACTTTTCCCAGGTCCAGTGAGTCTGTTACATTCACCAATTCTAGAACTTGAGATACCATCAAGACCTGTGTCTGTAGCTCTTTGTTGAGGTCTGGACGATCCACCAGAAGTCTCAGTGAAATGGGCGTTGACTAGATGTTGAGAAAATTCTTGAAGACAAAGATCAAGTTGGGGGTTCTCCCAGCACTATCCTCAAGAAGAGAACCCAGAAAAGGATCCAGTCTCCATGCATCTGAACCCTTCTGGTACACCTTTGTCTGATCAAACAGCCCTAGAAACTTCTGCTTTAATTTAATTCCTTACTCTCGAAATTCTAGTGCTGACAGGTCTAGATGAATCCAGGATTTAAAGTGTTTGAGACTGACTGCCAACGATGGAGTTGACACACAAGTTTTCAGAGCTGTTCCTCCTCCTCAGCACTTTGGCACTTAATAACTTGTCTCCAAGGTTCTCCTCACAGCCAATCTCCGTTGGACCTGGGAGACTCCCTGAGTCAGCTGACAGAGGAAGTATTTCCTTGGCTCCAATGGCAGAGTCAAGTTTTAAGGCCGTGGAAAGGGGCTTGGCTGGTCCAAGAAGGTAGGTGTGTTTACCAAGTTCAGATCCATCCTGACACCCACTGTATCCTGTACTTCACTCTTTTCATTTGAGTCGACAGGGACAGTCAGAACCCATAGGCTTCAAGACAGCTCCAATGTGTCTTGATTAGAGCCCTAGAGACATGTTCCTTGAAAACAGACTTGTAAACAGAAGCACATAGACTACTTGCCTGAGACAGTCACTGAGGAAACTGATTTGGATGAAGGAGAAGGGTCCCCAGGTCCCCCCAGAAGACATTACACTTGTGTACATTCTAGAATGGATTAAGTAGAGAAGAGAAGATGGTCCAATGAAACTCTTTATTTGGATGAATCCTAGGCCCCTGAAGCCTTTGGGTCTGGCTCATCTGTGTCGTGGGTGGTCCCTCCTCCTGATGCTTTCATAGACCTCATAGCACAGAGTTCTTGGAAGGACCCTGACACTACAGAGCCAATCCCCAAGAAGCCAGACAGACTCCTTGTAGCTCCAAAAGACAAGAAACACTGGCCTAAGGCCCTCCAGTTGATGTCATAGTGGTAGCAGCAGCCACAAAGAAAGAACTATCTAAGGGAAATTCATCTGTCCATCCTCCTTACAGAAAGTCTAGGACATTGGACAGACTAGGGAAATTGACTTATCCTTCAGTGAGCTTTGCACTTCTGAAGCTGAATTATTTTGCTCAATCAACTCGTTTCCAGAGGGACTTGATCAAGGAGGTGTCCAAGTCTCTTTCAGGTAACTTAACCATTGGATGTCCAAAAAAATAATAGATGCCCAAATATCTGTCTTTCAGTCTCTTTCCAGTGTTGCCATGTTATTGCTCTCAAATGCAGGAGATTGTACTTAAAGAGCAGCTAGTACAGGCATTACAGTGTGTCACTATTCCTGGATGCAGCTTTGCGACTTTGGAGAAAGTTTCAATGCATCTGTCATTAATTCCCCTTTTGATGGTTCCAGGCTTTTTGACCCAAAGTAAAAAGAGACACTTACCAGAAGTGAAGAAGATGATAAGTCCCTGTATGTTGTAGGAATCTCTTTTTTTTCACTCCACAATGATCCTATTCCATTAGTGAAAGGGGAGATAAAAAATGTGGTTCAGGAAATCACAGGGTTTTCCCCATGACACTTCTGGAAGTAGACCTCCCTGAGGCAGAGGAAGAAGCAATTCAAATGGATGTCACCCAAGAGGATGAAGTGGACTGCAGAACCAGGGTTTCCATGGTCCTTTCACTGAGAAACCCTGCCAGTGTTCCTGAAGGGTTATCTGTCTGCTGCACTCTGAAGGCAGCTTGGAGACATTTAAACTTGCACTTGAAAGCTTGACAAGCCATAACTTCTGATTCTTGGGTGTTAAAGATAATCACCAGAAGCTATTCCAACCCCTTTTTATATCCTTCAAAGAAGACTAAAGTTTCCTGATACTCCACCTGATAAGTTGGAATCTATAGCAACAGAAAAGTCATAGTTGCTATACAAAAGAGTTATCCAACAGATCCCCCCAGACTAATTAGAATCCAGAGTCTATTCCAAGTTCTTTTAGTTCCAAAGAAGACAGGGGATCTCAGGCAAATAATGCACCTCAGCCACCTCGATCAATTTGTCAGACCAAATTCTGGATGGCCACGGTACAGTCCATACTACCTTTCTTGAGGAAGGATGATTGGATGTGTTCTGTAGATCTCCTGGATGCCTTCTACCACCTCAAGATTCAAAGGCAGTTGAGGCGATTCCTCCAATTTTAGCTATGAGCCAGTCATTACCAATTCAGAGCACTGCCATTCAGTCTCACCACAGCCTCTGCATGTTCACCAAAATTATGGCAGTGGTGACAGCTCACCTGTGACTACAGGGGATCCAAGTTTTCCCATATCTACATGATCGACTCCTACTTGCTGCCTCCAGAAGTCTCCTATTACAATACCAAGCCTTTCTACTCAGTCTTGCAGACCACGTAGGAATAACAAGAAAATTGCCCCCACACAACACATATAATTCATTGGATGTCAGATAAATGCAGTTTGACAAATTGCCAAGCTTCCAACCGCAAGAGTCCGGTCTTTAAGACTGATAGCTTTTCAAATAGTTCAGCATTCCCGCCCACAGGCAAGAGTGATACTCCGTTTGTTAGTTCTGATGGCTTCTGCCATTACATTAGTACCATTAGCAAGATACCACATGAGAGTGCTGCAGTGGACACTGTCTGTCACAAAGTGTTCACCCTGTGCACACCAGAATCCATCTCACTCATGTATGCAGAAACCATATAAGTTGGTGTACAACATCTCTGTCAGTACTAGAAAGGAGACCTTTCTGCCCAAAGGTTCTCCAACCATATTAACCACACCATGGATGTTTCTCTTCTAGGGTGGGGGTGGGGAGGCATTTTGAAGGGAAGATAGTTCAAGAGACTTGGTCATCTGTGGAGGCCAAACTTTGCATCAGTGTCTTGGAGATAAGAACAGTCCTCCTAACATTGCAGGCATTTCAGGGCTTCCTACCCAAGAGTGTGATTTCATTGCAGATGGATAGTATGTCCATAGTATGGTACACGAACAAACAAGGTGGAGCATGTTCATATCCTTTTCGCTGGAACGCTATGCAAGTCTGGCATAGGCAGTTTTTTCCTATCATTTTCTGGTAGCAACGTACAATCCTGGGACATCAAATATGTTAGCAAACAGACTGAGCAGGTATGTCCTGTTACCTCATGAGTGGTCTCTCACAGTGACAACAGAGATCTTCAGCCATTGGGGCCAACGTTGCTGCAAGCTCTTTGCTTCCTACCTAAACAACAAATGCAGCAATTACTTTGCCCTCATCTCATTCCTCTACAGGGAGAGTTACTGAGAGATGCTCTAGTCCACATTTGGCCCCCCAGGTCTCCTGTGCCTTTCCACTGATACCTCTCCTAACAAAATTTATACAGAAAGGCAGAAGAAGGTGCATTCTAAGGTGATCCTTATTGCTTCATTTTGGCCCTGGCAGGTATGGTTCCCCTTCCTTTGACCTCACTTACTGCACCCTCCTTGGGTGCTGGATTCCATCCCAGAACTATTCACGTCACCCATCTGGAATGCCTCTACTAGATCTTCAGACCCTAAAATTAACTCCATGGTTTCTCTAGTTTTAACGTTAGCCAGAGACACCAGGCTGTCTTCTCAAGTAGTCCTTATAATAGAAAGAATTGACAAAGTAGACTTACAAGAGCAAATGGAAGACATTTTCTATTTGGTTGCCTTCAAAAAGATTGGATGCTTTTTCAGCCCCTCTTCCGATGATACTGGAATTTCTGTCAGAACTTTTTCAGCAGGTTTCCAGTTATTCTACTGTAAAAGGTCAGATAACTGCTGTTTCAATTTTTCACATACGACATAATGACTTCTGTTAGGATTTCTAAAGTATTCTTCAGTGGAACATTTTTGTTGACACCTTCCTTTTGAGATCCAGTCCCTCCATGAGATATCACATTGTTACTTCAGCCATTGACTCAAAATACTTTTGAGCCTGTGCCTCAGCTGACTTAAAGTTTCTTTCTTGAAAAATAAATTTTAATATAGATATTATTAATTTTTAGGCAAAGATACTTTGACCGTATGTTTTTTAATATGTAAAATGTTTTTATGTCCATCTTTCATTTAGAAAAACTTTTATTTTAATACATGCACACAGTCACCTTACTGCTATTATACTTTGTATTAATTAATAATGACTTTCTTAAATTCATTGGTCAATTAACTAATTCATTGAGTAGAGGAAGTATAAAGGGAATGGTTTAAAAGTCAGTCCGCATCTGAAGAAGTAACTTTCAAACGAAAACATATTGGGTAAGAGACGTTAATACCAGAATTGTATGTGTTTTTTATTAAAGTTGTCATATTATACTACAGTAGCTGGTTTTCGATCCTTGGTGGTATCTGTGGATATTTTTCTAGTAAATTTTGGTTCTTTCTTGAATGACCATCCTTCTGAGTGCCATACTTGTGATGGATAAGTTTCGGAGTTATATGCTTCCTTTCTCATCTTTCATAAAGATAGAGTGTCATTGAGAACTAACTCTTCCTATGTACAAAAGGTGTTATCTGAAACAAATTTGAATCAATACATTGACTAAACTGTATTTTATTCTGAACTACTTGACTAAAGGTGAACACCTGCTTTCTGTATTAGATGTTCAAAGACAGCTCAGATTTTACTTACATCACACCAAAGACATTAGAAAGTCAGACCAGCTGTTTGTCTCCTTTTCCAAAACAAAACTAGTACAGTTATCAAAAATTACACTTTATAAGTAGCTGGCAGACTGCATTTCCTTAGTTCATAAAACCCAAGGATTTCCTTTGCATTTAAATCTAAGGCTTCCTCCATTAGAGCAATGGCTGTTTTTACAGCATTTGCGACAAGAGTCCCTATTAGTGCCATATGTGCAGCAGCAAATTGGCCATCAGTTCACACCTTTGTATCGCATTATACGTTGGATGTGCAGTCTAGATGTTGCACATCTTTGGGTCTGCCATCTTCAGGAAGGTCCTACCTTGAGTCCTTCCAAGTTCTTTTAGGCAGCTTGGGAATCTGTCTCAGACATTGAATCAGATGAAAATGGACATCAGATATGATAGTTATGTGCTTGCCTTAATGTTAGATTTGTGTTGTCTTATTTTCATCTGGTTCACCATCCCTCCCTGCTTCCCCTTGCCAAATTGCAGTTTTCATCTTCTGAGGCTTGGACACACCTCGACTAAGACCCTGTCTGTCTGTTTCACATCATGTTTCCTAAGCATGGAATGCTTTTAGATTATTATTCCATTCCATAATATCTGGTCTGTATAATTAGAATAGTCAGCAAACTCGATGTGAGGTGGATCAAGACAGCAGGAGGAAATTGTGGGTAGGGGAGGACTCAGAGTCTCAGATCATAAGCTGTGGGTAGAAGGCACTGAGGTTAGATCTGATTGGATCAGACAACCTAAACATTGAACCAGATGAAAATGAGACAACATGGATCTGACGTTACAGTAAGTACATAACTGTCGTTTCTTTATAACGGCTCTTACAGATGAACTATTGTGTTGTGTATTTGGATCATTACTTTTTCAGATTTGCTGTAAGTGGGTCCTTGCCCAGGTGAATAGATGGTCAACAAAACAAATATAAAATAAAATAAAACTCTCTTGGTTTTAGAAGGATAAGAGATAGCCCTAGACCAGTATGTCATACAAGTCAGACTGCAAATGATCCTTTTTTATTTTTTGACACATTAAAAGATTGTAGTATTGTTATCACATCATTCCACCTTTTTACCTTTTACATTCTTCCATGTTGTTAAATAGTTAAAAAAAGACAGTGACAACAGAGATCTTCAGCCATTGGGGCCAATGTTGCTGCAACCTCTTTGCTTCTTACCTAAACAAAAAATGCAGCAGTTACTTTGCCCTCATTCCTCCACAGGGAGAGTTACTGAGAGATGCTCTAGTCCACGTTTGGCGCCCCAGGTCTCCTGTGCCTTTCCACTGATACCTCTCCTAACAGCATTTATACAGAAAGGCAGAAGGTGCATTCTAAGGTGATCCTCATTGCTTCATTTTGGCCCTGGCAGGTATGGTTCCCCTTCCTTTGACCTCACTTACTGCACCCTCCTTGGGTGCTGGATTCCATCCCAGAACTATTCACGTCACCCGTCTGGAATGCCTTAAGGTACATCGTACATGACACATATGCTTCTCACTTAGCATAAGATGTAAAGGTGACATCCAGACATACCATCCTCAGAACCTGTTTGCTGCCAGTCAGAGCATCATTTCTTGATCATCGGTCTGAATGCATATGTTCTGTTGCTGGTTTCATGGAGCCATTGCCGAGGAGTGGCCCGTTAGGGTTTATTTTTACTTGTCTTTTTCCTTTTGTTCCTTGTGGGGTTTCATGTCATCCAAGAAGGGTAAATGCCATTGTTGGAGACAGATTCCCCATAATTCCAGTTTTGCCTTGGCACCTTGCATGACCATATGTCATGTTCCATCTGTCAGGCTTTTGCACCTAAAACCTTATATAGTAGACCTTCTTCTTTGGCACTGTATCTTGAGAATCAGCATCTTAAACTTCTCATGAAAGATGCATTGGAAGGAACTTCCCACTCTGAGGGACAGCTATCAGTGAAGAAGAAGGCCAAGAAGCCTAGGCCAGAATCTTCAGCTGTTCATCCTCTGCCAGACATCTCTCCCAAGTTGATTGAATGTCCAGAGGTTCGGCCGGATTTGTCACTGGATTCCTCTGCCGTGACCGGGTTGGAGACTTTGTAGGGGGATCCACAATTGATCATTTCCAAGGGACCTAGGGGTATTCCTCAAATTTTAGTGAGAGAAGAAGTCCCTACTACCATTATTGAATGGCGTCCTGGGTCAGAGCCTTCCAAATTTTATAAAGCAGATGTCCCAGTAAAGAAAAAACAAAATACTAACTATATTTCTCCTGCTCCTAAGGATCCAAAGAGTGAAGGCAGGCCTTCACACAAGGTTTGTTTAGTGCTCTGATGGCATTGACATCTCCTCAGGGAGTTTCTGTTCCAGCCGCCTCTTGGTCCTCTACTCCCCTTGAAAAACCCAGGGAACAGGATTTTTCGGAGGAGGAGCTGGATTCGGATGAGGAATCCCTTGCTTACACTTCTCATATTCCTTCTCCTTTGGACTATGGATCAGAGGAGGTGAAATCTATCAGTCCTGATTACTCCCTTTGAAAAGTTTTCTTTTGGAGACACAATCTCCAGGATGATGAAGTTCTGTAAATTGGATTGTGCTGAGGTCTCAGAGGTACTATGAGTTGCTGCAGATGGAATCTCCTAAACCTTCTGCTACTCCTCCTGTTTTGGTTGCTTTGTTGCATGGGTTTTCCAATGCCTCTAAAGCTCCAGATTCTCAGCCCCCTGCTTCCAAGATACCCGATAGGTTCTATAGCTATAGAGTGCCTTACAACTGTAACTTTTTGTACAGGTGTCCTGCTGCTGACCCCTCAGTGGTGTCTGTAGTCTCTGACAAGCCCTCTCAATTGCTTCCTTCACCCAAATTACTGCTTCTGATAAAGATAGCAGAACCATGGAAAGGCCAGGTAGGAAGGTTTACACTTCGGCTACCTTGGCTTTTAAGGCTGTTAATTATCAGGCCCATATGTCCAGGTATTTGTTGGCTCTACTATCCTAGGATTGTCAGGTTATATCTAATCATCCAGATTCTGAGGGTAAAACTTCTGCTCTTTCCCTGTTAGGGACTTCCTCCCAGGTGTCTCATCATTCTGTCAAGTGTAGTTATGATGCAGCAGATGCTTGTTCTAGGGCTGCTGCTTTTGAGTCAGTGATGAGGAGGTATTCTTGACTTCAGCTTCAACCTTTGCCTGATGATGTCAAGGCTAAGTTGATGGATGCCCCTCTTGATAATAAACACTTGTTGGGTGAAGCTGCTGCTGATTTGTTTAAGTCCCTTCAGGATAAGGGAAAGGCTTTACAGGAACTTACACATTTGTTTCCCCTGTTCCTACATTTTAGAGAAACTACACCAATAAGCCAACCTCTGTTCGCAGGCAATCTTACCCTCTTCCCAAGGGTATAAAGGATGGCAAATGGTCTCCTCCTTAGAGTTGCCAACCGTTCGGAATTTTTCAGACTGTCCAGAATTAAGGGGCACTATCTGGAAAATGGACCAGACAGCATATTGTCTGGAAAAAATACCTGGAGATTAACTTTCTTTTAATTAAAAAAAAAAATTAAATTTTCTTTTTTAACTGTGTTCTTCTTTAAGAACACCCTTTGCATCTGGTCGCACAGACACAGAAGATGAAAACAGCCTTCTGCGCCTGTAAATGCAACTTATTGTTGACGTCGTTGTCTTCTGTGTCAGCACAGAAAAATGCATTATCAGCACAGTGCAGTTTATTGTGAAAGGGAAGACAGGTTATATCAGAGAAAATTTGATCTAAGCTATAGCTGGACGTTCTGTATCTAAACTGACCTGCCAGGGTGGAGAAGGATTCTTGGTTTAGTAGTTTGAAAAATATAGATCCAAAAAGTTGTTCTGCTGTTTGCTGTATAGTTAGCCATTTTGCTTTTGGAAGGATGCGTCAGTATTGTTCTTTCTTGTGGTGAGGACTCTAAAACTACAGATCTGGTTGAAAACTGTTAGTAGGATCAATAGGTGCTTATCAGAAGCAGCATATGTTAATGATGGGAAATGTTCTAGCTTGGCTTACAGAATGCCATTTTCTACAGCATCACTCCCTTGTGGATAAATTAAATGGAAAATTTTGTGACCGAGAAAACTGTTTTAGAGATTTTGGCATTGATTATATTAGATTGTTGCTGAAGTTTAATTCAGAGCCAAGTCAGAGGCTGAGGTACTGGAAGAGGTCTGGAGGGTAATGATGTGAAGGATTTGCCAGTTTGTATGTTAGTGACTTTAGTTTTTGTTATATCCCAAATATATATATTTTTTCAAATTTAAAAGGTGATTCATCTGCTGTAGAAAGATAGAGTGTTAAGATCATTTTCTAATTCCTTCTTAATTGTGCATGTTTGTGGAGATGGGAGATTCAGAGCTCTAAATGGCCATGTACTGAGCATATAGGATGATTGTGATGTGGGGTAAGTCTGATGAATGTGTGTTTATAAAGTTAGTGTAGAGCAAGGGGTGGTTAGTAAAGAGCCCTGTGACATTCTTCTTTTATAGCTATTTAATAGAAGAGGTCATTGGGCTCTTCTGACTTTAAAATAACTGTAAGAAAGGAAGCCTTGAAATCATTCCAAGAACCTTGACACCAATTCTGATAGTAGAGTATTTATGAGGAGATTGTAGGTAGTCAATTAGGTTGAATGCTGTTGTTGGTTCTATATAAGTAATTCCTTTTAGGTTGATCTTATCTGTGTTAATTAGAATGCCATCAGTAGAGGTATAAAGAACTAGTAGCCATTGCAGTGTGACCAGTCCAAAAGATATGCCACTTGCTGGACAACAAGGAGTATTTCTGCATACAGCTAGCCAGCTGAGAGTAGCATGTCTTGTGCTGAAAAAGTATTTTTGAAAGTAGAAGGATGGATGCTTCTGTCCTGATGTAAGACATGATGTTTTACAGATGCAGAGGTTGTAGGTGTGGTATAAGGGCTGGATGAGATGATCCTTACACAGACTGAGGAATGAAGGTGGGATTCCATCTGGACTATGTGGGCTATAAATTAGTGTAGAGTTTAAACTTTTTTTAAATAGCCACATTTTTTATTGAGGAGTAGAATGGTGGTTGTAAAGTAGGGGCTTGAAGATGGGTAATGAAGATAAGCTCAGGTTAAGGCAGATTAGTACATTTTTTTAAGAAATCAAAACTAAAGGGACTAGATGAAGTGCCAAATAGTCATGTTTGAACTTTGGCAGATATTATTTACTAGAGTCCAGGCTTGTGAACTTTTTTGTAACTTTGAGGTGCATAGGCAACTGAAAGTGTAGTAAACCAGTTGTGGAAGCTGCTTTGGATATTGTATGTCTTGGGGTGACTTGAATTCTTATAGGGAACTAGTATTCCACAGCATGTGGATGGATTGCTGATGTTGTGTTGTATTTTAAGGGGTTAGGGTGCTGGCTGCAGTCCTGAGTATGTCGTCGTTTGGATGAGCTGCCTAGTAACTATGCATGTTTTCAGTTTGCCATCCATTCCCTATTGCAATATTACCAGCTAACCATTTTTAATGTAACACAGGCAATTTATTTTTCAAGGGCAGCAGGCACTGAATTTGTAGATGAAACACTGAAATATAACAGCAACCTTTTCAATAGTTACAGATCTCTTTAATGTGGAATTGTTCAAATGACTTTTACTTCTTCAGAGACTGTGCATATTGACTAATATTAGTGAATTGTAATAACAGAAGTTTGAGTGGCCTTTTATGATTGAAATGTTCAGAACTGGGCAGTTTTGTCATTATTGGTTCATATGCTTTGTTTCATTTCTTACTTAGAAAATGTTCAAAATTATGTTTAAAACATGCTGTAACAAGTGGTGCTGCATTATGCAAGGGATATAGTTTAATTATTATATATTATAATTTAATAAACTTTTGCATGGCACTAAAACTGTGTGCAGGGTCCTATGATTTGAAAATAGCCCAAAGGTTAACTTAATCTGCCACTGGCCAGATGCATTTTCTTTGACTGTGGGTTTCAAAGGCAGAGATGCTTAAACGCTAAGTCTGTTTTCATTGTGAGACTATACTGCTTTGTTTAGCAAATGTCTATGAGTTTTTGTGCTATAAAATTTGAAATAAAAGTTTTAAATTAAATCCAAATATCTGCCATCATTGTAGAAGTAAATCAGAAAAGAGTATGCACACAGAGTTTTAACAGTGTTTATGGCAACTGGGAAGAAATGGAGAAATAGCGAACTAATGGTACACTGGAATGGCTGTATGGGAGGGGGCGGGGACAGGGGTACCAGAATTACAAGCATTTTGCTTTCATGTACGTGTCCGGAATTTTTGACATGAAACTTTGGAAGCCCTACTCCTCCTTCTTAGGCTAGTCAGACTTCAAGTGCCTCAGAAGTCGGACTATCCTATTCTTCCCAGCCACTTTCCTCTTTCTTTTCTCCTCTGTCTCTCTTCCTGTTTGGCTATGGATTACTCAAGGTTCCTGGGTTCTCTCCGTTATTTGCCAGAGGGATTTCATGCTGTGGAAATCCCTTCACCCTTTTATGGGTATTCCTCAGCCACCTTGGGAACAACTCTCCTTTTTCCCAGAGGTACTTCGGGACCTTTTGACTCTGGGTACTATTCAACAGGTGCCTGTGTCCCAAAGGGGAGGGGGGTTTAACTCCAGGATGTTTCTAGTACCCAGAAAAGAGGGTACTTGGAGACCAGTTCTAGACCTATCTCATCTAAATGCTTTTCTGAATGTGCCCTCTTTTCGAATGTTGTCCCTTCAGATTTTGTTCCCTCTTTTGCTTTCTCAGGCTTATAGTGTGTCTCTGGATCTCAAGGATGCTTATCTCCTTATTTCGATCCAGACCTTTTTCAGGAAGTTTTTATGTTTCTCTGTTGCTTCCTGGCATTTTCATTTCTCTGCTTTGCCCTTTGGCCTTTCTGCTGCACCAAGGGTATTCACCAAATGCCTCACTCCTGTGATTGCTTTTTGCAGGATTCAGGGGATCCAGGTATTTTCTTACTTTGATTACCTCCAGTTTCAGGCATCCTCTCCAGAGGTCCTGTTGCAAAATTTCCATTTTACCATTTCTCCTCTTCAGAGCCTGGGGTTTACAATAAACGTAAAAAAGTCCTTCTCAGGACCATGTTTTTGTGGGTTGCAGGATTCAGATGGTACCGTTGCTGGCATCCCTGCCTCCTCCCAAGGCATTGACCCTCATTTCCTTCTTTCAAACTCTTATTCCTCTGGCCTCCGTTACAGACAGGGAGTTTCTGAGAGCTCTGGGATTCATGGTCTCCACCTTCCCTATGCACCTCTGGTCAAACTTCACATGAGGAAGTATCAGTGGTTTCTGAAGTCAGTTTGGCTTCAACATGCTTATCCCCTAGAATTTGTAGTGCCTCTTCTACCTTATCTCAAGAAGGAACTCCACTGGTGGAGCCAGAAGTTGTCCCTATAAATCCAGGGCTCCCTTTCATCCCCCTCTTTCCTCTCAGGAGCTGTTCACAGACGCTTCAGACATGTGATGGGGAGCAGCTTTTGGCTCCCTATAGGTGCAGGATGTGTGGTCTCCTCTTCTACAGAAGGAGCACATCAGTATCAAAGAGATGAGACGCCTTCTGCTAGCTCTTCAAGTTTTTCTTCCTCTTTTCTCCCTGGGACCACTCAAGGTGTTTACAGACAACACCACAGTGATGTGATATGTAAACAAACAAGGGGGGGGTCTTCTCTTCTTTGCCAGTTGGCACTCCTGGTATGGGATCTTGCTATCCAGTATCAAGTGACTTTTCAGGCAGTTTATATTCCCTCAGTTCAAAACATTGTGGCAGACACCTTGAGCAGGTCCTTAATTCAATCCCATGAATGTTTCCTTCACAGGGATGTGTTTCTGGACATCGTCCACCAGTGGGTTATTCCTCAAACAGACGTATTTACCTCCCCTCTGAACAGACAACTTCCTCTTTTTTGCCCATTTATCAGCTATCCCTGCTTGTCTGCCTTTATTGCCTCCTTTAGCTTCTAGATTTGAAGCTAAATAATTAGTTAAACGCGTCCTTCATATTAAGCCTCCCAGGAAGTATGTTGCTCCTCTTAATTTGGTTTTGAAGAAATTGACTCTGGCTCATTTTTAGCTTGCATCTTCAGCTTCCTTGCCACATTGCTCTTGGAAGGTTGTTCTTTTGTTAGCCCTTATGTCTGCCAGATGGATGTTTGAGCTTCAAGCCCTTATGCCTTGTCCTTCATTTTTGGTGTTTCATAAGGACAGTGTGTCTTTGTGTACTAATTCTTCTTTTATGCCCAAGTTAGTGAATGAGTTGTCCCTTAATCACGTTATTAATTTGCCCACTTTTTCCCTTCTCCAAAATCTGCCAGTGAGAAGGTGCTGCACATGTTGGATATGCATAGACAACTCAGATTTTATTTGGATAAGACTAAGACTATTAGGAAATTTGATCAGCTGTTTGTTTCCTTTCATCCCAAGTCCTTGGGATTAGCTGTATCCAAGCAGACACCTTCTTCTTAGATCTCAAAAGCTATTCCTTTTTGTTATTCTTTTCATGATGAGAGCCTTCCTTTTCCTGTTAAGGCTCATTCTACTAGGGCTATGGTTTCTTCTTGTGCTTTTTCAAAGGTTTGGATACTGACTCTGTTCTTGAGGCAGCTACCTGGACTTCTGTGCATACATTTACTAAGCGGTACAAGTTGGATGGAATCTCCAGAGCTAGAGCTGGTTTTGCTAGGGCCTTCCTTCATGGCTTCCTAGAGGGCTCTGCTGGTCCTTCCTCCTCCCAAGTTTGTTCCTAAGCTTTGGCATGCTCCCTAATGTTATGAATACTGCAACAGTGAAATGGAAGGGCATAGTACAGTTGTGTAAAATCTTAGCATAACAGTCTATGTCCTTCTCTTCATTTTTGCAGTATTCACTCCCTGCCGCCTCTCCTGGTCCATTTGTCTTCTGGATGTGCTGGTTATCTCTTGTTTTTCCTTGGACTGGCATTCCTACTGGGAGGTTCACTTCTGAGGATGGTATGTCCAAATGTCAACTTTATGCCCTGTGTCAGGGGTGTCCAACCTGCGGGCTGCATGTGGCCCTGGACAGCTAGTAATGCAGCCCCACAAGTTTGCAGACTTTTCTAGCATTGTTATAGTGGTACAGCGGTAGTGTTGTTACCTCACAGGAAGAGGTTCTCTTGTTCGATTCTCGGCTTGGCTTGGGAGTGCCTTCTCTGTGGAGTCTGCATGTCCTCCTGGTGGTTGGGCAGCGTTCAAAATACATGCGTGCGTACATGTGCTTGCATTTGTTGAAGGTTGGGCGTTGAGCTGGCACCTCGGCATATCTACTGCCAATCATTAACAGACCGGAGTTCTGCTGTGGTGACCCCTTACCGGGAAAAAGCCGAAAGACAAACAAACGTGATTTTTTTTTTGCAAATTATCAACTGTTCTACCACAGCCGCCATGTTTTGTTTTCCATTCTGGTTGTCATGCTCCTCCTCCTCTTAAACAAATGTTTTATTGAAAAGTTTCCCAAGCTTTTTAACCAATAGGAAGAGACGCCATATGCATACATTAAGCTACTCAGCAGCAGGTTTAATTTTTTTTGTGAGCAAACTGAGAACATCTGTCAAGTAGGTCCAGTTATGTTAGAAAAAAATAGTTCAGGTAATTGCAAGATGTTGGCAGGTTATGTAAATAATAGAAACTGTTCTGAGTTGATGAGAAAAATGTGATAATAGCTGTATCTATCATTGCTTAACTAACAAAACAAAGTACTCCTCTTCTTTTTAGGACTGTAATTTCTTGTTAGTGTAGCCTTCTACTCTATATAGCATGCTGAAAGGGTGATGCATTTGCATTATGTTATTACCCAGGAAAGATATGTTTTTGTGCATAAAGTCAGACTGTTATCTTATTTTGTTCTTTCTTTCTTTTTGTATTGGTGACTGTATGGGGTTGTAGCTACTCGTGGTTTTTGTACTGTTGGAAACTGGGTATTAAAAGTGAAATATCTAACTGAATATGTAGGCTAAATGTTTAAGTTGCTGAGGAAATATCCATATTGTATTACTTGTCTTCAGCGAGTATGGACTTCTGATTTCAGTTTTCGATGGCTTTTAGCGAATAACTGGTTGGTATATGAGAGATTTCAAAATGCAGGGTAATATGGCAGATTTTATTTATAAGTTTATGAATCTCTGGGTGTGGTCTGCCTTTTATACCGTGACTGTCTTCATTTATTTCTTCAGATTGTCACCTGATATGGAAAGAGCTGCACTGCTGTGAAGGACTGCAGGTATCACTGTTTTTAGTTGTAGCTTGCTGCAGGGCACGCCCTACTGAAGTAAAAAAAAAATGTATTGATCTGAAGTAGTTAACTTCATTTGGTCATCAACCTGTGGGCTTCAGATCTGGTACCGGATCCGAGATGGAAGTTTTACCAGCATCAGATCCGAGCTCCAAGCTCCTCCCCTTACCCATAACACCACTGCATCTCATTCCTTCCCTCAGATCTCGATTGCCGCGGCTTCACCTACAATGTGATCCCTTGAGCTCCAGGCTGGTAGGACAGTTTTCAGGGTATTTTTTTTTTGTGTGTGTAGAGCTTTTTGGGTATACTTTGATCCTTTTTCCTTACCTCCCCTTCGAGTTCTCCGTTAGACAAAAAAAAAGTAGAAAAGTAGAGGTTTTTTTTGGGTAGTGTAGTTAGTGCAGGCCTTCTTCCCCTTTCCCGCCTCATGTTTGAGTGTGTGTGTGTTAGTGTTGGGGTTGGGTTGTCAGCCTTTGGTACCATGTACCTATTGGCTTGATTATGACAGATCAACAAAAGTTGTTCTTTAGAAAATGCACAGAGTGCATTTAAGTTGTCACCTGCAGATGGCCACACTCTGTGTGTTGTTTGTTTGGGGGCAGCTCACTTGCCCACCGACTGCTCCATATGCGCAGGGTTTAACCCCAGAGTGCTGAAAGACACAGGGCCAAGTTGATTTTGAATGGGCTTCTCCTCTGTATGGAGGTGGCAGCATCCTCGTCTTCTGTTAAAGCTGTTTCTGCGGTTATGGCTGTGACCACTTCTTCCAAAACTATTGTGTCCTCCCCTCCCAGGCCAGGACTCACCATCCTGACCACAGACCTGGGGAAAGGGAGACTAGGAAGGACAGACAGAGAGAGACAGAAAAGGGAAGGAAGAGATCTCCGGAATGCTCGGATCCGGTGGGTCTTCCTCCCAAGCTACCTGCCATTACCAGGCCAACTTCCCCATGGCTCCATTCTCCGAGCTTTTTCCCGGAGCTGGAGGAGGTTCAGCCTCCATCTAGGGCCTCCATTCACTGTCCTTCCCGGCCAGCATCGGTGGCTTCTTCAAGGTCGACTAGGAGTTTATTGAAAGCCAACATGGACAGGATGATGCAAAGGTTTATTTGCACCCAGCTTCAGATGGGGGTCTGGCTGACACCCTCTCCCTCTGGAAGGGGAGCTCACTGCCATTGTTTGCCCCAATTTCTCCTTCTCCGATCTGTCCTTTGATATCTGAGTCCCTGGATCTGAGAGGTTCCAGAGTCAGGGAGGGGGGGTGGCGCCGATGGTGCCATCTACCTTCACCCCAGCAGTTACCTTGACCGTGTCTGGTCCGACTGGGTCGGATCAGAGCTCTTGGAGTCATAGCCTAGGCATCAGATCTGACGGGTTGGTTTTTTTTACTTTGGCTCTGACTTTGTTGGGTCACGGCTTACCCCTCGGGGTCTCTGTGCCTTCAGGCTCAGCTGCGATCCCCGTGTCGGATCCGGAGAGAGCGTCCTCTCTTTCAGTGGCTTGGGAGGCTCACTCCCCTTGACATTTGACGTGGTGGAGGGGATTCTTTCAAATCAAGTTCCCCTGCACGCGGGAAGTTGCACGGCAAAAAAGAGCCCAATACAAATAATGATAAGCCAGCAACAGGTGAGCCGTGTAGCAGTAGTTTATTAAACTACTAAGACCACATTACATGCAAACAGACCGGTTTCGGCCAACAGAAATTCAGGCCTTCTTCAGTGTATTACAAACAGCATAGTAGTAGTCAAATCTTTATATAGCAAATGAAAACATATCATTAATTGAAAAATACATCTCATTGGTAGAAAGATACATATTAATCAATGAACTCATGAATATTCATGTTTTTCTAAAACAACCATTTAAATTTGAAAATTTTATATAAAAATACAATCATAGATATTCATTTAGTCCTGGATTAAATAAAGCCCCAAGTTTAGTAATCCATTTTTTCTCCCTGGCATCTAATTTCTTATGCCAGCCAGATTTACAGGTACGATCACCAATAAGTTTATCTATAATAATGAAATGGAATTGAGCTGTAGGATGTGTGAGTGTGTGTTTGTATAATGCATTAGTAGTTTTTTTACATTTAATATCGCTAAGGTGTTCAGACATACGCAATCTAAAAGGTCTGGAAGTCTGACCTATATAAAATGCATGGCAACTGCAACAAGCCATATAAATAGCCCAATCAGTGTTGCAGTTGGCAAAGAAGCGAATATCAAAAACAGTACTACTATTTCTACTAGTGAATTCCTTAGATTTTAATATATTTTTACAATTCACACAGTGTCCACATGGAAAACATCCAATCAATCTATCGCCCAAAATGGTAGTTTGATACAACACAGGTAATGTAGACTCAGAATGATGTTTATAGTGATTAAAATATCCTGCTAAATTCTTTCCTTTACGGAAAGAGAAAGAACATGTGTTAGGAATAAATGGTTGAATCTTATTATCAGCTTTAAGTATATTCCAATTGTCTCTAATGGTGTTCATAAATTTATTAGTATTTCTGCCAAAAGTGGTAGTAAACCGTAATATATTAGATGATGAACATTTGTTTTTGTTTTTGTATATCAATAAATCATCTCTATCCAAACCTAAGACATAATTCTGTGCCATAGTGACATATCCTGAGCTATAGCCTCTGTTCATGAATCTATTATGTAACTCACGAGCATGATGTTTAAAAGTACCATCATCTGAACAGTTACGTCTAATTCTAAGAAATTGTGATTTCGGAATGTTCTTGGCTATATGTTTTGGATGAAAGCTGGAGGCATGGAGTAAAGTATTATATTGTGGGAATTTGCGATAGACTTCAGTTTTAAGAGTGTTATCCCCATTTTTGGTGACCAAAACATCAAGAAATGTGATGGATTTTTGGTCATAGGTAATGGTAAACTGAATTCCCCATTTGTTGTCATTCAAATAATCCAAGAATTCCTGGAGATATCCAATATCTGATCTCCATACCATCCAGCAGTCATCCAACTATCTCCGCCAGATGTCAATGTCAGGCAGAAACAGATTATGAGTATCATCATAAATCATGATTTCCTCTATGTAAGCCATGAAGAGATCAGCATATATGGGGGCAAAAGATGCCCCCATTGCTGTACCCTTAATCTGTAAATAACATTCCTGATCATAGAAGAAGACGTTTTTAGTTAGTACATGCTCAGTTAGATTAATGAGAAAGGTGTTAAAGCCAGGTTGATACAGGTTAGATTTATATAGCCAATATTCAATGGCATCAAGACCAGCCCAATGAGGGATGTTAGTATATAATGAGCTGACATCCAATGTGCATAGCCACCAATTCTGTTCTAATTGCATATCATTAGCTGTGCTCAAAAATGTTGTCGTATCCTGTATTCTAGATCTAACCCAAGGTAGAAGTGGTTTCAAATACCTGGTCAAAAATTCTGAAAGAGGCTCTGTGAGTGAACCTATGCCCGACACTATTGGCCTGCCTGGTGGATGTAAAAGATCTTTATGTATCTTGGGCAGAAAATAGATGAATTGTCTGGCAGGGTCAGTGATGGTTAGGTGTTTAAATGTTTTGTCCGTAATGATCCCATTATCAACCGCAGAGTATAAAAATTCATTAATTTGTTCAGAAAATACTGGTGTGGGATCAAGAGGCATTTTATTATAATAACGGGCATCACCCAATTGCCAGTGTGCCTCAATATCATAATAACTCCAATCCATAACCACCACTGCCCCACCTTTGTCAGCATGAAGAATTACCAATTCCTTATTTCTAACTAGTTCATCTAAGCTGGATAAATCACTTGTCGTCATCCCTTTAGGGCCAACAGGGGGGGCAGGAGGGGTGGCAGGAAACACAAAAAGAGTTACAAGTCTTCAGAATTTGATGGAAGTACTAACGAACAAGTAAATAATGTTTGTAATATTTCTAATACTGTACTAACACCTGAACAAACATCTTTACTAAATAAAGGATTATCTTTTATTCCCGTTTTTTTTGTTCCTGAAGATAATTTTGTACAAGATCTATTTTCTTTTTGTAGACTTATTAACCTCAAATTGTTTTTTCAGGACAAGGGGGATGAAGAACAACAACACACGAAGGCTTTTAGATATCATGCTTCATCATTCACACCTCCTATGCACCCCTCTGTTGGTCTCTTTTTTTACGTAATGTACTTAGTGATTTACATTTTCAGCACAATTCTGTACAACCTATGCCCAATAATATGACGACAAGTGATTTATCCAGCTTAGATGAACTAGTTAGAAATAAGGAATTGGTAAATCTTCATGCTGACAAAGGTGGGGCAGTGGTGGTTATGGATTGGAGTTATTATGATATTGAGGCGCACCGACAATTGGGTGATGCCCGTTATTATAATAAAATGCCTCTTGATCCCACACCAGTATTTTCTGAACAAATTAATGAATTTTTATACTCTGCGGTTGATAATGGGATCATTACGGACAAAACATTTAAACACCTAACCATCACTGACCCTGCCAGACAATTCATCTATTTTCTGCCCAAGATACATAAAGATCTTTTACATCCACCAGGCAGGCCAATAGTGTTGGGCATAGGTTCACTCACAGAGCCTCTTTCAGAAGTTTTGACCAGGTATTTGAAACCACTTCTACCTTGGGTTAGATCTAGAATACAGGATACGACACAATTTTTGAGCATAGCTAATGATATGCAATTAGAACAGACTTGGTGGCTATGCACATTGGATGTCAGCTCATTATATACTAACATCCCTCATTGGGCTGGTCTTGATGCCATTGAATATTGGCTATATAAATCTAACCTGTATCAACCTGGCTTTAACACCTTTCTCATTAATCTAACTGAGCATGTACTAACTAAAAACGTCTTCTTCTATGATCAGGAATGTTATTTACAGATTAAGGGTACAGCAATGGGGGCATCTTTTGCCCCCATATATGCTGATCTCTTCATGGCTTACATAGAGGAAATCATGATTTATGATGATACTCATAATCTGTTTCTGCCTGACATTGACATCTGGCGGAGATATTTGGATGACTGCTGGATGGTATGGAGATCAGATATTGGATATCTCCAGGAATTCTTGGATTATTTGAATGACAACAAATGGGGAATTCAGTTTACCATTACCTATGACCAAAAATCCATCACATTTCTTGATGTTTTGGTCACCAAAAATGGGGATAACACTCTTAAAACTGAAGTCTATCGCAAATTCCCACAATATAATACTTTACTCCATGCCTCCAGCTTTCATCCAAAACATATAGCCAAGAACATTCCGAAATCACAATTTCTTAGAATTAGACGTAACTGTTCAGATGATGGTACTTTTAAACATCATGCTCGTGAGTTACATAATAGATTCATGAACAGAGGCTATAGCTCAGGATATGTCACTATGGCACAGAATTATGCCTTAGGTTTGGATAGAGATGATTTATTGATGTACAAAAACAAAAACAAATGTTCATCATCTAATATATTACGGTTTACTACCACTTTTGGCAGAAATACTAATAAATTTATGAACATCATTAGAGACAATTGGAATATACTTAAAGCTGATAATAAGATTCAACCATTTATTCCTAACACATGTTCTTTCTCTTTCCGTAAAGGAAAGAATTTAGCAGGATATTTTAATCACTATAAACATCATTCTGAGTCTACATTACCTGTGTTGTATCAAACTACCATTTTGGGCGATAGATTGATTGGATGTTTTCCATGTGGACACTGTGTGAATTATAAAAATATATTAAAATCTAAGGAATTCACTAGTAGAAATAGTAGTACTGTTTTTGATATTCGCTTCTTTGCCAACTGCAACACTGATTGGGCTATTTATATGGCTTGTTGCAGTTGCCATGCATTTTATATAGGTCAGACTTCCAGACCTTTTAGATTGCGTATGTCTGAACACCTTAGCGATATTAAATGTAAAAAAACTACTAATGCATTATACAAACACACACTCACACATCCTACAGCTCAATTCCATTTCATTATTATAGATAAACTTATTGGTGATCGTACCTGTAAATCTGGCTGGCATAAGAAATTAGATGCCAGGGAGAAAAAATGGATTACTAAACTTGGGGCTTTATTTAATCCAGGACTAAATGAATATCTATGATTGTATTTTTATATAAAATTTTCAAATTTAAATGGTTGTTTTAGAAAAACATGAATATTCATGAGTTCATTGATTAATATGTATCTTTCTACCAATGAGATGTATTTTTCAATTAATGATATGTTTTCATTTGCTATATAAAGATTTGACTACTACTATGCTGTTTGTAATACACTGAAGAAGGCCTGAATTTCTGTTGGCCGAAACCGGTCTGTTTGCATGTAATGTGGTCTTAGTAGTTTAATAAACTACTGCTACACGGCTCACCTGTTGCTGGCTTATCATTATTTGTGGAGGGGATTCTTTCTAATGGATTGAGGCCCTTGACCATCTCCTCAGAGTCTGCCCTGACCCCCCTCTCTTCTGGGAGTGTCTTCTGCCATCCTGCCCATGTGGGGACATGCCCCAGACTTTTCCCCTCAAGGAACCACAAGCTGTTCGTGAGTCCTCTCCAGAGAATCCAACCGAAGAGGTTCCTCACAAATGCAAGTGCAAGAGGAGGCACATGGACTCCCCTGAGTCCCTCACGGAGTATACCGACTTGGAGGAAGGGGAAGGCTCCCCCAGATCTCCTCCAGATCACTCCCTGAGCAGGTCTCCTTTGGAGGCATCATGGAGATCCTGCACCAGTGGAGGGGTTGGTCCACCCCCAGCCTTCCTCGGCCGAGTCGGTGTTTCTGGAGGCATTCAAGATGGGCCCATCTACTTCTTGGGTGTCCCCCTCCCGCAAACCCCCTGGTGGACCTCATTACCACCAGGACATGGAAAGAGCTGGATACTGTGGAGCCAATTCCAAAGCATCCAGATAAAGTTTTGACCCCACCGGTAGATAGACCAAGCTGTAACAAGGGGTTCCCAGTGGATGCCATGGTGGTAATGACCGCCACAAAGAAGGAACTAGCTCAGGAGAGTTCTACGGTCACTCCTGTGGACCGAGAGTCTAGGATGATGGACCGTCTGGGAAAATGGACTTATACTTAAGCTGCCTTTAGTATAAGGGTGCTGAATTATATGGCCCACGTTACCAGACTTCAGTGTGACTTAATAAAAGAGTACACTGAGTCCCGCCCCCCCCCGAGTCCATGTCGCCAGAGGATAGATGCATATTCTCTATGCGAATGGCCACTCTGAAAGAGGTTACAAGCATGTCCATGTGCCTCCTTTCTCATGCCACCGAAGGAGCGGCACGGGCGGCCGGGCCGGCATTGCCATGAGGCGACAATCCTGGCTCCGGCTATGTCATTTCGTGGAACCTTTCAAGATGTCTTTTGTGAATGCTCCCTATGACTGCTCTTCCTTGTTTGAGAAGACTGTTTGTGACATACTAGTTCAGAGTGAGAAGGACGGGAAGACATTGTCTGCTGTAGGGATCCATTTCTCTAACTCACAAAGATCATTTTCCAGGAATCAGCGGGGGCAAAAGATGATGTGGTTCCGGAAGTCTTAGTATTCCCGGGACGCTCAGGACTCCTTTTTCCCTAGAGGCAGAGGGGGACAAGACAGACTCCGGCCCAGAGGCAAGGGAGCTCCAAAGAACTTTGTGTCTCGAGAACCATTCTCGGACAAACCCGCACAGCATCCCTGAGGGGCTGCCCTGCTCTGGAGGTAGTCAGGGGACGCTTTTCGATGCACCCGATGGCGTGGGAGTCTGTATCAACAGACCGTTGGGTGCTCCAGATAATATCCAGAGGTTACACAGTTCCCTTTGTGACACATCCCTTTCCCCCAAAGCACCTCCTGGATGTTCCACCCATGCAAAGAGAGGCAGCAGCACTCGAAGTAGAAAAGCTGCTAGGCATACGTGCCATATAGCCTGTCCCCCAGATCAGTCCGGATCAGGCATCTATTCCAGGTTCTTTTTGGTGCCAAAAAAGATGGGGGACTTAAGGCCGATTCTTGACCTTTCCACTCTAAACCTGTCAGCTGCCAAAGAAAAGTTCCGGATGGTCACTCTGCAATCCATCCTGCCTTATCTGCAGGAAAATGACTGTATGTGCTCAATAGACCTCCATGAGGCGTACTACTATATAAAGAGACACAGACGTCCCAGGAGGTTCCTCCGCTTTTGGCTAGGAGTCAATCACTACCAGTTCTGGGCCCTGCCCTTCGGTCTCACCATAGCCCCCAGGGTGTTCACCAAGGTCATGGCCACAGTAATTGCTCACCTGAGGCTTCAGGGCATACAGTCTATCCGTACCTGGATGATTGGCTCCTTGCCGCTCCCACCAAACATCTACTCTGTCAAGCCAGGGATTATTTCTGAAAGTTGTCAGACTTGCTGGGCATCACAATAAATATAGCCAAGTCCTCGCTAGAACCTGTTCAGGTCCTGGACTACATAGGGGTGAGAATAGACACCTTGCAATCCAGAGTCTTTCTGACTCCAGAGAGGGTTCAGAGCTTAAATCTTCATGTTCTTGTGATCTTTCAGTATCCCTTTCCCCCAGCCGAAGTTGTGTCAAGAGCCCTAGGATCCATGGCAGCCACCATCACTATTCTTCCTTGTGCTCATCTTAACGTGCGGGTTCTGCAGTGGACGTTGGCAGTCCTGTTGTCTTTATTGAATTGGCCATTGACACATCCGATTTGCATAAGAGAGGCATGCAGGAAGTCCCTTCTCTGGTGGCTACACTCTCTGGAGATGGTAAAGGGACAGTCCTTTGTTGTAGTCCGTCCCCAAGCCACAGTAACCACGGACGCCTCCTGACTAGGGTGGGGGGGGCATTGCTTAGGCAGGACAGTCCAAGGCACGTGGTCCCTGAATGAGACCCATTTGCTTATCAATGCTCTGGTGATGAGGGCAGTCTTATTAGCGTTGCAGGCCCTTCATGCCTTTCTTCCTCTGGGAACTATTGCGATTCAGACAAGACAATATGTCAGTGGTCTGGTACATCAACAAACAGGGAGGAACCAGATCCTACCCCCTTTGTTGAGAGGCCATGAGAGTATAGGAATGGGCGATCTCCACCAACCATTTTCTGATAGCAATGCACATTCCAGGTCGGTCCAACATCCTGGCAGGACTATCCTAATGTCTTACTAGTGGTCTCTAAATCCTTATATAGCGGAGCAGATCTTCCTCAAGTGGGGTCAGCTTTCTTGTGATCTCTTCACATCTCCTTCCAATGTGAAGTTCAGCGAGTTCTTTGCTCTGATTCCCCTCTCAGGGGGAACCCCCCAGAGACACTCTGGTCCATGCTTGGCCTCCTGGTGGTCTTTATGCATACCCTCCGTTACCTCTCATGACAAAGTTTTTACAGAAGGCTCGTTGGTTGGGGAGCAAAGTCATCCTCATTGCCCCATTTTGGCCTCGCCAAATCTGATTTCCCTGTCTGTGGTCTCATCTGGATCTTGGATCCAGTCCTGGATCTTATTTCACACCCATCGGGGATTCCCCTTCCAGATCTGGGCAGTCTGAAGCTCACGGCTTGGCTGCTCCAGTTCCATTGACTCCTGGACTTTTTTCCCCTGTTAGAGCCATTCTGGTGGCAGCTCATAAGTCGTCTACCAGAAATGTTTACCATAGTAAGTGGAAGTGTTTTTCTATCTGGGCTTCTCAGGGGGATTTAGCTCCTTTTATGGCTCCAGTGCCAGCAGTTCTTGAATTTTTAGCACACATTTTCCAGCAGAGTGCCAGCTCTTCTACAGTGAAAGTTCAACTGGCTGCCATTTCTAATTTCCATGTAGGTGAAAACATAGGGTCTTTAGCTTCCTCCACACTATGCAAAACCTTTATTAAAGGTACTTTTCTTTTAAGGCCACTGGTTAAGGGCCCTACTACTCTTTGGGACATTACCTTAATTTTACAGACGTTAGTTGCTCCGCCCTTCAAGCCGGCTGCCTCTGTGGACTTGAAATTTATGTCTTGGAAAATGGCTTTCCTAGTGGCTTTCACCTCGGCTAGGAGAGTGTCAGAACTTCAAGCATTATCTGTTAAACCTTCTTATATGATTTTTCATAAAGACAGGGTCTCACTTTGGACTAATCCTCCTTTTTTGCCTAAAGTGGCTTCAGAATCAAATAATCAGTCAGTCAATCAATCAGTCTACCTGTCTTTTTTCCAAATTTTCAGAATGGAGGGAATATAAACTACATTTATTAGATGTACATAGGCAGTTACATTTGTACTTGCACAGGACTAGGCCCTTTCACAAGTCTGACCAATTGTTTATGTCCTTCACTAGACCTTTTCTAGGCAAACCATTTTCCAAGGTGACAGTTGCCAAGTTGATTTCCCTTTGCATTCTGCAGGTTTACAGAGATAAAGGTATGCCTAGTCCGGGGAGGGTTCATGCCCATTCTACCAGGTCCATGGCTACGTCAGATGCCTTTTGGTCCAAAGTATCCTTGGACGATATTTGTTCAGTGGCCTCATCTTATACTTTCATTTCTCATTATAAATTGGACATGGTTTCCAGAGGGAGAGCCTCTTTTGGCTCCACGGTACTCCAGAATATCCTTCCATGAGGGCATCCCAAGGTTATAGCAGCTGGGGACTCTGTCCCACAGGTTGATGACCAAATGAAGTTAACTTCTTCAGATATGAGTGGGGAGAAGACTGAGAATAGTTAAGATCTGAAGTTGAACAATAGTATTGCAACAAAAAGTGGCAATAAGAAGAGTTATGTCTTAAAAATGGAAGGGTTCCATATTTGTTTATCTGAAAAAAAAAATAGAAAACTAAGATGTTAGAGAATTAGAATTTTAAGGCAACTAGGCATTCATTATTACATTTATTGTTTGAATGCACCTAGAGTGGAGATAGGAGGTCAACTTTGGTCACCAGTGGCAGCAAAACAGTTAACTGTATTATACATTTTATATGCGGCCCCAAGACAATTCTTCACTCAGTGCAGCCCAGGCAAGCCAAAAGGTTGGACACCCTTGTCCTACACAATGCAATGAACATCCATGTGATGTACGGCATACCTTAAAGCAACCTAAGGCTTTGGTATACTGGCCGGACGTTGGGCTGCCCTAGGCAGGGATCCCTAATGTTATGAATACTACAGCAGTGAAGAGAAGGACTTCTGCTGTTATGGTAAGATTTTACACAACTCTACTTTCATAGATAATTACTAGGTTTACAGTCCAGGAGATCATTGAGGAGCCTAGCCTAATTTCCCAATTGGCCAAAAACACTGCCTGTTTAAGTGACATGCAAAAGGTCACACAAGAGGCAAATGAAGGCTGAGGGAATAAAGCCCTGTACCACAGGAATCAGCTTGTTAACAATTCATAGCCTTAATCTTCGTGCTAAGTGCCAAGTATAACAAATGTGTTAGAAGCAGGTAATGGTTCACAGTATCGGATCCCTTTCTGAAGGAGTGCTCCTGTAGGTTTGACATTATCCATCCTTGAATTTGATCACATGATCATTTACCCTTGACAGTGATTTACTTGGGAAAGAAGTTTTACATGGACCAATATAATTTCTTCAGACCCACCACCCAGAAATGAAGTTGCTGTAAATCAACTAAAAACAACCAACTAAGTGGAGCTGATAACCTTCCAGATAAACCTCTAAAAGCTGATTGAGATGAAATTGTTGGTTGATTATATTTTCTGGATAAACATATATGAGAGCATGACACTAAGACTCCAACACGTAGAACACAAATTTATTGTAATATAAGAAGCACGAATACAAAGTGGTTAAGCGCTTTTCGTCTCTAAAGTAGCAGACTTCTTCAGAACATTAGAGAAAAACAAATTCTCAATTTAAATGTATACCACATGATTGTTTAAAAATTCATTAACCAGTAATATTTGATTAGTCATTAAGTGACATCAGCACAAGACATAAACACATAAAATAAATCAAGTAGAAATAATAATAAAAATGAAAATGCATTTATAAGTTAGATATATATGTAATATATAAATGAATAACAAATACACTAACTGGTTGTCATCTTGCTGAAAATGATTTCTCCTACTTCATGTTTAAAAATAATGCTAACCAATATAAATAAATTTGTGTATGTGTGTAAATTGTGTGTCCCTGTCACAGCTAACATTGGTTCTCGAAGAAGATGAATAGGTTTAACATTACATTTTACACAAATAGCTGTAAAAAGCTAGTTGTTTAAAAAACAAATAAATAAATAAACATATAAAGTGTTCAGTAAAGTATAATATCATGTCAAACAATGTAATACAGTAGGGGCGATTATCAAAAACCTTTTTAAAAAGGGCTCTCAACAAATTAAATTCTTCAATTTTAAAATGCAAGCAATAGAGGTGACTTCGTTTAACCCCGGGGGTTTATAGGAGTTCAGTCTTAGTTGCCAAATTAGCTCCTGTTTTTCCAAAATTAAATAATGACGACCCCCTTTTGTACTCATTACTACCTGACAAATCACTCTGAAGAGAAAGTGATGAGTTGGATGTCGGAACAATGCCTAGCTAAAGCATTAGAGGGTGACTTTTTCCTGATATGGTAAACATGATCATAGATTCTCTCTCTGAGTTTTCTGTCTGTCTTCCCAACATAATATGCTGGGCAGGCTACACAGCTAGCCAGGTAGACCACAGAGTTTGAATTACAATTAAATCTACCCTTTGTCTTTACCTTAAAAGATCCTATTCCAAATTATGTCCCTGTTGCAATATATTTACAATAATTGCAACTTTCATACTTAAACGTACCTCCAGTTCTATTAAAGATCTGAGGTTCAGTTTCTAGAATTTGTTTTAAGTTCTTGCTCTTTCTGTAAACAAAGGATGGTGAACTTCCTAGCTTCTCCAATACCTCTGGTTCCATCATAAAAATATTCCAGTTTCTTCTCAAAATGACCTCAATTTCTTTTACTTCTAAACAAAAAGGGGTTACAAAACTTCTAGGAACTCTCCTTGTGGTGACTCCTACATCTTGCGTACCATCCTGATTTATATTGATGGTCTCTTCCGGCCTCACACCCTTCTGTAAGGTCAGTAACCTCCTAATGGGTCTGAGTAGTGGTTTGTAAAACCCTTCACTCCTTTTATGTACCACTTCTTCTACCAAGTCAAGGACTAATGTATTTGGGTAACCTCTCCTCAAGAACATCAGTTTAAGAATCTCACATTCTTCAAGGAAAGTTATATCATCTGTAACCATTAGTGCTACTCAGACAAGTTGTCCTTTTAGCACGGATCTCTTCTGGTGTGATGGGTGGCAACTCGTGTAATGAAGCATAGAATTTGAATATGTAGGTTTTCGGTGTATTCCAGCAACATACCGCTGTTCCTCAATGTTCTTTTTTAACTCAATGTCTAAGTAAGTGATGGTAGTCTCATGAAATGTGTGGGTGAACTTGAAAAAACTGGTGCTATTGTTGAGGTGTTGTACAAAATTCTGGGCTTCGGGTTCAGTGCCTTTAAAGAAAATAAAGATGTCATCCAAAAACCTTGTATACAGCTTTATTTTGTCGGCCCATTCTCTATCCATGAAGATAGTCTTATGCTCCCAACTAGCCAGCACCAATTTGGCATAGCTGCCCCCACATGGTGAACCCATAGCAACACCCACCAACTGTTTGAAGATCAAATTATCAAACATTACGAAGTTGTTAGTCAAAATGACTTCCATTATTTCCTGGACTAGTCTGATTTCTCTATTATTAGCTCCAAGCGCTAGCAATCTCACCACTAGCCCCTCTATACCTTCCTCATGGGCGATAGAGAAGTACAAATCAACTACGTCTACTGTTAAAAACATTACAGCCTCATCATATTCAAGGTTGTTAATAGAAGTAAAAAATGCCCATGAGTCTCTGCACACTTGCTTTTCATTTACTACATACTTCTTTAAGACTGAGTCAATATATTTCGCACTAGCATATGTGATAGAGCCCCGGGAATTAACTAAGGCTCTCATGGGTGGGTTCTGTTGGTCCTTGTGTAATTTCAGCAACCCAAATAATGTGGGTATTTTAGGACTTAATGTAGCAAATAGTTAAATGTATTCATAGCTATCAAACCATCTATAAATAGATCATTGAAGAAACAATGGACCTTTTGTAAGCCCCATTCATCTCATTAATGCTAGATTCACCATAGATGCCACTGTCCAAAACAAGTTACATCCTTGACTTGTAGTCACTTGTTTCCATAAATACCAGTCCTCCCCCCTTGTCCGGTTTTAAAAAAACTGATAGGAAGACTTTTGGTCAAATTCAAAGCTTCCTTTTCACTCGCATCCATATTATATGCCTTAATGTTTTTGTCTTTATTGCTGTTTCTGTTGTTTTTCTGCGGATGTCTCAAGTCAAATTCACATAAATGTTCAAATAGATCTAATAACGGGTGCATTGGTGGATTGAATGTGCTAGACACTTTCAGTCTATCATTCATGTGACTGCTCTCACCAAACAATAAGTTCAAATTGAGTTTGCGAGTGTAAAGTTTTAAATCTATTAGAGTTTCAGGTAGTTTAAAATGATTATCTGGTACAAAGGTTAGATGCCTACTAAAAACTTCACAAAGTTTCGGATCAATATCATAGTCAGAGTAGTTGTAAATTTTAAAGTCACCTCTTTTGTTAAATAAAATAGTAGGTTTTACTGTTGTCTGTTCTACTTGTACTCTTACTTCTTGCATCCTTTTGCCCTCGTATTGTACTTGGGTCGATGGTTTTGGCCATTGTTGGAAAAAGAAGGCTGGTCATGTGTATTGTTCAAAGCCCCATTTACAACTCTGTTTCCTTGGTTTTGGGAAGGATTGTTGTAATTCTCCTCCCTTTCTTCATCAACAGAGTCAACATTAATATGTTGACTGGAAAAATCTTCTGTTACACTCTGATTTATATTAATAAATTGACCCCCTCTCTCCTGGTTAATAAAAGGCACTCCTGCTCGATCAGTAAAGTTCCTTGACTGGGATGGGGGCGGTTTTAGGTAAGCAACACCATTTTTGCAGTCATTGATATCTCTCTTTAATTTTTTAAGTTTAATCTCTGAATTTTTCAAAATCTGTTACTCTATAGAACAGAAAACCCTTTTGTATTCAAATTGGTATCTCAGGAAATCAGGGTGCACTTTGATTACCTGATCTAAGGTTGAAATATCCCTTGTCAAACTGTCAATAGTAAAACTGTAATGTTTAGACATCAGTCCCATAAGCTCTGAACCATGCCTGTCAAAAAGTTCTATTAAATCATGAAAAAATGGTGTACCTGCTTCTAACCCCGACGGGTATGCCATGAATGGAGTCCCTTAGGTATTTATTTGTTTTTTAAACAACTAGCTTTTTACAGCTATTTGTGAAAAATGTAATGTTAAGCCTATTTATCTTCTTCGAGAACGAATGCTAACTGTGACAGGGACACACAGTTTACACACATGCACAAATTTATTTATATTGGTTGGCATTATTTTTAAACACGAAGTAGGAGAAATCATTTTCAGCGAGATGACAACCAGTTAGTGTATTTGTTATTCATTTATATATTACATGTATATCTATTTAACTTATAAGTACATTTTCATTTTTATTATAATTTCTACTTAATTTATTTTACGTGTTTGTCTTGATGTTCTTCGTGTTTCACTGTTGCAGTCATTACATTTGGGTAATCCTGCTGGCAGGTTGCCCTCAGTCGGCCTGAATTCCAAAGTCTTGGGTCCTGTGTCGGCTGTCGTCGCCCCTTCCCTGACGTCAGGTCATCAGGGGTATAAAAGAAGCAGCCGACGCCATTTTCTTTAGTCTTTCTTGCCGTCCGGTGCCCGAAGCAGAAGAAGTGCCGGTCGGCCGACTCCTGAGATTTTCGAGTTCGAATTTCAGATCCGAAGTCTTCTATAAAGCTAAGTACCCCATTGGGGAAACTTTTTTCTTGCTCCAGAACCGATGTCCGAAAAAGTTAATAATTGTATTTCTTGTGGGAAGCAAATACCTCATAGGGACTTTCATTCTTACTGTATCCCTTGCCTAGCCCCCGATCATAACTTTCTGGGTTGTCGGTTTTGTGCTAGATTTAACCAATGCACTATTAAGCGTCAGTATGATTTTGCTGTGAACTATTTTGGACACAGGTTTAATTATCCAGAAATGTCGTCGGAAAGCCATCCGACTACCGGAGTTCACAAAAAACGCAAAGAAAAAGAAAGACACCCGAGGCCCAAAACCGACGACTAAACTTCTGCTAAGCCAGTTGCCGGTTCGCCGGTTCTCAGTGAGGAGCTTTCGCAGCCCCTGACGACCGCTACTTTAGAGTCACAGTCCGCTACCGACTCCCACATGGAGTCAGCCATGCCGCAGGAAACTCAAGGTATTGAAGCCTCGGACGCTAATCCTTCAGATGGGTTCAGAGCTGCTGAGCAGGCACCGGCTTCTGAGGGTGTATTCAGATCCAAACATCTATACATTAAACCGACTTCAAAGGCAAAGAAGCAAACTCGAGCCACGTGGACAGGCATCCATGCCCAAAAAACAGATGCTCAAAATGGCCGAAGACTTGATTACCTTGATCAGGGGTTCCCATCCACCTCCTGATAAGAGGCCTAGGCAAGAGACTGACTATGAATCTTCAGATCAGGTTTCCATTTCTTCTGATTCCTCTTCTGATCAGGAATATTCTTTTCCCCCCTATGAGGATTCTGATGCTGAAGAATCCATTCCTTTAGCTTCTCCTCCTGAGGACTATTCCTTTGGGGAAACCTTACGTACCATGAGGGAGCATTTCCACTGGGAGAGCCAAGATTTTTCAGAATCTAAAAAGAGGCTCAGGGATTTCTTGTTACTACCTCAGCACAAGCCACTAGCCATCCCTCCTGTGTTAGATATTGTAGATGATGTGTTTTCGGAGTCTAGCCTTACGCCTGACTTCTTGCCTCCAGCTCCTGTTAAGCCTGACAGATATTACAGGGTTCCTGACTCACATAAATTCCTTTTTAAAAACCCTGCTGCAGACCCAGAAACTATTTCTCAGGGTCCCAAGGGAGTTGAGGCTTCCGCTGCAAAAAACCCTACCCCTTCTGACAGGGATTCTAGGGCACTGGATAGATGGGGAAAAAAGGTTTACACATTTTCTACCTTGGCTATAAGGGCCTTAAACTGTCAGTTTCATATGCTCAAATATCAACAACATGTCATGGCATTGCTTAAACAGAAAATGTTGTTAAACTCTGAATGTGCAGAAAACAAGGAAATGCAGGATATATTGCATGCAGCTGAACAAGTTGGAAAGCATACTTTGCAATGTGGTTTTGATTTTTTAGAGACCTCCTGCAGGGCCGCAGTTACAGGTTCTGTAATTAGAAGGCATGCTTGGTTAAAGGAACAAAATCTGCCTGATCATGTTAAAGTTAAATTATTAGATGCACCTTTACAACATGATACTTTGTTTGGTGTTAAGGCAGAAGAGGTGTTAAAGAAAATGGAGGACAAGGCTAAATCTATGCAACCGGTCAAAGATTTCTTACAAGTACAGCCGCCTAGGTTTAGCAGACACTGGCCAACAAAGAATTGGTCCTTTCCTGTGTCAGACAGACCTCAAAGGGGCAGACCCAGACGCCCTAAAGGCAGATCCCAGGCGCAAGGTTCATATAGGTCAAAGCAATGGGGTGCTTCTACCTCCAAAAGTGGAGAAGACAAATCACAACCTTACAGGAAACAGTCCCAATGACTTCCCCCTGCTGGCACCAAGCACTTATTTCCTGGCAGCACCCTTAAGGGGAAAGTTAGCACTTTTTTCTCAAAATTGGCACATTATAACCCAAGACAAGTGGGTTCTAAATATCGTGTCACAAGGGTAAAAGTTCCATTTCCATTCCCTGCCAAAGGCAAATGGCTGGCCAGATCTGCCAAAAAATCAATGGGCAGAGGCACAAAAACAAGTCTCATCCCGCATGGACATGAGGGCCATTCAACAAGTGCCAGAGCAAGAGCGGGGACAAGGATTTTACTCAAGACTGTTCTTGGTACCCAGAAAGGACAAGGCCTGGAGGCCAATACTGGACCTATCTATTCTGAACACATTCCTGGATATACCAAAATTGAAAATGTTGACTTTGCAGCAGCTTCTGCCTATGCTGGGCAAGAACGCTTGGCTTGTAACTTTAGACCTAAAAGAGGCATACCTGCATGTCCCAATCAGACAAATATGCAGAAGATACCTCAGATTCAAGGCTGGCTCAATACATTACCAATTCTCTGCACTGCCCTTTGGCTTATCTACTGTGCCCAGGGTCTTTACAAAGTGCCTGGCACCAGTAATTGCATTCTGCAGACTAAGAGGAATACAAATATATCCTTACTTGGATGACTGTCTCATTCAAGCAGAGAACAAGGACATCCTTCTACAGCATCTGGCGTTTGTGAAAAAACTTCTAACATGCCTAGGGTATGCAGTCAACGAAAAGAAATCAAAACTAGTACCCTGTCAAGAGATAATATTCCTGGGTGCAAGCTTAAATACAACTGCCCAGATGGCTTATCTCACGCCAGACAAACAAAGGCAACTGACTACCTATTTTAAAATGTTAGCAACAAAGGCCCAGTTATCTGCAAGAAAAAATCTGCAGGCTTTGGGCTTCATGGCATCCTGCATCCTACTCATTCCATATGCAAAACTGCATATGAGGAAACTTCAGTGGTACCTAAAAAGTGTTTGGACTCAACATTGCCACAGCCTGGAAACTATAATTACTCTCATTCCCTGCCTGCAACAGGAGTTTCGATGGTGGGCAAAGGCTTGCCACCAAAACAAGGGAAAGCCATTCACATTACCCCCAGCCAGGCAGACACTAACAACGGATGCATCAGATTATGCCTGGGGGGGCCCACATGGCAGGAAGATGCATTCAAGGAACATGGACCTCAAACCAAATGCATCTACATATCAATCAAAAAGAGATGCTAGCTGTTCAAAATGCCCTGACAGCCTTTAAGGACCTACTTCATCCAGGACAACTACTGGTAAAGACAGACAACACCACAGCCATGTGGTATATAAACAAGCAGGGGGGCACACATTCTTACCCCCTTTGCAGACTAGCCATGACTTTGTGGGACACAGCATTGACTTACCAAGAACATCTGCAAGCACAATTTCTGCCAGGAAGGAAAAATACTCTGGCAGATGAACTAAGCAGAAACCTCATGGATCCCCACGAGTGGCAGCTGGATCCACAAGTCTTCAGCATGATAACAAGGAAATGGGGATGCCTGGACATAGATCTATTTGCCTCCCCACACAACTACCAACTAAAGAGATTCTGCACAAGGATTTATCACAGACAAGCATGGAAAGTGGACACCCTATCCTTCAGCTGGAAAAACCTATCAGTATATGCCTTTCCCCTCTGCTTCTCCTCCCCAAGGTACTCCTAAAGGTCAGACAAGAGAAGCCAAAGATGATACTGATTGCACCAGACTGACCCCGCCAGCACTGGTACCCAATATTAAAGAGCTTGTCTCAATGCCCAGCTTGGACTTTACCTCAAGTACCGCATCTACTGTCCCAGCAAAACAATCAGATCCTTCACAGCCAACTCAGGACTTTAAACCTGGCAGCATGGCGGATAATGTAGCCATACAAAACACACCTCTCAGCAAAGCTGTGATGGATGTCATTTTGGAAGCCAGAAGGCCTAGTACTAGAAAATCTTATGCTGGAAAATGGAAGAGATCTGTGCTTGGAACCAGGCACAAGGAACAGATACAGCTGTGCCAAATATTCCTCAGATTTTACAATACTTAACTGAGATGCTGGACAAAGGCCTATCTTTCTCATCTATTAAAATTCATGCCTCTGCCATTTCGGCTCATTACAATGCAGAGCCACCAATCTTTTCTCATCCCTTATTAAGCCAAAAATTTAAGACCTCCAAAGATATCACCAATGACCTCAACTATGTCTTGGAAAAACTCACCCTGCCTCCTTTTGAGCCAGCTGCTACTGCTGATATAAAGGTTTTATCTTGGAAAACAGCTCTGCTCCTAGCAATAACTTCTGCAAGACGAGTTTCAGAGCTACTGGCACTCATGGCTGTGGAACCTTTTATAATTTTTTATCCGGACAGGGTCTCCCTGAGGACAAACCCAACATTTATGCCTAAAGTGGTGTCCAGTGTGGCTCTTAACCAAACCATTCATCTTCCAATTTTTTATCCAAATCCACAGAACAAGGGGGAAAGAATTCTGCATTCTTTGGACGTACACAGACAGCTTAGATTCTACTTGGACAGAACCAACGTTTTCAGAAAGACAGAGCAATTACTAGTGGCATATGCTGCAGGATCACAAGGAAAGGCTATCTCAAAGCAGACTATTTCAAAGTGGATAGGCCATTGCATTTGTTTCTGCTACTTATACCATGGCAAGCCAGTGCCTAAGGGCATTAGGCCACATTCCACCAGAGCTGCAGCCACTTCAGCAGCCTTTCTCAGGGGAGTACCAACCAAGGACATTTTAGAGGCAGCTACTTGGAGTTCAGTGCACACCTTTACAAAGCACTATCATCTGCCACTCTACTTTAAATCCAGGGCAGGCTTTGCCACTGCAGTACTGCAGGGTCTCATTGCTGCTCCTAATGCTGTTTAGCTCCAGCCACCCAACCATAGCTTTGGGAATCTACCCAAATGTAATGACTGCAACAGTGAAACATGAAGAACATAGTACAGTTGTGTACACTTACCATAAATGTAGATGTTCAAGTGTATTCACTGTTGCAGTCCAGGTTACCCACCCGCCATCCCCCCTTTTCTTCTGATGGAACCTATCTTTCCTTCTCTGATATATACAACCTATGTGGTGTATTTGCTTGTGGATGAAGGTAAAGCTTATATTGTTGCATGTAATTTTATATATACATATACATTTTGGCTACCCTTTTAGGGGGCACCTGACATCTGGGGCAAGAAAAACTAAAGAAAATGGCGTTTGCTGCTTCTTTTATAACCCTGATGACCTGATGTCAGGGAAGGGGTGATGACAGCCGATGCAGGACCCAAGACTTTGGAATTCAGGCTGACTGAGGGCAACCTGCCAGCAGGATTACCCAAATGTAATGACTACAACAGTGAATACACTCGAACATCTACATTTATGGTAAGTGTACACAACTGTACTTTGCTGATGTCACTTAATGACTAATCAAATATTATCGGTTAATGAATTTTTAAACAATCGTGGTATACATTTAAACTGAGAATTTGTTTTTTTCTGATGGTCTGAAGAAGTCTGCTACTTTAGAGATGAAAAGCGCTTAACCACTTTGTATTCGTGCTTCTTGAATTGCAATAAATTTGTGTTCTATGTGTTGGAGTCTTAGTGACAGTGTCAACGTCCTTTTCAAGTTTACGTTTGGACTTTGTTCTTTTGGATTGCTGAATATATGAGAGCATGAAACCAAGCCATTTTCATTGGTTAAATTGCTTGAGTAATACTTAAATACACAGTGAATTTTTGGGCCTTTGTCTTTTTCTGAAAAGATTTCAAGTCTGCGTAAACCAAAGCATTGCTGGTGATTGATTCCGTGCTGGGTGAGGAATGTAAACCAATATTTTCTTGTCTGTGAGTGATATAGCTGTTTTCTGTTTTACGTGCTCCATTTTGTTTTACATTTTAAATCTTCTTGGCCCTTTCTTTTGTTTTGTATGAGAGATAGACACTTAAATTAGCTAGGCTGCCTATTTCACATATTTTTTCATTGGTTAAATTGTTTGAGTGAGACTTAAATACACAGTAAATTTCAGGCCTTTGTCTTTTTCTGAAAAGATTTCAAGCCTTCATAAAGTAAAGCACTGCTGGTGATTCCTTGCTAGTTTCCCCACCCACCCTTGCCTTCATTGATATGCTTTTTAAACCTGCTGATTTTAATCTGCCTAGCCCTATTGTAAATTGAGCTTAATAAGCTCCTCCCTTTCTATACTACTGTTGATATTTTGAATTATTTATTTGCCTTTTCTTGTGCTTATATTGAAAAAGTGAATTGTGCCTCTCATTGTCTACTGATTTACTTGCTCTGAATTCATTGTCTAGGTAGCTGTTGGATAAAGTAGTGCATTATTACACTCTAGCAAGCATTTGTTTTTAACATCAAGAAGTCATTGGATTTTCCATCTAGTGCACATGGAGGTAGCCTGGTCTGTTTAGGTTGGGGAAACACTTGAGATGTCTGCATGTAGATTTATTTATTGGAGGACTTATTACTCAGCTTATCTTGTTGTTAGTGCCCTTATGAATTCTGTACGGTTGAGTGACTTTTGGCTCATTTATACAAAATGAAAACTTTTATTGAATAATCATACTTCTATAAGCTGTTAAAGTACACTGATGTATATCTTTGTTTGTTTGTGGTGGTATTTCATGTTTTTAAGTTTGTTTGTGGTAGCATTTCACTCCCAGACACTCCTTTACTATGCTTTTACACTTGGAGGACTGGGATTATACATCTAGTGACTGTACATGATCAGTTGGTCTCTTTGAGCAGGGAAGCACACATAAAGGTTCTAAGTATTGTTTTGTACTTCTCTTATATACTGTGTCTGTACTTCAGCATTTTCAAAAAAAACTGTATTGTCTGCTGCTACTTTAAGTAGTTAAATGCACTGTATCTGTTAGTTGAAGGTAGTTTGTGTGGTCTTGTTATTGGGATCCAAATCAGCTATTCTACATTAAGAAGGTGTTTTTATGCACCCTTGTGTCAGAAGTGTGCTGATCTAACCTGTCGGAGTGTTGGATTGGTGGTGGAAGGCTTATTGTGTGCTTTCCTGATTGGTAGTTTATATGGTGCTGCTTTTCATGCAGTGGCGGTTAGCAGTGCCCTTGTGTAGGCGTAAAAGCCTAGAAGCTCAGTTTTTCCCTAAATAGCTGTTAGTGAAACCCCTCCAAGCTTTTCTGCTGCTCTAGGAGCAACTTGTATGCACACTGAGCAACATTGACTTATTGAGCCTACATAAAAGTATAGGCCCCTCTTGAAGTCTAGGTGATACCAACACAGTGCTGTCAAATTAACCCATTCCCTTCCCTAATAAAATACAGTAAGAGTCTGCTATCTTGGATGGGCAGTTTCCCATCATCTCTCTGGCCAGTCTGATAGACATGGGAATCCTGAGGCAGTGTAGTAATTGTCTCATGTATACTGACAACCACTTACTTTTAAAACAAATGAACAAATACTTTGTGAGACATGTGGCTGCATTATGAAATTTGAGGCAAGACTCTCACATAAGGACAAATTGAATGGCAAACAAGTTGTTAACATACACATACTTCCAGCACTAAATAAGGACATGACACATAAACCTACATATATGGAGGTACTCACGAGTAACTTACCCAAAGATCAGAGGCCTCTTACACGGAAACCACTTACACACATAACACTGCAAAATACAACCACAACACATAATAATACATTTACCAATGTCTCAACAAATAAGCCCATAAGGCATAACACAACAAAACCTAATGTACTGGTCATAGGTAACTCCATTGTGAGACACACGGATGTTTCCCTTACCAGGTTAGATAAGGAGTGGGTTATGGTTAGCTACCTGTCAGGCACCAGGATCTGTCAAGTCACTCAAACATTCAAGCCACACAACTACAAGCACCGGTATAACTCCATCATAGTCCATGTGGGCTTGAATGACTTGAGACGTACCTCACTGGACTATATGAAGAGAGACATGAGTGAGGTCTCAGATTATATTTCACAGGCAGGTATACACCTAGCCTTAAGCAGCATTCTACCATCTCCAAGGAAGATGCCACAATACAAACAAAAAATGATTGACTTTAACAATTGACTTAGCTTCTGGTGACAGCCCAAGGGGATCCAGTATCTGTCAGCCTGGAAAGACATGACTGACAGACCATGCTGCTTTTATTCTGTTAGCATCTCGAGTTAAAGAGTGTTAATGTCAGTGATTATTTTTGGATTTATCCCTGATTCTGGATGTAAGCATTTGAGAGTTATATGGATAAGACCTAGGTAAATGGGGTTCTATTAGCAAGTTTGGCAATTGGAAGAACCAGACAGGAAGGGAATGAGTGAAGGGGTGTGTCCCGCTCACTTCCCTTGGGAAGAAGGTGGGATTTGCTTGCATACAGGGGGCGGTGCAGTCTTCTTGGTGGAGATTAGAGAGACCACCATTTGTGCTGTGAAGGGAGAGGTAGGACAGCTTGGATGGAATGTTCCTTATGGAAGTGAGTGATGTCCTTTGAAGACATCCCATTGTACATCCCTTACCTGGTTCCATCGCCTAGTGCTCGCACAGTTTGGGCAAGAGGGGAAAAACAGAGAAACTGTGAACCATCTGCCGTTATGGCTGTCTGAATGTTGACCCCTCCCTCGGTCATTTGTTGCTTGGTGAAGGGAACAAATGGGCTGATAAACTGAGAGAAGGTGTGATGATCATGAGGCAGCATGGGAAAAATCACAAAACAAAAAAGGCTTGGGAGAAGATTAAATAGCTAGAAGATAAATCATGCCAACAAAACAATGCCGAATTATTGCCCAGTAATAGTAAGTAACTCACAGTAATTGGTCATACCAGATAGTAAGATAGCAACTAAACTTATCCAGTTACTTTGGGCCAAAGAATTCAGAGCTCTTATATATAGAAGCTTGTGCAGTAAACAGTTATATAAAGATAGCCGTTTACATTTAAGTTAGTTTAATATTTAGCCACTAGTCTTGATTTATTGAAATAAGTCCAAAAGAATATGGTACTTTTAATTAATTCATTGGCCAAGACTCTTGCCTCCCCCATTGTGCCTTTTTTTAGGCAATGTCCCAAAGATAAATCTTCCAACATAAAAGATCTGTCAAAAAGCAAATTGAAGGTCATGCTGCTTAATACTAGGAGCCTTAACCTGAAAATGCACTCACTGGAGGCTCTCCTCGCACTGGAAGATGTCGACATCTGTGCAGTGATGGAAACTTGGTTCAAGGCTGCTGAGCGCACCCCTGCCTTACCAAGCTATACTTTATTCCACACATTTCAACCCCAAAATGAGGACAGGAAGACTAAGGGTGGTGGAGTTTCTATCATCATTAAAGACAAGCCCACACTTCCAGACTGATTTGCCAGCATGATGCACTAGAACTACTCCAGGTGCAACTGACAATTGGTAAGACACCCATCCAAGTTATAGCCAGCTATAGACCCTGTTCCATGACTCAGGACACTCACTCCTCCTACTTGGACCTACTTGACTCTATCACAGTACCCCCAAACACCCTGATCCTTGGTGACCTCAACAGCCCCACCATAGACTGGGTGAACTATTCCTGCTGTAATGTACTCAGCCAATGATTCCTTGACTTCATCAATTTTAACGTACTACTAGACCAGCTCGTGTCATCCCCCACAAGAGGAGATAACATTCTAGACTTGGTTCTTACCATCATGGGCGACTGCCGCACCACCACCATAGTAAGTTATTCCCTGGTGAGATCAGACCATCTGTGTGTCTCATTCAAAGTATCTGTCCCATCCAACCCCCCCCCCCCAGCTGTAACCAGGCTAAAAATATTCTCAAAAACTGACTACAGCCTTATAAGGGAGGGTATCAGTAGCTTTACACCACCGCCCCCCTCAGAGGCTGCAGACAAATATGCAGAACAGTATACCAGTGCAATATACAAGCACCTGTACAACTGCATGGACCCAGCCATACCCAACAGAACTAAAACATGCTCCTCAAGGAAACACAAACCTATCTGGTGGACATCCTCTATCAACAGGGTTTACAACAAAAAGAAGAAACTGTTGTCCAAGGGTAAAAAGGCACAAATTCTCAATTGGAAAAACTCCCTCCTTAGCCTCAGCAAACAAAGTATATCACTAGTGAAAACCTCCAAACCCAGTTATAAATTGAAACTAGCCTCAGAAGCAAATGCTAACTACAAACCCTTTTTCAGTTACATCAGGAACCTCCATGGCAAAGCCCAGGTTTGTTTCAAATTAGTTCATAATGGTAACACTTACACTCATCCTGTTGATTTGGCCAACCTGCTAGTAGATAGGTTCAGCGCAAACTTCACCCCAGTCCCCCCCAAAGGCCCATTTGACATCCCCGATACTTGTTCTGCACCTCACATCTCCATAGATCAAGTGTTAAAGACCCTATCCAAGGCAAAGAACACCGCTTCCATGGAACCTGTATTCCGCACCATCTCCAGCAAGAACTAGCCTTGCCATTAAACACCCTGTTCAACCATAGCCTAAGTACAGGCTTCATTCCATCAGAGTGGAAAACTGCCATTGTCATCCCTTTGCACAAAGGTGGTACCACTACTGACCCTGGAAACTATCGCCTTTATTAGCTTGACAAGTCTGTTCTGTAAGGCCATGGAGCATATTGTTTTGGACCTCATAAACATGGACATAGGCAATCTCCAAGCACTTGACCCCACCCAGTTCAGATTTGTCAGGGGCAGATCTTCCCTGTTGAACCTGGTTGATTTTTTTGAGACTGTCACCAAGGCACTGGATGAGGGAATGTCAGTACATACAGCTTGCCTTGACTTGGCCAAGGCCTTTGACACAATCCCCCACTTGGGCAGCATCGAAAAGCTAACACAACTTGGTGTAAATTCCTATCTCACCAGGTACATGGCCAGCTGGCTCACCAGTAGGACCTACAAGTCAAAATAGATGCCTCCACACTAGTGGTGTGTCCTGGACTCCTACTGTTTGGCATCTACTTCTTAGAGGTCCAGGGAAAGAAAAAAGGCCTGTGGCTGACCAAGTTTGCAGACGACTGTAAGTTGGGTGCTGTCATTGACTCCCTGAATGATGTTAACATATTACAAGAGGGTCTCACAGCAACATATGACTGGTGCCAAAGTCATGACCTTAAGTTAAACTAAAAAAATATATTATCATACCATTTGGCAAAAACATGGCCCCTACTGATTACCACATCAACGGCAACCCCCTAAGCACATAACCTCTGTTGAGAGACTTGGCTACACAGGTTGACAACAATCTTACATTCGACCGTCATGTAGCAGCAGTGGTCAGAAAAGCCTTTTACTTGGTTCATCTCATAAGTAAAGGGATTGCATCCAGACAAAAAAGAAGGTTATTACCTCTCTGTACTCTTCCCTCATTAGGCCAGTAATTGAGTACAACGCCCCATTTGGTATGTACCTCTCCAAACACCTGCACCAACTGGAAAGGCCACAGAAATATCTCACAAAGAGAATCCATGGCCTCCAACACCTGCCCTATGTGGACAGGCTGAAATCACTATCACTCTACTCGGTATCGTACAGATTGCTCATAGGTGATCTGTGTCTCAACTACAAGGCAAACTCAGACGCTGCTCTACCTAAATCTAATATATGAGATTAACAAAACCTACTGGAGAGACAGGTTTGTTTCCCAGAGGCTGCCCCATCTCTGGAATAGACTCCCCATACGTGTCAAACAAAGTACGTAGCTGACCCTCTTCAAGCGCATCCTTGATGAGTGGATGGAAACCACAAATTTGTCCCAGGAGTTCCACCTTTGACCCTCACTGACAGGGCAACAGGTGCTGATTGAGGTTTCTTTTTTGGGAATAAACTCTTGGCTAGGCTTGTAAGGACCCCAGTGCCATTAGCCTAGTAATCTCCTATGATCCTATGATTAAGCAAATTCTGATCAGTCAGGCTCATTCTGTTAAACAGATTCAGATCTGCAGTCCTGGGTGCAGTGATGGGGAAGGTAAGCTCCTTGATCCCCTGTGTAGGAGACTCGGCCCTCTACAGCTCTTGACTGATGTGACCCTTTCAGAAGTTACAAGACCTTAGAAAAGTTAGAAACTCAAAGCAGGGGAATTTCCCCCTTAGCCCTAGCCACATTTCCCATATTCAGCATGAATATCATCTCCGGTTTCCCCTGAAAGTAGGTTTTAAACCTACTGTGACAAACCTAGTCAAAAATGTAAATAAAGAAAGAGAAAAAAATGTAGATTTGAACTTGTTTGCTGGAACTTGCTTAAGCTATTATGATTTATTAAAAGCAGGTCAAAGATGCAGATAATGTTTCCTGTTCAGTCTTCTGGAGTAGCCATTGTTGTTGCTCACTGTGTAATGTTCTGTTCTCAGTTATGATTCCATTTTCCTGGTTTTGTAATGGTCTGTAACATAATATTTAATGGTTTTAAATAACATTTATTTACATTGATGACGTACCAATGGAAGCATGGAGGTGCTTAGGAGAAATGGCAGTGGAATTTTTAACCAGATTGTTTAATGAAATTTTGGAACGTCAGAGGATGCCTGAGGAGTGGAGAAAAAGTGTTTTGGTACCTGTCTTTAAGAATAAGGGTGATGTGCAGAGCTGCAGTAACTACAGAGGGATAAAATTGATCAGTCACAGCTTGAAGTTATGGGAAAGAGTAGTGGAAGCTAGGTTAAGAAGGGAGGTGATGATTAGTGATCAGCAGTATGGTTTCATGCCAGGAAAGAGCACTACAGATGCAGTATTTGCTCTGAGAGTGTTGTTGGAGAAATACAGAGAAGGTCAGAAGGAGTTGCATTGTGTCTTTGTGGACTTAGAGAAAGCATATGACAGGGTCCCTAGAGAGGAATTGTGGTATTGTATGAGGAAGTCGGGAGTGGCAGAGAAGTATGTAAGAGTGGTACAGGATATGTACAAGGGTAGTGTGACACTGGTGAGGACTGCGGTGGGAGTGACAGATACGTTTAAGGTGGAGGTGGGATTACATCAAGCATCAGCTCTGAGCCCTTTCTTATTTGCAGTGGTGATGGACAGGTTGACAGATGAGATTAGACAGGAGGCCCCGTGGACTATGATGTTTGCAGATGACATTGTGATATGTAGTGAGAGTAGGGACCAGGTTGAGGAGACCGTGGAGAGGTGGAGATATGCTTTAGAGAGGAGAGGAATAAAGGTCAGCATGGCTAAAACAGAATATATATATGTAAATGAGAGGGAGGGGGGTAGAGGAATGGTGAGGATGCAGGGAGTAGAGTTGGTAAAGGTGGATGAGTTTAAGTACTTGGGATCAACAGTTCAGAGTAATGGTGAGTGTGGAAGAGAGGTGAAGAAGAGAGTACAGGCAGGGTGGAATGGGTGGAGAAGAGTGTCAGGAGTGATTTGTGACAGACGGGTACCAATAACAGTGAAAGGGAAGGTCTACAAGAGGGTAGTGAGACCAGCTATGTTATATGGGTTGGAGACGGTAGCATTGTCGAAAAGGCAGGAGTCAGAGCTGGATGTGGCAGAGTTAAATATGTTAAGATTTGCACTGGGTGTGACTAGGATGGACAGGATTAGGAATCAGTATATTAGAGGGTCAGCTCAGGTTGGACAGTTTGGAGACAAAGCAAGAGAGGCAAGATTACGTTGGTTTGGACATGTGCTGAGGAGGGATGCTGGGTATATTGGGAAAAGGATGCTAAGGATGGAGCTGCCAGGTAAGAGGAAAAGAGGAAGGCCTAAGATGAGGTTTATGGATGTGGTGAGAGAGGACATGCAGGCGGTTGGTGTGAAAGAGCATGATGCAGAGGACAGGAAGAAATGGAAACAGATGATCCGCTGTGGCGACCCCTAACAGGAACAGCCGAAAGAAGATGATGATGAAATAACGTTTATTTATTTAGACTTTATCTCCCTAGGTTCTCTCTGTAATTTGGCACTGCCCAATAAAAAATACTACTTACTGAAAGTAAGTAATATATGTACTGAGTCACCAAATCTAACCACAGAGATTATTACTTAACTGCAGGAAGTGAACTGAAAAACTAGATTAGAGGGTTACAGGCTAGATATGAGTCAGGAAAAATGTATTTTTGAATACCACTGACCTTACACATTTTAAATTTTGTCCAGCTCTTTGAACACACTCATTCTGACAAAATATTTAAGCTGAAAATGTTGGTCACTTAAGCCACAACTGAACGGAGGGCACTGGCTGGTGGGGTATTCTTGGCAGTGCAGTTTTTAATTTCTCCAAGTCTTTTGGGTTTCTAACACCATGACGGGAATGGACCCCATTCCTAAGTCAAAGAATGATTAAAGTTCATGAAATTAGTATTGTTTCAATCTTTGATATCAGCCAGTTGTGGTCTTTGCAGCACACGCAGTGTGCCCAGTAATGACTCCTTCTGCAGTTCGTATGGAGTTGCATGTATTGTAACATATCTAAATATGATTGTAAATTCTTTTTTATAAGACCCGTTGCTCCTGCTACTATTGGAACTGTCTGGGTATCTTTTCTTCCACATTGCTCTCGTTTCTGCCTGCAGATCCTGGTATTTTATGACTTTGTGTCTCTCTGTACGCAAGACACTGTAGTCACTGGGTGTGGCGATTTCAATCATCAATACTATTCTTGTCTTCTTTTCTTGGACCACTTGTTGGACAATTGTGCTGTCGCAGGAGATGCGTAGCCATGTGGTGTTTACGGTAAATGATGATAATGAAAGATTACACTACACTTGAAAGGTGACTTGAGACATTAGTAGAACAAAGGCATCTGTCTGTTTTTTCTGGCTGGAGGCTATCAGTACCTAGACTGGAGAAAAAAGAAAACAAAAGTGTGTGTGTGTGTGTGTGTGTGTGTGTGTGTGTGTGTGTGTGTGTGTGTGTGTGTGTGTGTGTGTGTGTGTGTGTGTTAATGTAGTCTCTAAAGCCTATGAATTAATTTTATGTTTTTAAGAGAACATTTATGTGCTGTCCCAACACCAACCTTTATCTTCCAACCCCTTAGTTGTTTGCTACACTCTGCTTTCTTCTCCAGTCTGTCATAATTGTAAAAAATGATACAGTGGAAGCTGTTAACTGCCCTATAGGATGAGAGAAGCGGCTACAGTACCAGGCCGTCATCCTTGGGCTAGGGCGTATGCAGTCTGTTTTCACCTGCCACTAATCATTCAGGATAATGCCGTATGCGGGAATGCTGACTGTGCTTTGCACCGATACACACCAAACACACACACCCTAGGTACCTGGATGCAATCTTCACTGCAGTGAGTGACTGAGGCATGAGTCTGTGTTTTTGCTGTGCACCTCTTAATAGGGAGCCATATAACTCCTTTTCTTTGTGGTTTCCCCATCCCCAGTGTGACAGGGGGAGGTATATACTGCTTGATCCCTTTCATCCCAGCCTGCTCTTTTACTTTCCAAACTTGCTAGTGAAACCCAGTTCTCTGCTATTGTTGCTAGTACTGCATCCCTCTGCTCTCCAGAGTCAGCATTGACCACTTCTGTTTTTATTTTTACTAGAGTCAGCATTAGTGTCTATTCTTTGAATTTAGACACAGTCAAACAAGGCCAGAAGCACAGCCTTCCTAAAGGCTGTAAGCCCATTTAAGGGAACCACTAGCTGCTTATATTCTCAGCACATTTAAATATGGATTCACTGTATAGTTCCTTGCCCTAGAACTATTTAGAACCACTTCTGATTTGCTTGTGGCTTGTAACTGTAAAGACGCATTTTTGTGTGTGTTTTTTTTTAATTAATGTAGAACTGTAATCTTTGATCTTAAGCAGTTATTTTTATATGGTTTTAATGCTTTCTTCATATAATTTGCGAAACCACCATTTAATTAATATTATTGATTGAAAGTGTACCTTTTTGTACAATTTAGACAGCAGTGATTACCAGGATGTAAATGAAATAATTGCATTGCTGCAGTGTAGTTTTGTATAACAGTGTTTACAGTTCCATTGGGCGCCTAAAGTTTATATAGTTGGAACTTGGCAGAGATGGGACAAAGCATTCTGGGGTTCTGGTCTGTGTGTGAGAACCGAGAAGACCCAGATAGGAAAACCTGTGTGAGAAAACAGTGCACTTTTTGCAGATATTTCAGCCTAGGATTGAATTCTAAAATGAAGGTTGTAAGAACAATTCAGCTGGCCGTTCCATTTGACCTTGGAGACTGATGGCTGGACTGCCTGTGCTTGCCAGATCATTACAGATAAAAAGCAGTGGGGCTTCAGCTGCCTTTCAAATTGAAAGCAATTACATATTTTTTTTTTTTTTTTTTTTATAGTACTAAGGAGCTGAAAAACGTAACAGTGCATCACAACTAGAAATACATTTTTTTTTGTTTCCTGTACTGAAAAGGTTAAATCGTACTTCAGAAATGTGGGAATATACAGTGTTTCTGCTTCTGTGGCACAGTTCCTGATTTAAATGTGCATTTTGAGGGGGAAGGGATGAAGCCTGTCGTTAACTGATATAACACCCCCCTCCCTGCAAGTATGATTGTGATTAACAGCATCACACTCTCAATATGCCAAACAGCTATAAATAGTAAAAGTGACAGGCAAACTGCCCATTTATAGCGTGCTCCTTCCCATCCCCTTTTCTTCCTTCTGTCAGTCTCAAGTTGAAGCAGGAGAATCCTGCTGTGTTTCCTAGTATTTTTTAACCAATAAGTTATTTTCCTTTTTTCTTTGTAACATGTATGCACTGCATGTTGTGATTTCAGTGAAGGTTCATTAGCATTTTTTGTTTGCCCTTCTTTTGATTGTTAAGTATACGCATTACCAGTTTCTCTAGTTTTTCTGTGGCTGTTTTATCTGTAATTGTACCGTGTGTGACATTTGACAAAAAATTGACTGTTGCTGCATATACCTTATCTTGCTGCCCCCCCCCCCCGAGTTTTCCTTTTAAATTAATTATATCTTTTATTGTACATTGAATTATACATACTTATTAACTGATAAATATAATACACAAGTACATGTATTAAAGTCCACTTATAAATTACTGTAGAATTATTCTCCCTAGACTCCACTGAAAATAGACACTGTCCTGTTGGCTGTCACCAGTCATCAAATGTAAAGTAGAAAAATGAACAGCGTATCCCAGTGGTAGATGAATGAAGACAATGAGGTACAACTCCAGTGACCTCAGTAAATTACAAAAGTACATTATGATACTTATCATTGATCAGACCGGTTTCAAGACTGCACCACAGCCATGTGATATTCTGCCAGAGGTAAAGTGTATAGATGTTTAGTTTTCCCAGTCCTTTATGTTATAGCATTGTTTTGAATAAAAGTCCTTCTGCTAGCATAAATTTCTAGTTTTTTAGTATGTGCCTTTTACAAAGTGCTTTTCCTTCTGTTTACTTTGGAATATATGATAAATGTTATGTTTGTCAGTAGCATGTATAGTCTACATGTCTTCCTTTGTCTGCTCGGTTTTCCTGATGCTTCAGTTCTTTTTCCCCTACATTTCAAAGATTGTACAGTTATTGGTGATTCTTCAGATTACCCAAAAGTGTGCATGCTGTCTGTGTATGTTATGTTGAGCGGTACACTGGCATTCTGACCAACATTAGTTTTTATCCATATATCCATTAAGTAGCAGGATAGATTCTGACTCCTTCCGTCCCTGAGCTGCATAAAATAGGTGTCAGGGAATGAGTGAGTGAGTAAATGAATGTATGCTAGGTTTTATATTTAAGTGAAGTAAAATGCATTTATTCCAGTATTTGAAGTAATTGTCACTTTTTGTAGTTATACATGGCTTTCTTATTGTACTGTGTTCATTTATATTTATTGTATTACAGGTCATAGCTAAAATGGAGCCAGTAGATCCAGTCTGTTACCTCTGCTTATCTTAAATAAATAGCTGAAATAAAATAAGATGCATGAAAGGTGGAATGAGGAGCACATTAGAAGAGATGAAGAAAATGTTTATGTGACTACAGTAAGCACAGAATATAGAAGTAGTTCAATTGGCTGTAGGAAATATTTTAATAAAAAAGAGCGAATGCTATAAACAAAGTTATTTTTTATTCATTTACTTAATAGTTAGCTAAATGTACACGTTCAGGGAGCTTTTTCACCTACTATGTGAGTAAGTGGCAATCAGTTGTTGTTGTTTGTCTTTCGGCTTTTCCCGGTTAGGGGTCACCACAGCGGAACTCCGGTCCGCTAATGATTGGCAGTTGGTTTTTATGGTGTCGAGTTGCCAGCCCGACGCCCAATCTTCAACAAAGGCACTCCCATTCAATGCATGTCTTTCGAACACCCACTCGACCGCGGGGAGGACATGCAGACTCCACACAAGAAGGCACTCCCAAACCAAGCCCAGAATCGAACGGGAGAACCTCTTGCTGTGAGGCAACAAAGTATAGAAAGTAAAAATCGAACAACCAAAATAATAACACATTGCATTCTAAAAGAATACAACATAATAAATACAGCATTTTGTACACATGAATAAACAGCAATATTTCTTATCTGATTTGGTGATGTTGTGTCTTCATACCGAGCAACGACAATCCATTGTACAGTAATAAATAATTAAAATTAAAATCTGCTAAAACACTTGATGCTAGGTTGATATCAAAATAGTTCAATGATTATACACCAGGTACCACACAAGTATAGCAAGAAATAACATAGAGAGTTATGATCGGGTCTTTGATCATAACCATATTATTATGGATTCGAGACATGGATGTCAAGAAATTCACCTTGAAAGAGAAGCTCGAGAGGTGAATCTTGGCATCCATATTGAGAACACATAACTGGTAAGGACTGGTGAGACCCAGTCATAATAACTGTGTGTAGTGCATGGAGTTTTACCTACTCTGTGTACTACCAGTTACAAAAAAAAAGTGCAGTGTTTTTTTCTGGCTTTTATAGCCAGTAAAGCTTTAAAGAATGTTGTCTTATAGAGAGCAAGTAAATATTATTAGAGAAAAAAGTCAGAGACAGTTTTTAAATTCTGTTCTTCGTTAAAAAGTTACATATAGACTGACATCTGTAAACTTCCACTGGGAGAATGAAAATATGAACCAAATACTTAAGGGACAGTTAATGGTAAAGGAACATTTCTTCTCTGAGACCAGACTGTAACAGCAGTTAGGAGGTGTGAAACAAATGTTACACACCTGTGGAAGCATTGTTATAGTCTGGTCTCACACTACAGAAGCACCTAACAGATTTATATTTTTTACGGTTTTGGAGCTTACTCACAGTGCTCTGAGCACTACAGTATAGTTTGGTATGGTATCAAATTAAAATCAACTAATGTTCTGAATGCCAACCAATGAAAAAATGAAAGCTGAAGTATTAGAGATGGAGGTGAATGTTAAAAAATATGTACAAGAAGCAGTTTTTATGATTAAACATCAGAGGTCTTTAATAACCTAGGAGGAAATAGGGAAAATAGTCTGAGAGAAAAGGAAGAGTAACAAAAGCATGGGGCATGACAGAAATGATAGAATTGTATCCGCATTTCTATAGGAGTAAGGATTAATATGAAGCAGATGTTCGAAATCTGGGATAGTAAATTTAACAAGATCACTGTAGCAGTAACTGAAGGAAGTAATGACAAAGGCATAAATTAAAAAAAGAAAACAGAAATTATATTACTGGGTTGTGGTATTACACGTGAAGATGGCTAAGGCAGAACATCCAACAATGAATTTGTAGTGCTAGTGTATAACAAAATAATACAGAGAAATGAGCTGGACACTATGATTAAATACATTTGTCAACAAGTAACAGTATGAGCAAAAGAGGTGCAACTAGGTGCAATACAAAAGTTCAAGTAGTAACACGTGAAGACATTTAACAAAAATATTTAAATTGATTTGAAAATAATTGTTACACATCATTGAAAGAAAGTCCTGTATTTAGTCATGTCTTTCTAAAAATGTGAAATTAAAAGCACAGTATGTCAGAGAGAGAAACAGAACAAAAATAGGAATGGGTAGTGGGTTTTTTTGATAATTTTGGAAAAAATGAGCAGAAGGACAGGAATTAAGACAGATAAAAGTTGACAAAGAATGTGACTTGTAGGAAAGCAGAACTGTAGCCATGGCCTTTACTTTGCACAGTAACAAATGCAGGCTGCGAAACGTATGTGGTGAAACAAGAACATAGTAATTGATGGGTAATTTTTGTTCATGTTGCTGTTAATAAACTCTGTAGTGATTTAAACTGTGTTATAAAATGGCTAAAATACAAATGCAAACCTGACTGAACAAAAGTAGTGTAGTAATTTTTATTTATTTTATTTATTTATTTTACATTTATTGACCGGGATTTATGGCTGTTATTCCTACATGAAGCCATCTAAAAACAAGATCCTTCTCATATCCTGCACACCACTACTCTGGAATCTCCCCATCATGTCCACTTCCCTCTTCTACTACCCCCATTGTCCCACCATTGATCCCTCCTGTCTACTTCCCTTTCTCCTTAACCCCTATAGAGCGAACATTGAACCAGGTGAGATATTCAGCTACTCTCACATCCTACCTTAATATCATACCACCACCATTATGTAGATACATAATACCCACTGACTCTGCTGATTCCTGCAACAGTACTCATATAGCCTATCACAACAGTACTCATATAGCCTTTCACTCAACTGTTATACTTCCTAAATGTATTACAGTTTACTACCTAGACTCCAATTAATTCCTGTATCTACTTTGCACCCACAGCATGAAGTGTCCTATTTAAATTTTGCTTGCTGAAAAATACTCATATGGAATGTTCTCATTTATCTACTCTGTATTGCTTGTGTACTATCTTGGAATGTATATGTTCTCATGTATATAATCTGTAGTGCTTGTATACTGTCTTTGATTTAGAATGATTACTTATGCACTTTTTCGTTAACTGTATAAACTCCCAATTATATGTACCAAATGTCTCTAATGTAAATTCTGTATTGTATGTGAAATGTCTTATATGTGGAGCTTTTCTCCCCGGGACTCCACTGAAAATGGGCACTTCTGGCTCAGCTGGACCATCCTGGTAAACAAAGCAAATAAATAAATAAAAGAGTTGATTTTACAATATGTTATCAAGGGAATCCTCACAGAGCCAACCACCACCATCTTGAAAAGTCATTTAGTAAGTGAACCAGCAAACACAAAAATAGTAACAAAAAAAATTACCAAGAAGTAGAAACACACATTCCCAACTAAATGCACCACGTCTGCAAAACTAATGAAATGAAAGAATACAGAAATTAAGATTCTGACACAGACATATTTCAGAGTAGTAAAATCATGCAAACGTCAAATGTAAGTACATAAAACGATCAGGTTCACTAAAAGTCATCCCAAAATGTAAATACGTACATACTCAAATAACACTTTAATGAAACTGAAAGTATAATTTCAGCAACACAGACTCTACAAACATGAAGTCAACCAATGCATCCAGGAACTGGACTATTTTAGAGTAGTAAAGTCATGCAAACTTCAAATACAAGTACTTAAAATGATCAGGTTCACTAAAAGTCATCCTAAAATGTAAGTACATACATACTCAAATAAACAACACTCTAATGAAACTACTTTCGGCTGTTTCCATTAGGGGTCGCCACAGCAGATCATCTGTTTCCATTTCTTCCTGTCCTCTGCATCTTGCTCTGTCACACCAACCGCCTGCATGTCCTCTCTCACCACACCCATAAACCTTATTTTAGACCTTCTTTTCCTCTTACCTGACAGCTTCATCCTTAGCATCCTTTTCCCAATATACCCAGCATCCCTCCTTAGCACATGTCCAAACCAATGCAATCTCGCTTCTCTGGCTTTGTCTCCAAACCGTCCAACCTGGGCTGACCCTCTGATATACTTATTCCTAATCCTGTCTACCCTCGTCACCACCAGGACAAATCTTAACATCTTTAACTCTGCCACATCCAGCTCTGACTCCTGTCTTTTTGTCAATGCCACTGTCTCCAACCCATATAACATAGCTGGTCTCACTACCCTCTTGTAGACCTTCCCTTTCACTCTTACTGGTACTCGTCTGTCACAAACACAAACACTCTAATGAAACTGAAAGTATAAATTCAGCAACACAGACTCTACAAACATAAAGTCAACCACTGCAGTCAGGAACTGGATGTGAATATAGTAAAATATTAAAAACAAAAACAGACATAAAGTAAGCTAAAATAGAAACATATATTTAGAAAAATGCATAAAAGAACTTAAAATAAATATATATATATATATATATATATATATATATATATATATACACACACACACACACACACACACACACACACACACACACACACACACACACATACACATACACACATACACATACAAAATATATATATATCTTCAGAAGAGGTCAGCAGTCCCCATGAATGGAAGCACATACCCAGGCCAAGCTAAGATATACATTCACAATACACAAAAGTACAACACTGCCTAAAAACAATTATTATTAAAATAACAACACGTGGACCATACATAAAAATTGCTATAGAGACACAGTTACATAACGCACCAAGCTTACATTCAGCCAAATTAACTTAAAGAAAATTATGAGGGGAGCATTATTGCTTACATATGTGCCTTTGACTTCCTGGCATTGCCACTAGCCTGAGCCCTGTTGTGAATATTTCTAAGGTTGTGCTACTGGAAGGCTGTATACATGCCTGGAAAGCACTGCACTACTGATACTCAGGCCACTTCATTTACACTATTTCACACCTGTCAAATTCCTGTTTGCTGAAAGGCTAGCTGCCTGTAGCTCTAAGAAACAAATTCAAATGTCAGGAAAAAATAATTAATTTTGAAATTTTACAGTAGTTCTTTTGCTTTACTGGTTCAGTATAAAATATTTTCACACATTTAAATTAAGAATGAAACAAAAATTAAGCAAAATAAATAAAATTATAAAAAATACTTAAAGGAATGCATTTTCCAACGGTAGTGGTGCTGCGGTAGCGTTGTCGCCTCACAGCAAGACGTTGTCCCGTACGATTCTCAGCTACAGCGTCTTCTGTGTGGAGGCATGCGTGAATGAGCGTGCCTTCGTTGAAGGTTGTGCATCAGGGCTGGTAACTCGGCACGTAAAAATCCACTACCAAACATTAGCGGACCGGAGTTCCGCTGTGGCGACCCCTAACCGGGATAAGCCGAAAGACACAACAACTTAAAGGAATGCATTTTAAAAATGTTTAATTTAAAGGAAGCACACTTGCTGTTTACTGGAGAATGTGGCAAGTTTTTTTGAGGCAGAACCCTTGCAGAAACGGCCTTTATTTATTCATGTATTTTTGCATGATTCTGTTGGATAGGTAACTAAAGCAAAAAGATTAATAAATACTTTTTTTCAGTTCTTTCTTGTTAGGTGGATACTTGGTGAGGTGTTAACAGACACTGTCCTAAGATATTTTTGCAGTGTAGTTGTTCATTCAGACTAGGTTTGTGGAGAAAGGTGGTAGTAAAGACTCTGACATTGTAAAAATGGTTTGTGTGAGTGTGTGGTGAGGAGGTTTGATTGTGGAAAGACCATGTTAAGTAGTATAGTTGTCTCAGTGGAGTTCACAACAGTATTGTTGCAGTAATTAGCGTTATGTTCTCATAGTGCTTGGCTCTCCAGTTCTTGGCTGGCATGCTTTCAATATTAAGTCTCCATGCCCTCCCTCTATCTGCATGAGTTTTTGCCATGTGGTGCTGTTTCTTTCCATGTACTAAAGATATGGCAGAAAATTGGCAGTCATTCAAAATGCCCATAGCTGGGCCTCCTGTGTTTAACTGAATTTTTGTGTGTATATGTGTATGCATGTGTGTATGTGCGCACACACACCTATCCTGTTCTGGGCTGGCACACTGTCTAAGATTAGGTTAGAAACAGAAATATCATAACATTTTACACTCAGAATATATCATCATCTCTTACTTAAGTTTTTCTGCATAAATAAACTAGTGAAATCAGAGTTAATACATTTCTGTGATTTCCTCCATTAGATGAGGTTGTCTCACGCTTCAATTTTTGATACAAAAGTTTTGCTAAGAATGTAAAATAGTGAAACAGAAGTTTTGCACTACTGCAAGATGTTCTTCGTGTTTCACTGTTGCAGTCATCACACTTGTGTTATCCTGCCAGGGGTAGCCCTCAGTCAGCCCAAATACCAGAGCCTTAGTATTTCTGCATTGGTTGCTGTCACTCCAGGACTGATGTTGGGTCGTCAGTGGTATAAAATCAGCCAGCCGACGCTATTACATCAGTCTTTCTTGCCAAGGAGCTTGAAGCAGAAGCAGTTTGCACGAGTGCCGGTTGGCCGCTACCTGAGTTTTCATTTCCAAAATGGAAGTTGAAGTCTTCTAAAACAAAGAATACCCTGTTGGGGATCCTTTTTTCTTGCTCTAACCAATGTCAGAAAAAGTTAACAATTGTCTCGCCTGTGGAAAGCAAATACCACACCGAGATTTCCATTCTTACTGGGTCACCTGTTTAGGCCCAGACCAAGAAATCCCTCACTGTCAGTTTTGTGCTTTGTTCAACGCCAGAACTATACGTTGTCGGGCCCTTATTGTAGCTAAATTAACCAGTGAATCAGGTCCCAGTTGGTTGAGGTGTGCCTACCTCACCTCCCCCTGAAAAGCTTGTAAAAGCATAAGTACAGAAGACTTTCCCCACCACGGAACTTGTTTTAATAAGGTCAGTATCCACTTAAATGCCTTTGTACCTGTAAACCTAACAAACTGGGTCCAAAAAAGCACTGGTGAATGTCCCAACATCTCCCGCTTGTAATTCTGTTTATGCTGATAAGCATTAGGTTGGAAGGGTTAGACTTTTCTGTAGCCTTCTTTCTTCCCCAATTAAGGTAAAAACAGCGTGTTTTCTACTATTCAACAGACGAGTGTAGTGTGCTCTGCACCTCCAAACAGTGGATTTCTCAATAAACTAAGTGAAACAAGCGTGCTACAAAAGGGAATTGGAAAACGGGCTCTCTGCATTGTAAATTGAGAAGCAGGCAGGGAACTGTGTAGTTTTCAACAGTAGGGCCTAGGAACAGAGTATTGGGCATATAAAAAGAAACAAAAAAGCATGCTTGTAACTCATTACCTGCACGTGCTGACTCTAGGCATCTGCTTTACTGGTTTAGCCCCGCTCCGCTCACTTTGCTTGCTCCATGCCCCACCCTGTCCCCATATCCCACCCACCCCCAGCAGTACTACGTTTATAGTACCACTGGCATGCCCCTTAATTAGCCAACCAACTACACGTGCTCCTAGAACCCAGCAAACTCCTAGCACAATAATACACCCTCTATCCACTCCCACTATCCATATTAACCCACCCATAGCTATTCTTTTCTCTCTAATCTTTTAGCCACCACATACACTCAATACAGACCCTAACCTAGTAATTTACTATGACTACAGCTAAAACACTAATGCTGCTACCCTTAGTAACCGTGCTATTCATTCCATATCACCTAAGTGCCTATGAATATGTACAGCATCTTGAAATCCAATACCCAAACTATCAAACATACACCAACCCACCATTTAATAAGTTTATCCAACACATAACCACCCCCTCTCCTAATTTCTCACCCCCCCAATTACCACTACATTGGCTTAAAAAACAAAAGATACAAAGAAATCATAAACACATTTTTAAGACTCATAAGAAACTTAAAAATTAATCTTATGAAGGATGGAGACATCCACCCCAACTCTGGCCCATCCACAACAGTAGACCCAAGCACACCATCTAACAACCCAGATTGATAGACTTCCAAACTCATTTCTGGTCTGTCATCTCAATATCAAAAGCCTAAACAACAAGGTCCATAACCTAGGCCCTACATGGACTCTTAGTTGTTCACTCCCCTGATATCCTCTGCCTCACAGAAACCCGGCTAAAACCAATAACCAAAGGTAATGAAATAACCCCCCCCTCACAGTACAACATCCTTAGACTGGACCGGATCTCCAGGAAAGGTGGTGGGGTAGCTGTACTATACAAGTCTACCCTAACAATAACCATTGACACCCAAAAACCACCCTAGTTTGGCAATGCAGAAATTCTCATCACCAAACTAATAATAAACAAAAATAAATGCAGATACATTGTCTGCATTTATATTCCATCCAGCAAAAATTATAATACTCTAGAAAATATCTTACATTGGCTAGCTTCTAACTATCCCCAGGAAACCATTGTCTTGGGGGACTTTTAACATTGATTGGAACACCTGTTCCTCTGAAACTCCCTCCACCCATTTAAACCTCCAAGGGTTTATTCAAATCATTGCCACCCCCACCAGATTTAGCAAAAATAGAGTCAACGATAGTATCCTCGATTGGATGCTTATTAACAGCCTCCCCCAAAAGTGCAAGCCAGGTACATTACCGGGTGATCTAAGTGATCACTGCCTTACCTATATTATTAGGCTCATAGCTGATATTCCCAACCAGCCTACCTACAAAACTATAAGAACCGTCAGGAACTTTAACCTTGGCAACTTCCAAAAAGAACTCAAAGCATGTAATTGGAATGTCTTGAAACGACTCCCATTACAAGAAGCAGTTGAGTACTTCAATACCAAATTTCTGGCTATCCTTAACTACCATGTTCCTACCCGTACCATCCGTGTAAAAGCCACGGTTGCACCGTGGCTATCTAAAGAAACAGAAACCAAAATTAAACTAAGAAACAATGCCGGGGCCAGGTGGCATGTTACCAAATGGACCAGGTAAGATACCAGCAGCTAAGGAACCAGACTAAAAGATTTGTCATTCTAGACAAAAAAAATCACTACACCCTCCTACAACAAAAAATAGCTAAAACCTCAAAAGTTCTGGGCTGGTATTAACAATCTTCTCCACCCAGGCAGTTCCGCCACTCCTACCCCATTAGCTGCCCTTGATAAATCCCCTGTTGAAATTGCAAACAGCTTCATCTCCTTCTTTACTGAAACTATCCTGTCTCTAGCTACCCATCTCACTCCATTGGACACAAACACCAGCTCTGGCACATCTAGCCCTGATCCACCCAGCACCCAACCCACCTTTACCTTTCAAACTGTACCTACCAACCTGATCCGGACCTTACTCAAAAAGCTAAAACCTACTACACTAGCTGCCGACCACCTCCCAGCTGAATATCTTCAAAAAGCAGCTAATGCCATAGCACTTCCCATTTCTATTCTCATCAACAAATCCATCTCAGAAGGATCCATCCCAGCAATATGGAAAATATCAAATGTTATACCTCTCCATAAAGGAGGAAGTTCCACAGAATTATCTAACTTTAGACCTATAGCCATTCTTTCACCATTAGCTAAAATCATGGTAAGATGCATACACAAACAAATCATGCACTTTCTTATTCAAAACGGAAAGCTCACCAACTCTCAGCACGGCTTTAGGCCATTCCACAGTACCACCACGGCTCTTCTGTCTTTCTCTAATGTCATCAGTCTTCATCATAACAACAACAAACTATCTTCAGCACTCTTCCTAGATCTCTCAAAAGCTTTCGATATGGTCAACCATCAGCTACTGCTCAATACCCTACAAACCATCGGTTTAGACCAACATGCAATACAATGGATTCACTCCTACCTAAATAGTAGACAACAGGCTGTCTTATGGCAGAACAAGCTGTCATCTCAACTTCCTCTAACCCTAGGTGTCCCACAAGGGTCCATACTAGGTCCCATTCTTTTCTCTGTCTTTATCAATGATCTGCACACCACCATCCCAGGAGCCACCTGCATCCAATATGCAGATGACTCAACGCTAATATGCTCTGCCTCCTCTCCTGCACAACTTCTAACCCTCACCCAGACCACTTTCAGCACGGTAGAAACATGGCTAGCTAATCGCCGCCTGCTTCTAAATCCTAACAAAACCAAGGTACTACTTTTCTCCCCTAACTGTAGAATTCCTCCTCCTTCCCTCAACATGAAATCTAGCAATGACACCATTATCTCCCCTGATGACCATACAAAGCTTCCAGGCATAATAATAGACGACCTTAAATTTGATAAACATGTCAATCACACTAAAGTCGGTCAACAAAAAACTTGGCTCCCTGTACAGAGCCAAACCTTTCCTCACCGCCCTAGCTAGGGTAGCTATTGCAAGATCACACCTCCTCTCTACCCTTATGTATGCCTCCCCTATACTCACCAAACTATACAAAATTGATCTCAACAAATTATCAGGATGTTACAATCATATAGCCAGATTCGCTACAGGCATGGCATTTAGGACCCACCATTGCCAGAACCTCAAAGCACTGGGATAGCTAGAGTATCCTACCCTTCAACCAGCTTATAGTAGCGCATAAAATACTCCATCAACCTGACAACACCCCTGCCCTCAAAAATATTTTCACCCCTCATAGTGCCCCCAGGCCATTATGCTCAGCTGATAAACTAATGATACTGACCCAAAAATCCAACAACTCTGCAGGCGATGCTATATTTGCCAACTCAGCCGCTACAATCTGAAATCTACTCCCTATTACCATTACCAAGGAAACCTCACTACCCCAATTTAAAAGAGAACTCAAAAAATACCTCACATCTCATTGGCTTTGCTCTTGTTCTAAACCTAACAACTTCACTGATACGTATCTTGCTACCCAACCTGCTGTTTAGCCAAGTATCTATGCCTCATAGCATTTGAATATCTAAGCATTGTGAATTATGAGATCTGATTGTATTCTATGTTCACATTTTCTGATACGTCCTTGCCAATCAGATGCAAGTCTGCACATTGTGTATATTGATGTCTGCCTGTATTCTTTGTCTATATTTTTCTAAACATGTCTGCCTGAGTTTATCACTCAGTGATGTATGTACTGTGTCTTTTTTGGTATGTAGAGCTTTTCTTCCTGGGCCTCTGCTGAAAATGGATATGTATCCAGTCGGACTATCCCAGTCAACAAATGTAAAATAAAGTAAATACTTTTGCTCTTGATCTCCATATTCCGAAATGGCTTCGGTAAGCCATCTAACTACCGATCTTCCGAAAAAATGAAAGGATAAAGACAGAGACAGACAGCACAGGTCCTTAACTGCCGACGACGCTTCCGTTATCTGCCCGAAGGCATTTATAAGCCTAGCCAGAATGTGTTGGCTTTCGCCGCCCCCTTAGATTAGTTCCCTGTGCCTCTGTCCAGCAGAGCCACTGAAGTGATCCCCGGGGCAAACTTTGTTTCCCATCCACTCGTCAAGGCTTCTTTTGAAGAGTGTTAGTGAGGAGCTCTGCCTAATGTAGATTGGAATCATGTTCCAAAGCATGAAAAGTCTCTGGGACAGGAATCTGTCCCTCCAGCACGTCCTATTTATTGTTGTGGTGAGGTTTAGATCCCTAGAGCGTGTGGCTCGAGGGGATAAGGTTTTCTTTAGGTGGAGCAAGTCCATCAATTCTGGGTTGGACATGGCCTTGTATGTCAGGCAGAGATCACCTCTGAGTAGGCGGTATGCAACTGAGTACAGCTAGAGTTTCTTCATTTGAGCTGCATAGGGCATCTGTTTGAGGCCAGTGATCCTCTTGGTGAGGTACTTCTTTGGTCTTTCCAGCTGTTGCAGGTGTCTTGTAAGGTACATCCCAAATGGGGCGTTGTACTCTATGATGGGTCTGATGAGTGATGAGTAGAGGGGCACAATGACCTCTTTTGATCTGGATGCGAACCCGTAGAAGGATTTTCTAACCACTTTGGCAATGTGATTATCAAAGGTGAGATTACTATCTACTTGGGTCCCCAGATCCCTTATAACGTCTTTCATATTTAGGGGACTGCCACCTATGTGGTAGTTTGTGGGTACTTTGTTTTTTCCAAAGGGGATGACTATGCACTATTTGGCATTTAGCTTGAGGCCATGATTTTGACACCAGGTATCCGTCTCAGTGAGACCCTTTTGGAGGATGTCTGTGCCAGCCGAAGAGTCAATTATAGCCCCTAGTTTGCAGTCGTTTGCGAACTTGGTCAGCCGTAGTCCTTCTGCGCTTGCCTGTAGCTCTGAGAAGTAGATGCCGAACAGGAGGGGTCCTAGGACTGAGCCCTGGGGAAATGCCACTTGTAACAGGTTTAGAGTCGGACCTAGCTCCCGCAACTCTCACCATGTGGGTTCTGTCCATGAGCCAGTTGACAACCCATCTTGTGACGTAGGGGTTTATGTTCAGGCTGGTGAGTTTGTCTATAATACCAGAATGGGGAATGGTGTCAAAGGCCTTTGCGAGGTGTAGAGAGGCAGTGTGTACCACCTTTCCCTCGTCTATAGCCTTGGTAACTGTCTCAAAGAAGTCCACCAGATTTAGGCGGCATGATCTGCCCTTAACAAAGCCAAACTGGGTAGGGTCCAGTGTTTGGAGTTTCCCAATGTCTCTGTTAGAGTTCCATGATGATGCGCTCCATAGCCTTGCAGACAAAGCTAATCAGGCTTATAGGGTGATAGTTCCCAGGATCTGTTGTGGCTCCACCTTTGTGGTGCGGAATAACCGTTGCTGTGTGCCACTCTATGGGTATGTAGCTTGTGGAGAGGCAGAGTTTGAACAGTGTGTTTAGGTGAGGGGTTAGTTCGTCTGAGCTTGTGTAGGACGCAGCCTGGGACACTGTCTGGTCCCATTGATGACCACTGATGGCTTTGGAGGAGGGCTGTTTTAACCTGAGTGTCTGTGATTTCAGGGACTCTACATTCTTCTGGTATGGTTATGGGCCCTTTTGGGGGTGAGAGGGAGGTGAGGTTTGTGCTGAACCTGTCTGCCGGGATGTTGGCGATATCGTTCGGTTCAGTGTATTTTGTACCATTCTGCACTAACTCCGAGCAGATCTGAGCATTGCCACTTAGATTCTTCACATAGCTAAAGAATGACTTGTGGTTATCTTTGGAGTCCTGGCAATTTTTCTTTCTAAGCTCACCTTGTATGATTTTATGAGGGATCGTAATTTCTTGCTGATACTGATCAGAGATGTCTTCCCTTCTAGGATTTTACTCTCTTCTGTACTAGTTTCCTCCTCCTATTGTATAGCTTGTTTATGGCAGGAGTCCACCAGACTGGTTTCCTTTTCTTGGAGTAGTGAGTCTTGGTTTTGCTTGGGATGGCACGATCCATGCATTCTTGTAGGTGCTCGTAGAATGCATTAGTAAAGGAATTTGCAGCTTGGACAGCGTTATCCTTTAGCATGGGGGCTTTGAAACTTTCCACCTCAGTCTTAAGTAACGTGAAGTTTGCTTTTGAAAAGTTTTTCACAGTGGTTTCCTTGTCTGGGGGTGGGGGCGAAATGTGGATATCCAAAGTGATTTGTTTATGGTCAGATCTAACCAGCAAGAGGTTGACCTTAGGTGTGGAACACCGATTGCCCATGTTGGTGATGACCAGGCCCAATGTGTTGTCACCTCTGGTGGGAGTGTTGACCAGTTGAACCAGGGCGTTTGAGTTTATAAATTCTAGGAAATGTTGGGCAAGGGAGTTAGTACTTGAGTAGTTCTCCCAGTTAATGTTTGGGTAATTGAAATCACCCAATATTAGGGTGTTTGGTAGGACCTTTATGTTTCCCAGTGTTTCCAAAAATGCAGAATGGGGGTCCTGGGACATGGTGGGTGATCTGTAGCAAGCTACAATTTGAATTGCAGTTTTGCCCATTGTTAGTTGCACGTGGATGATCTCAGAAGCATTGTGCTGTGCCACTAAACTGGAGGTGTGTGTATCCCTGATGAATATGGATACGCCCCCACCTTTGTATTTCGGTTTGGGTCCTGTGGCCGAAATGTATGGCATGAGTTGTAGCCTGGTAGTGCTGGGGTGCTCTCTGGAGCCTTAAACCAGGTTTCTGTTATTGCACATATATCGATTTTCTCCATACTGAGGAGTGCCTCGAGTGCATGCATTTTGAGGTTCAGACTTCTGGCATTGAGTAGCATTACTCTCAGTTTTTTGTTACTTGTGCTATTTACGACGGTGGGTTTGTCTTTTGAGCCTTGCCTGAAAAAGGCACTATGGGGGTGGCAAGAGCCTTGGCCAGTATTCGAAAGCCTAAGGGTGACAGGTGCAAGCAGTCTCTAGCGAAGCAGTGTGGTTTGTTGAGCATGTCATCCCAGGTGGACAGACACTGGATCCCCTTTGAATAACACCAGAAACTTAGCCAATTGTTGAAATCGAGAATTTCTTCTTTATACCGTGGTATCATTCTTGGTGAGGGCAGGATGCTACTCAGGGTCATGGTCATACCGGCCTGGGCTACGTGATCAGAGAGCTCTTCCATGTTTCTTTTCATGTTTTCCAGGGAGGTACAGCTCAGGTCATTCACACCAACATGGACAATGACAGAGTCATATTTGTACTTGTTCTTGAGTGACCTGAGTGCTTATGTTATGTGGCGGATCCTGGCACTCGACAGGCAGCTAACAGTAACTTTCTCCTTATTCAGCCTAGTGAGTGGGACGTCCGTGTGCCTGACTATAGAGTCACCTATTACTAGTATGTTGGGTATGTTATTTTGCCTTAAGGGCTGTGATTGCATGGCACACTGGTTTTGTGAAGTATGTGTTTCATGGTTTGTGTGGGGGGTGGAGGTTGCTTGGATGTTTGCTATGGAATTCTCTGTTGCTTTTGCAGATTTTTATTTAGAGCCTCCGAGTATGTTTTCATGTATTTATGTGTGTTCTTTGCCGGTACTAGTTTAATGGGTCTATGTGAGACTGGTGGTGTGATGCAAGTATTTCTCTTCTCCTCTTGACTGTCTGATCCTGTCTTGGGTTGAGAGAGCTTAGCCTCCAGTTTGGCTGTATAATTGCATTTCTCGCATGTATTAGTGTTTGGTATTAGGAGGAGAGGGTTGTCTATGTACATGAGGCAGTTGTAACATTGCCTCAAAATGCCCAGATTCACCAGTTGGACTGGAGAGTACACCTGAAACTGCCCTTTGGACATGCCTCGATAGGTACAGTGAACTGTTTTACTGGATGGCTGGTAAGGTCGAATATAGAGCCTTGTCCTTCTGTACAGTATAGGAGGGTGTAGTGCTAGGGTTTATAAGTGCTTGCTATGAGTTTTGAGCAAGTGCTGGGCTGAGAAATTAATGGTTTGAGTGCTTAAGTTGAAAGTTTGTCAAGTTCCAAGGGAAAAATTGAAGAGGACACTTTGTGGAGCCTGGAATACTCATACCCTAGCTAACCGGCGTGCAAAACCGGGCAAATGCGGTATTTATAGCAGGGAAATAAAGGAGATAGAAATTAGCCCAAAATGGCCAATACAATACTAATTTCTGGGCTAGAAACACTCCCCCAGAGACGGATAGGCTGCTCAAAGCTCCCCTCTCTCACAGGTGAACAGAGAAACTTCCTTCTATCCAAGTAAGGTATGGGCAAACACAGAGATTTGTAACACAGCCCTGAATTCAGCACTAACCTGAAAACTGGACTATACTAGCTTAGAAAGGTGGGAAACAATTATATTTTTCTGTTTTTTTTTTTTTTTTTCAGAAAAAAAAAAGCAGATACAATCAAAAAAACACTTTAAATGAACAGGAAAGGATACTTATTGATGTTAAGTTGTCTATCTCGCCTTCATTCTTGCTGGTTGGGATCGGAGCTGATCCTCGGCTCCGACTCGGCCATCTTCAATAGCTCGAGAGCTGTTTACTGGCTCGAGGCTACCCCTTATCCCATGATGACTAGCGATAGCTACCAAGATCTCATTTGCCGCTTCATCTGCGAGGTGACGTTTTTCCTGGCTCAGGCTCGTATAAAGTTTTTGTATAACTTTCTTACTCTAGAATTCAACACTTTTAGTATTTTATTATTAAGTAGTAGTATGAGATCCAAACAGGAGTCACCACAGGAGACGAACCAATATGCGTAAATCTTCTTTATTGAGATAAAAGAACACAAGCGCTTTCACGTAGTTTAACTACGCTTCTTCAGGTGTATTTAAACAGTAAAAACAAAAGTTCTTATATATCAGAAATTTTGGCGGGCAAAATAACAATTAAGCAATAATGGCCTTTACTTAATTCATTAATCATGTTAGAATTTCATTTGTTAAAAAAGCAGTGTATACACAGCCATTAAAAAAACGCTACTGATGTCAAAAACATTAAATATTTTAATAAATACTGTCATTATGACACAACCTTTAGCATAAAAAATTCCATGTTGTCATAGAACTATCATGAGGAATCTCCGTAGTTACGCTAACATAGATCGTATACCGATCCAAAAATTAAAACACATATAATACGCTTAAAATGTGAGACAAAGCTCAAGCCATGAAAGACAGAAAATACTTATAGGAAGCATCAAGAATATATTGCAAAAACATCGTGCCTATTTTAATTTAAATTATTAAAAGTCCTGCATTCAAGGAACATCGACTGAACTACTTCAGTATTCATACTACCTAAAATCCTATTAGGAGAATGTAGTAATTATGTATCAAAATATACTAAGATATATTAAAATAATATAAATCCAATCAAAAAAGGGGGAGTCGCTTACATGAAACTGATTATTTATTTCTTCGTCAGCCTGAAAGAATGTAATTTTCAAATTCAAACAGGTGATGAATGGTAATTTAAAGAAACTGGTAACAGTAGCCAGATACGCTTACCAGGAGGCAGTAACATTTGTCAAGAGAATGAAAATCTGATGACGTAAGTGAAAGGAAGTTCATCAATCAAAATGAACCAGTCAGTGCTTCACAGCAACTATTGCAGTACCTACCTAAAAATATTTACAAAGAAAACCACCAAGAACAACGTCGCAAAATGCAATCAAAGCAAAAACAAATCAAAAATCATTCCAACAATACACCGCAGAATCAAACATGCCACAAGCCGAACTTCCCAAGGGGGTCCGCTATAAAAGGCAGCAAATGCAGAATAACAAACACCGTATGACTGCCATAGATGTTATATAAAATATTAGTTACTATTAATACCTCATATATAAAATTAATAAGCATATAACTCATAATAAAACACAAGACCGAGATTAAGAAAACTAATAATTGTGAAACACAATGTATAAAAAAATGTCTTATACTGCTACCAAGAGCACAAATACTGTGACCAATAAATGTAAATTGCAACCGATAACATATAGTGATCATCTGAAAAGATACTTAAAAGTAAAAGGACATGAAAAAAAACCATATAATGTGTTATATAAATTATTTCCCAGAATCTTGTTGAGAATATTATTAAAAAATATATATTATTGAAAAATCAAACAAAAGAGGTATATATAGACCAAATCTTCTATATTTAGGCTTGTGTAAGGAATATTCTATCAGATATTAAAGTAATATATATGATATATATTAAACATCAAAGGCACCTTATAGGTATATAAAATATTCAAAAGAGGGCATATATACGCCATGTCCAAGGTCACAGAAAAACGTGTACTCAATAAGCCAGGAGCTACAGGGAGAAGGAATGTCAACCAAACAGGTCAAAAGAAGGGGACAGTACCCATGAGCTAAAAATCACAACTAATGTTATGTTGACCTATATCCTAAGACAATCTATTTTATATTTATAACTTTCTACTATTCAAAATGGGTTTAATAGATGCAGACTGATTGATGCCTGGATAAATGTGAGCTTTCAGGGTGAAAATCCATTTAAGTTCTTTAATAGCTAGCTGATTGATGTTGTCACCTTCTCTATGGTTAAAAGCCACTAGTTCCAAGACCTTGAAACTAAATGTATGAGTTTTATGTTCATTAATGTGCTTAGCTAAGGCATTGCACTCATGACCTTTCTTAATGTCATAACAGTGATTATAAATTCTATCACGAAGTCTCCTCTTGGTAAGGCCAACATAAAACACTTCACATTTATCACAAGTAGCTAAATAGATTAAATTGACACTGTTACAGTCACTATGGGACTTGGGTCTAAAAGTACAAAACCCTTCAGGATGTTGAAAGCTGATAACCTTGGAAATAAAGGGACACATATGGCAGTGTCCACATGGAAATGTGCCATGTAGTTCTTCCGTTACATAATTGTTAGAAGAAATCTTTTCTAGACAAAGTAACTGCTTTAAATTGTTACATGTCTTGTAACTAAATCTGGGATAATCACCCACTATTTTTTAGTGAAGGCATCAGCAATTAAAACATTCCAATTCCTGCTAATGATTTTGTTGAGACTAATGATATCACTGGTGTATTTAGTGACATAACTCAACTTATCAGTGAACTTATCTTTGTTTCTTATATAGGGTTTTGAGATGCTCCTAGTGTAGTCATCCAGGTTGTGAGTAACATTCCTTTTCCCTATAATTTCCTGCCTACATTCTGTAATTAATTTAGAGGGGTAACCTCTTTCTCTAAGCAGAGCTTCCAAATTATTGAGTTCTAACTGTAAATTAGTTTTGTTACTGCATATTTTATATATCCTATACATTTGGCTTGATATAATGCCCTTGAAAGTAAATCTGGGGTGCATACTCTCATAACTGAGTAGCGTGTTCCTCCAGGTAGGTTTCCTGTACAATGAAGTGACTATTTTATTCCCCCCAAGGTCCAATGTTAAATCTAAATAATTTATCTGATGACAAGATGTCTCTGCTGTAAACCTTAGAAAAGATGTTGTAGTGTTTAGTTCTTTAATAAAATTAGTACACTCCAATTGTGTGCCTTCCCATATGAAAAGAACGTCATCCACAAATCTCTTATACATCCTGATTCTGCTAAATTGTGCTTGTTGGAACAAACAGTTGCGCTCCCAGTGAAAAACTACAAGGTTAGCGTAACTGTTAGCACAGGGGGTGCCCATGGCAACCCCCCATTTTTGCAGATAAAGGTGATCATTATACAAAAAAACATTATTGTTGAGTATTAATTCTAGTAAGCAATTAATAAGAATTTGTCTATTATTACTATAGTCAGACTGAGCAACTAGGATCTCTCTGATAGCTTGAAGCCCTATGTCATTAGGAATGCAAGTAAAAAGATTTTTGACATCCATAGTGACTAAAAGTAAATCTTTATCCTTCTTATCTAATACAAATTCACTGAAAAACTCAACCAATTGGTATGAGTCCCTAAGAATATGAGGGACATTATCTACTAAAGGTCTAAGTAAGCTTTCAACAAATGAAGAGATGGTGGAGGTTATCCAACGTTCGCTGGAAACTATGGGTCTCATTGGTACAGGATTAATACCTTTGTGTATCTTAGGTAGACCTTTAATTATGGGGATTGTAGGGAACTCTATGAAAAAATATTCATAGAGTTCACAACTTATCTGACCACAAATCAAAAGGTCATATAAGTCAGTTTGTACCATTTTAATAATTCTCTTAACTCTCTCCAACGAGACCAATTCATAAACTGTGTCATCTGTTAGAAGATTATGCATGTTATGGTCATAGTCTGAAGAGTTCATAATGACCACGGCCCCACCCTTATCAGCTGGCTTAATGATAATGTGGACATTGCTTTTTAAAGCATGAATGGACTCTTGTTCAGCTTTGGTAACATTAAAAAAGCTGCATCTTTTCTTATTCAAAGCAAACCATTCATAAAAGTCATTTTCACATATCTTCAAAAAGCTTTCCACATTATGTGGCATAAAGGGTATAAAACTACTTTTAATTCTAAAAAATTTTTTTAAGGTTTGAGTATCTAAAGCATTCTTGTTTTTAAATAAAATTTTCAAAGAAACATTTCGACAAAACAATCTCAAATCAATTAAAACCTCATTCAAAATACTGGTTTGAGAAGGGATGAAATTAAGACCTTTATCTAATAAAGAAATATCGGCATCAGATAAAACATAATAAGAAACATTATACACTAAAGAGTTCAATTTCTTTGTTTCCTTGTGTTTGCATATTTTTCTTCGGATCCCTTTCTTTTTCTGGGCCCCCTGCTGTTTGATCGGCCTCTCCGTCCAAGTTGTTGCTTGACTGGAAATGGTAAAAAATAATTAGTAGCAGGCGCTGTATCCTTAGGTTTGGCACCTGCTGAAAGGAAAGCTTTGGCTGCCTGTTGGTTTGGAGGGGGGGGGGTATCACTAGCAGAACTTGCATCTTCAGTGGATTTAAAAACAAAACCGTTAGGTATCAGTTCCATGTTACCCATTGTGCTGATTATAGATGAAGAAGAAGGAACTATATCAATGCCAGTATTAGAAGTTCCTTGTGAAAAGGGAAGAGAACTGGAGGCATAAGGCTGTTTTTCAGCATTAGAGTCTATTCGTGTGAGTACAGTTTCTGTCCTAGGCCATAAAAAAACTTGACCAAGAGCAAAATCTTTAGCATCCCTTACAAGTTTCTTGTGCTTCACCTGTTTCAGTCTTTCACAAAAAAAATGAACTTGAGTCAATACATTGTCCAACCTTTTAACAAAATATTCCGTGTTAAAGCGTTCTGAAATGACTTTGTACTGTAAATCTATTTTATTCCTTAAGTCAGTTTCAAGAGGTGCAAAATATTCTAAAAGGAGGTTGATGTAGCTGAAACCAAGTTGTATATTCAAATCTTGCCATTTCCTCAATAAAGTGGGATGGCTGTCCCCATAAGAAGGCATACAAAAGACACGCATGCCTCTAGGCACTATTTTAAAATGTATACATGCCTCTAGGTGCAATCTTTGCCATGCATATCTTTGTAATTGGTACAAATCATCCTGGAACAATTTACACAGTCTATTAAATTCATTAATGCTCTCACCGTTAGGAGTCTGTGGTGAAATAGTGGCTTGGTTAGTCAACTCCAGAGTCAATAAAGGATTTTCAGTACAGTGCTTGAGAGAATCCCAAGCAGATGAAAAAGTTGTCCTCATCTCTGGATTAAAGTCCAATTCAATGTTAATCTGCTCCATTAGTCAAACCTGCAAACAGCAACAAGCAACAGAAAAAGCCCCAACAAAACTGTTGCAGGAAAGTAAAGACTCCTCGTGGAAAAAATGTGGAACAAATAGTAGTATGAGATCCAAACAGGAGTCACCACTGGAGACGAACCAATATGCGTAAATCTTCTTTATTGAGATAAAAGAACACAAGCGCTTTCACGTAGTTTAACTACGCTTCTTCAGGTGTATTTAAACAGTAAAAACAAAAGTTCTTATATATCAGAAATTTTGGCGGGCAAAATAACAATTAAGCAATAATGGCCTTTACTTAATTCATTAATCATGTTAGAATTTCATTTGTTAAAAAAACAGTGTATACACAGCCATTAAAAAAACGCTACTGATGTCAAAAACATTAAATATTTTAATAAATACTGTCATTATGACACAACCTTTAGCATAAAAAATTCCATGTTGTCATAGAACTATCATGAGGAATCTCCGTGTTACGCTTAACATAGATCGTATACCGATCCAAAATTAAAACACATATAATACGCTTAAAATGTGAGACAAAGCTCAAGCCATGAAAGACAGAAAATACTTATAGGAAGCATCAAGAATATATTGCAAAAACATTGTGCCTATTTTAATTTAAATTATTAAAAGTCCTGCATTCAAGGAACATCGACTGAACTACTTCAGTATTCATACTACCTAAAATCCTATTAGGAGAATGTAGTAATTATGTATCAAAATATACTAAGATATATTAAAATATATTAAAATAATATAAATCCAATCAAAAAGGGAGTAAACACATGAAACTGATTATTTAGTTCTTTGTCAGCCTGAAAGAATGTAATTTTCAAATTCAAACAGGTGATGAATGGTAATTTAAAGAAACTGGTAACAGTAGCCAGATACGCTTACCAGGGAGACGAAGTAACATTTGTCAAGAGAATGAAAATCTGATGACGTAAGTGAAAGGAAGTTCATCAATCAAAATGAACCAGTCAGTGCTTCACAGCAACTATTGCAGTACCTACCTAAAAATATTTACAAAGAAAACCACCAAGAACAACGTCGCAAAATGCAATCAAAGCAAAAACAAATCAAAAATCATTCCAACAATACACCGCAGAATCAAACATGCCACAAGCCGAACTTCCCAAGGGGGTCCGCTATAAAAGGCAGCAAATGCAGAATAACAAACACCGTATGACTGCCATAGATGTTATATAAAATATTAGTTACTATTAATACCTCATATATAAAATTAATAAACATATAACTCATAATAAAACACAAGACCGAGATTAAGAAAACTAATAATTGTGAAACACAATGTATAAAAAAATGTCTTATACTGCTACCAAGAGCACAAATACTGTGACCAATAAATGTAAATTGCAACTGATAACATAGTGATCATCTGAAAAGATACTTAAAAGTAAAAGGACATGAAAAAAACCATATAATGTGTTATATAAATTATTTCCCAGAATCTTGTTGAGAATATTATTAAAAAATATATATTATTGAAAAATCAAACAAAAGAGGTATATATAGACCAAATCTTCTATATTTAGGCTTGTGTAAGGAATATTCTATCAGATATTAAAGTAATATATATGATATATATTAAACATCAAAGGCACCTTATAGGTATATAAAATATTCAAAAGAGGGCATATATAAGCCATGTCCAAGGTCACAGAAAAACGTGTACTCAATAAGCCAGGAGCTACAGGGAGAAGGAATGTCAACCAAACAGGTCAAAGAAGGGACAGTACCCATGAGCTAAAAATCACAACTAATGTTATGTTGACCTATATCCTAAGACAATCTATTTTATATTTATAACTTTCTACTATTCAAAATGGGTTTAATAGATGCAGACTGATTGATGCCTGGATAAATGTGAGCTTTCAGGGTGAAAATCCATTTAAGTTCTTTAATAGCTAGCTGATTGATGTTGTCACCTTCTCTATGGTTAAAAGCCACTAGTTCCAAGACCTTGAAACTAAATGTATGAGTTTTATGTTCATTAATGTGCTTAGCTGAGGCATTGCACTCATGACCTTTCTTAATGTCATAACAGTGATTATAAATTCTATCACGAAGTCTCCTCTTGGTAAGGCCAACATAAAACACTTCACATTTATCACAAGTAGCTAAATAGATTAAATTGACACTGTTACAGTCACTATGGGACTTGGGTCTAAAAGTACAAAACCCTTCAGGATGTTGAAAGCTGATAACCTTGGAAATAAAGGGACACATATGGCAGTGTCCATATGGAAATGTGCCCTGTAGTTCTTCCGTTACATAATTGTTAGAAGAAATATTTTCTAGACAAAGTAACTGCTTTAAATTGTTACATGTCTTGTAACTAAATCTGGGATAATCACCCACTATTTTTTTAGTGAAGGCATCAGCAATTAAAACATTCCAATTCCTGCTAATGATTTTGTTGAGACTAATGATATCACTGGTGTATTTAGTGACATAACTCAACTTATCAGTGAACTTATCTTTGTTTCTTATATAGGGTTTTGAGATGCTCCTAGTGTAGTCATCCAGGTTGTGAGTAACATTCCTTTTCCCTATAATTTCCTGCCTACATTCTGTAATTAATTTAGAGGGGTAACCTCTTTCTCTAAGCAGAGCTTCCAAATTATTGAGTTCTAACTGTAAATTAGTTTTGTTACTGCATATTTTATATATCCTATACATTTGGCTTGATATAATGCCCTTGAAAGTAAATCTGGGGTGCATACTCTCATAACGGAGTAGCGTGTTCCTCCAGGTAGGTTTCCTGTACATGTTTTGTCTATCTCGCCTTCGTTCTTGCTGGTTGGGATCGGAGCTGATCCTCGGCTCCGACTCGGCCATCTTCAATAGCTCAAGAGCTGTTTACTGGCTCGAGGCTACCCCTTATCCCATGATGACTAGTGATAGCTACCGAGATCTCATTTGCCGCTTCATCTGCGAGGTGTCGTTTTTCTGGCTCAGGCTCGTATAAAGTTTTTGTATAACTTTCGTACTCTAGAATTCAACACTTTTAGTATTTTATTATTAAGTTAGTCTTGTTTTGTGATAGTGTTTAGTTGTAGTATCCCTTCTTTTTCTTGTAGAACTCGTTTAACTTAGAGACTTCTCCCCCACCCCTCCCCCCCACCTCTTCTTGTCAGGTTAGTCGTTTAAGTTAGAGGCTTTCCTTCTACCTTTCTCTCATAGGCTAGCCGTTTAAGTTAGAGGCTTTCCTATTTACATAAAAAAAAAAAACCTTTAGCTATAGTCTTATAGTAGAGTGTGTTTTTTGTGTAGACTGTATATTGCTTCTGGTAGTTGTTGTTATAATTGTTGTTTTCCTTCTTTAAGGATGTCAAAGGAATCCAAGGTTTCTGGGTTCAAGAAGTGTGACTCATGCTGTCAGAAAATGTCTCTGACAGATGGGCACACTTCTTGCATTTATTGCTTAGGCGCTGTGCACCTGCAGGACTCTTGTTCTATCTGCCATGCCTTTAGTCCAAGAGTTCTGCAGGAGTGTAAGAATAAGCTTATTCTTAGGGGTCTTTTAAAACCCCAGGATTCACCGGCCAAGAGCTCTCAGCCTGTGAAATCCCCTAAACCCACCAAGCCGTCGGCTCCAAGTTCGGAGCCGTCTTCGGTTCAGATTTTACCTTCCACTTCGGTTCTGGCTGGCACCGACAAGACAATCTCCCCATCGGCTCCATCAGAGACTTCAGAGCCATCGCAAAGCCACAAGAGACTGAGGTTCCCTTCACTAGAATCGGTGCATTCGGCTCCTCGGTCTCCTTTACTTCAGAACGAGCGTGGTCACCGATCCTCTCAATCCTCTAGGCTGTCAGATCATGATGTGGAGAAGAGTGGTCAGTAGGTTGCTAAAGTCGCAGGCACTTGCCAAGATGTTGTCCAGCCCTCCTCATCAGATGTCGGCTCTGTCCACTTCTCTCGATGTTCCTTCTCCGACTCCAATGAGTTCGGAGCAGGAGTTCGTTGGGGTTGGAGTAGTGGAACCATTGGCTCCGATAATTCTATCTCCTTCATTTCCGACGTCAGCTCCGATCCCCTCGGTGGTGCCTTCCGTCGAGGGATCTGGGCGCTGGGGCTCCCTCATTGGCTCCAAGGGGACGAGTGGCATCGGACCCTTGGCCGACCCCATTCTCCCTCTTGGAGCTTTGGCGCAGGTGAGCTCTGCTCCTACATCGGCCTCGGAGCCGTCTCCCTCGGTGTGGAGAAAGATTCCTATTTACTCTGAACCGGAACTTTCTCTGCATCGTGGCAGGGACGCCTTCAATGTCATGAGGAGTGTGCTGGCCACTGAGTCAGCTCCACTATCATCCCCACCGGCTCCGTCCCCTGTAGTGCCTGTGCCAACCTCTGCTCCTCCTCCAGTGTAGGGAACTGATGCTCCAGGACACCCCATTGGGTGTTTCCTCTTCTTCCGAGGCCTCCCCTGATCATTCAGAGGAGCCCCCTTGTAAGAAGAAGTGCAAGAGGAAGCACATTGACTCCTCCAAGTCTGTCACTTCTGATACGGACTTAGATGATTCAAAAGGGTCCCCGAGATCCCCCTCTGAAGATGTTTCCTTCTCCGACATCCTAGAAATGCTTAAGCAGAGGGGGAACTGGAATCCCCTAGCCCCTACCGAGGATGAGTCTGTATTTCTGGATGCTTTTGGTTCCTGACCTTCCACCTCCTGGGTTTCTCCACGTTTTGATCCACTTATGGGCAGTGGTGGCTCGAAAGGTTTGGTCAGCTCTGGATACAGTGGAACCAACTCTGAGGAAACCTGGTAAATTCATCACAGCACCCCAGGATAAGCAATTCCATACTAAAGGTGTTCCTGTTGATGCCATGGTGGTAGCAGCAGCCACCAAAAAAGAGTTAGCGGAGACCTCTTCTTCTGTCCATCCTCCTAACAAGGAGTCTAGGACGATGGACAGATACGGGAAGCGAATGTTCACTTCAGCAACCTTCTCTATGAGGTCACTGAACTACTTATGTCATTTTACCCGGCTTCAGAGGGATCTCCTTAAAGAGCTCGGAGATACCCTTCAAGATCCATCAGCTGAGGGAACTTAAGCTAAAGTAGCTTCCCAGCTGGCGACGCTTAATTCTGTAGTTAACTCCTCCATGAGGCTCATTTCCTATGCAGCTGATGGTGCGAGTAGAGCTGCAGGTACGGGTGTGGCCCTTAGGAGGCATGCATAGATGCGGCTGTGTAACTTTGCGGAACCCTTTCGAGCATCCTTCACCAACACCCCCTTTGATGGTTCCTTTCTTTTTGGACCACAGGTGAAAGACACTTTGACTAGGTGTGAGTAAAAAGGCAAGGCTCTCTCTGCCATGGGAGTCCATTTTTCCACTCCCTCTAGACCTTGCCCCAAAGGTCACAAGAGTGGCAAGATGTGGTTCCGAAGATCCCAGGGAGCCTTGCCTGACACACGTAGCGATTTTTCCTCCAGAGGCAGAGGGGGAAACAATAATAACAGACGTGGCAGAGGAGTTCCGCAGAACCAGGGCAACAGAGAATCTTTCTCTGATGAGCCCTTTCAGCATCCCTGAAGGGTTGCCCGGCTGCTCACCTCTGGAGGCAGTCGGGGGAAGACTTTCACTGTACCCAAAAGCCTGCCAAAATTTAACACAAGACAGATGGGTATGGTCCATTATATCCGGAGGTTACAAAATTCTCTTCCATCAACTCCCCTTACCGTCAAAGAAATCCCTTCCAGATGTTCCACCCAATCTGAAGGACCAAGCAGTAATAGAAGTTTCAAAACTGCTAGAAAAAAAGATGGGGGACTGGAGACCGATTCTGGATCTCAGCAGTCTAAACAGGTCTGTACAATGAACAAAGTTTCGGATGGTCACGCTACAGTCCATTCTACCCTTTCTGGGTCAGGACAATTGGATGTGCTCGATAGATCTTCAGGGCGCGTACTACCATATCAAGATGGACAGGTGCTCCAGGAGATTTCTTCGCTTCCAGCTGGGAGCCAGTCATTATCAGTTCAGAGCTCTGCCCTTTGGTCTCACCACAGCCCCCAGGGTGTTCACCAAATGTATGGCAGTAGTCACGGCTCACCTGAGACATCAAGGATTCCAGGTGTTTCCATATCTAGACGACTGGCTCCTCACTGCTACCACCAGGCATCAACTCCTACAAGCCAGGGACTACACAATCACAATCTGCTCCCAACTAGGCATTACAATAAACTTCGAAAAATCTGCCTTGTTGCCCTGTCAATCTATCACTTACATAGGAGCAGACTTAGACACAAGGAACATGTTTGCAAGGCTACTGCTAGAAAGTGCGTCTACAATTCGTCAGCAAGTACAGATTCTAATGCAGAGCAAAAGGATCCAAGTCAGGTTCGTCCTTCAAACTCTAGGTTCCATGGCAGCAGCCATTCTTCTAATCCTACTGGCCCGCTTTCATATGAGGATCCTTCAGTGGCTTCTGTTCACACAGTGGTCTTTCCAAGAGCTGCCCATGTCTCACATGATCCTGATTACAGAAGCATGCAAAAGGCACCTTTCATGGTGGATGGTCTTCCCAGTAGTGACTCAGGGCAGACCCTTCATTCAGCCCCCTCCGGTAGCCACAGTGACCACAGATGCCTCCCTGATAGGGTGGGGGGGGGCATTATCTGGGCAGGACAGTCCAAGGCACTTGGCATCCTCAAGAGTACCATCTGCACATAAACGTCCTAGAAATGAGAGCCATGCTCCTAGCGTTGCAAGCCCTTCAGGACTATCTTCCTTCAGGGACCATTGCAATTCAAACAGACAATATGTCAGTGGTGTGGTACATCAACAAGCAGGGCAGAACCAGATCCTACCCCCTGTGTTGAGAAGCACTCAGACTGTGGCAGTGGGCGATTTCCTCCCAATGTTTTCTGATTGTGACGCACATCCCTGGGAGGTCCAACGTCATAGCGGACAGGCTCAGCAGAGCTATCCTCATGCCTCACGAGTGGTCTCTGAATCAGGAAGTTGCGGATCTTATCTTCTGCAAATGGGGACAGCCTTGCTGCGATCTTTTTGCCACCCCCTTCAACAGCAAATGCAGCAACTACTTCTCCCTTCTTCCACTTCCAGGTCACACACCCAGAGACGCTCTAGTCCACGATTGGCCTCAGGGACTTCTTTATGCCTTTCCTCCGTTTCCCCTGATACCGAAACTCATACAGAAAGCAATATCGTTGGGTTGCAAAATGATCTTCATTGCCTCTACTGGCCTCGACAGATATGGTTCCCGTTCCTGCACCATTACCTTCTCGATCAGCCCTGGACTCTGGACCCGTTTGCAGATCTACTGATTCGTCAGTCAGGCGGGTTGCATCAGTCCCTCCAAACTCTGCAGCTCACAGCTTGGTTGCTCCACTTCCAACCTTAGCCAGGCTTCCCAGCATTTCCCCGGCTTACGTGAGATTGTTGTCTCCTCTCACAAGCCCACAACCAGGAAAACTTATGCTAGTAAATGGAAACATTTTTCTTGTTGGGCAGAGGCTAGGAACGTAGATCCCTTTTCAGCCCCAGTCCACGAAATTCTGGAATTCCTAGAACAACTTTTTCATTCCGGGTCCACTTCTGCTACGATCAGGGTTCATTTAGCGGCCATTTCTAGCTTTCATGTTGGGTTGTCAAATTCTAACATTATGTCTCATAAGCTCTGTAAAGCTTTTTTGAGAGGGACAGCTCTCCTTAGGCCTCCAGTGAGAGATCCCCCTCCTCCTTGGGACCTTAATTTGGTCCTAACTTCCTTTATTCTGCCCTCTTTTCAACCAGCAGCGTCCTGCTCCATAAAGTTTTTATCTTGGAAGACACTATTTCTGGTAGCTATTACTTCAGCCAGACGCGTCTCCGAACTTCAGGCGCTATGATTTCGTCCTCCATACTTGGTTTTTCATAAGGACAGGGTTGCTCTGAGGACTAATCCTTCTTTTCTTCCTAAAGTCTGCTCAGAAAATAATTTAAACCAATCTATAGACCTTCCTGTGTTTTTCCCTAATCACACCAACAAGGCAGAGTACAAATTACACCAATTGGACGTTCATAGACAATTGCGTTTTTACCTGCACAGAACTAAGGAAATAAGGAAGTCGTACCAGCTATTCCTTTCTTATGCCTTAGGCAAACAAGGTCTCCCAGTTTCCAAGGTGACCTTATCTAGATGGTTGTCTCACACTATTACTTTTCATTTATCAGTTAAGGAACAAAGAGTTACCTATCAAACCGAAAGGTCATTCTATTAGGGCCTTGGCCACCTCTGTAGCCTTCCAGTCTAGGTTGCCCATGGATTCTATTTGTGCAGCTGCTACGTGGGCAAATCCTCATACCTTTGTTTCTCATTACAAGCTGGATATGGTCTCCAGGAGCAGAGCTGACTTTGGTTCCACTGTTCTGAAGAGCCTGTTCCAATGAGCCGCCCAGGATATTAGGTGCTAGGGATGCTGTCCCAACCAGCAAGAACGAAGGCAAGATAGACAACTTAACATAAAGAAGTTATGTACCTACCATAACGTTCCATGTTAGTTGTCTTCATCTCGCCTTCTTTCTTGCGTCCCACCCTCCGTCACCCTGTCCTATTGGACCGAGAGGAGTTCTTATTTCACTGGCTGGGTGTTCTGTTGTTTATTTCCTCTACTGACTTAGAGAATATGGCAGATATAGTCTACCTATTTGTTTTGGACTGGTTTTTCTCTTGCTATGTCTGGAGTTAGCTAATTCAAACGAGATCTGGATAGCTATCGCTAGGCATCATGGGATAAGGGGTAGCCTCGAGCCAGTAAACAGCTCTCGAGCTATTGAAGATGGCCAAGTCGGAGCCGAGGATCAGCTCCGATCCCAACCAGCAAGAAAGAAGGTGAGATGAAGACAACTAACATGGAACATTATGGTAGGTACATAACGTCTTTTTATATATCGCAGATCAGAGTTGTAGTCAATGCCCCTAGTAATAAAGTAGGAAGAAACACAAATACAGTAAAAGCAGATGAATAAAGTGCAATTTTTTTCTTGTTCTTGTTAAGTTAGGTTAATTCATGGCTTTCTAAAAGGCAGTTTAAAGTAAAATTTGACAGCCATTATTCACATTGGGCTAATAATGTTCACTCAGGAGTCTGTTTAGGTCCGGCACTTTTTAGTGTGATATCTTCCAAATACTTTTATGTGTAAACAGAAAGGATTGCCAGGCAGATCAATTAGAATCAGTTATTACTAATGACACTGATTACAATTTGTTTATTTTCGCTTTCTAGTCCAGTACAATGGCTGAATATGAATGGGTTTAACATCAGTTTTAGTAAATTCAGTTTCATGGCTTTTTGTACCTGAAAATCAGTTGTGATTCCTTTTTGGTTACACTTGTATTGGGAGTCCTTCCTTATTTAAATATCTTGATACCTACATCATCTACAAACTGCATTTTAAAGTCAATGCTTCAGTGGCCAGATCTAAAACCCCAAAAATATGTGGCCATATTTTCAGACATTTAAAATTGAGATGATCTGCTTTAGTAACAACATTATTTTAACTGGTGTTATGCCTATTATTGAGTGAAGTGTTATATTTTTCTCCTAATCTAAGGATGATTTAATTCTCCTTGAGGAAGTGCAAGAAAATTTACTAGACACCTATAGAATGTTCAAGAACTTAACTATTCTGACAGAGTTCAACATTTGGGCTTATTTTCCATTCACTACTTCTTTATAAGAGGCACATTATGCTTGGGGTTTAAAGCTTTACATAGTGAGGAATATGAATTTTGCTGATTCAGAGTTAACCCATTCCAAAAGATCATGACTGGATAGCAATCGTTGTTAGTATTTTGGTTCTTGTAACTGTAAGACATTTCAAGGTTCTCCTTTTACAAAATTGTTGATTTATGGAATAAATTCCCAATTCATATGCATAATGTCAACTGTGAATACTTTTAATTTTCACTAGATTCTTGGATTAGCCATTTAGTGTACACTGCAGATGTGGAGTCTTGAGTTTTAACATTTCCTGTGGGCTGTGCACAGGTATACCTTGAACTATGAACTGTGTGTGTGTAAATAATAATGTGGAAATTTATTCTACAAGACTGCATTGCATTTGTGCTGATGGTGTCCTGGCTGTATGTGGAAACAAACTTGGGGCAGCTGCACTTTACCAGGAGATAGATAACTGGGCATCGCTGTATTATACGTCCCTAAGTTTTGTGTAGCTAAGTCATACTTACAGTCTGTCCATGTAATGTTAATAGGTGCTGATATTGCAAACTGTCTCTGCTTTAGAGTACAAAAACACAGGGCATTATGAACCATTATAGAAGAAGTGGAAGCTAAATGCAGTAGTTTATTTTATTATACAGACGTTTGAATTGAGACAGAATTCTCTGATATTTTATTGCTTTGAAAGTGGAGGAGTAACATTCTTAGAAAAGGAAACAAAAACATTTCAAGATCTTGAAAATGGAGTCCTGGATTTATGATCTGCTTTTCTTTTGTAATATTGAAGCACACCTGAGTAAACTCAGGGGAATTTCAGCTTATAATGCAAACATTTGCTACAGTGAAAGCTATCAAAATGGAGGGGAAGCTTTTCAGGAGCTAGCCGTCGAAGAGTAAAATGTGTCACTCTGCCAACTGTGCACAACATATCCCTCTGTGTAAACATGTCAAGCTGTGTGAAAAATATACAAAGAAATTTGATCTTTTGATTGAATAAATTGAGAGAAGATTTGTCAGAAGAACTTCAGTTGAATCTGGCTGGAGATCCTGTTTTTTGTGGATCTAAAAGCCCCTGTACATGAGCACTTGGAGTTCATTGAACTTCACTGTTTGCTGATTTATCAGAGTAAACACAGAGAAAGAACCCTGTAGGACTTCTTCAAATGAATTGAAATTGAATAATATAGAAATATTATATAACTTGCAATGACAATTGTCAACACCCTTGGTGACATTTGATGTGAATAGTCATTCTCAGTCTTGAACAAGTATGAAAACAAACAGCTTCCTCTTCTGACTGATGATCTTTTGGGAGACTTTGAAAATTGCATCTTCAAAAATGAACAGAGAGTATGACAAAGTTTGCTGTCAAAAGATACAGGATCTCACATTGATTAAAAAAATACGCATTTTCTTTGTAAGATGTGTATTTCCTGTTCACGTGCATCTATACATAGCGCCCAAAATTGAAGTTCATGATAAGTGCAGAGTAAGTGAAAATAGTGAGGTACAGAATTTTTAACATTAAATGGATGGATAAGTACTTAATAGTTACTGTCAGCAAAGACACGGTACCGTAGCTTGTGTTTGGTCAGACAATAGCAGTTTCAAATGTAGAATATATAAACAGCACTCTGAAGCTAAACATACTAATATTGCCAAACTGCATATAAAACAAATGAAAGACTTAAGCCTAAAACTGCATAGTTCAAAGTAAACACAGAGTAAGCAGTCTGCAGGAACAAATTATGGCCTGTGAAAAATTGCAAAAACTGTTATCAAAGTTGCAGTGAGGTTCCTCACTTTGAAAGTGTCATACCGACTGTCTCCATTGTGAAAATTAATTAAAACAAGCAACTGACTAATGACTGCTTTGAAGAAATTTTACAAATATTTCTTTTAAGGCTGATCCCCAAATATGGCAAGCTTATTGCCAAAAAGTATGTTAAATAGTTCATTAAGAAAAGCATATTGAGTTATTTTTTTACTTTAACTCATCAGTAAAGTGTTGTACAGTGAAGTTCAGAATAAGCAGAAAGTAAGCTCCCCCATCAACCACAAAAAAAGTCCTTCTGGGCTGAGGAACAAGGAGCCAAAAAAAAAAATCCTCCACCTGAAAAAAAGTTATTACACTTTTTTGTAGCTGCATAGTAGCTCTTAGCTCTGTCTGAAACAGCCTTCAGAAACACTTGTTCTTTGCTACCGTTCCTAGTAAACATACACTGCAAGAAAGTCATTTAAGCAGCTAAAATGTTTACAGCTGCTGTGTAAATAGCTATTACTGCATGCATGTGCAAAGAAAGGTTGGTGCTCGCACCTAGTGATTGCATCTCTGACTTGCAGGGGCAGTCAGCATCATTTCTACAGTGTGAATCATGCCTTCTAAGAGTCTGTACCTAGGAGAGGTACCTCCTTGACCCCTCCCTAGCTACAGGTTTAGCACCGCCATTTTTGGAATTATCATATGAAAATATACACTTCAACAATAAACCCCAGATATGAAGTATTATTTGAAAAAAAAAAAAACAATTTCCCACCCCAGAAATCTACCCTTGAAGCCTCTCAGAGGAAAGTGGCCCTTGCTGTTTTCCTAGTTGTGCAGGCCTGGGACAGAAGAAAAAGAACAGAATATCACATTTCTAACAGTACAGAAGTTGAACTGCTGTTATACAAAGACATCAAGTCAAGAAATGTGTGAAAATGTACAGTGGTGAGTGAGTTTACAATAATTATAAACTTTTCTGTTGGGTATAGAAGTTGATAAAAATTCTCATGGAGAGTACTAGGGTTCCTTTTGCTGTGTTGCCACCTTGGGGCTTCAGGCGGCTGGTGATGCAGGACCTTAAAAATACAACACTGTTGCTTGTAAAGGTGACTAAGTGTGATGTTGAGTTCCCTCTGCCAGGGCACCGGTGCAATCCCAACATGAGACTGTGAATGTCACAAACGTAGGCATCTTGAACATAGTTTGATGCTGTTAGTGTTAAAACAATGTAAACGTGAAACTGTGGTAGTCTTTTTGGTAGGTGTCACCCACATAGCAAGCTGGCACACCAAGCCTTGGGCTGCCTGGGCTGTAATCAGGGCTTATTCCCTCTGCACCACTGGAGCTGGCCAAAATATCTTTTTAGGGCTTTACAACTGATGTTGCAGAATGTCTGAAAGAAGAGAGCATTTTTCAGTGAGTTTACTATAGGCTTGCAATAGGCTGATCCACAAAGTGGAAGACAAAGTTCTGGAAGATGAAAAGAGGCCTGGCAAGATTGAAGGATTTGCTTGTAGTGAGGCAGCATACGTTTAAAAAACAAATTTAAGCAATGTGAATTTTGTACAGAAACGCAAGACAAGTCATCAAATTAGTGAGGAAGTAGTTCACAAATTTGGAGAGGGATGTATGGTATTTATATCTGAAAACCTGATACTTAACAGCAATTGAAAGGTTCCCAAACCTGAAACTTCAGACCTCATAAACTACATTAATACTTTCCCTCTGCTACTCCTGTCTCTATCAGTGTACCATTCATCTACTGTCACTAGCATTTGGTGTCTGCTTTTTTTACGGTACTATACTTTTTACCATATCCATGTCATCATCGCTGTTCACATTCTAATAACAGGCTGTCACAATGCACACAACTTTATAATTCTTAAATATTATTATTATATTGCAGATTGCTACCCACTTTAAAATCCCTGTGCCCTGTTTAGCTATTGTGTGTGTATTAGTCTCCGGTGTACCAAATGCAGATCCTATTCAACATGTTCCTTTATTTCCAGTTTGACTTATCAGATTATCTTTCACACAGTTTACCTTTCTTGTCTTACATTGTTTCCCCTCACAATAGTCACTATTCTCTTTAGCCTTTTTCCCCAGTCACATATAAATCTGGATATCACCTACTGTAAATTCCAGTCAAGAAGCCCCTGATCATCTGAAAACAGAAGAAGCTGGAGTATACAAAAATGGTCATATATATCAAACCTGGGTTGAGCCTGAAATATATTCTCATAGATCAGTGTTCTACTCATTCTTCACTTCTTACTTGTAAAATCATCCTTGCTTATTCTGCCCCTAAAAAGGAATGAGTTATGTGCTGCACATTAATTTGTTACATAGTCAGCTGCATAAAAATTACACAACAAGCACTCCTTTATATTTTCACAAAGATGGCTCCTTGAAAACTCTTTATTAGAATAAAATTAAAATCTGTTTGTTTAAACTATGCTGCTTCAGCTTCTTTGCCTAGCTTCTGCAGTTCCATTTGGTTAGCTGATGTTGACATTTGTTTAGAGCTGATCCATACTTGAGCTAACGCTAACAAAAAGAAAGTAAGTTAATATTAAATTAACTGAGCTTGCCAACAGCAAGCTAATAACATTTTGGACTGAAATCTGCATATACGTACACAACAGCACAAAAATGCAGCTACAGGTAGCAGAGAGCATGTCATTAATTAGGAAAAAAAAAAAAAAATAAACAGTGATGAGTGAGCCATGGTCATGTTATCGGATAGCTAACAGACCAACTCTGGCCACAATATTTGCAGCTGGTATATATATATATATATATATATATATATATATATATGTTTTTAATGTGGGGTAGGTCTGGTACTGGATTGCTGTAAGACATAGTCTTATATTGTTTCGTGTAGGCAGATTGAAGTTTAACATACCTTTACATATCTTCAGAAAGATAGTTTCCTTTTTAGAGTTTATAAAAGACATTTACTGTGAAAACACAATGATGTTATATTGGTTGGCGATTTTAGAGGAGTAAGCAGCAAGGAAAATTGTATGCTCCCAGTTTAGATGGTAACCCCTGACTCGAGGAGAACCACATAACTGAACACTGCATGTAATGCATTCTAAAATACTGCAAGAAGAAATATGAGTGAATGGGGAAACTGAGAAAGCACACGTAAACAGTCAAGGTTTAAAAGATTTACAGAATTTAAACACTTAAACTGCTATGCATGTACAATTAATCTGTTCCATCACGTAAGTATTATGTACATGATTGCAGAAAGTCCTGTGCCACAGTTTTAATGATATCTTTTCAGGTAATATAAGAGCCACAAGTCTATGAAGAGGAAAATTCTAAGAGGGTTATGAGTCTTGATTATATCTTTGGAATTTTTGCATATAACACATATGTGTACGAGCTTTAAAAGGGGGAAACGTGGAACTTTTGTGACAGAAGTTTCAGTAAAGTGGAGAGAAAGTAGAAAGAGCCATAGGTAATGTGAGTACAAAATGGTGAAGTCTCTTTTTAAGATGGTCAGCTTAAATGTAAATTATTTAGCACATCAAGAGCTGTATATTTATCATTGTGTTATGAAAGAAGCATAATGTGTACAGATAACTTCTGCTTTATCCCTGCTACCCCAAAACATAATAGGTTTATATTAGGCGAATAACCACCAGAGTCTTTACTTCTGGCTATGCAACCCAACCCAGTTTTCTTCCCCGAGTACCTTGGATGCCTGTATGGTGGGGTATGTTAGTAAGGAGGTACCTAAGGGTTATGTTGGGGGAGGGTATTTTATTTGGAGATTAATTTCTTACTGTCAACCTCTGTCCATCAGAGACATGGGACCCAGACCAGGGTTGAATTTCCAATTTCCCATTTAATGATCAAGGTTTTGTTTTAATAGGGTCTGGGATGAACTCTGCTTCATGTAGATGGAAAACTTATTCCATAGTGCAGGGATTCTTTGAGACACATCTTTCTCTCGAGCATGTTCTATTTATGTCACAGGCAAAGTTCGGGTCCTTGGGTCTAGTGTTTCTGGTGCTGTTCGTTTTGCAGATGTGCAAGAGCTCCATCAGAACTGGATCTGAGGATACCTTATTTGCCAGACACAGATCTCTCAGTAACCTGTAGGAGATTGAGTACAGATATAAGGCCTTAAGGTGATCTGTGTAGGACAGGGTATTCATACCATAGATTCTCCTGGTGGGGAGCCTTTGAGGACACTCCAACTGTTGCAAGTACCTGGTTAGGTACATGTCAAAGGGGGCACTGTACTCAATAATGGGATTGATAAGGGCTGAATAGAGTGATACTATAACTTTCTTGGACCTGGGTGCCATACCATTACTTATGAGTTGGGAGACATAGAGGGATTTTCTTAATATCTTGGCTAAGTGTTTGTCAAAAGCCAGATTACTGTCTACATATGTTCCTGGATCCTTAAATCCAGGTCAAATCTTAAGGGTGGTTTATTATTGAATAAGTAAATAGCTTGGGTGGATGGTTTCCCAAAGTGGACGGTAATGAATTTCTTCATGTTGAGTTTTAATCCCTGGCTTTGACATCAGTCATCTGTTTGTGTTAGACCCTTGTGTAGGATGCTGATATCATGGATAGAAAAAGTAGAAGATGTGAAACAAGCCATGGAAGGGATCTGTTTTTATTCATGTTGGTACAAATTATGTCACCCACAAGGATTCTCTGACTGTGTTAGTAGGGAACTGGCAGCCCTCCTAGATAGTATAGCTTGAACTGGTGTTAGGATGTATTTTTCACAGATCACCTATAGAAAGGATACTCAGGTCACTGTGAATGAAAAGATTTTTTGGATAAATACCTACATGAAAAAATGTCCTGTTTTAAAAAAAATAGAAATGTGTAGAGGATCCAAGCCTTGTTTTGGGTAGACAGGTTTTTAGACAGGATGGTATGCATTTGTCAAGGTTAGGGAAGAGAATTTTTGCAGCAGATATTTTGCAATATTTGACAAACACTAGGCAGGATTTTTGTCAGGTGGAACATTTAACAGTTCACAGATAGCAACATTTGATGCATCTCTGATGGTTGTTAGTGGTAGGAGCATTAATCTTCTTCTTCTTCTTTTGGCTGTTCCCATTAGGGGTCGCCACAGCGGATCATCTGTTTCCATTTCTTCCTGTCCTCTGCATCCTGCTGTTTCACACCAACCTCCTGCATGTCCTGTCTCACCACATCCATAAACCTTATCTTAGGCCTACTTCTTTTCCTCTTACCTGGCAGCTCCATCCTTAGCATCCTTTTCCCAATATACCCAGCATCCCTCCTCAGCACATGTCCAAACCAACCCAATCTTGCCTCGCTGACTTTGTCTCCAAACCGTCCAACCTGAGCTGACCCTGTAATATACTTATTCCTAATCCTGTCTACCCTCGTCACACCCAGTGCAAATCTTAACATCTTTAACTCTGCCACATCCAGCTCTGACTCCTGCCTTTTTGTCAATGCCAACGTCTCCAACCCATACAACATAGCTGGTCTCACTACCCTCTTGTAGACCTTTCCTTTCACTCTTACTGGTACCCGTCTGTCACAAATCACTCTTGACACTCTTCTCCACCCCTTCCGCCCTGCCTGTACTCTCTTCTTTACCTCTCTTCCACACTTACCATTACTCTGAACTGTTGATCCCAAGTACTTAAATTCATCCACCTTTACCAACTCTACTCCCTGCATCTTCACCATTCCTCTACCCTCCCTCTCATTTACACACATATATTCTGTTTTAGCCCTGCTGATCTTCATTCCTCTCCTCTCTAAAGCATATCTACACCTCTTCAGGGTCTTCTCAACCTGGTCCCTACTCTCACTACAGATCACAATGTCATCTGCAAACATCATAGTCCACGGGGCCTCCTGTCTGATCTCATCTGTCAACCTGCCCATCACCACTGCAAATAAGAAAGGGCTCAGAGCTAATCCTTGATGTAATCCCACCTCCACCTTAAACGTATCTGTCACTCCCACCGCAGTCCTCACCAGTGCCACACTACCCTCGTACATATCCTGTACCACTCTTACATACTTCTCTGCCACTCCTGACTTCCTCATACAATATCGCAACTCCTCTCTAGGCACCCTGTCATATGCTTTCTCTTAAGTCCACAAAGACACAATGCAACTCCTCCTGACCTTCTCTGTATTTCTCCAACAACACCCTCAGAGCAAACATTGCATCTGTAGTGCTCTTTCCTGGCATGAAACTATACTGCTGATCACTAATCATCACCTCTCTTCTTAACCTAGCTTCCACTACTCTTTCCCATAACTTCAAGCTGTGACTGATCAATTTTATCCCTCTGTAGATATTGCAGCTCTGCACATCACCCTTATTCTTAAAGATAGGTACCAAAACACTTTTTCTCCACTCCTCAGGCATCCTCTGACTTTCCAAAATTTCATTAAACAATCTGGTTAAAAATTGCACTGCCATTTCTCCTAAGCATCTCCATGCTTCCACTGGTATGTCATCTGGGCCAACAGCCTTTCCATTCTTCATCCTCTTCATAGCTGTTCTTACTTCCTCCTTGCTAATCTGTTTCACTTCCCAGTTCACTATCCCCACATTATCCAACCTACTTTCTCTCATTCTCTTCATTCATCAGCCCCTCAAAGTACTCTTTCCATCTACTCAACACACTCTCCTCACTTGTGAGTACGTTTCCCTCACTGTCCTTTATCACCCTTACCTGCTGCACATATTTCCCAGCTCTGTCCCTCTGTCTAGCCAATTGGTACAGGTCCTTTTCTCCCTCTTTAGTGTCCAATCTCTCATACAACTCTCCATATGCCTTATCCTTAGCCTTCGCCACCTTTCTCTTTGCCATGCGCCTCATCTCCTTATACTCATAATAATGGATGGAGCATTAATAATGTTTTTTTTATTGGAAAATTTGCTACATTCCCACAAGATTGATGTTGTTGTTTGTGAAACATGGTTAAAGAAAAATTATTGGAAACCAGTTCTGTCAGGGTATAAATTGGCATTCTAACAAAAAACATCAGGTGGAGGTGTTATGATAGGGATTATGATAGGGATTAAAGATAGCTATGAGACCTGTGATTATTACATGTTCATTGATAACACCAATACTACAGACTGTGTAACTGTGACAATAAATACAACCCTGGAACATATAACAATTGTTGGAGTGTATAGACCACCAAAGTCAAGTGCAGATGACCTAGAGGAATTCATACATTTCTTCCATGAAACACAGGAGGCAAGAATAATATTAGCTGGGTTTTTCAATTCAACAGAAAAAGACTGGAATAATTGTGAATAATTTCCTTACTGATGTTGTTGAATCAATGAGTATATTTAAGAACAACAGTTGCTTCAGATTGCAAAAAAAAAAAAAAAAAAAAAACTACCAGAGGACGGAATATACTAGACATTGTTTGTGTTCCCAAAGAAATTACTGTAACTTCAAGTCGAGTTTTATCACCGTTGATGTGCAGTGATCATGGGGTTATAAAGGTTAATTTGTTGATAGATAATTCTGCCAAACTGAAATCTAAGCCAATGGAAAGAAGGTTAATTACAGGAAGCAAAATGGTCATTATGTAAAACTAACTGGAGTGAGGTGTTCAGTGGAAAAACTGCAGATGGAATGTGGAAAGTTTTGAAAGAGAAATTATTTGAGTGCAAAAAGTCAAAAAATGCTTAATATCATACTCTAGGCATATGACATCAGGGAGATATATTTCCATAAGAGCAAGATATCTGATTAAGGTGAGACAAAAAAAATGTAAGAAATGGAAGAGAGGTCAAACTACAACTTTGAAAACTGAAATAAGCTGGACAAACAGATTTAAGCATAGTGTGAAACAAGATCAAGAAAATTTTGAAGAAAAGTTATAAAGATATTGAGCATAATAGGAAACCTTTTTATAAATGCATAAGAGGCAGAAGGAGTAAAGACACACAAATTGATAAACGGTGTGCAGATTTGAAAATTTATTCTCAGACACAACCGATTATAGATATATTTACAAAATCTTATGCAAAGCAATTTGGCTTCACAAAAGGGGTGCTACGTTATCCTGTTGACATCCAGGTAACCCCAGATACTGGAATAAAATTAGATTATATTGAAAAAGAGCTGCTCAAACTGGATCCAAACAAAGCACAGGGAGGAGATGGAATTAGTAATAATGACCTAAGAACACTTCAGCAAAAACTTACACTACCATTATATTTGTTATTCACTAGATCATATTAATATGGGGGGGGGGGGTCCATCAAGATTGGAGACATGCACTTATTAAACCTGTCTTTAAGGGAAAGGGGAGTAGGACAAAACCCAGTGTCATATGGACCCTTAAGTCTACTTTCATGTTGTGGAAAAATAATGGAGACAGTATTATTGGATAAGTTATTGTCAGAACTGGATAGGCTGGGACTTGAAACCATATATCAGCATGCATATGTTGAAAATAGATCTATTACCACCTGCAAAATGATGTTCTATAACAATATAATAACAGCTATGAATTAAAAAAATGTGCTGTGATTTAATTTATATAGATTTAACTTCAGCATTTGACAGGGTCATACACAAAATACTGATCAATAAATTAGTACAACTAGGTATTGATGTACTCTTGATAAGATGGATAGCTGCATGGCTTACAAATAGGATGTGGCAAGTGTCATACAGCAACTGGACAGGTGAAATCCTTGGTTACAGTGGGTGTACCACAGGGCTCTGTCCTAGGCCCTTACTTGTATCTTTCAGACTTAACTTTTTCATTTGAGGTATTCTGTAGTCTATATGCAGACGACCTGAAATTGGGTAAACTGATTACATGTGTTACAGATAAGATATGTCTGCAAAATAACGTGACTAAATTGACCATTTGGGCACAGGAGAATAACATGCTGATAAATGCATCAAAAACTGAGCATATGAGATTTGGGAGACATAAACTGAAAGGTGGATATTTAATACAGCACACAGTGATTGAAACTGTAGACTCATTTAAGGACTTGAGTATATGGGTAGATTCAGCTATGAGTTTTTCTAATCATATCAACCAGTTGTATAAGGTTGTATAAAGAGATTTATAAAGTCTAGGAGATAAAAAATAATTAAGTCATTGTTTGTTAGTTACATTAGACCCAGACTTGAGTATGGAATAACATTATGGAAACCCTATAAGAAAACAGGCATGAGTAAACTGGAAGGAGTACAGCGGAAATATACCAAGGGCATCCATGGATGTGAAAATTTAAGTTATTATGAAAGACTAAAATATCTGAACTTGTACAGTGTTTCTTACAGATATCTAAGAGGAGATCTTATTTAGGAATGTAGGGCATTTAGAGACAACTGCCTCTGGGAATGTTTGGGGTCATCAAAAAGTACTAGAGAATCATCAGATAACCTATGTAGAATATTCTGTAGGAATGAGAAGTGTACTAATTGCCTGTCTGACAGAGTAGCTGATGCATGGAACAGACTACCAAATTACATTAAAGCAAGGACTAGTTTAGATATTTTTAATAACAGCCTGGACACTTATTATGGGAAGAAGTGTTTTGGTGTATTGGCAAGCTAGAATGGCATTAATGCCCATGCCTGAAATATTTGTATGTATGTATGAGGAGAATCTAAGATAGCTCCCAATTTACAGTCATTTGACTCAACAGAAAGAACGACTCAAAAAAACTTCCAGGTACTCTTCTGGCTTAGACCTTCAACCTACTTGAGCTGCTGGTGATTGTGTCTTGGATAATTTACAGTCAACTGCAAACTTGGTGAGCCAGAGGTGGTGTCACTCATCCTGACTATTTGGGTCCTTGAGCCAGCCAGAAGTCCAGTGAGTTACTCAGGGATTTTTTTGCCTAGTTCTGAGAGTTTGCCAGTAATAACTGAGTGGCTTGTTGCACTGAATGCTTTGGCCAGGTCAAGGTAGGTGGTATACAATGTTTTCCCCTCATTCATAGCCTTCGTGACCTTCTCAAAGAGGTCTACCAGGTTGCGAAGGCAAGACCTTCCCTTAACAAAGGCAAACTGGGATGTGTCCAGTGTCCATGTTAATCATTTCCATGATAATTTGTTTCATGGCTTTACATATTAGACTTGTCAGGCTCATGGGACTGTAGTTCCTGGGGTTAGTTGATGTTCCACACTTATGAAGAGGGATGATCAATGCATCCTTTCATTTCCCTGACATGTAACCTGTTTTGAGGTTGTAGTTGAAGAATGCCTCAAGAGGTCCTGCTAGATCATGTTTTAGGCTATTTAAGACCTATTGAAGCAGTGTTTTTGACTTTAGTGGGTGCTGCCAGGACCTGCTCCCTGTTGATATTTGGGGGGATATGCTATAAGGGATTTCACCGTGGGGGAGGGGTAGTGGAGGGTGAAGTTAGAGCTAAATTTATCAGCCAGCAGATTTGCTGTGTCACCCTAGCCAGTGAAGTTTGTGCCATTTGTAACCAGTTATGCACACTGCTAAGTGTTACCTTTAAGGTTCCTGACATAGCTGAAGAAGACCTTGTGACTGTCCTTAGCCTGGGAGGCTATTCTGACCTCATACTTGGTCTTGTTGGACTTTATTAAATGTTTTAGTTTCCTGTTTAGTTGGAATCGGTGAGCTCTTGTCTCTGTGAGGGTTGCTCTTTCGGATTTTGACCTTGACTTTTTTCTTTTGTTATAGACCCTTTTAAGATGAGGATTCCACCAGTGGGGTTTGTTTTTGGTATTAGAGTTGGGCTTTCTTCTAGTAGGTGCAGTAGCCTCAATGCTGCCATTTACATGTTTGTACAGGGTTTCTGTGAATAATTCTGTATATATAGCCATGTTCTCAGGGTATGGGGGAGCTATGAAGTTGGGTTTTCCAGGTTGATTTTTATTTCAAAGGAAACCTCTTTGTGATCTGACCTCACCAGTGAGGATATGACACAGGGGACAGTACAATGTTCTCCTATGTTGGTGAATATTCTGTCCTGTATGTTTGACCCCCTAGTTGGAGTGCACATTATTGGTTAAGGGTGTTTATGTTGATAGTCCAGTAAATATTGCGCCTGTGAGTTAGAGGCAGTGTATATCTGTAGAGGGGATAGTTAAAGTCTCCCATGAATAGGGTATTTGGTTGGATAGTGAGTGCCTCAAGTATGTCTAAGTAAGAATTGTGAGATTTGTAGGTCATAGAGAGTGACCTGTAGCTGGCCATGACATGGTAAGGAACCTTGTCTATGGAGACTTGGACATAGATCAACTCCAGGGCATCATCCTGTTTAACCAAGCTGGAATTGTATTTGTTGCTTACATAGATAAAGACAACTCCACCTTTAGCCCTTGTCTGTGCTGCTGTATATAGAAGGTTTTGTAGCCTTGCATTTCCAGAGTACTTTCTGTGGCTTCAAACCAAGTATTGGTAATAGCAAAGATGTCCACATTCTTCAGAGTGAGTAGAGCTTGTAGGGTGTGGAGTGTGACATTCTTTAAAACAGTTCTAAGGGGGGGGGGGTTGAATTAAGTTTTAGACAGTATCTGAAAGCCCATGGGGGACAAGTGCAGACCATCCTTGGCAAAGCAAAGTGGTCTGTTAGCCATGTCCTCCCACGTTGATAGATATTGGATACCCTGGAGTGATACCAGACACTAAGCCAGTTATTAAAATCAATCATTTCTTTTCATACTGTGAAGTAAATCAATCATTTCTGTTCATACTGTGCCATCACCTTGGTTAATGTAGAATGCTGCCCAGTGCAAGGCACACACCTGTCTGTGACTTATATTTAGAGAGATACATAATGTCTCTTTTTCATGTAGTCTAGTGAGGTTTGTCTCAGGTTTTTTACACCCACATGGTCTATAGTGGAATCATATTGGTACCTGTGATGCAGTGACTTGAGTGTATGCATGGTATTGCAAATCCTAGTTCTAGATAGGCAACTACCCATTGTCTTCTCCTTGTCCAGCTTGGTGACATGGGCATCTGTGTTTTATACAATAGAATCCACCTCTGGCTAGAGTGTTAGGTAAAGTGTTTGCTTGTATTATGGGCTTTGTTCTGGTAGATTACTGTGTGTAGGCTTGTCTGTGGTGCTGGGTTTTGCTTTTGCTCTGTGCTTTAGTGATTGCTGAGGACAGGTGTTGATGTTTGATGGCTTAGAAAATCTTTGAGGTTTGGGAAAGTTTATTTTAAGTGACTCTGTATAAAAAGGTCTATGTGTGTGGTGAGTGCTGTTTATGTTCTTGACAACCTTGTTTGTAAGTGAGATGTTTGCCTACGAGGAACTTATGCATGTACATCTCTTATGTACTGTGTTAATTTCTTTAAGGATCAAACGGTAGTCTGAGTACATGAGACAAATGAACATTAGGAAATTGCATCTTTATGTTGTCAGGGCCTGTATTAATGTTGGGCACTTATGATTTAGGGACTCAGTTTTACAAGGTCAGTGGAGTGGTATCTAGGCTTAAGGCTTATGTTGTTCGATTGAGTAACTGGCTGCCCTAAGATTAACTTAGCTCAAAGCCTTTCTGTGCTGCAGATTAAAGTCCTAAATACTAACTTTATAGGTAAATTTTACAAACTAGGTATTTGGTACCATACAAGACACTGCTAAACACCACTGTGCAGTGAGCAGCACTGTACAAACATGCCTAATTTATAGCAGACAGAAAAAAAAGCTAAAAACTAACTTCTGTGCCCTCTGGCCAATAAATAACTACACTTTGAGTTCCCTGGAGTGTTTCCCAACTCAGAGAGATCTGGCAAACACATTCTATCACAAGGTGGATGATCCCTATAATTTCTTAGTATAAAAGCACAGCAGAAGTAGCTGTCAAGTACAGATTAACACTGAAAAGCCTTCTGGACTAATAAAATAATCTCAGTTAATGCTTCCTGTGTGTTTTCCAACATGGACAGACCAGGCTACCTTTCTACTGCCACTCAAATTGCAGTCCCAGTCTTCTTAATGTAAAAACAAACTTTGGTTAGTCAAAAATGAAAAGGTAACAACTAGTTGCAAGTAAGTTTTACTTTTAAGCCCCCATGTGTTTCGCAGCTCAGATAGACCAGGCTACAAGGAGACAAGATAATTACAAAGCACTTAAAAGGCAGACAAGTAAGCAAGCAAGTAGGAACACACACACAGACTTTAAGGAAATTTCAGAGTACACTAACAGGGCCTTCCCAGTTTCATGAGAAGAGGAGATAAGACTGGCTGGAGCTTCAAGGGGCAGGTATGCAGAAAATGAGACTGGAAGGAGCTTCTCAAAGCCAGATATAGAGTAGACCTCCAAGTTTAAAAGCACAATGGGGAAAAAGGTGGGTGTATGGGAAACAATTCAGAAGAGAGAGAGTAAAATGCAAAATGATTTTCTGATGAAGTTCTATTCAATTAAAATGGAACAAAGGTGCTAAAATATTTTATCTGTGTCTCCTTTGGCAGCATTTCAGTTCTTTATGTTTGGAGTTTTTGATTTTTCGTTTTAAGCTGCTTTAGATTTAAAAAAATGCAATATAATGAGAGCACATTCAGAAATTATTTAAACACTTAGGCAGAGCACAGAAACCACTTAAAAATACTATGCTGTAAAGCATTGCAACTATAGAAATGCCTTCAGTTTGATAGCTTTAACTTCAGATACAGAACAGACACAACAGGAAATACACAAACTGATTTAAATGGTATAAGTGCAGTATTTTAAATACAATTGAAATGTACCTCCCTGGTTGCAAAATGTAGTCCAATTGCTTTGTTTTCAAGCTTCCAGCAGTCCCAAAACTAAGATAGCTGACTGCTTGTGTAATGTAAAATATCAGAGGAAGACTGTGTTAATTAACATAAGCTCTAATTACAACTCTCACAAATGGCCAAAGCTGGCTTTTTGTTTTAAGCTTGAAAACTTAATACAACACAGAATTAAACGATCAAGCTAATAATCCATTTAAGAGCTCAGATAATCATGTTAACATGATTTGCACTGGTAGGCTGTGGATAGTAACATATGGTGCAATTATATTCACAATAACCTTTAGCAGAAGGCATAATAGTAAAATTGTGCATCAGAATATTAAACTCATGAACAGCTTTATTTGCTGTGGCCATTAATTGGGCATTTGTGGAAATTATTGTCACAAATATGGGGAGGCAGTTGGGAAAAATGTGATACTGACCTTAAAAAGTAAAGAGCAAAACAATAACAGTGAATAATAAATTATGACAGCCATCACTATGAATGTTATTCAGAACAGTACTGCATGTTATTGGTAAGCTTGTTTTTTAGTCTGTAGTCTAGTTTAATGGAATATCAAAAGAAGTATTTATGCAGCAAGAGGGGTTGAAGGGAGTGCTGTGTATTAAAAAAAAAACAAAACACTTTAGCACCTTCCAACAGGAGAATCATAGCTTTTTGTTTTTTTTTTTTGTTTTTGTTTTACAGAATAATAATCCATTAAAACATGATTGATTGATTATCTCTTTCTTGATTGAACGTATGAAACTGTTTATTCCTTAGCATTTTCTGCAAAGGGCAATACATATTAAAATTAATCAGCAAACATCTTTAAGTCAGTATAGCTGAGTAAATTAAATTTAAAGTGTGTGTATGCTTATATATCGTGATATCCACCTTAATTACAGTCAGAACAGGCAAATGGGACAGTTTGGTTTATCAACCATGATAATTATCATTAACATACCATTCCCTCCTGCTGTACTTCATCATCTCCACTGCAATATGAATGTATGTACTTAATTTGGGGATAACCTACAATTTCTTGATCTTCTAGCATCAACATATAATATGACAGTGTAGCAATTATTAATGGAAATAAACTGTGGATTTTTAGGTTATGCCATGGTATATGCCCTTCTTCTCACTTTTGTCATTATTGAACTGTGAAAGTACTTGATGTCTTTTTTTAATGCTAGCTAATATCTCCTTCATTTGGAAACCTATTATTTTTATTGTGTAAGCTCTGAGGCTTAGCTGTTAGTGGCCTAGGAATGGTTGAAGGGTGCACTTTGGTATGTAAAAGTCAGCATTTCATGCCATTTGTTGTAACTCTAGTTTAAATAAGATTACTGGTTTCTTCTTGATGGTATTTTGCATATTTTTTGTTGTTGATTGCAAGGGTAAAGGAAAAAAAGTCAGTCACTGTTCAATATATTTGTCAAGTGTAATGACAGCGGCACTGATGGCTTACTGTTTGTCTGAAGAGTACACTAAGTGAATTCATGTAATTATGTTACTGATTTAACATGGGTGAAAAGTTGAAAGGTTAGGCTGGTAATCTTCATTTATAATGTTGAATAATAGTTAAACTGGAAGAATATAACAGTTGTATGGAAAGATACTTTAGAACAGCTAAGGTGCTTACCTATTGTAGTTGCTTAAAAACAATATGCCTTGTAATGAGACAATACTGTACCAGGTTTCTATTTATAGGCGAGTTTTAGGGTAGATATATTGCTCCTTTGTGTACAGAATGGCTTGCTTTATATTATTGTACCTTTGCCTTTAAGAGATTGTTTCATTGAATGGAGCCAAAAGCTTGCCTTAATTTTAATATAGCTGAATTCTGTGTGCCTGTTTTTTTCCCTTTTTTAAAATAGTTTTAGATGGGTTTCTTACTTCAGTGTATTCGATCTCAAAATGGATTAGTTGATTTCATATCTCTATAGCATGTGAGGGTGGCCACGGTGGTGCAGCGGTTAGCGTTGTCGCCTCACAGCAAGAGGTTCTCTGGTTCGATCCTCGGCTGGGGTACCTTCTGTGCGGTGTCTGCATGTCCTCCCTGTGGTCACGTGGGTTTCCTCCGGGTGCTCCGGTTTCCTCCCACATCCCAAAGACATGCTGTAGGTGGATTGGACACTCTAAATTGGCCCTAGGCATGAGTGCTTGTGTGTGTGTGTGTGTGTGTGTGTGTGTGTGTGTGTGTGTGTGTGTGTGTGTGTGTGTGTGTGCGCCTTCTGTGGAAGGTTGGGTGCCGGGCTGGCAACTCGACACCGTAAAACTCCACTGCCAATCATGAGCGGACAGGTGATCCGCTGTGGTGACCCCTAACCGGGAAAAGCTGAAAGAAGAAGAAGAAGATAGCATGTCTGTGGTTGTTTTGTTAATCCTGGCATGGTCTTTTGTGTTAAATGTTAGTCTATGCATGCAGTACTATATTATGACCATTTAATTGTGGCTAAAAAGTGTACTGCCTTCCTCTTTTTTTACTAACCAGTATATGGCAGGTGACATCTGCCCTCAGTTGCTCATAATTTACCTCATTCTTGAATGCCCCATGTAAGGAAAATTTGTTAATATATCTCCAATATGTATCTTCAATAACTGATTACTAATGGTTGAGACAGAATGGTATTATATGATGGTCTTCGGCTGTTTTATGCTTTTGTTATATTTATGAACAAAAGCTTAAAGGAGCCATGGGGTACTTTTGAGAACATATGTAGCCAGTTCTGTCAATTTGCACATCAGTTGTCACAGTATTAAACTTATGTGCTGTTTGGTCATGTAATTTAGTATATGGAAGAAATATAACTGATGTTACTTGGATAAAGCAGAAAGGTCCAATTCATTTCACTGGTACTTGGCTTTGCTTGCTGTGTGCCTATGTGACATTTCATAAAGTAGGCAAATGACCTGGTCCAGGCTTAAGAAGAGTGACTAATTCAATGTTTTTATTGCCACAGTATCACGTGTCTGCTTTGCCTGGGGGATAAATCGTAGCTTACCAGGCATAACTTTTGAAACTAATATTAAGTAAAATGACCAGGCTGACAGACTACACAAGTACAGGTACAGTAGAGAGTCAGTTATCCGAACTAACTGGGACCTAGGGTACTTTGGAAAATCAGATTGTTTGGATAATCAAACATAGTTCAACCGGATAAAAATTTTCTAAAAATGTTTTTGATGAACATTAAACAAGAAAAATAAAACAAATTTACTGTAAGTACAAAATGGTACAGTATATTGTTGTAGTACAAGCTCAAAAAAAAGCAAGTATCTATAACATTTACATATTCAGAGTTATGATTTTTCTAACTTAAAAACTTTGAAACACTGCATTTGAATAACTGATGTTTCGGATAATCAACTCTCTAATGACTTTCCATTGCACAACTGTCTTCTAGTTTGGCACACTGCACATATAGAGGGTCATTGCCTTTTTTGTAGTTTTGTTCATCATTTCCCATAAATGTTTTACTGTATAAGCTAAATGTCAAAATACTCCCATCTGTAATCACCAAATCTCTATAGAAATGTATGTTTGACACCCTGAAAAGTGTTCTGTAGATCTGATGCTCTGAAAAGCCTTATTACAGTTGTGATGGACGAACTCTTCAAAATCAAATACTCTGGAAAATATATTTTTTAATAACTCTAACTTAAAAAAATAAGTTATTGGGTATACCACATTGTTGTATAATACATCATTTAGGGTAGATGGTATGGGTCTTCTAGAAGTAAAAAGGAACTCCAGTTTCTGTGTCTTGGCTCTTTATGCTTCTGACTGTCTAGAGTTGCTGTGTGCCATTCAATTGGGTATTACTGTTTATGTAAGTCCGTAATGAACAAAAACTAAATGATAATTTACATGAGCTGTAATATCATACTTTCATACCCTAGCCATCAAATAACTAAATATTTGGATGAATATAATAAATCTGCTCTGTAGAAGAATAGTCTGTTATTTATATATTTGCTGTATGCTTGCTGAAACAAGCACAATATACATATTTCCATGACAGCAGCTGACCTTCACTTATTTTGATGCCCTTTGCTTTTCTCATTGTACTAGAAAAATAACTGCCTCCTTGTTTTAACCATGCATTTAAAATGTACTGCTACTACTGTAGGTTTCTTTCTCTAACGTGTATTATTCTTATTTACTGTTCTTACTTTATAACTTTTATTGAACCCGCGGTGGTGGTGCTGCAGTAGCGTTGTTGCCTCACAGTAAGACGCTGTCCGGTTCGATTCTCCGCTAGAGCGTCTTCTGCGTGGAGACATGCGTGAATGAGCGTACCTTTGTTGAAGGTTGTGCGTCAGGCCTGGCAAGCTGGTACGTAAAAATCCACTGCCAGTCATTAGCAGACCAGAGTTCCGCTGTGGCGACCCCTAACTGGGAAAATCCGAAAGACACAAACATTATTACTTTTATTGTAAATATGTGTATTACTCTCATACCTATGTTATGTTTACAGTATCTTATACTCTTGTCAGGGAATCACTGTATTTCATTTACGTAAGTCTCTATGTCTGATGGCCTGAGACAGAAATTTTTTTTTTTAACCATCCACATACCTGGTGAACAAACTTCAGTAACAATAAGTAAATGTGGTTACAACAGTTAATAGTGCATATGTTGGTTTACCTTTTTAATGTATGTTTTCAAGAAACATAAATAATGTAATATAGAAAGTGTATAGTTGTATATATAACAATCTTAAGAAGAAGTACCCTTGACACACAGTTAGAGAAGGGAGAAAAATAAAATGCATATGCTTTATATCAGTCATTTCATAGTCTGCGTCCCACTGACTAGGTAGATAATTAAAGTAACAATACCAGTAACTATATGTAGGAAAATGTTTACCCTCCCAGTCTGATGCAAGTTTCCAGGCTGTTAAATATGCTCAGTTTTGTCACCGTGGTGGCTAAGGTTGACTGAATTTGTGTTAAACTATCATACTCGTCTAGTAAATTCAGTGGTAAAAATTTAGGATCAATAGGCATCACAATTCTCAACCCCAAAATCATTAGCTAAACTGATATTAGCCACTATGGTAGGATTTTAGTACATCTCCAAAAAAAATGGTAAAGACCTATTTGCTTGCTATCGCAGTGCCAACATATTGCTGATTCAGAGTAATGCACCTAATACATTCTTAAAGATGAATAATGAACAGAGCATACAGAAGTTTCATTTGAAATGGATGCATAATGTTAAGAGATGTGTATCTTAAAAAAATTTGTTTAGAAGGTGATAACTTCGCCTCTATCAAAATTCACTTTTACAGCCTGTTGCCATTTTTTTGGAAACATTGTGATGAAACTTAATATTATATTTTGTATGCCCTGGGTAATAGTTTCTTTGAGTTTATAAGAAGACAAATAAATGGGTTATTACTGTGTCCAGTGTTAAGAGGGGAAATCACAAAAGACGTCTTCTGCAAAAGAGCAAGGGAGATTCCATAAGTTAGTAACTTAGTAATCTCTTGTATTACTAGACCACAGTTGCATTTTAATAAATTACATGTCCAGGGTCTGCTTAATTCATAATGTGTTCACTGAATATCTTCCCAGTATGGAAGGAAATAATTTTAAGGCCAAAATACCTGTAATGTCTTGTGTAGGGATCATACTAAAGGCAAGGGATCATACTAAAGGCATGGGATCATACTAAAGGCATTTTAGTGTTGTAAAGCCATAGCTTGAAACATTATGTAAATATTCTCAGTTTTGCATTATGCAAAAAAGTAATAAAACTCTGAGCTGCAGCACCTGAAAATATTAAGACATGCCTATCCCATAATGTATAGGCAAAGTTTCCAAAGTATACTGGGGAGACGCACTTCTAGAAAAACTTACTGAAAATTTCTTTAACTTGAGTAGCCTGCTGAAAAGAAGGGGAGCTGTACATTTTAATGCAAACATCATGAACATTAGTATACATTTATGTGATAGTGACGGAACTTTATAGAGAAAAATATTTGACATTATAACTTTTGTGTAATTCTCAGTGTACAGTAATATTCATATATCAGATGAATACTTTTTTATATTTATTGGAGTATTGAATTCCTTTAGGATCATCTAGAGTAGGATAAAATGCATGATCAGAGTTAGTATTCTGCATCTGTTATCTATATGAATAATGGACATTGCTTAATATTTAAGTTTTCTTTTCAATTTCCAGGTTGCAATTTCTTAACTTCAGAATTAAGTCATCATTATAGGTGATTTTTTGTTTGCTCCTGTTTCACCCAAACAGTGATGTAATAAATGTTTGACAGCAAGAAAGAAGATAATTGCAGATAGTAGGCAGGCTTGCCTCATACCTGTTAGTAATTTAAATTGAGATGAAACTGGATTGTTAACCTTAATTTGGGCTTTTGCACAGCAATAAAAAATTCTGCAAAGTTGTAATATATTGATGAGGGAAACTATAGTGATGTAGTACCTATATTGTATAGTTTCTCTTTATTAAATCAAAGGCTTTGGTTATATTGAATTTGATAACCCTGATCATATCAAGTTGTTTCAGCTATTTTTTTTCAGAAGCAGTGCGTGTAGTCTGTAAATTCTTGTTGACTTTCTATAGTCTCTGACTGGGACAAAAGACATATTCAAATGAGATAATTGCTTGTTTAGGTGATGAATTTAAATGAACATTTGAAGTTTTGACCAAAAGCTGATAGATAATGCAGGATTAAGATGGATGTATGGATTTTTGGAAGTGTCAGACCCAGGCCTATTTCAACTTCATTCTTAGTCAGCACATTATTTGCAGTCTGCATGGGAGCAGTACCAGCCAAATGGGAATTAATAAAAAGTTCAAGAATTTAATTAATTATGTTCATGATATCTTGGAAGTTTTGGCTAATTAGACAGTCTGACTAGGGTATCCAGATTTTGGAGATAAGTTTTTTAAAGTAATTGTAAAGAATGTTGGAGATCCCAGATTGGTTAGTTATAATATTCTTGAGTCCATCCCACAGCTGCAGTATACTATTTCTGAATCACTGCAGAAGACGCAGGTTAACCATTGACTTCACAATTTTATCGGAGTAAAGAAAGCATGCATGACCGTGTTTTCCTGTAGTCCATTAACTTTTTTTTATTCTTTATTTTGTTTCCTTTCTAAATTTAGTGCTTTCCTTTCAGTGTGAAATGTATTTATCATATTTAGCTACTAGTAATTTCACAATCAACACTAATAATACATCTAACTTTTAAAATAGAAAACGTATGACTTGATATTGATATGTTGCCAACATCATCAAGTCACTACAATTATTTTTTGCTTTAAATGCATCCCTTTTATTTGGTAAGAGTATATTTTGTATGTCATGAATTTCCCCGAGCTGTTTAATCTTCAGTGAGATATATTTTTTAAAGTCTGAATATTTATACAATGTTCAGGCATTATATATCCACTCTGGTGGTAGAGGGATAAAGCCCTGACTATGGCTTGGGTGACTAACTGAACAGCAAGGAGGGATGGGCAGTGCTCTTCCTGGGTGGGAGGGCATTCATCAGTTGAATCCCCTTAGGGGAGACATGGCCCAAAGAGGGCAGTTGCCTTCAGATGTAATCGACAAACTTGAGTGACAATGCAGGGAGTGACTAGGACATATAAAGAAGAAGAAAAATCCAAGACGGATGCAAAGAGGCCTTATACCCAGGACACACTAAGGATCCACATCTGTCTCTAGCAGTACCAGAGTAAATCTGGTAGACCCAACATGGATGTAGGGCACTGGGGGCCGGGCAGTTTCAGTGATGTCCAAAAGGGACCAAAAAATTAAAAAAAAAATGCAGGCATTCTACATTTATAATTGAAGTAGCCCTGTGAGCTGATGAAAAGTATGAATTAACTTTGTATTTTCATGTTCAAAAAATGTCAAGTAGTACCAAAAATATATCCTTGTAAATATGAGCCATATGAATGTATTCCTTTGAAGCTATAACTACTTTAGTAATATTTTCTGAGCAGCCTTTTAAGAATTGTGAAATGCTAAGATGCAAAGCTTTTGTAAATAATCCATTAGGAAAATATTATCTCAATTAATAAAAAAGTCTAACTAGATTAATGATGTAGATGTTTTGATTTTCTTACTGAATTGAAAAACATACTGTATATAAGCACAAACATTCTTAACAGGTATGCATCTTTGAAGTATTATGTATTCTCAGTATGTTTTATCAAATACCTCCAGCATACACCTGCCTACAAATTATATTAGCAAGGTAGATCCTGGAGGTTGGAGAAAACTGGGAGGTAATTTACATGTCTGGTGTAATGGCAGGGATGTTCAGAGGACCCTTCCTCAGAATTACAGGAGCAGCTAAACAGGGAAAGAAGTTTGCTGTCATTAACTGCAGGCTCAAATGTCTTGGCTGGGAAATAAATAAAAAAGTGCAGGAGGGACCTGAGGAACTGAAAGGGCCTAAGACAAGTGCTCATACAGTGGCATTTTTGGATGTGCTGCCACTTCATTGAAGAGAGGAATGTAAGGTGTTTATATCACTGAGCATAACCATTGATTAAGCAACTGGCTCATTGCTCCTGGCTTTGGCTTTACAGAGGGTCCACCTGGAATAGTGCATGCCTGTACTGGTTTGATGCTGAACGTCTATTAATGGGAGGAATAAAGGAATGGGTTTGTACATTTTATTAGTGCTTTAAATCTCATATGGGAAGGGGACACAGAAAAGTATAAAATGAAACCACGGCAATACCTGAAAAGATTATAGTATTGAATGATGTAAAAACGCCAGGCATGGGAAAAGGATCAGGATAGAATTGGAGAAAAGCAGGAAAAAAAGCAGTTTTAATGTTTTCATGGATGAATCAAACTGTCAAATGCCAAAGAAAATGGATTGTAATTGATATTACTGCCCACAGGTAGGCAAAGGTGCAGTGTTCTAATGTCATGGCAATAACTGAGGCATGATTTAAATACTGCCATGACAAGGATGTAAACATACCAACTTATAACTTCTATGGAAGTGAAAAACTAACAGAAGATACAGCCCTCTTTGTAAGGGAAAGGATGGAGGCATCTGATCAAGGAAATGAACATAGTGGAGTAGATGGTAGTGTGAGTTAGAAGAAAGGCTAGAAATGGTTGCATAGCCTGTATAGGGGTAGTATATAGAACCCCCCCAAATAAAGAGAAAAGGTGGGATGGGATACTTAGTGGGACAGAGACAGGTTAGTAATGTCTACTGGAGAATTTTATATGCCAGATGTATTAACTGGCATATCCTAAGTGATGCCACATCAGAAAGTACAATGATTCTTGATGTCCTTCAGGAGGCAGCCTTGAACTTCTGGTAATAGATCCTACTCAAGAAGCAAACATTTTGATTCCAGTATTCTTAAATAGTGAGGGCAAAAGACAAGATCTTAGTGAGCAGCCATTTGTAAATATGAGGTAAAGTGTGGATTGTCTTCAACATAATAAATAGAATCAAAAGTTGTGGTTCCAGGCTAGGAAAGCAAAATTTGAGGAAATGGGGACATAGTCTAGATGTGCTCTAGCAAAAGGGAAAATGGTGGTGCAGAAGAATTGAGGCCACCTCAAAGCATGCCATCGCAGAAGTAACACTCACACATTGTATTGAAACAGATATGCAGATCAAAAGGAATGAAAAAATATACTTGGGCAAGGTGGCATCAAAGGTTAGAAAACAAGTATGGCATTTAGGAAACACAAGGAAACACACAAGGAGAAGGATGAAAATACAGTACTAATTAAAGTAAAAAAATAAAAAATGAAAATAAAAAAAAACAGAAAAGACAGTCACAGAAGCAAAAGGCTTAGTGACTGAAAGATTGCGAGTTCAATCAAAATTATCTTTCTAGTGTACATTTGTCCACTGGATTTAGTTTTCAGTGAACCACAAGTGGATGAACCATGTTAGATGAATAGGCACTTAAAGAAATGATTAATAACTTATTCCAAGGATTCTGTTATCCATTTCTTCTTCTTTGGCCATGAGACAGTTTGTATATTTGGCTCCAAAGCACTCTAAGGACTTAGTTGTTGGAGCTCTTAAAAAGAAAGCTAAGATTCCAAAGTGCCCATTAGCTTCTGTCTGGAATCTGAGGTAGTTTCAAGCAGCATAAAGCCTACAGTTAAAAAGGCTTAAGTTAAAGTTATTGAAAAATCAGTTTCTCAAGTAAAGTGTGTGTCTTTACTACTGAGACTGATCTGTCACTGGATAAAGAGGTCACTGTGATTTTAGACTCCAAGTTGTTGATCCCAAGATGTTTGATGTTGGGACAAAATTCCACCTTGTGTTTTTTTTTTCTTTATTATAAGAGATTGTGAAGTTTTTTTTTTTTTTTTTTTACAGATCTCAACACAAGTTTTCTGGTGCTTTGCCTTCCACATTTTTGGTAGGGACAAATTGTCAGTCTCAACTTTCTTTCTTAAACCTTGGTTATCAAGGCATTCTTTTATAGTTCCCTTGTTTTTGGCACTAGACCTGAAGATGCCATCACTAACTGGTACTGCTTAGGTGTTGCTTCTCCAGTCTATCAGTTGCCACAATCAGTTTTGATGCCATTGTTAATCCTCTGTAACAGAACAATGGCCCTGGAAATAGTGCTCAGGCTCAGTCTGCCCATTCTGATGTCAGACATGTCTAATCCATTAGTTTTCATACCCAAGGACTTGACCAACACTGCCTTGAAGATGGCTGCTCTTGTTAGTATCAGCCTTGGTCCAGAGCTAGCAGCTTTCTTGTTAAAGTACCCACCCCCACAAAGCTGTACCCTTTTAAGAATATCAGCATTGCCTGTAGCACCATTAATGTTTGTTGCTGACTGTCAGACCCCCCCCCCCAAAACTCTTATCCAGAGCAGATGGACTAAAGCCCTTCTGTTGCTCCCTCAAGCCATTTCCACCCCAATAGAAAGTTGTCCTCTTGTTCAGATCCTCCTTTCCTGAAATTCATATGAAGGCTACACGGAGGAGGAGCTACATATTTTTTCCATTGAATTTCCCACACCTGATTTGGATGAGAAGGAAGATACATTTCAGAGGTCCTGGAGATGGATATATCAGAGGGCTGGCACTCTGTCCTGTATCTTCCCCACATCTAGTTAATAGTGCCTTGATTAGACACTCACTGTTATGAATGACTGCCAATTGCAGTGTAAACGGTATTCAGTAGCATATGTAGTACTGCTGTAATTCTTCTACATCCACAGGTATTACATACATTTGGATTTACCTGTTTATGCTATCTTATGTACTGTATACACCTAATCTGACAAATGACTTGGGTCATGGCTGAAAAGAGTCTTTGTACTAGCCCAGTCACTCAGTAGATGATAAATAAACAGACTGTGTCAGGATACATTTAAGTAGTAAAACCCATATTCAAAATCAACTTCAACTACAACATGGGCTGCGTAAGGAGTACGTACATAACCTGGCAGACACAGTGATATTTACAAATTAGAGTAAATAAATACACAGCTTGAGGTTAATACAAATAATAACTTTTGCAAGAATTGTTGAGAAATACATATTGTAAAAATGCATACAAGAATCAGTAGGACATGTTAAAAGATTAATTAATTAAATACCTACTGTAAGAATTTACGACATTGTTAAGGACTTATCACAGGAGTTATTTTGTTTAAGGAAAATAAGAATTGCTAACACACTAGGTAAGGACCAGTGAAAGTAGGTGGGCTAAATAGTCAATGTTAAGTTGTCTATCTCTCCTTCATTCTTGCTGGATGGGTTCGGAGCCGACCTCGGCTCCGACTCGGCCACTCTAAAAGCTCGAGAGTTGGATCCACCGGCTCGAGGCTCCCCTTATATCCCACAACGCTAGGCGGTATTACCCCAGATCTCGTTTGCCGCTACAGCTATCGAGGTGTGTTGCTTTTACCGGCTCCAGGTTAGTGTACCAAATAGGTTTAAAAACTTAGTAAACCCCTTTTAAATTAGTTTTTTATTTTAAAGGTTTCTATTCCCTTTCCTGTGTTTTTCTCCCACTCCTTACCACAAGAACTTATCTGTTCTTCCCTTAGGCCTTCGGGCCCTCCTATCCCTCAGAGTGTGTGTTTTTCTGTAGGAACTTAAGATTTCTAAACTACTATCTTTAAATCAGTTTAAGTTAGTTTAAATTAGTTTAAATTACCTTTACTTACTCTACAGTGTAATCGGTGTGTTTGTGTTGAGTGTGATTGCACTTGTTTTGTGTCATGTCTAAGGATTCGAAGGTCTCAGGCTTCAAGAAGTGTGACTCATGCTGTCAGAAAATGTCTCTGACAGACGGTCACACTTCTTGTGTGTACTGCCTGGGACCTTTACACCTGCAGGACTCTTGTGCTGTATGCCATGGCTTCAGCCCTAGAGTCCTGCAGGAAAGAAAGAACAAGCTTATTTTACGGGGCTTGTTAAAGCCTGAGGGTCCCCCGACTGCATCTTCGGGCAAACCCTCTAAGGCTTGTAGGTCTTCGGCTCCAGTTACTGAGTCGGCACCTAAGACTTCTAAGTCTACTCCTGCATCGGCTCCGGCTGGAGCCGATGAGACTCTAACTTCCACTTCGGTGGTTCCCTCGGCTCCGGCCGGAGCCGAGGTTTTGGAAATTGCTAAGTCGGCTCCGATCAGGCTTTCGGAGCCGACCTCTAGGAAGAGGTCAAGGTCACCGTCCCTCGGCTCCGTTCATTCGGCTCCAGCTTCTCCCCTGCTGTCTGAACGGAGCCATAGATCGCACTCCTCTAGGTCTTCGAGGCTTTCGGACCATGACCTTCAGAGGGTAGTGAGTCGACTTCTTAAGTCTGAGGCACTGGCCCAGATGCTTCAGAGCCCGACTCATCAGTCGATGCTCAACCCTATTTCTCAGAATATTCCTCCTCCGACTCCTTTGAGCTCGGAGCCGGGGCGTTTCGGACCCGAGACTGTGATACCGTCGGAGCCGATACAATTGTCTTCGGCTCCGTCGGCTCCGATTTCTTCCTTGGAAGAATCTCGGCGCCGGACTTCCTCGTCGGCTCGAGGGGTGAGTGGCATCGGACCCTTGTCCGACCCCGCTCTCCCTCTCGGTGCTTCAGCGCTGGTGAGTTCGACTCCGACATCGGCCTCGGAGCCATCGCTGTCGGTGCCGAGGGAGGTTTTCAGCTTTTCGGAGTGGGGACCTCTGGCTCTGCCTGACAGAGGTGCGTTCGAGGTCATGCGGAGTGTGTTGGAACCTGGTTCAACTCCACAGTCGGCTCCGTCCGCCCCTCCCTCTTCGGTGCCTCAGGTTATGTCTACTCACTCCCTCATCCCAGACCGCAGAGAGCCAGCTCCTCAAGAATCCCCTGTGGGGATCTCATCCTCTTCCGAGGCCTCTCCTGAATTGGCAGGGGATCCCCCTAGGAAGAGAAAGTGTAAGCGGAAGCACATAGACTCACCTGAGTCTGTCACCTCTGACACAGATTTAGAGGATTCCGATGGTTCCCCCCGTTCCCCTTCTGAAGATGTCTCCTTTGCAGACATTCTAGAGATCCTGAAACAGAGGGGAAATTGGCCAACCCTTAACCCTTCGGAGGATGAATCTGTGTATCTTGAGGCGTTTGGCTCTCGCCCTTCCACCTCCTGGGTGTCCCCCCCCTTTGACCCCCTCATGCAGGTGGTAGCTAAAAAGGCTTGGACGGCTCCTGACTCTGTGGACCCTACCCCCAGGAGACCTTCAAAGTTTATCACAGCACCAGCAGATAAGCAATTTTTGACTAAGGGAGTTTCTGTGGATGCTATGGTGGTAGCTGCTGCCACTAAGAAGGAGCTAGCTGATCCTTCGGTGCTTGTCCATCCTCCTAACAAGGAATCTAGGTCTATGGACAGGTACGGGAAGCGGATGTTTTAGTCAGCGACCTTTGCTATGCGTTCGCTGAACTACCTCTGTCATTTCACTCGTCTTCAAAGAGACCTGATCAAGGAAGCGAGTGAGATGTTAAAGGATCCTACAGCTGCGGGTTTTCAGGATAAGATGAACACTCAGCTGGCTACCCTAAATTCTATAGCTAACTCCTCCATGCGCCTCCTTTCATATGCGGCTGATGGAGCGAGCAGAGCCACAGGGACAGGTGTGGCCTTACGCCGGCATGCCTGGATGCGGCTGTGCAATTTTGCGGACCCCTTTAAAACGTCTTTCACTAATTCCCCGTTTGATGGATCGTCTCTTTTTGGTCCTCAAGTGAAAGAAACCTTGACAAGGTGCGAGACAGATGGCAAAACTCTTTCTGCCGGAGTCCGCTTTTCTACTCCTTCTAGACCTTACCCCAAAGGCCAGAAAAGTGGAAAGATGTGGTTCCGCAAACAATCTCAAGGAACTTTGCCTGACGCACAGAGTCGGTTCCCCTCTAGAGGCAGAGGGGGGAACAATAATGGTAGACGTCGCCCTAGAGGCAGGGGGGGTCCGCAGAACCAGGGCAATCGAGAAACCTTTTCCGATAAGCCCTTCCAGCATCCCTGAGGTGTTGCCCGATTGTCCACCTTCGGAGGCAGTCGGGGGAAGATTATCACTGTACCCAGAAGCCTGGCGATCCCTAACTCAAGACAAGTGGGTACAGTCCATCATTTCCGAAGGCTATTCCATTCCGTTCTTTCGCATTCCAAACCAATCCAAAAAATCCCTTCCAGATGTTCCACCCGCTCAAAGGGATCTAGCAGCATTGGAAATTTCAAAACTGCTTGCAAAAAGAGCCATTCAGCCAGTGCCAGCAGACCAGCAAGGATCCGGAATCTACTCCAGGTTCTTTTTGGTTCCAAAGAAAACAGGGGACTGGAGACCAATTTTGGATCTCAGTATCTTGAACAAGTCTGTCAAGAAAACAAGATTTCGGATGGTCACGCTACAATCCATCCTACCCCTATTGGGAAAGGAAAACTGGATGTGCTCTATAGACCTTCAGGATGCATACTATCATATAAAAATGAACAGACGCTCCAGGAGATTCCTCCGCTTCAGGCTGGGAACCAGTCACTTTCAATTCAGAGCCCTGCCCTTTGGACTCACCACTGCCCCCCCGGGTGTTTACCAAATGCATGGCAGTGGTAGCTTCTCATCTGAGACGTCAAGGATTCCAGGTGTTTCCATACTTAGACGACTGGCTCCTCACAGCTCCTACCAAGCATCTTCTTCTGATTGCCAGAGACTACACCTTTCGCATTTTTCAAAAGTTAGGTATCTCAATAAATTGCGAAAAGTCTGTTTTGTCGCCTTGTCGTGTTATTACCTTCATAGGCGCAAATCTAGATACAGTCAACATGTCTGCAAGACTTACAGACCAAAGAATAGCAGACATACACAAACTGGTCTCCCTTCTATTCCACAGCAACAGAGTCAAAGTCAGATTGGTTCTAAAAGTACTGGCGATTATGGTGGCTGCTATCCCTCTACTTCTTTTAGCCAGATTTCACATGAGAATCCTTCAATGGATGCTCTTCACACAGTGGTCGTACCAGCAACTTCCGATGTCCCACACCATTGTGATTACGCAAGCATGCAGGAATCATCTTCTTTGGTGGATTTCTTCCCCCCAGCTCTTCCTAGGAAGACCCTTTGTCCTTCCCCCTCCGGTTGCTACTCTGACAACGGACGCCTCCCTGATCGGGTGGGGGGGGGGCATTATCAGGGCAGAACAGTCCAGGGCATATGGCAACCAATCGAACGCCACTTGCATATAAATGTTCTAGAGATGAGAGCAGTGCTTTTAGCGTTGCAAGCCCTTCAAGACTCTCTTCCCTTGGGAACGATAGCAATTCAGACGGACAACATGTCTGTAGTGTGGTATATCATCAAACAAGGCGGAACCAAGTCCTACCCCCTATGTCGAGAAGCACTCAGACTGTGGCAATGGGCGATTTCTTCTCAGCGTTTTCTGGTAGCAACGCACATTCCCGGGAAGTCCAATCTTATCGCGGACAAGTTGAGCAGAGCTATTCTCATGTCTCACGAGTGGTCTCTGAAAGATTCTATCTTGGAGAAAGTTTTTCTCAAGTGGGGTCAGCCTTGCTACGACCTTTTTGCTACTCCCCAAAACAGCAAGTGCAAAGATTATTTCACCCTCTTCCCCTTACCAGGCCAGCCCAGCAGAGACGCTCTAGTCCAAGTTTGGCCCCGGGGACTTCTGTATGCATTCCCTCCCTTCCCACTAATCTCTCAAGTGATACAGAAAGCTATCGCTCAGAAGGCCTCATTGATCCTCATTGCTCCTTACTGGCCTCGACAGGTTTGGTTCCCCTTTCTACATCAATTTCTGTTGGAGCAACCCTGGCATCTGGACCTAGTTCCAGATCTTTTGATCCATCAGTCGGGTCAGTTTCATCGCTCCCTCCCATCTTTGAACCTCACTGCTTGGTTCCTCCAGTTCCAACCTTAGCCAGGCTTCCTCAAATATCTCACACTGTTCGAGATATTTTGATAGCTTCCCATAAATCTTCCACTCGAAAGATTTATCTTAGTAAGTGGACGTTTTGCCTATTGGGCTCAAGGAAGGGACTTAGATCCTTTCACTGCTCCCATCCAAATAGTTCTTGATTTTCTAGCTGAACTCTTTCACGCAGGTTCATCTCCTTCTACTCTCAAAGCCCAATTGGCAGCTATATCTAATTTTCATGTGGGCATTTCAGATTCTGCCATCATGTCTCACAAGCTTTGCAAAGCTTTTTTGAAGGGAGTTTTTCTTCTCAGACCTCCTATAAGAAATCCTCCTCCTTCTTGGGACCTTAATTTAGTTCTCACATCTTTGATTCTTCCCCCTTTCGAACCTGCAGCTTCCTGTTCATTGAAATTGCTATCCTGGAAGACTCTCTTTCTGGTAGCCATTACTTCAGCTAGAAGGGTCTCAGAACTTCATGCACTCAGCAGTCGACCACCGTATCTATTGTTTCATAAAGACAGGGTGGCCTTACGAACCAATCCATCTTTTTACCTAAAGTAGCCTCTGCCTAACCTAAATCAAAGCATTGACCTCCTGTGTTTTTCCTAACTTTTCTAACAGGTCTGAACAAAAATTGCATTGGCTAGATGTTCATCGTCAGTTAAGGTATTATTTGGATAGGACCAAACAGATCAGAAAAACTGACCAGTTGTTTGTCTCTTATGCAGAAGGCAGAAAGGGACTTTCAGTTTCAAGGTATCACTCTCCAGATGGCTAACATCTCTGATTTCCTTTGTTTATGAAATTAGACACCAAAAGCTGCCTAACAAACCTAAGGCCCACTCCACCAGAGCTTTGGCTACTTCTATAGCCTTCCAAGACAGGCTGCCTATTGACACCATTTGTGCAGCGGCTACTTGGGCTACTCCTCACACTTTCATTTCTCATTATAAGTTGGATTTAGCTTCTAGACATAGAGCTAACTTTGGTTCCACTGTTCTCAAGAGTCTGTTCCGATAGGCCACCCAGGACAAGGTGCTAGGGACGCGGTCCCATCCAGCAAGAATGAAGGCGAGATAGACAACTTAACATATAGAAGTTATGTTCTTACCATAACGTTCCATGTTAGTTGTCTTCTTCTCGCCTTCTTTCTTGTGCCCCACCCTCCTTCCCCCTAGCCTGGACAGACCTAGAGGAGTTTGATTGTGACCTCTCTTTCTACCACCTCTATTGCTATAGGTATATGCTCTGCTGTGCATATATTCCTTGATCAGGCTTCAGGTCACCTTCTTCCCTTCCTTTTTATAGAGGTGGGTTCTCCCATTTCCAGTAGTTCTGGTTTTTATTATTGGCTGGGCCTAGCTTACAAACGAGATCTGAGGTAATACCGCCTAGCATTGTGGGATATAAGGGGAGCCTCGAGCCGGTGGATCCAACTCTCGAGCTTTTAGAGTGGCGGAGCCGAGGTCGGCTCCGAACCCATCCAGCAAGAAAGAAGGCGAGAAGAAGACAACTAACATGGAACGTTATGGTAAGAACATAACTTCTATTTATCTGACATCAGAATCTATATTTCTATGTAAGGATTATCATAATTTTTTTTGTGAGCGAGAGGAAGTTTTCAGATACGGAATGAGTACTGAGTTTTTCAGTGTTAAACTAAATGGGAAGCATTTCATACTTCATTATTGATATATGACATTTCCAGTGCAGTAGTAAAAAATCCATTCTAGACTTACAAGTCTCTTGAAGAATAGATTTTAAACTTTGCTCCCTTTCCAACTATATTTCACCATGCATTTATATGAATGTATGGCATTGCTGGGATAGTACAGTGGTACATTGGTTAGTGCTGCTGTTTTACTGTGCTTGGTTCTCTGGTTTTGTTCCTAGATGGGATGCTTTCTTAATGGCATCTGCATGTCTTCCGTGTGTCACCACATGTATTCACCATGAGCTTTTGTTTCCTGTTACATTACAACGATATGCAGAGGTGAATTGGAAAAGGTCAAAATAGCTATTAAGTGTGTGTGCAGTTAGTTTGTGAGTGTGTGTGTGTCCTTTGATAGACTGTATCCTCTCCAGGACTGGTCCCTTCCTTATACCTACAGCTTGTTAGGATAGACTACATCTCCCTGTAACCCTGAATTGGATAAAACAGGTACTTAAAATTGATGGATAATACATCGCTGACAGAAAACACATGGTCCATTGTCTCTTCCCAGTTCCGCTGTTAGCCCTGACATGGTCACTTCCCCAGTACCCCATCTTTCATCCTTTTTCTATTATTATAACCCCCAAAAAAGCCTGCAATTGACCTATATTTCATTGCTTTCTCTGACAGTAAACTGTAAGGCCGCAGTACTTTCTTACTGAAGCAGTACTTCCATTTGCCAGATCAGTACCTTGTCCTCTCCATGTTTTAATTGTGGCCTCTTTGAGCCTTTCTGTCTTTTTTTTATTTTATGAATTTAGGCCCTACTTTGAGATGATATTCCCATATTATTTCCTTTGTTTCTCCTCACCACTGAGTACTTATTCAACTCAAAAAATTTGTCTTCGTATTTTGGCCTTTCCATTCCTTTTACCATGCCTGCATTTGCACTTGTTTCTGTCCTGTAACTCCTGGGCCCATATCTGCTTTTACTGTATTTGTGTTTCTTCCTACTTTATTTTGCTTTTGCGCCATCTTAAAAGTACTTAATTGTATTTATTACTGCTTGGTGTAACTCATTCTAAGCCTTTTAGTTTAAGCACTTGGGCTTCAGACCAGTTGTTTTACATTAAGAAAGTTTGTGGTCTGCACTGTAGTGGCAGAACAGGTAGCTTACATCCTTCTAAGTTGGGAACTGCTGATTGAGGGCTCAGTGTCTGTTATTCTAAAAGTGTATTAATTCTGGTTTAAGCACTTGGGCTTCAGGCCAGTTATTTTACATTAAGAGGGTTCGTGGTCTGCACTCTTGTGGGAGGAGAGGCTGGACTCTGCCCTTCTGAGCTGGGAATTTCTGGTTAAAGGCTTATAGTGCCTGCATATTTAAACTGCTTCTTACTGAAATTGGTACACCTTGTTTGCTGTAGCATAGACTAGATCCAGGCCTGCTGAATCTAGCTTTGTTTGTATGCTTGTTGTTTGTTTGCTTGTTATTTCCCTGAAATGCTAATTCCACCTAAAACACACCTTTTCAGCGCTTCTGTGGATCCCTAGTGATATCTGCATTGCTTACTGTACTTATTTCCTTGTTTCACTTGAAAGAAAGTTACTGTTTGTCGTTTTTGCATTTAAGTTGCCTGTAACACATTGCATTTAAGTTACCTGGCACTTGCTCACTAAAGCAATTATATAAGTCAGCACTAAAAAATTAAAAGCACTACACCCTCAAAACTCCCCTTGAGTACCTTGTTCCCCATTGGCCCTTTTTTCAATTATAAAGGAATTCCCAATACTATTCTAGCATGTCCAAAGGTCAGTTGTCAATCTCCTCTCCGGTCCAGCTGGTGAATCTGGGAATCTTGAGGCAATGTTACAACTGCCTCATGTACACAGACAACCCTCTCCTCCTCCCAACAAATTCCAACACATGTGAGAGATGCAACCATATAGCTAAACTGGAGGCTAAGCTCTCTCAACTCAGTACTGGCGGTAACCAGTCAGGAGGAGAAGGAAATCACGCTCACTACAATTCCAGTCTCACATAGACCTACCACGACAGCAAACCAAACACATAAACACACAAAAACATACTCGGAGGCTCTAAATAAAAATCTGCCTAAGCAGCAGAGACCTCCAAAGCAGACACCCAAGCAACCGCTACCCCAAAACAAAAAACGTGCAACACATAGCTCACTAAGCCAGTGTGCCAAACAGTCACAGCCCTTATAGCCCTTAAGGCTAAACAACACACCTGATACACTTGTAATAGGTGACTCTATCGTCAGGCACACTGACGTCCCACTCACCAGGCTGAACAAGGAGAAGGTCACGGTGAGCTGCCTGTCGGGTGCTAGGATCCGCCACATAACACAAGCACTCAGGTCACTCCAAGGCAAGTGCAAATATGACTCAGTCATTGTCCATGCTGGTGTGAATGACCTGAGACGTACCTCCCTGGACTACATGAAAAGAGACATAGAGGAGCTCTCTGAGCATGTAGCCCAGGCCGGTATGACCCTGACCTTGAGTTGCATCTTACCCTCACCAAGAATGATGCCACAATATGAAGACAAGATGATCAATTTCAACAATTGGCTTAAGTATTGGTGTCATTCAAAGGGGATCCACTGCCTGTCAGCCTGGGATGACATGCTCGACAAACCACGATGCTTTGCTAGGGATGGCTTGCACCTGTCACCCCTGGGCTTTCAGATATTGGCAAAGGCTCTTGCTACCCCCATAGTGCCTTTTTTAGGCAAGGCTCAAAAGACAAACCCACCTCCATAGGTATCACAAGGGATAAGAAACTAAGAGTAATGCTACTCAACGCCAGAAGTCTAAACCTCAAGATGCACACACTCAAAACTCTCCTTAGCATGAAGAACATCGATATCTGTGCAGTAACAGAAACCTGGTTCAAGGCTCCCGAGAGCACCCCAGCACTACCAGGTTATACCTCATACCATGCTTTTCGGCCCCAAAACTTGGACCGAACCACAAAAAGAGGGGGAGTATCAATATTCGTCAAAGATACCCACACCTCCAGGTTGGTGGCACAGCACGAGGCATCAGAGACTATCCATGTGCTACTAACAGTGGGTAAAACTGCCTTCCAGTTTATAGCCTGCTACAGACCACCCTCCCAAACCCAGGAACCCCACTCGGCCTTCCTGAGAACACTGGAAAATATGAAGGTCTCTCCAAACACCATTATATTGGGCGACTTCAACTACCCAAACATAGACTGGGAGCATTACTCTAGCTCCAACACCCTAGTCCAAAGGTTCCTAGAATTTATAAACTCAAATGCTATGGAACAACTTGTTACCACTCCCACAAGAGGGGAAAACATACTGGACCTGATCATCACCAACATGGGGACTCTATGCTCCAGACCAGAAGTGTATCCCTCACTGGTAAGATCAGGCCATAAACTAATCTCACTAGATATTCACATCCCGACCCCACCCCCTGCCCAGAAAACCACAGTGAAAAACTTCTCTAAAGCAAATTTCACACTCCTCAAAACCGAGGTGGAATCCTTCAAAGCCCCCGGGCCTGTGGAAAATACGGCCCAGACCACAGAATCCTTTATAAATGCATTCTATGAACACCTTCAGGAATGCATGGATCATGCAATCCCAAATAAAACCAAGACCCAATCCTCCAAAGGCAGACGTCCTGTCTGGTGGACCCCAGCCATAAACAAACAAGCTACTACATGATAGAGCAAAATCCCAAAAAGGGAAGGCATCTCTGATCAGTATTAGCAAAAAACTATGGGCACTCATAAAATCGTCTAAGGCCAGCTTCGAGAGAAAAATTGCACAGGACACTAAGGATAATCACAAGGCTTTCTTTAGTTATGTTAGGAACCTGGGTGGGAATTCCCAGATATGCTCAGAATTAGTCCAAAATAACAAAAAATACACCGAACCCACAGACATTGCCAACATCCTAGCTGACAGGTTCAGCGCAAACTCCCCCCCCCACCACCAAAAGGGCAAATATCTATCCCAGCAGAGTGCTGCCCCCCTGACATCTCAGATGCTCAGGTAATAGCCGTCCTCTCCAAAGCAAAAAACACAGCATCAATGGGACCAGACGGTGTCCTGGGCTGCATCCTACATGAACTCCAAGAAGAGCTAAACCTAAACATAAAACTACTGTTCATTCTCAGCCTTACTACAGGATATGTACCCAAAGAGTGGCGTACAGCAACAGTGGTCCCTCTCCACAAAGGTGGTGCCTCAATGGATCCTGGAAACTATCGCCCCATAAGCCTGACTAGCTTGGTCTGCAAAGCTATGGAAAGGATCATCATGGACCTCATAAATAAAGATATTGGGGACCTATAGACACTGGATCCTACCCAGTTCGGCTTTGTTAAGGGCAGATCCTGCCTCTTATACCTGGTCGATTTCTTTGAAACAGTCACCAAGGCCATTGACGAGGGGAAGGTGGTCCACACAGCCTACCTGGACCTCGCAAAAGCCTTCGATACAATACCCCACTCGGGCATTATAGATAAGCTCACCAGCTTACATATAAACCCCTATGTCACTAGATGGGATGCAAACTGGCTCAAGGACAGAACCCACATGGTTAGAATTGCTGGAGCCATGTCAGACTCCAAACCAGTTACAAGTGGCGTCCCACAAGGCTCAGTCCTGGGACCTCTCTTGTTCGGTATATATTTCTCGGAGGTACAGGCCAACACGGAAGGACTGTGGCTGACCAAGTTCGCAGATGACTGCAAACTGGGTGCCATAATCGACTCTCCAGCCGACACAAGCATCCTCCAAAAGGGCCTCATAGAAACAGACAACTGGTGCCAGAGCCATGGCCTCAAGCTAAACGCCAAAAAGTGTATAGTCATCCCTTTGGCAAAACAAAGTGCCCACAAATTACCACATAGGTGGTAATCCATTAAGTACAGAAGAAGTAATTAGGGACCTAAGTTGATAGCAATCTCTCATTTGACAACCACGTGGCCAAAGTGGTTAGAAAACCATTTTATATAGCCCACCTAATCATGAAGGGATTCACATCTAGATCAGGGGAGGTCATCATGCCTCTTTACTCATCCCTCATCAGGCCCATAATTGAGTACAATGCCCCTTTTGGGATGTACCTTACCAGACTCCTGCAGCAACTGGAAAGACCCCAAAAGTACCTCACCAAGAGGATCAAAGGGCTCAAACAGATGCCATATGCTGCCCGGTTAAAGAAACTCCAGCTGGTACTCAGTGGCATACTGCCTGCTCAGAGGCGATCTGTGCCTGATGTATAAAGCCACGTCCAACCCGGAATTAATGGACATGCTGCACCTCAGAAAATCCAAATCCCATCGAGCTACGCGCTCGAGAGACTTGAACCTCAGCACTGAAATAAGTAGGACATGCTGGAGGGACAGATTCATAACCCAGAGGCTCCCTTCACTCTGGAATAAAATCCCAGTCCAGGTTAGGCAGAGTCCCTCATTGACTCTCTCTAAGAGGAATCTTGAGTGGATGGGAGATCGTAGGTTTACCCTGGGTATCACTTCTGTGTCACTGTTAGACAGAGGCACAGTATACTAACCTCGAAAAAGGGTATAGCAAAATTAATTTGAAATGGGTGGCGAAAGCCAAACACACTCTGGCTAGGTTTATAAATGCCCTAGAGCAGATAACGTAGTATGAACCTATGAACCATTATCTGTGACTCTACACTGAATTCTGTCCCTCTCCCTCAAACCCACTCTCTTTTTTTCTTTCTCTGTATACGACTTCCTCAGCTGAATGCAGTATCAGTAGCTGGACCCTAGTTACTTAATCAATCCAGAATCTTGCCATCGGCGTTACTCTGAGTGGTATAAATATAACTCCTGGGTCTTTCTTCTCTTCTGACCTTTCCATTATGCAGGATTTATGAATTGTAAGAGAAATATTTCAGAAAGCCGAAACTGTTTAGAGAAAATATTTAATTTAATAGTACTATTAATATCCTGTGGATTATGTCTAAAACTTGCCATTTTTAAAGTCTGTGAGCAAACTATTTTAACAGAAGTGCTACATTTGAATAAATCCTCTAACATCTTGGCGACTGTAGTTTGCTCTAATTTAAGAATCCTTTCCTTATTGTACTTCTGTGATGTGAAGTAATGAGTTTATTTCAGTTCTTAAGCAACCTAGAAAAAAGGTACAGTTTCCTGTACCCTACTGTTTAGTTCATTAGCAATAAGTAATTTGACTGCTTTGTTAAATAGTTTATTAACCTTGTTTTCAAATTTTAATTGAACCCACTATTTTCCTTGTCATGTTATGTTCTGTTTAAAATAAACAGGCATGGAGAAAGCAGACAGCCATTTTCTGGATACCTTGAAAAGACTGAAGAGCTTTTAAGTAGTGCAGTGTATAACTACTGTGCAAAGGAAGCTTCAGTGATAATCATAACCTGTATTTTGCATGTTAGGATTTCCTGTTGCTATTTTAATTCGAGAGAGTCAAATGCATTGTCGATGTTTACCGTTATAACTTTTGGTGGATGTTTATTTCAACTGCAGACTAAAATTAACATATTAAGAATCTGATAGATGTTTTAAATCATACTGTCACAGGTATGTGACCTACCTAAATAATTTTACATTTGTTATTTGTTTTTTGTTTTTTGTTGGGGGGGGGGGGGGGGGTAGTACACTGATCATGTTTGAACATTTGCAGATGCCGGATCTGCACCTGCTAGTTTGGCTCAGGAGTGTAGCCAGAAATTTCCATTTTGTACTCAAGTCTCATCTTGTTCCCCCTATTGCTTCTCACATTCAGAAATGAAGTGTATCAACGAAAAAAATGTCATGCCTGGGAATCAGTATAATACTGCAGTGCATTGTATAGTTAAAGACACCTATATTTGTATATTTATAGGAATACATCCTGTTTAACAGAGCTGAGTTTGTAGCACACTAGATTCAGTTTAATACGGCCACAACATGCTCTAAGCTGTGTAACTGGAGACAGTTATATTGTGTAGAACCCAACACTATCCTCATGGGTGATTTCAACTGTGGGGAACTTAACACCATCACAACGGTCCCCATAAGATATAAATACAGTGCCAAAAAACTCAAGAAGATCAGTAAAGAACTTGGAAACAAAGTCAGATCATCTAAGAACAAATAAGAACTGAGAATTACCACCAGTGCTAATGATGAACACAAAACTGCTTTCAGATATGTCAAAACCTTAAAAGTAATACCCTGCAATGTTTTGAGTTAATAAAAAATATAACACCACATACTTATTCCATGAGGATATTGCCAGAGTATTAGTGAACAAATTCAGCTCAAACTTTACTCGTCTGTTTTCCCCCAGTTATCCATAGCACTTCAGCATTCCATTGCCACCATCCAGTCACTTCCTAGCAAGCCCTAAAAGCATTATCCAAAGCTGAAAACCCTAGCTTCAGGGGCCTTTTTAATATGCTAGGCTGTCTTTGTGTTAGTGCAAACATTGTCTGGCAGACTTGTTAGCAAGTCTTTGCAATCTCAGCCTCTCCACTGGATTCATACCAAAAGTATGGATAACTACTGTTTTCGTCTCTCTCCACAAATAAAAAAATGAGACCATAGCTTGAACAGATGAAAGGACAGTGAGTGGGTAAATCTGAAAAATTGACTCTTAGGCCTGTTGGAAGATGGCAGAATTTAGTTGTCCAGAAGCAGAACACATACCATGCATTTTTTTCACTTTCCATTCTCAAAAGATTAATCTCTAAAAATGTGTGGGCGATCTATGGAAGTGAAAAAAACAGGTTCTCCTGTGTAGTGGTAGGGTGGAGGAACTTTGAGTTTGTTTGTCTGGTCAGCCATCAGTCATGTACTTTCATATCAACATAGGAAGAGCAGAAAAAGAAGGATTGAAATGAAGGTGGTGACTAGCATCCTGAGCCAAAGATCTAAGTTACCTGTCACTGAGCTAGGACCTGCATGTGAGCTTTCCTGCTCATTTTATTTATCTTGCCATCTCTACAACGGATTTACACATTGTGTGCTATATTCTGCTAGCTGTCTACAACTGAATGGAGACTTTGTTACTATACTGCTGATGACTCTTCTCTCATTCAGAGTACTCATTTGTTTCCTATCAGATGTGGATGTAGGAAACATGCCACGCTCTAGTCTGTGAAGAGACATGCGCCTCCTACCGTGCCTGTCCTGTGTGTTTTTATTTGCATGCAGTCACCAAGGCAAGGATTCTCCTTCACCTCCTCTCTTAGACAGTGAGTGTTTTGGCCTACTCCCGAATTATTATTTTCTCATGTCCTAAAAGATTGCATGGAAGGTATATTTATTTTTATTTTGTTTGTTTTTTTGTTAGCCCATGCTCATGTTGAAATGGACCCAGGGAGTGTAACAGCCACAGTTATTTTAATTATAAAAAATGTAAATCCATGTCCACTGGATGTTAGCTTGTTGTTTTTTTTCTAAGGTGATAGAAATAGTTTGTGATCACTTAGCATATCTGAAGTTTGTGTAACTTTTAACATATTCAAGTTCTGGACAAGGCCGTATTGTATATGTGTTGTAAGTAGTAGTAGACTGTAAGGGAGTGAGGAGAGCAACAGGCACATCTGTTTAAAAACAAGATGGTGACTGGTCTGTTACTACTGCTTAAAGGGAAGCAGTTATGTCAGCTGCTCTGACGGGCTTATGATGGAAAACAATTACAGCAGCATTCGTAGAAAGTAAGTGTGCTGCTATCCAACAACAGCTCTGATCAGCAGCAACAAATCTATTTGAGAAAATATTTCCTTTGCATGCCAGTGACTCTACTGAACCAATGTCTTGTGCATGCTCAGAGCAACAGAAAAAAAAAAAATCTGCTCATTTGATTATACATGGTATACCTGGCTGTACTCGTTTGACAGTTTTTTTGTACATTTTTACTTTTCACACCAGCTTGTTTTCTTTGTGCAATGCCAGATCACATGCCAAATGTTAAAATGAGTGAAGTTTTAAGAAATGGGCACATACTAAAGTTGGCAACTATTTTCATTAAACACATTTAACATTTTCAAGCAAACACAGATGGAAGAGACAGATATCAGCTTTATATACACGCTTAATCACAAGCATTAAATTCATTAGTTAATTCTTAGTCATACATATGGATGATTAAGTATTCAGCATTTAAATACACCAAAAGCAGATATCACATCACATTTAATGCATCATTTTCATACATAAGCACTTAAATTTATTAAATATTGCAGCTCTTAATATCACTGTCTACTTTTGCTTCCACCTTCTTAAATTCACATTCATATGAATATCTTTGAAGATTATAGATGCATTATCAAGTCATATATAAAATTTTAGACAGTGCTGAGGCAAAAGATATGCAAATCAAAAAAATAACACTTCCAGGCTTTTGAACCAAGTTGTTATCCGCATGAAACATCAAGTTAGTTATAGACTGTAGAAAATGATAGTCATAAACCTAAACGGTATGTAGTCATGAACAGCCAAAACATTTGTTTATTTTTTTTATGAGGAAGGGTCCTTAATATTGTTATGCATTTATTCCAGGAATATTAGTCAATTCACAAGAATGTTACCTGTCTGATTTCGGAAATGTTGTTTAATAAAATGCATTGCTGTTTAAGGAGGTACTAAATCTAGATTTATTTACTGCTCAGAGATGCTAAATTATTATAGGAAAATAGCACAAGTTGAAGTAACATTTTGTGATAGAAGCATCTAATCGAAAACCACAGCTTCAGAAGCTGGTAAATTACAGAGTTAAAAACTAATTTCAAATGCCAGTAGTAGTTGTGCTGCTCCTGCTCTAAAGAAGTACATGATGTCTATTTGTGTGTGTTTCTTTTTTACAATAGTGACTGACAGCTAGTTTTGATGTAGGGCTCAGTAAGTATAGGCAGACTTTCATATGGTCTGGGTTTCAACATTTCACTGAATACTAAACTGTCTCAGGCTACTTTCAGAAACAAATTGATAATCTAATAATCCCACTTTGAAAATGTCCTCACTCTAGACAATACACCATTACATGTCCATTGCTAATTTGTAACATTTGGACAAATTGTGGTGATGAACAGGTTGACTGATGAGATTAAACAGGAGGCCCCGTGGACTATGATGTTTGCAGATGACATTGTGATATGTAGTGAGAGTAGGGATCAGGTTGAGGAGACCCTGGAGAGGTGGAGATATGCTTTAGAGAGGAGAGGAATGAAGGTCATCAGGACTAAGACCAGGGTTGCCAGACGTCCCTATTTGGGCGGGACTGTCCCGAGATCAGCAGCCTGATCCCGAGTCCCGCCCTGCCGGTTTAAATCCCGGCCAGCCTCCGCTTTGTTTTTTTTTTTTTTTATTTTTGATTGTCCTGTATACCTGGCATACGGGCCAATCAAAATGTGCTAAACACGAGTTTGTGTTCGCATTAAACACGAAGCTCCGTGTTAGCGATTGATTGGCCCATATGCCGGTATATGGGCCAATCAAAATCGCTAAACACGGAGCTTCGTGTTTAATGCGAACTGCAATGCATTAAACACGAGAAGCTCCGTGTTTAGTGCAGAGCGAGTGAGCTCAGTTCTGTAATGTGGAACTCTGTTCCGCATTAAAGACCTTTTTTTTTTTGTAGATGTCGATCAGTTTATTACCTCTGAGTCTGAAACTAATTTGAAACTTTGTGCGAGTACCAGTGTGGAGTTTACAGATTGGATATAAAACTAATTCAGGGAAGAATGCTGTAATGGGTGAGAAAGTTTGCAGAAATAATGAAAAACTGAATACTTTTAAGAAATCTGTTTTGTAGCAGACTACTTTACTTATGCCTTTGTTATTCATCAAGTTATGATAATTTTTATTTTCTTTTTTTGAGGGGGAGGGTGGGAATTTGTTTACATCCTGAAAATGAATTTTCAGGGCAGCTGAATGAGTTGCGAGAGAAGCCTTGGCTTCAAAGCTGTATGATTGAATTAGATGTACACTTTGCTCTGTAAGACTGTAACACAGAGAGAAAGCTTGAGGAAGAGGGGGAAAAGGGCTGGTAGGCCTGATGGGGAATAAAACATAAGCTTGCATTTATAAGTTTTAAGATATGTAAAAGAATGCTGAAAAGAGTAGGGACTAGGAGGAGGGACAGTTTCTTTGGATGAAGTATGTTTAGCCATTTCTGGCATTCATTTTGGAGTTTGTTAGCAACAAAGTTTGGTTATCTGCTTTCCTTCACATGAGAAAAATGTGCAACAAAAGCAACATCTGTGAATTGGTACCAGAGAAGTATGTGCTGCTGAAAATCTGCTGTGACTGATAGTGCCTGAATAAATTACATGACATATTTTCTTGAAAGACCTAGGGCTGTAGGATATTTAGATTCTAAAGTGTTTATTAAATATATGTCTGTATATTAAAAATTGAGCTAATGCAGTAATTTACAGGAGAACATAATATAAGATGCTATAGTACCTGCCCCTTCCTCCAGGCTTATAGTCCAGAGATACAGAAATGATTTTTAACTTTGCCACAAAAGGGCACCTTGTAGTAACTTTCCTTCAGTAAATAGGCATAATGGAAGTTATTTATATAATTTGCACTTAGATACACTAAAAAGTAGTTGCCGAAGACCTTTTTTTTTTTTTTTTTTTTTTTTTTTGGTCTTCACTTACTTTTTTTGTCCCTACCTGGGGTGCTGGAAATCTGGCAACCCTGACTAAGACAGAATATATGTGTGTGAATGAGAGGGAGGGTAGAGGAATGGTGAGGATGCAGGGAGTAGAGTTGGTAAAGGTGGATGAGTTTAAGTACTTGGATCGGCAGTTCAGAGTAATGGTGAGTGTGGAAGAGAGGTGAAGAAGAGAGTACAGGCAGGGTGGAATGGGTGGAGAAGAGTGTCAGGAGTGATTTGTGACAGATGGGTACCAATGAGAGTGAAAGGGAAGGTCTCCAAGAGGGTAGTGAGACCAGCTATGTTATATGGGTTGGAGACGGTAGCATTGACGAAAAGGCAGGAGTCAGAGCTGGATGTGGCAGAGTTAAAGATGTTAAGATTTGCACTGGGTGTGAATAGGATGGACAGGATTAGAAATCAGTATATTAGAGGGTCAGCTCAGGTTGGACAGTTTGGAGACAAAGCAAGAGAGGCGAGATTGCGTTGGTTTGGACATTTGCTGAGGAGGGATGCTGGGTATATTGGGAAAAGGATGCTAAGGATGGAACTGCCAGGTAAGAGGAAAAGAGGAAGGCCTAAGATAAGGTTTATGGATGTGGTGAGAGAGAACATGCAGGCAGTTGGTGGGAAAGAGCATGATGCAGAGGACAAGAAGAAATGGAAACAGATGATCCGCTGTGGCAACCCCTAACGGGAACAGCCGAAAGAAGATGATGATGATGATGTTGGGAAGACAGTATTTGGTTAGGTTAGTGAGCATTTAGATCAGGATTCCTCGTTCACAGTCAGTCTTTGTAGCAAGAGAAGTTAATAGATGCTTGCCGCTATTAAAAGTGTGGGTATGATGTGCTTACCACTGTATGCATTGTAGTCAACACTGCCTATACCTGTAGGGTAAAGAGGCTTCCGATTGGTGTCATCACTTTCATGGACTTAAAGGGAAATTTGAATGTTATTTTTTCATGTCGTGCTTCTATCTAAAGCTAAAAAAATAAAAGCTACAGGGAAGGGACTACCAAATGGTTGAACATTTATTTATGTAATAGAACTTTCCAGGTTACTGCTGCTCATATCCTAGTAGAATCGCTGCTGGCGCCAGAACTGACTTTGAGTGTTTAATAAAACTCTGTTTGAAATTACCTGGGCTAAATATTAAAATGTATGTGGATGACCTGATTATTTTTTAAGTTGCTTGAATATACAAAATGTTGTTGAGAAAGGATTTAACAAGCTATACCATTGTCTCAAGAAGAAATAAGTATACCATTGTCTCAAGAAGAAATAAGTAGCGAACTCCAAGAAAGTGAAGTCCGTGCTTGTTAGCATACCACAAAGGCTAAGTGAGGCAGATGCTACTGGAATAAAATATCCACACAATAATGCAGTAGACGTTGTATAATGATACAAATGTATGAGGGTGTGGCTGACCCAAACCTTATATTTAAGATACACACAGAGACTTGTGTTGACAAAACTCGGGCATAGTTTAAGCTGTGCTACCACCTTACAAGCCTGTTTACTGATGAAACAAGGAGAGCAGTAGAGTTAATCCTTAAGTTAGAGTACACTCTACTAGTTAATCTCATTTTGAATTGCTCCCACAATATAGTTTACTGCAAATTGCTGTCAGTAAAATGTGTAGGTTCACATCCTTATCCGAGTCCTAGGAGCATCATTGTTTTATGTTACAAAAAGTTAACTGGCACCCTGTAAAAGCCCCTTCTGCCCTTCTACTTGCCGTAGTACTTTTAACTAGTATACATAGAATGCTACTGCCACAAGTGCATGGATTTAAAAAAGACATACTGCACTGTACCTTGAGAATGCACACTGACAGTTCTCTTGGAGGCATTTTATAAAATAGCTCCCACTACATGGAATCAGTTATACAAGTTAGGGATTTACAGACTTTTTCTCTTTTAAGATCCAAGATTCGTGAACAAAAAAAAAATTATTTACAAATATCTATATTACAAATAAAATGGTTGACCCTTATCCCTTGTGTCAAGGCTGCAGATAGTTAACTTAAGTAGATAGTAATCAACAATCACATAATTTACAGAGTAAAATGTTTTTGCAAGCAGTGATACATTTTCTTGTACTTAAGTAGAGAGCATAGTGCTTGTTGACCGAATCTTTCCTGTAAGAAACAATACATTGCTTTGGCTGTTTACAATGCCCTTAACTTTGTAGTTCAGATATTTCCAGCTATCTAATAACTGAACTTTCTTTTGAGATTGTCTTTCATTGGTTTTAACATGAGTATATCTTTATAATCTTGTACTCTTTGTGTTATGGATTTTGACTAAAATGAGTCCTTAGACCCGACAACCTATCCTGTTAAGAAATAATCAAAAGAAATCTATGTTGTGCTTCCTTTTGGAAAATTGTTAGTTTATTTTTGAAATGTAAGCAGTCACCAGTTTGAAATGAAATTGGAAGTCTAAAATTATATAGCTTTGTGAGTAGCTCTTTGCAGTTCAGGAAAGTGCCATGCATATATTTCTGTACCTGTATAATCTGAGCGCTCCACATATTTAAGCACTCTTAGAGAACAAGGAATTAAATAGTTAAATAATTTAATTATAAGGCCTGACCTTTAGAGGTCATAGCTGTACAGAATATTATACAGAGTGATAAATTATAGCTTCAGATATATGTAAATATAACCGAGTTTATTCATTTTGTGTAGGTTAACATTTTCTCCTGAAATACTCAACATTTTTGTTAAAATATTTAAGGTAAAATTTAATCTTCATTGACTCCCATTGTGTGCAGTACTTAAGATTACTGAGGCTTGTAAAAGTAAATGTGCTGTGGAATGTATTTCATAAACTGGTTTTATAAACATTTTAGTTTTGTCTTCTTACAGACCATTAAGTTGCAATTGTTTAGTATCTGCTGAATATATTTTAAGCTACATATTACCAGTTAGAGATGCAGAAATTTTAATGAAATGATAATAAAGAATGATGATTAAGTAATATATATGTTTTTTGGTAATCTCATTAATTTATAAAGGATTTTATTTAATCGGTATGTCTATTTTTCGGTCAAGATAAAATGCTCTTCCTGACTGCTTTGTAAAAGGCTGCTATTTATCTATTAAAAATATATATGATATGCATTTTCAAAATCATAGCTATTTCCTTAAAAAGACTTGGCTGTACTGTTAATGAAAATGTTAATTTGTATTATTCCTTTTGTGATATAAAAAATATTATTTCCTTCGTCTTGCTTTACTATATTGGTTCATACATGGGAAGAGGGGTAAAAGAGCTGTTAACCAGATTTTGCAACATTTTTTCCTTGAAAGTTTTTAATTTACATGTCTTTTCAAATTTCTGTATAAAATAAGAATAACTAAACAAGTATGTGTAGTTATGATACAAATTTTTAGGGATATCTATTAAATATTGCAAGATGTTTAGTCATCTCGTTTTATTCAAACAACCATTACTTATCATTTTGATGGATCAGAAAAAGATACTGCTTTCATTTCTTAAAAATTACAGAGCATTTAAATTAATCATAAAATAAACGTTTTCATATTTCCTATAAAAATCTAGCACAATGTGATATGTTTAAATCTAGCACGTTTCAGGAAAAATGTACACAAAAGCTCAACAGAGTAGTGTTAAAAATTATTGGCTTAAAGGCATAGTACCAGTTATAAATTCAAATGACAGTGTGGGCTTAGTTATATTAATTAAAAGAGCAGGATATTTGACTATATGTTTTTTTTGGAACCAGAAAGAATGCATTTTTATCAAATTGCAATTGCAAACTAATACTTTACTAAGACCAGTTTTAGTGATATATACACATCAAGAAAATTTGCTAACAAAATTCTGAAACCATTATTTTATAATTGCAGAGGATTAAAATGTAGTCCAGAATTTAACTGATCAAAAATGCAAATTTTTTTCAGACAGTGTTTCTAAGAAGGCTGTACTAATTATTATTGAAGCCTGTACTTTGGCAGATATGTTGAGCTGTCGGTATCCCAGAAAGATGGAATCCATCCTTTTTTCTTTTGTTCTCAGATAGAGGTCCTATATAGCATTCTTTTATAGTTTAATTTAATTTAGTTAAGACTAGTAGTTAAGCTTACGCAATGATCCATGCCACGTCATGAAATAATTTTTGCTTTAAGACTTGAAAGCTAAAATATAATTTTTGTGGATGATAAGGTCTTGTCCTTTTCAACTAAAAGATGTACAAGACTATAATGAGGAAGAAGAAAAAAATCCTAGAAGTAGTAAAAAAAAAACAGGAAAAAGAATTGTGATTTATTAAATGAAGTAGGATAAATTAAAAGGATCAGCAGTGGGTCTGCTATCAAAGGAAACGAGAATTATATAGAGCCAAAAATAATCTGAATTTGTTTTATGGTGAACCTCTTAGTTGGACTAACACAACAAGTTTTCTTTTTCTTTTTTTTTTCCGTTAGGATGAAGGAATTGCTGCCCATTCTAAATAGCTATTGGGCCAATATGATAATACAAAAACTTTCAAATTGTATTACAAATATTCATTAGGAAGGGAATTTTATTATTTTTCCCCCAAATTTTATATATATATATATATATATATATATATATATATATATATATATATATATGTTTGTATATACCCTCTTTAACAATGGAAAATTTGGACACTCTAAATGTATAAATTATTCAAGAAAATTTTGCTGATACGGTAACAAAAGGCAGAATGTAATAAGTGTCAGGTTTTGATTGCTGTACCTTGATTTTTTTTTAATATATTTTCAAATGTTCAGAGCCATGCATTACTAAAAGTTTATTATTGCTTTGGGATGCATCTGTGGTAAACGTATTAATTAGTTATCAACTTTAATGTTACAAAAGGAAACATAGGCATAGATAATATTAACATGCGAATCTCCAAAACAGACAGACCCCTTCACAAACCAGGGACAGTCCAGAAGTATCCAAAGGAAAACCAAGTATTCCTTTCACAAACCAGGCACAGTCCAGAAGTAATCCAAAGGAAAACCAAGTATTCCAGCTATAAAATGTTCCACTGTTGTAAAATAAAAAGCACAATCCAGTTGTAAAAACCTACTACACTTTATTTCTTTTAAGTGCTTTTCGTCTCGCTTATAGCGAGACTTCTTCAGACCACATGCAGTTACTTCACACTGTGGTATAAAACCTGTTCCACTCTCAACTTCCCTTCAATTAATTACACAAGTAAACTATGCTTCTTGATTAGTAATTGATAAATGATACATCAATTAAGTTAGTGCTTCACTGTTACTTAAATTTCATTAAATGAAGCTCCTAAATAATGTGCTGTGTGTGTTGCTTACATTAAAAATATGTAGGCTCTTGCTGAAATACATGTACTTGCATCGTACGATAATTAAATCAATTTTATAAGTTTGTGTGAAGTGTTATGAATTTATATTTATGTTTAAAATAAATACTTGTTTAAAATACATAGTTAAAAACATAGTTAAAAGTTATGAATTTATATTTAGAATAAATACTTGTTTAAAATGCATAGTTAAGAATACATACTTAAAATGTTTCACTTCTACTAGGTCTATTACTTAAAACATACCTTAATACATAAATAAATCAAGACATTAATACATAAATCACCTCTACCAAAACTGTTACAACTATTTGCTTGAAAGCATGCAGTATTTAAATAAATTTAAGTATCTAACAAATCTTGTCTAACAAACCTGTCTGAAGTACATTTCCTAAAGTTTATAAAACAAACAGTGCTAGTCCTAAATTACCTGATAATGTGCATTCAGGAATCATGGATAATAAATGAATAAGCAGGGCTAAGGAAAGGCAAGGGAAAAGGCGGGGAAAGGGGAAAAAGAAAGGGAGGGAAAGGAATTCTAACAAAAATTTCTATGTACCGTCTAGAATACATGTTTAGATTTGTGACTTCATGAATAAATTATCTTGAAAGGCTCTTCAGTTTCAATATACAAGCTATTGAATAAATTGCATTCAAACCAGGGGCATGACAGGCACAGGTTCTTAGTTGCCAGGATAATTCTAATTTTTCCAGGAGTAAAGCAATTGGTCCGCCTCTCCTGTCTTCTGCAACACTGTCTATTGCTCGAAAACGAAATGAGTGGTTCCGGTATTCACCTACATGTCTGGCTAAGGCATTTTCTAGTTTACACTTCCTAATACCATAAAGGTGTTCATACACCCTTTCCCTAAGTTTCCTGTCTGTTTTACCGATATAGAACGCAGGGCATGATTTGCATGAAGCTAGGTAAACCACACCCTTGGAGTTACAGTTGAATTTGCATTTAGTACTGTACTCCTGCCCACGGAAAGAAAAATTCTGACATGTATCAATGTAGGGACAATAAGGGCACATCTGGCATTTACACATTCCTTTAGTATTAACAAAGAGTACTTTTCCTTTATTTCCTTCCAACAGGTTCTTTAGATTTTTTTCCTTTTCTAAAAACTGTTTTAGGTGGCCCTTGTAGTTTACCAGATAGAACACTATCGGACCGAATTAGGTCCCAATTCTTACTTATGATGTTCATTATAGAATTCCAGTCCAAGCTGTATGAAATAATAAAGTCAGACGGGCCTATTGGGTCTCTTGCATTACCATGCCTTTCTGATGAAATTGATTGGAGCATGTCCTCCACCCCCAAAATGGGTCGGTAAAATCCCCTCCGTCTTTTATTTATCACTTCCACAATTAGGTCCTTTACCAGTCGTTCAGGGTATCCTCTCTTAGAGAACATTTCTCTAAGTTTCTCACACTAGTAAAAAGTCTTCCTCTTTTGAGACCATACGAGCTGCCCTCACAAGCTGCCCCTTCACTACTGATTGTTTCTGGGGCAGAGGGTGACGCTACTAAAATGCAGGAATGCATTAGGATAAGTGTCCTTTCTGAATATTCTAGCTGTATCGAAGTTGTATTTCAAATCCTTCTTTAAATCAATGTCCAGGTAGGCTATTCTGTCCATATTGAAAGTGTAAGTAAACTTCAAAAAACTTGTGTTGTTCAAATATGACACTAACTGGATGGCATTATTTTCATCCCCTTCAATTAGCATAAAAATGTCATCCAGAAATCGTGTATAAAAATGTATCTGCCTTGCAATGTGAGGAACCTTTCTTACAAACTCCCTTTCCCCGTATGCCATCACCAGGTTGGCAAAACTGGCTCCACACGGGGAGCCCATTGCCACACCTATTTTTTGTATATAGTACTTATTATCAAAGGTGATAAAATTGTTGGACAAAATAATGTCCAACGATTCCTCCACTAGTCCTATTTCAGATCCAGGTGCCCCTATGCTGTGCATCAGTAGGCTTACCCACTCAGTACCTTCCATATGAGGGATTGATGAGTACAGGTCCTTAACGTCAGTCGTTAAAAAATTCAAGCTGACATTAAACTGGAGGTTTTTTATATTGGCCAGAAAGGACCACGAGTCTTTGCAAATTTGTTCCTTTTGCCCTACATATTTTTTCTTCAAAATCTGGTCCACGTACATTGCACATGCATAAGTGATGCTGTTTCTTGCATCGACTAACGGCCTCATGGGTGGATCAGAAACAGACATGAATTTTCGGAATACCGAACAGAATAGGGATCTTAGGAGCTGGCATGTTCAGAAAATTGAAAGAGCCTACATCTAACCTGGCCTCAATAAACATTTCTTCCAATGAGGAACATATTCTCATATAAACAATATTTAATTCATTCCGTGATACTTCAGAGTACACCTCACTATCAAGAACTTTCCCCATTCTTTGTTGGTATTAGTGCTTGTCCATTATCACCAACCCCCCACCCTTGTCAGGTTGCATCACTCTAACATCTATCTGTTGTATCAATTTGAGGGCTTCTTTCTCCTCAGATGTTATGTTATGGGAGTTACCCTTAAAATGCATATGTTGGTTGATAAGATTGTACAAATCCAACTCGCATACCTGTTCAAATGTAGCAAGTGTAGGGTGTAGGGGCGGGCAGTAAGTACTAGCAATATGAAATGATTTATTTTCATAATTATCATTACCAAACAAAACTTTTAGGTTCATTTTCCGGGTAAACAATTTCAAGTCTATAACATTCTCAGATATTTCAGCTTTTCTAGATGGTACGAAAGTCTGTCCTTTTGCAAATAAATCAGCTAAAACAACATTTAATGTGTGACTAGAGAAGCTGAAAATTTTAAAGTCACCTTCTGTATTGAGAATAATTTCACAATTATTCAAAGATGACTCCATTACCTCCATCGTGGGTACTGGTTGTTCGTCGAATTGTACACAACCAGAGGTAGACCCTGTCTCTGGTTGTAGCCTGAGGCCTGTTTCTGAAAATTTCCTTCCCCTTCTGGGATAGATGGGAAACCCCCCCCCCCTGTTGCGTGTTCCTTTTCGTAGAAGTGTTATAATTCAAACCAGCCCCATTCTGTATAGTTCCAGAAGGACCCCTTTGTGTAGCACCACTTTCGTTGTTACTAGTCCTATTGTTCTGCTGATTATGCATTAAAAATTCAGCCTCCGTTGAAAGGCCCTTCGTCGATGGACCAGATTGTGAAGTGGGCGGTTTGGGTAGGCTTTGCCTGATTCGTATGCTTCCCTGTCTCTTTTCAGTTTTTTTACCTTTGTTTCCTTCAATTTTCCTAAGTACCAGTCTATGCTTGAAAAACATCTTTCATATTTAAATTTATAACGTGAAAGTCCAAGTCCTTCTTGATAATTTCATCCAAAATAGTTGCTTCCTTCATCAATTCCTCCTCTGCCTGTTGATAGTGTTTTCTCATCAGTTCAAGAAGTTCCATTCCATGCTTATTAAAAAGCATTATTAAGTCCTTGTGGAATTTTGAACCTTCCACCAACCCAGTTGGGTATTGCCACAATCTGAGCCCCTTAGGGACTATACTCTCACTTACACACTCCTTAAAATATGCAACTTCGAATTGCACCTTTTTGTATTTTAGTAACTTGGAATCCAACAGTTTAAAGTTATTTGTTGTGTTCGGTAACCCTTCAGCCTGTTGCTCCATATCCAGTTGTCTACTACTTGTGGGCTCTTGAAATGTTGGAACATCTCTGAACCAGGCGTTCAAGCCCTTGGACGGAGCTCCAATAAGCCCCAAGGGTTCATTATTCGAATCAACATGATTCCCGTTGTCCTGTTGTAAATTAACTTCACCATTTACTGCGTTTACAACACCCATGAGCTGTGTGTGAGTGCTCAGATTCAGCAAAGTTTCAGAATTGCTGCCGGTATAACAAGGATGAACAATTGATACTGAAATAGCTTGTGTGCTCACCGGAAGTTGAGAGGTTGTTATCCTGGTAGACAGAGTCCACCCTTACAGCAGGTACCTCTAATTGCTGTGATAAATGCCCAACCAAGGCTGTCAGTGTTCCTATTTTGTCAGTTTCATCCATTTCAAGAGCTGACTGGATGGTGTTTGGGGTACTCACCATGCCTCAAACAAAAACAAACTTAGAAAAAACAGCAACAAGTAAATACATGCGAATCTTCAAAACGGACAGACCCCTTCACAAACCAGGCACACTCCAGAAGTAATCCAAAGGAAAACCAAGTATTCCTTTCACAAACCAGGCACAGTCCAGAAGTAATCCAAAGGAAAACCAAGTATTCCAGTAAAATGTTCCACTGTTGTAAAATAAAAAGCACAATCCAGTTGTAAAAACCTACTACACTTTATTTCTGTTAAGTGCTTTTCGTCTTGCTTATAGCGAGACTTCTTCAGACCACATACAGTTACTTCGCACTGTGGTATAAAACCTGTTCCACTCTCAACTTCCCTTCAATTAATTACACAAGTAAACTATGCTGTTTGATTAGTAATTGATAAATGATACATCAATTAAGTTAGTGCTTCACTGTTACTTAGATATGTTTTAAGTAACAGACCTAGTAGAAGTGAAACATTTTAAGTATGTATTCTTAACTATGCATTTTAAACAAGTATTTATTCTAAATATAAATTCATAACTTTTTAACTATGCTTTTCAACTATGTATTTTAAACAAGTATTTATTTTAAACATAAATATAAATTCATAACATTTGACACAAACTTGTAAAATTGATTTAATTATCTTACGATGCACGTACATGTATTTCAGCAAGAGCCTACATATTTTTAATGTAAGCAACACACACAACTTATTATTTAGGAGCTTCATTTATTGAAATCTAAGTAACAGTGAAGGAATAACTTAACTGATGTATCATTTATCAATTACTAATCAAGCAGTATAGTTTACTTGTGTAATTAATTGAAGGGAAGTTGAGAGTGGAACAGGTTTTATACCACAGTGTGAAGTAACTGTATGTGGTCTGAAGAAGTCTCGCTATAAGCGAGACAAAAAGTGCTTAACAGAAACAAAGTGTAGTAGGTTTTTACAACTGGATTGTGCTTTTTATTTTACAACAGTGGAACATTTTATAGCTGGAATACTTGGTTTTCCTTTGGATTACTTCTGGACTGTGCCTGGTTTGTGAAAGGAATACTTGGTTTTCCTTTGGATTACTTCTGGACTGTGCCTGGTTTGTGAAGGGGTCTGTCCGTTTTGGAGATTTGCATAGATAATATTAAACTAGTAGTTCATTAGCACTTGAATCTAGATATTAAAATATTCTCTGGGATTCATTAACACCTACACTATGTGTACACTAAGTGTACACTGTTCTGATTGAACAGGCAATGCAAGCGTAACTCACAACTTCCTAATTTTAGTTTTCATACTGATTTTTTTGCAGCTTTAAATACTAAGGGGGATTCATAAAGGTTACCATCAGTGGGTGCAGGGAGACTTGTCCTGCAAAAATGAAAAAGGTTTAACAGTGAAGAGTAATATACAATATTCACTCTTCTGTACTTGGTGTTAAACGTGCAGAAATTTCATTACTGAGTCTGTTTTTAATGGCTAATTTCATTATCCTAACCTTTTATAGTAGTTTTAAAAATGGCAATTTTAACTGATTGTGATCGGTCCATCTATAGGTTCCTAGGTACATACTAGGCTTTCTGCCCTTGTTGCTCATTTTAAGCCTACCTAGTTTGGTGAAGTAAACACCTTAGCTGTTATGTCAATCCCCAACCCTGGGACCATGGTTTATATCATTCCATTCATATTTTAGAAGGAGAGAGGAGGAGCTGAAGTTTTTAAGCCAATAGTTCTCACTGTTCTGTTCAAATATTATTCTTTTGAAATATGCAAAGGCTACAACTAGTAGGTGGTAAAGACTGAAGTAGAATTTTTGTTCAACTTTCCAAGTCAGTTTATTATAGGGCTACTTTGCACTCTTCCGACCAATGAAAATGGTCTACTCATATAATGCAACAGAGTGCATCAGTGCCATAGTAACCTAAACTAGTGTGTTTAGCAATAAATGACTCAGGAAAATTGACTGCTTGTAAAACATCACACATGTTCAGAAAGGTAGACAAGTTATTTGCCCCTCCGCATGAGTTTAAATGTGGAATAGGGTCATGCTGTTAGTTACAGGCTGTCATGACAATCAGTGGAATGTCTTTAGGGATACTTCGCAATACTGAAGTACAAAAATTTCCAACAACAAAACATTGATCCAAAAGGATTGAAACTCAAAGTAGTAAATAAAGAAAAAGAAAAAAGAAACTCACATTTTTGCGGCGGGTGGGTCAAACCCTCCTGCTCTGCATGCTAATTATATATACCAACTTTGAGATCACACAACAACAGGTAAATGGCATATTCCCACTTCACACTATTCTGTAATCTCACACTAAATAATGCTGACGGAAGCAATCAAATGATTATTCAATCACTTCTGCCTGCAGTAAAGACGTGTAATATTATGAATGTTTGTACATAGAGAATGTTTCTGTCTTTAGATACTCAAGTGAGACCCATTATATAGATAGTTAATGAAAAAGGGTTCTGAACTGAAAAGTTTTCTTGTTGTGCAGATTTTACTGGCTCGTAAACCTCTATGTATTGTTGTCACCTTCTGCTGTATCTTCTCCAAAATTCACGAGATTCCATTATACGCATATTGGAGGAGTTTACATGAGAGTGAAGTAGCCTGTGACATTAACAATAGACATTTGAGTTGAGTAAGGTTAGCTAGCACTGGTGGAGTAATTATGCCATCTGTTTTAGTCTCTGACTCCAGGGATGAAATTGAAAGATATTCCCATATACACCTCCTGCTTCTTTCCTTCTTGGAGGGTTGAACCTAAACAGTTTTGCTTTTCATGACTAAGAAATAGTGCTTCCATCTGTAAAAGTATGGCAGATATTATCAATAAGTAATTAGACCGCTGTGCCTCATTGTTGAAAATAAATAAAATTCAGAATGTGACGGTGTGTGCCAATGTGCACTGGAATAAGATAGTAAGTTGTGATATAAATGTTGTTAATGCAAATGTATTGTACAGAGGTGTACTAACTGAATTGCAGAAAATGGGAGCACATGTAATCCTTCTGCAAGAAACTAAGGTAAGAAAGAATATGCTAGCGAATCTTTACTTCTGTTTGGCATGCATGAGAAACTCTGTAACAGAAATATTGGAGAAACAAGGATGGGTTACTCAGTTAAGAATAGAGTATGCTGGAAAAAGGCTGAGAAAAAGATAGACCCAGTGGTGGAGAGAGTTTGTAATAATGCTGTAACAAAGGCCAGTATCTTTTAGTTGGAAACTTCTTTGGACCCATCCAAGCGGATCATAGGACATTTGAAACTCTTAGGGAAGAATTGGAAGGCATGGGGGTTGGGCACAGGTTTCCTATCATTCTAACGTGTGAGTTCATTGTATATATTGTAAGGGATGATTTAATTGTGTACATGACATGCTTTTAGATAATATCCCATCAAGATGCACAAGACTAGAAAAACTTTGCTCTCTACCTATAGCCTAGATCTTGACTAAAATATGTCTACAGTGGAATAAAGGAATCCCACAATATTTCCTTCTGATAGATCGCCGGTTAATTAAAAAATATATATATCATACCAGAGACACAATCTGTATGTCATCAGTAACAGAAGTCTCTAGCAGGATTCCCCATGGTGGTGATGTGAAGATTTTTAATTTAGCAATTTGTGATCAGTGATATAAGCTAAGTAAAGTGGTGATACAGTGAATAAGACATTTGTTCCCTGTGGATATCACACTAGAGCTGCGTACATATTTAGCCAGTCTAGAAGAAATTTAGTAAGTCTGTTATGTATAGTTTGGAAGAAGGGGAATATTGGATTACTTGTTTTTAATTGATGGGATAATCAGTTATAAATATTTTTTGTCTGCAACAGTTTTCATAAAAATGTTGTGCATGCAGTTCTGTTTGCAAATGTTTTGTGTATTACCTGTTTTATATATAGTGCATTTCAGTAAAGTACTTTGTAAATATTCACTGTGGTTTATTAATAAAGCTATTTAAAAGAAAAAATGAAGAAGGCAGTAAAATGCTCCTTGCTTAATGTGGGACTTTCTGAAAGCATGTAAGCAAAACAGGCAAACATAAAAGCTCTGTAGGGGGCCTTTTCTCCCCTTAAGACTCTCTTAGTTTGGAGTGAAAATTAATTAATTTGACAAAGAGGTATTATTTGCCAGTTTGGAAAACAACTCACCAGGAAAAGTTACCTTCATAAAGTTGCCTTTCGGCAGCTTTTGAATGTAGTAACATTTATTCAAAATGTCATTTCATAACTAGGTACTTGGCCTGATCTGTGAAGGTATATTTTAGTCAAGACCCCAATCTTAGGCAGACAATAACATATTTAAGTGCAGTATAATCTCATATTGCAAATGTGTACAAAGTATCTGCATCTTATTGTGTAGTTAAAATTCATAAACAACAAAGTAAACAGATGCCTCTTTATAGGCCAGGTTCAATGTAAAGTAACCAGAGCAACATTCAGTTTGGTGTGTGCAAGTCAGACTATCATTGGATACCTTCACTGTACAGGATAGCCTGTTCACATATTCACAAATTACTATGTTTGCTGTTTGTTACTGTGTACTGTTGTAGTACACAGTGCTTAAAATAAATATGCACTAATGTTAGGAAATCCTTTTACCTTGCCAGACTAATCACCAGGGGTATTTCTTCCAGATTTAAGGTTATTATCACTCTATATTTCTCTCTCATCGCACCCATAATAGAGTATAATGGCCCGTTTGGTAGGTACCTGTGTAAGCATATGACCCGGGCTGAGAGACGGCAGTGTTTGCTTCACTAAGATAATCAAAGGCATCTCTTCCTTGAGCTACTCATACTACCTTAATATGCTCTATATCTTTTCTGTTTACTACAGACTCTTGAGAGGTGACCTCTGTCTAGCTTGCAGAACCTCAAAGAATCCATTCTTATGTGACCTTCTACACATCTGCAAAACTAATTTGACACCCCCTCAAGAGATCTTGACTCCCACTGAAACATAAATAGGACCTACTAGCAAGACAGTGATACAGCTTGTCATGTAATAGACTTCCTTTAGATGTAAAGTAAAGTAACTCCCTGACCCTTTGTAAGTATAACCTGGTTAAATGGATGAGCAATAGTCAATACACACCAGGTCTGGCACCTCAAGTCTCGCCCAGCAAAATATCTTGTGAAAGAGTGTAAATCTGCTTCTGAAGCAGCTCCAAAACCAAACTAAAGGGCACAGCTTTCTAAACTCTTCTCCCGACAGGTTAAACACTCTGTGGTCATCCCCTGCCCAACAGACTCGCCCAACAAAATACCTTGTGAAAGAGTGTAAATCTGCTTCAGTTTCCTGCCTGAAGCAGCTCTAAAACCAAACTAAAGAGCACAGCTTTCTAAACTCTTCTCCCGACAGGTTAAACACTCTGTGGTCATCCCCTGTCCAAAATAATCACCCAGCAAAATACCTTGTGAAAGAGTGTAACTCTGCTTCAGTTACCTGCCTGAAGCAGCTCTAAAATCAAAGTAAAGAGCACAGCTTTCTAACTTGTAGATGTTCCTTCTATTGCAATTTATTCACACTCCGAATCTGTTTTTAAAACTATCTGCTTTTAAAAAAGGAAACTGCTCCTTATTTAAAGTATTACTACAGGGCAGATGATCATACACACAGGTTAGTTTTTTTCTGGCTGTAGTAGCTTACTTTGGCCACCAGGTGACAACACACTGCCAGCAATCTACCACTGCACTACGGGGAAGCAGATATATTGAACTTACCCCAATTTGGCTGTTTTTTCCTGCTATCCTTGATTAGAGCTCACTGATTTTCTCTGTAATCTCCTTGTGGCTGAGCCCCGCTACGCTCGGCTCACTTCGCTCCCCTACCCTGCCCCCAATTCCCACCCGCCCCTACTACTTCTACATTTATTCTAACCCCCAATCACTTGACCACTCCCTAAAGCCACTCACCTGCAACCACCCTAACCACACCCCTAATTTACCACTTGCATCCAAATACCACAAACCCAAGCTATGCAGGCCTTACTTTCATCTCTCCTACTAACCCACGTTACATCCTTACACACCACTACCACACACACACACCACCTACCATACAACACACCTTCGCACCTGTTATTACACACATAAGCTTTCCTATAGCCCCCTCTTTATTTAGTGACAACACAATACTATTTTTATGTAACAGGTATGTTTCACTATTCTACACTAGAAAAACATCAAGTAAACTCCACATTGATATTCTACAAACTACCAAGCTTCAACTTTCATTAAAGAAATACCTCCTTACCTTGGGGGATATTCACCCAAATCCAGGACCAAGCAACATTGTACCCCTAAACAAACACACTGTATATCTACTCATCATCAGTCTTAACTCTCGCAGTATCAAACAAACTTCCTCACTTACACACATTCATAACTCACTACTCCCCCAACATCCTTACCATAACAGAGACCTGGCTAAAACCCAGCACACAGAATGAAGAAATTCTCCCTCCAGGATATAATATCCTACGGCTAGATAGAACAGGAAAGAAGGGTGGGGGTGTTGCAGTTGTCTATAAAAATACAATTCCTCTCCAACCTCTACTAATTCCTCTACCTAAATTTAATACTGCTGAGATCTTAGGCTCTGTCCTACTGTTAAATAAGAAAAAGAGCATCATTATTCTCTGTGCATATATCCCTCCAGGTAATAACACTCCAGTAACTGAGGAGATTCTACAATAGTCAAAAGATAATCTCCCACAGGAAACTATTTTATTAGGTGACCTAAACACTGATTGGCTAGCCTGTAACTCTAAAAACCCCACTAACCACATCAACCTATATGGATTTTCTCAGCTCATTCAAGAACCAACTAGAGTAGACAAAAAATCCCATAAAGAATCTATACTAGATTGGACATTAGTAAATTACCCTGAACATAATTACCAAGTAGGTAGTCTACCTGACGGACTTAGTGACCATCTCCCTACTTTCCTCCTACGAAAACGTACTAACTTACCCAAACCTACAGTCTATAGACAAGTCAGAAATGATTGCAATGTTAACCCTCTAAAACTCAATACTATATTAAAAATGTAACTGGGAACCACTAAACAGCCTTGACCTAGACCAAGCAGTGGACTATTTTAATAGTACTCTTATTAACATCCTTGATTCAGTTGCCCCAGTAAGAAAAATTAGAGCTAAGCAACACTATGCTCCTTGGCTTACTAAATCCAATAGAGCCCTATTAAAAAACAGAGACAAGATAACACTAGTCTATCCAAACAAAACTGTCAACACCTTAGGAATCAGGTCAAAAAACAAACAAAGCTTGATAAACAGAACTACTTTCTAGATATACAAAATAAACACATCAATAACCCCCAAAAGTTCTGGCATGCAATAAACTCCCTACTAAAACGTGGTAAAACCTCTACACCAGCTCCTACCTTCACCTCTACAAAAACAGATAGCGATATAGCCTCCCAATTTAATCACCACTTTATTGAATCCATTAAATTATTGTCAACTCAACTTTCCAAAAATAGCTACTCATCCATACCAACAACTCCTAACAACTCATCTCCCTTTACATTCTCTCCTGTCCCAACCTCAACAATAAAAAAATACCTCTTCAAACTTAAACCTACTACTCTTGCAGCAGATGATATACCTGCTCATTTCCTAAAAATGGCTGCCGACTCTCTATCCTACCCAGTCTCCATCTTAATCAACCACTCCATACAGGAATCTCACATCCCTCAACTATGGAAAATCTCTTACATTATTCCCCTTCATAAGGGTGGGAATTCCTATGATTTCTCTTAACTATCACCCCATAGCTATTCTGTCTCCTTTATCTAAGATACTTGAGAAATGCATACACTCTCAGGTCATGCAATTCCTAGACTATAACAATCTCTTCTCCTCTACACAACATGGTTTCCACCCACACCAAAGCACAACTTCAGTCCTTCTCTCTTTCACAAACCTGGTTAACCAACATAGAAATAACAACATATTTGTATCTGCTATATTCGTGGACCTCTCCAAATCATTTGACATGGTTTCCCACTTCATTCTAACAGATACTCTTACCTCTCTGTCCTTTGCCCCTAACACTTTTGCATGGTTTAAAAACTATCTATCAGAATGACAACGAGCTGTCCAGTGGCAAGGAGTTGTATCATCTTTACTCCCAGCTACCATTAGTGTAAAGTTCCATACTAGGTCCACTCCTCTTTTCTGTCTTTACCATTACTTTACATACCTCTTCACTACAGGCTTCACTCATACAGTATGCAGATGATTCCACCCTGATCTGCTCCACCCCAAATCTCAACACCCTACAGCATCTCGCCCAGGAATCTTTTACCTCAGTAGAAAGGTGGATCACAGATATTCAACTTATCTTAAATCCCAACAAAAGAAAACTACTTCTATTTACCCCAAACAAATCAAAAAACACTCCACTCTCCTTCTTTATCTCCTCCAATAATGGAACTCTCATTTCACCCTCTCTCCATACCAAGCTGCTTGGTGTTGAAATAGATAACCTACACTTTGACATCCATATCTCTCAAACTATTAAAAACGTACACGAAAAATGGGGTCCCTATACAGACAAAAAATACTTTCTATCAGATCAAGCTTGGGTCTCCCTAGCTTAAACCCACCTTCTTTCCACACTCATGTATACAGCACCTATTCTCACCTATGTAAGAAAATCTGACCTGAAGAAACTTGAGTCGTGTTATAACAAAATCGCCAAGTTTGCAAAAAATTCCCTGTTTAGAACACACCATTGTATACCTCTGAGGCAACTTCAGTGGCTTGAGCTCCCATAGTTATTAACCTACCACCAACTAGTCATAGCTTATAACAACCTAAAATATCCTGAAAAAACTCCAGCCCTTAGGGAACTACTGACTAACTACATTCCAAATTGACCACTCCGCTCTGCCAACAAATCGCTATTCTCTATCTCCACAGCCAACAACACAGCAGGTAAAGCTCTATTTTCTCACAGTATAGCAAAAAGTAGGAATAATCTCCCTCCCTTGGTGACTTCTGCACCTAATACCAAACAATTCAAAAACTCCCTTAAGGCTCATCTTTTTAGCTCTTGGTTATGTCCATGTGTTACTTAATCCTAGTGTATGCTACCACCATCTTTCTCTCTTCTCTCCAATTATCAGACCCTCGGTAAAAATGGAAGTAACAAATGGTATCCCTTGACATTTGGAAATGTAGTTGTGATCTCTGTATGTATATTTTGATGACTAACTTAATGTTCACTTGTATATATTGCTGATATGATTTTTCTTTGCGTACTGTTCTATTATGCACAAAATACTGCTCAATAACAAAGTCTTTACTTTACATTATGTGTTATTATCATTGTTTGTTGTATTAATTAAGTGGAGCTTTTCTCCCTGGGCCTCCTCTGTAAATGGACCTCATCCAGTCGGACCATCCTGGTTAACAAATGTAAAATAAATAAATAAATTGTCAATGGGTGCCTATGGTTTGGTGTATTTTGGCTAGACTTCTAATGGTCCTCTGGATCAATGGCCAGTATTGACCTGTGAACCTAAATAGCAGCTCAGTTTTGAAGGGTAAGTACACCTTCTGTTGGAAAACTGAGAAGTAAAGAAAAATAGAAACATGGAATGAAAATAAAACTTGGCAAAAACAGAAGAAAGATGGTCAGAAATTGATATTTAGAATTCACAGATGGTGAATAATTTTACTTCATATCCACAAGGGAGGAGAGGGCAGCAATTAAAGTAAAATGGTTTCTTGGTGCAAGTCCTGAGCATTAATCTGTACTGCCATTGACCAAAGTTGAACCATTTTACCCAGTAATGGAGGGACAGGCGAGGTGATAGAATTGAACAGATACCTGCCAGCTTTGATTACTTGTAGATGGAGGGATGTGGAGATGTCCAGTAGAAATTCTCTTCCCCTCCCCGCAGTGGAGACCACCTACTAATCATGATCATTGCCATCAGCAATACTTTGGAACAGATGGACAAGACTGCATGTTTTAGTTTCAAAACATTCTGTGCATCTCCAGACTAAACCTTCACTAAAAAATGCTGAACCTCATACAGGCCAGTCCTATTAACTATCCCTTTTTTGGAAGAACATCCCTATTTTCAAGCTTGATTTATCCCTTCACACAATCTTCTGAATCTTCCCTCATCACACAAGATTTTTGAAGCTTCCTGGTACACACAAAACTTCACAGCATGACCACTATATTAGTGGCACCAATTATTTAAAGAAAGAAGAAACACATCTTGCATCTCCATTTTTCAGAAGCAAAAATAAATGACCTTATGTGGTAGAATTTTGAAATACAGTTCATTAAAGTCTACAGATTTTCCACTGTCTCTTTGATAATATGCTTATATTTTTCCATCGTTTTTGTCACTCATTGTTTTTTAAACATGAGTTTTAGAGCAGTATTCCTTAGTCCCACTGGAATCGAGAATGATGTGCCATTTTGCATTCAAATTCTAGGCTTAGATGTCCAGATTTTTGGCTGGATGTACCTACTTTTCAGGGGCCTTAGCACATATTTTGAATGTCCTCAGCTGAAAGGTATGATGCAAGCCTTGTCTACTGATCACCCAGCTCTTCCACCCCACCCCAGAGATCCTGCCCAGGCCAGAGGAACTGGCAGACAGTATCCCTTCTAGAAGGAAGAGCCTTCCTCCAACCATGAGATGATGTGGATTACCAAGTTTCACTGTCAGTGAGATGGACTAATGCCCCCAGTACATGCCCCCCCAACTGATTTTGGGAATGTCCATGAATCTCTAAGAATTTTGATCTGACCCTCATAAAATCTATTGCTAGAACACACCTAATCTCTTCTCTCTTTTATGTCTCACCCATTCTCACTAACCTGGCAAAACTAGATACCTGCTACAGCAAAATTGCCAGATTTGCCACTAACTCTCCTCATAGATCCCATATGAAAATGCACTTCCAGTAAGGTTTGTTTGGCTTCTGAATTAGAGCTGTGCAGAGATTCCATTATTTACTAATTTGGTAGCTACACTGATGCGTTTATTTATCTTATTTTAGGACCCTACACCTGTGTCTTCTGTTTGTCTTGTCCTTTCCCTGTGGATGTGTTACTATATAACTCATATTACCAGCTGAAGACCAGATAATGCTCTCTGATCCCTAACTTTAGTTTTATAGACAAGTTAAGAATAACAGCTTAAAGCAGGCAAACTGTAATGTTTCTAAGAGCAAAGTGATAAAATGTTTCTTACAGGTAAGAAGTCACATGACTCATGCTGGTGCTGTAGCAACAAGGGAACAGAGAGTTTCCCTTAAGGCACATTTCTCTCTTCATGGTCTCTGCTGTGGTATACACATCTAGCAGACATATCTTTGCCTGATGTAAGCATACCTTCCAGCTAAGAATTATTAGAATAAAACTGATGGTGAATGCAGTAGTGTTTCTGAAAGATGATAGTCAGTGTGTAAGCCAACCATGGTTCAGCAAATCATGGTTTAGCATGTATTGTATGCTGTTTTAGTGCTCTTGCAAAGTTAGGTTTATTCAATTTCTGAAGGGAAATTTTTTTTCAAACACTTCTGTTGAATTATCGCTTGTGACATAGGCAAATTTACAGTCATATAAAAGTAATCAAACTATATTAACATATATTGCTGTGTATCATATAACCTAAGCAATATTACATAAATTATTCAATTTCTGCTTTTTTTAAACAAGAAACATCTTTATTGAACCATCACTTACTACACAGGCAATCATACATTTATATAAATGAAAACAAACCACACGACACAATTCTAATCGCAAGTATTTTACATCACAAACCACACTGACACACTCCCGGTTGCAAACATTATACATCACTTATAATCTACGTAATCTTTCTCACTCAAACATTGCATAGCTCATTTAAGTCCTGCCTCCTTTTAGACCTTATTCCTCCCTTGTATGTATTATTCCCACAATTCCCATTTTTCCTATGTAGTTTGCTCCTACCTTTTTCTAAAGATCTCAGTTCCAGTTGTTTTATTTCTGTTACTATACTCACTACTTCCAGTAGAGTTGGTTTAGATTTTGATTTCCATTTTCTAGTAATTGCTTTTTTGACAGACACCATTATTAAACATGGCAAGGCCTTACCATGTTTAGACAATTCTGATTCTGTATCATAGCTCAGAAAAATCATCTCCCTCATTAGACCAATCTGCCTATCCAGCATCTCTGACAGTGCATCCTTCAGGGAATCCGTAAAGTCCGCCAACTCACAGCACACCCAGAAAATATGTTCCCAATTACCTCTTTCTTCCCCTTCACACCTCCAACATTTACTGTCTGCCTGGGGAAAAATTCTGTGAAGTCTGCTTGGACGATTATTATTTTTTATGATTTGTGATTTAATGTTGCCTTACATTGTCCAGCATTGACCAGGCAACATCTGTCAAAGACCTTAAGAAAATGGCCCAAAAGCTTTCTGCCAAGTTAACTTGCAGATGTGAAAGAAAACTATGTAGTTAGTCTGAAAATGACAGTTGCTTTCAAGAAAATTCATGCTAAAAATATGTCCGGTCATATTTCAGACTTACAGTATGATGATAGCCTAGCTTTACTACCCAAAAATGTGATATGTAGTTTGTTGTGCAATGGTGAGTAGCATACTTTGTGTCTTCATTTTAGAAAGGCTGCTTTGTTCGCTTTCAGTTTTAGTGTATATGTAATAACTATTCTGAAAAAAATTATTATGCCCAGCTGTGATGAATTCTGACTACTTGAAAATCAAAACATTGATTTAGAACACTGTTAGTCTGATGCGCACATTTCAATCATCTTTTCAAGATGATCTGTAGAAGTCATTACAGCATTTTCAAAATTAGTTACTTTTACTTTGTATGTTGCTGTTGCAGCTGTTGAGAAAGAAAAATGTAGTCAGTCAGTTCAGTTAACGAGGTCAGAAAACTGTCCTTAAGCACTTGCTGGCTCTTGGTATGATGCCAGCAGTTGTTTTATCTGTCTTTACAAGTATTAGTCCAGTCGTTTAATATGTATGTATATGTGTACCGTTTTGGGTGCATTGTAAATGTAAGCATTGCTAGTACAGTCTGTGGGTGTACTAGGTGTATGTCTACAAAAGTAACGAGCAGTCAGATTGCTATTATTATTATTATGTTTATTTTAAGGATTTTTTATGCTACATTAAGCACAAAATGTCTCAATTTTGCTGTGTTTGAATCATATTTATTTATAAATGTTTCCCTGTTGGAAAACGGTGGTATTGTAGGGATGTGTGTGTGTGTGTGTGTGTGTGTGTGTGTGTGTGTGTGTGTGTGTGTGTGTGTGTGTGTGTGTGTGTGTGTGTGTGTGTTTGGAAATTTCATAAAAATTAGGCTTTCACATTTTATAAAACTGTTACAGATAATTTTAGACGGCTGTATTTTCACATACGTTGCTTACATTTTTAATCCTTATGAGAAGCAAACAAGCATGATGGGATATGAATATAAACAATGAGGGGTGACTGTCATTTATGGCGGTTAATCCTGTTTAAATTGTTATTTCTCTTAGAGTGTCTAAATGTCATGTTTTTCCCTAAGGGAAATCTTGCCTTTTGAATCCTGTGGCATTCTTCAGAGTGGCAACAGCAACACTTGGACTGATAGTGCCTGCTGCTTCTTGAACACGCAGAGGCACATGAGTGACAAACTGCATTAAATGTCAGTCATTATGTAGCTCAGTGTGTGAAACCTTCATTAATCAAAAGGGGAAGCAAGTCAAGTTGGGGGTTACATGTCCATCCTGGTAGGAGTCAAAAGCGGTATCCCACAGGAATGTGAAATGGGGCAACTTTTTCTTTGACAATTTTTTTGGGATATAAATGGGCTACAGGTAGCCCTGTGCTGACAGCTGGAAATGAGGAAGCTCAAGTACTTCAATTTCTACAGTGTGGTCTAAAAAAAAATATGCAAACTTGGTGCACTAGTGATGACCTTTTCTATAGTGTCAGATAATGCGGCATCATTTGGCAAAAAGGTGATAAATGATGAATTCAGGAAAAAAAAAGTCATCCAGAAAAATGATGCCATCACTATAGATCTAGGGACAGCAATTTACATTCATTATGCATCTAAAGCATATTCTGTAGCCCAAGGTTAGGCAACTTTTCTGCTGAACGGCAAATTAAACTAATAAATGCTTACATTTATTAATTCTTCTGGTGTCACTTATATTAACAGTTAATATTTCGGGTGAGGGGGATCACTCAGTGGGCCTGTGAAAAACTTGGCTTCTAAAAGGTAGGATGCAAAAATAGAAAACATGTACAGAGTTATAATACAGCATTGCTTGGTATCTGTCAGTTCCAAGTTTCAAAACAGGGTAAACAGCCATAGTATGCTGTTATCTCTTTCCAAGAAAAAAATGGTCATTAGGAAGCTTGGCGATGATACACAACAGTAATCATGACTAACTAGGACACATTGAACCACAAGAAAACAACTAAATTAAATCAAAGGTACAGTGCACCAAACTCTACCAGTCACATGCTAAAAAAACATAGACGAGGAGAAGAGCAGGAGCGGAGCTGCATATACCCACTTGTAACTCCCAAGGTGAGTGAATTTTAGAAAAGAGATATGCTACCATAAAGGGGAATGGCAGATTTCCCTGTTTAGTGTCTCTTGGTCACTTGGGATGCATGTAGCAGTGACAATTACTGGCTTCATAGAAGTACTTTTTCATGAGATTTTGTTGTCTCTGGGTTATAGATATAATAATGCTGACATATGTCATTATCACCTGCCCCCATGTACTCGCGTACAAATCAGTTTTACAGTAGTGTCTCTACAGGAGCATCACCAGCACTGCCCCTGCCCCTGCCCCTGCCCTTTTATCTGAAAGAAGAGCCGTCATCAAATGTCTAGTCCTTCCTACCACAGCCTTCCCTTCAGTGACCAGAATCCACTTTTGAACCCAGTTTGTTAGCAGATCTTTAGCCTGGGTTACAGTGGTGTTTATCAGTGAGTCACTTATGTTGCTAATAGGCTCATGCCTGTGGAGTAGAAATTTAATCAGAAAGAAGAAAAAATACAGTTGCTTCCAGTAGGAGAAAAGGATACCTGGATTTAAAAACTGTTTTTCTTCATAAAAAATGTAATTTGCTTTACACCTGGCATGCAAGAGATGACTGACTTTTCAAGTGTTATAGTAATACATATTCAAACATGAGTTTTTAATAACCTGCAATTACGTATATACAAGCCGTAGATCTATATATTTTGAGATTTTTTTTTCTGCTGTGGGCTTGTCAACCATCAAGCCACCAGTATGGCCACTATCACCCATTCATTCACTTTTGAGGGATAAGACCACTGCCACAGCTTGACTGGCAACCAGCCAGACATCAGAGATTTTTATCCTTTTAAATCTTAAGGCTTCCCTGCACTGCCATAACCAAAAGGTCCAAAGAGTTGGACTTGTACCGGGGCTGTGCAAGGGCTAGTTGTCTGCTTTAGTAAACAGGGCTGTCCCCACAGCCCTACTCTTTTTGTATAGGGGATTGCAAGCAGAGTACAAATTCCTGGGGGACCCCTTAAGAGGGTAGACCAAGCTCCAACATTCATCATCCCGCCCCCTTCCTAAACAGCTCCTTCAGTGCTTGAGTAGCTAATCAAAACCAGGTCATTGAAGTTAGAGTCACAGTCAGAGCTTTGTTCCTGTATAGCACAAAGCTGGTCTATACTGAGACTGTATATTGCTGTTTGTTTCAGGATGCCTTAGGATGGTGTCTGGAGATCATTTGTGGTTAGAATGGTTTAACCCCTCTGAATTGTTTCCTTCATCTCTGTTTACTGTTTCTTTTTCAAGGTTTCCAATCCATTTCACTACAGTGGCCTCTTTCTTGAGAGAGAAAGGTAGGGCTTAGGGGTCCTATCTAAGAATTACAGTAATGTTGTAAAGATTATGTTGTGCATCTTCTCAATTTCAGTGACTGCGCTGGAATTGGGCTTTGTAACCCAACCAGCACTACAGTAATGAAACAAACCTTGCAGCCTCTGTCATGTAACACACACACAAAAAAAATCCAGCAACTAAATGGTTTGGTGACATGCAGGTTATCAGATAAAAAGAGTGAAAGGACCACTGAGTATTTGTCATACTGAGGTGAAGTCTTCGCTTATTGCAGGTATGCTGTGGTTACCACCACCGTGAAAGGACCACTGACTATTTGTCATACTGAGGTGAAGTCTTCGCTTATTGCAGGTATGCTGTGGTTACCACCACCGTGAAAGGACCACTGAGTATTTGTCATACTGAGGTGAAGTCTTCGCTTATTGCAGGTATGCTGTGGTTACCACCACCGTGAAAGGACCACTGAGTATTTGTCATACTGAGGTGAAGTCTTCGCGTATTGCAGGTATGCTGTGGTTACCACCACCGTGAAAGGACCACTGAGTATTTGTCATACTGAGGTGAAGTCTTCGCTTATTGCAGGTATGCTGTGGTTACCACCACCGTGAAAGGACCACTGAGTATTTGTCATACTGAGGTGAAGTCTTCGCTTATTGCAGGTATGCTGTGGTTACCACCACCGTGAAAGGACCACTGAGTATTTGTCATACTGAGGTGAAGTCTTCGCTTATTGCAGGTATGCTCTGGTTACCACCACCGTGAAAGGACCACTGAGTATTTGTCATACTGTGGTGAAGTCTTCGCTTATTGCAGGTATGCTGTGGTTACCACCACCGTGAAAGGACCACTGAGTATTTGTCATACTGAGGTGAAGTCTTCGCTTATTGCAGGTATGCTGTGGTTACCACCACCATTAGGGTTTTGTGGCCCGAATACGGAAAAGGAATGTGGGGAAGAAGAAGTTTGTGGGCAATCAGAATATTTTGAAAGAATACGTTGGAGAGTGTGTGACATGTATGGTGGTGCCCAGGGGTGTGTACTTTGATACCCTTATCCTAATAATGCCAGACTGCTACAAATGACCAAAGATGGTACATTGTAAGTAGAGTTCATGATGGGTATCATGGGGTTATAAGAACAGCAGGAAACCAGGGATGATGTTATAGATGCCTTCACTTACTGTAAAGAGGTGAAACAAGATAAGCACCGAGTGGTGGTGTGAAGGCTGAGAAAGCAGATGTGAGGAGCATTCATGAAGAAGCTGAATTTGTAGATTCTTTTTGTTCAGCTGAAGTGGTGTCTTCACTAAAAATTGCAAGAGCGTGGAAAAGGTAAGAAGAAATAGAAATGTGTATAGGGAATATTTTACATGGGTCGTGAGTAATCCTGGAAAAAATATTGTTGACACTGCATTTCAAGTGAGAACTGCACATTTAGATTAGATAGAAGTATAAATTTTGATGGGAGATATTTAGATGATTCCAAGTAATCTACCTTTTCCTCCCACACTATGAATGAAAATTGGAGTTGAAGTCTAAGTTGTAGTTAATTTCTTCTCTTCATTAGATGGCTGTGTGAAAATTCTGTACCTCCTGTATTCTTCCCTTACTCATTGAATTGATTACTTTTTATGTCAGATTATTCCTGTATCTGCAATCCTGTCTGTGAAAAAGTACTTCTATGTGCCACTCCCAATTCATCCTTCTCTTTTATCACTTAAAAGTTTCGTTGATGGATGTAAGATCCTGTCATTTTGTGTCGGGTAATGTATTCGAAAGTCACTGTCATAATCCTGTTCCTCCTCTGCTCAAGGGTGTTCAAATAAAGTATAATTAAGCTTTCCATAAATGGCATCTGATGCAGAGCTTGTACCAGTTTTTGGCATTCCTCAGAATAACCATAACTGTGTACCATACATAAATGGGGCCTCAAGAAATGCACTAAGTACCTGAGATAGGTTCTTATTTGTTGCCTGCTCAGAAGAATGATAACGCTTCTCTGTCTATTAGTAAAATGCCTCCCCATCTGCACCTCAGAATCATCCAGTTTTTTTTTTTCTTATTGCTTTCTTGCAGTAATTTTCTTCCTTTCAGATTCTGAAGTAAAGACCCTATAGCCTATTTTTGCTTTTGTTGATGGAAGTACTTCACTCGGTTGGCTTTTCCTGGTATTTTTTTCTGCTTTGCATTACTCTGCGTTAAAGAGATTTTTCAAAGATTTCTAAGGCCAGCTTCCATTCATATGTGGTGGTAACTGATCTCATCATACACACATCACTGTATTCCCCTACATTTGCAGCTTCACAGTGCGCTTTGTAATGCTGTACCTGCCCTTCAGAGAAAGCACATGATGATGCTTAACTGGGCACTAGCAGGATCATACAAGTCCACACTCCATTCAAGTTAGAAGGACTTTGTTTTTCATTTTACTTCTCTTTGTTGACTAAGGTAGAGACTGATCCATGTGAACAACTTACAGACACTGTGCAGGATACAGGTTAACTAAAACATGTCTAATGTATCATAATATCCAACATAACTTAAGCATTTACCAGCTAGTAAGTAAGCTATATTAATGAAGCCATTAAATTCTTTAATCTGTTGTTGGCATTGTACGATATTAACATTCGTGCTTTGTTGAAGCCCTGTTGCAACACTGCCCATTCTGATTCTGCTAATAACTAGTTAACTGTTTTCATAAATGGGACACTGTGGCTACACAGCAACTAACTTCAGGACTTAATTTTAAAAGTTACCACAATATCCTCAGCAACGAGGAATGTACTGCTTATTTGTCTGATGTCAGCAACAGTTGCATTGTAGTCAGTGGGTGCTACCAATATAACATGCTGTGCTGTCTGACAGTAAACCTTTTCTGCAACTTTACCAGGTAGTGTTTCATTCTGTCTACATTGCTGCATGTAGTTTTTGTTTTGCCGACCTTACTGTCATTTTCTAAGAGCCATACTGGTTCCTCTGCAGTGTTACGGGGTGGATATTAGTGATAACCCAACCAGCTGTTTAGCCCTCTGACAAGTCTACTAGTCTCTCCCCATTCTTTGATGAAAACATTTATTTTTATCCTTTCTGAGCAGTTGTGCAGCCATATAACGGCTGCTAATATTCTGTATTCATCTTTTGTTTGGCATGGTATCTGATGTCTTAACTGAAGTCTGGAAAAGCTACATAACATAATCTCACCATGGAGCTCATTGTTTTAGTCACACACTGAAAGTTTTATTTTGGGCTTGTCTGCATGGTGTCTCTGATGTGAAGTCATTCTGCCTAGAATCCTGGAATTTTTTTGCCTTCTACATATTGAATAGGTTTTATCTTCCAAAGGGATTACACCATTCTTCTGTCACTCAGGTTAGATTACATGGTTTGTTACTTCCCAGTTGTATCCTGTTCCAACTGCCCAAGAAATGGAATCATTTTTGCCTTCCCTCACAAGACTTGAGCTCATCACCAGTTTTATCACAGCTTATTAGACAGGTTAGTGAGCAGTTTCTGCACATGTACTCTTAGTACCTTTATAGACTGAATCCCACACAGCCGCATTGCTCTATCTACTTTCAGTTTTGAGAGTTCATCCATTCCTCTCCGAAAAGGCTTTGATCAGTTCTACCATCCAGAATGTTTCCTCTGATTCATGTAGTTTCCTTCTTTTTCCTCGGTTTTAAAATGAACCATATTCTTTAGGGATCACAGTTCCACAGGTGTCCACCCACTTCTGAATCTGAAATTCTTTGCGGAGCCTCATATTTGAGTACTTGGTTATAAATCATAGCTACCCGAGTGGGTTTTAGTTGTAGTTGCCACAGATATGTTTTGTAATGAACCATGAGAAGTGCTGTACTCTTAGATGTTATTGAGCTAAAGGTGTTTTAGTTTTCATCAAGCATATTCTACCCCAACACAATAATATGTCTCCTTAAGTTTTCCTAATGGTTTCTTCTTCTATCACTTTCCTTCCCCTTTGTTCCTTTTGATAAGATGGTGTCTATAAATAACTCCTGCTCTAAGTGCATTGCCATTTCCTATCTCCGTGGTGATAGATTGTGCTGGTTTCCCATCCATGCTTGCTTGATAGATTTGCTGACTGAGTTCTTTTCCTTATATAGAGAGGAGCATTTCCTGCTCTCATGTTTTTATTAGTCCCTGCTGTACTTTGTATACTGTGATATAGTGACCTTCATGCTATGTTCAAGTATCGCATTTCTTTGATTTCAACAATGTCCAGGACTGTAGCTTGCTTCATTGTACACAGCTTAGGGAGCATATTATTCAAACTGTGGGCATTGATAGATATTATTCCTGGCTTATTCTTTTTAGATCCTTATGTTTTTTTTTCTTTTTCCTGGTTTCTAAATAATTTCCTTTGTCCTGTTGACTTCCTAAAGAATTTGTTTTGCATTGTTCCCTGGCAGCTTCATTGCCCTGCAGTGTGCCTGTAGCAGCTTGTTATCGATTGACACATTGACAAGCTAGCTACTTAAGGCTGTTATCTGGTGCCACAGTAGTGTTTCTGTACATGTGATATGGAATGATGTTTTGTAAGCCCTAGAGATGTGATGAGGAATGACACCCTGGGGCAAGCCTTTGTTTACTGCTCTTTCCTTTGAATTGCATTGTTAGTGACTTTATTTTTTTCTCTTGGCTGTCATGTGGTGTGATCATTTGGCTGCACTGTGGGTGGTGGTTTCTGTGCTTTGACACTGGGCCAGTGACCAGCTGGCACAATATGGCCAATACTCTGCTCCCAATACAACAGACCAGTCTGTAGCTGGTATCCCAGAATTTCTTGTAGCAGCAGTAAGCGGCATTTCCATTTCTTGTGTGTGTGTGTGTGTGTGTGTGTGTGTGTGTGTGTGTGTGTGTGTGTGCATGCGTGCGAGTGCTTTATTTTAAAATAAAAGTGCTGTGATGCACTGCTTTTCATTGGTATTATAAAGAATAGTATATGTCCCGTTTATAGTGCATTCTTCAGTGTTTGACATGGTCTACATAAAGGTATTCTTTTTAAATAAGGCAGTATTGGGTACTGTCCATGTGATCATATTTCTTTTTTCAGATCTGTAGAACTACCCACATTTTTAAACAAGATTCCTAAGCACTGGTAAAATATTTTTCATATAGTTTTCTGCAAACAAAAACAAAAATGCTACAGCTTTGATTACCATGTTTATTCAAAAATACGTACTCAAACCCTGTTCTTAGGGTCTCCTTAATGTATGTGATGTTGATATTTACGTGGCTCATTCAGGGAGCATCTGTTGAATCAGTGCATTTTTAAGCTTGTTATACTTATGACTATGTCTAACTAATTCAATACTGCATGGCCTGTCAGGAAGTATACCAGTATCTTTTACATGAAATAGCATGTGGCTAAGTGTATTTATTTAATTGACCCAAACAGGGTCAGTCTGCAGATGAAGGATGTCCACCTGTGCTGCGGATTACCTGTGATCATTTAGTAGTTTGGCTGTCAAGAGAGCTGGGAAAAAAGCTTAGTCTGTTTGCTTCTTCCAATGGTGGGTTAAAAGAAGAAGGGATTGACATGATGCACTCCTTTTGTAGATGTCTGTAATGGACAGCAGGGATACGTCGGAGAATAAGAGATAAGTTAAAGAAGGCAGAGCTCTGTGCACGGAGAACAAACCTTCCAATAAGACCCATTTCATACCCAAAAATATGTTACTACTTGGTCAATTTCTCTTTGGAACCTAGTAGGGCATAAGAAAAATAACTTCCTCTGTGCATGTCATGACTGATGCCAGGCCTGCTGTCCTTGCTTTTTTTCATAATGTGGATAATCAGTAATATGACAGTAGGTGACACCTATTACACTAGAAGCTCCAAAACAGTGAAATAAATGAGTGGTGAGACCAAAAAGTAGATTTAACAGAAGATGACAACTGTCATTCCCTTTTAACATTTTTTGGTCAGGTTGTCCGAGAGATTACTGTGGATGTAAGCCATGATTTTATTCACTTGACCATCTGTGTGGCGGCTAACTGGTTTTAAGACTGTCAGCATGGAATAATGCATGAAGTGACAAGACTATTTAAACAATGATGCATACTTGTAAACTGATAAGTTTGGATTTTTTTGTCCTATATGAGGTTCTTTCTGTCATCAGACTTGCTGTGTGAGTATTGTGGAATATTTGCTTTTTTTAGCACTGTTCCATTTTCCAAAACTGTAGTTTAAAGTTTCCAGACTTTGTAGGCATAGGTACATAGGTAGGTACTAGGCTATTGGCCCTAAGGCCTATACAAGCCTAGCCAAAAAGGTACCCTGGTTTTTGCCATCCAAGAAAATTATTTTCCTGTGCCCCTGTCGAGCAGAGCCACAGAGGTGATCCCCGGTGTGAATTTCCTATTTCCCATCCAATCATCAAGATTTTTCTTGAAGAGTGCTAATGAGGAGCTTTGTTTGATATTGATAGATAGTTTGTTCCAGAGTATGGGAAGTCTCTGTGACATGAATCTAACCCTCCAGCATGTTCTGTTTATTGTGGTGACAAGGTTTAGGTCCCTAGAGTGTGTAGCTCAAAGGGATTGGGATTTCTTTAAGTGGAGCATGTCCAACAGTTCTAGGTTTGACATAGCTTTGTATGTTAGGTGGAGATCGCCTCTGAGTAGGCGATATGCGACGGAGTAAAGCTGGAGTTTTTTGAGACTGTCTGCGTAGGGCATCTGTCTGAGGCCAGTACTCCTCTTTGTGAGGTATTTCTGTGGCCTTTCCAGTTGTTGTATATGTCTTGTGAGGTACATACCAAAAGGGGTGTTGTACTCTATAATGGGTCTAATGAGTGACGAGTAGAGGGGAACAATGACCTCTTTTTTCCTGGATGAAAAACCTTTTGTGATGAGGTGTTCCATGTAGAAGGATTTTCTGACTACTGTGGCAGTGTGATTATCAAGGGAGAGACTACTGTCCACCTGTGTCCCAAGGTCTGTTATCACAGTTTTGGTGTTAAGTAGACTACCGCCTATGTGGTAGCTCATGGGTACAGAGTTTTTATGAAAGGGGATGACAATTCACTTTTTGGCATTGAGCTTGAGACCATGGCTTTGACACCAGGCATCTGTCTCAGTGAGGCCCTTTTGTAGGATGGCCACATCATTAGGAGTTTCGATTATGGCTCCTAGTTTGCAGTCATCTGCGAACTTTAGCCAAAGACCTTCTGTGTTAGCCTGTACTTCAGAAAAGTAGATACCAAACAGGAGAGGACCCAGGACTGAACCCTGTGGTACTCCACTTGTCACTGGTCTGAAGTCAGATTTGGAGTCTACTACTTTCACAGTGTGGGTTCTGTCAGTGAGCCAGTTGGCAACCCATCTTGTGACATAGGGATTTATACCTAGTTTAGTGAGTTGATCTAAAATAACAGAGTGGGGGATGGTGTCAAAAGTCTTGGTGAGATTTAGATAGGCTGTGTGAACCACCTTACCCTCGTCTACAGCTTTGGTGACTGCTTCAAAGAAGTCTATCAGGTTTAGGAGACATGATCTGCCTTTTACAAACCTGAAATGGGTGGGATCCAGAGTTTGGAGATTATCAATGTCTTTGTTTATAAGTTCTATGATAATACGTTTCATAGCCTTGCAGACCAGGCTCATTAGGCTAATGGGGCGGTAGTTCCTGGGGTCCGTGGTGGCTCCCCCTTTGTGGAGTGGGATAACCGTGGCTGTGTGCCATTCAGTGGGCACAAAGCCTGAGATGAGGCTATGATTGAACATGGTAATTAGGTGGGGTGCCAGTTCATTCTCTATTTCATGTAGAACGCAGCCTGGGATGTTGTCAGGTCCCATGGATGCTGTGTTCTTGGCTTTGGAGAGTGTGATTACAGGAACTTTGCATTCTTCCGGTATAGAGATGGGCCCTTTAAGGAGTGAGGGGGGTAAAGTTAGCACTGAACCTATCTGCCAGGATGTTTGCAGTATCAGTTGGTTCTGTATATTTCATGCCATTGTGCTGCAACTCAGAGCAGATCTGAGTGATGCCATTGAGATTCTTGACATAGCTATAGAATGCTTTGTGGTTGTCTTTAGAATCAGTGGTGATTTTGTTTTCGTAACTAGCTTTGGAGGATTTTATGAGGGATCTCAGCTTTTTACTGAGGCTGACCAGGGAGTTCCTCCAATCATGGGATTTTACTCTTTTTTTTTGCAACAGTTTTCTTCTGTTGTAGAGTTTGTTTATGGCAGGGGACCACCAGATTGGCTTCCTTTTTTTTGGAGGATAGCATCTTGGTTCTGTTAGGGATAGCACGATCCATGCACTCGTGTAAGTGCTTATAAAGTGCATTTGTGTAGGATTCAGCAGTTGTACCTCTATTGTCTGTCTGCATGGGTGTCGTGAAGTTTGCCACTTCTGTCTTAAGAAGTGTGAAGTTGGCTTTGGAGAAATTTTTTATGGTGGTTTCCCTAATGGGGACTGGGGGCGGGATGTGGATGTCTAGGGTGATTAGCTTGTGGTCGGATCTGATCAATGAGGAATTGACCTCTGGTGTGGAACACCAGTCGCCCATGTTGGTAATGACCAGGTCTAGGATATTGCTGCCCCTGGTGGGGGTGTGGATGACCTGATCTCTAAGGCATTGGAATTTATGAATTCCAGAAAACGTTGAGCAAAAGAGTTGGTACATGAGTAGTTTTTCAACTAGGTAAACACTATTGATAGGATATCAAAGGATAGAGCTCAAGCCGACAAGCAATCATACCACCAATTTATTACAATTAAAATAGCATAAGTTCCAAATACATAACGGATCTAGTGCTTTCATCCACTGCAGTGTGGACTTTTTCAGAATCAATTAATTAATCATCAGTTGGCTCATTTATATGTTTTTTGGCGCCAAAAGTGTATTTCAAACTTGAAGGAACATACTGAATAATAACATTTAGAGTATAATTTATATCGCAGGTCTGATCTATTTAAATGTGCTGAAAAGTTGGAATTTACACTAATACTAATTATTGCAATAAATATGAATTCTATAAAAACACGCATAAACACTAAATACAATTCATTCATATATAAACACACAATAGTAAATAGCAGTAACCTGATTGTAATGCATTTATAACCCCTTATACTGCTAATAATAAATTCCTATCTAAAATTGTTTCCTATATATAAGTATAATGAAAATACATTTAGTAAAAATGTTTTTACATTAATGATCCCTTCCATATGGTATAAAAATGTAATAATATGAAAATAAATTAACATACTATCTTATTACAGATGAAATATGAATATACTAAAAAATTAACACTTGATACTATTACAAGTTAAATGATCTCAATTTCATTCAGATCTATTTCATACATAAATGTGAACAAGTTATAATATAGTGTAATGTTGGTCTATATAATTCAGGTGTATAGTTCACCTTTCCTTATGTGTATCTCTAACATAGGCTTTAGAATTATATAGTCATTTAGACCTGGTGTAGTTGAGGAGTCCATTAAAATTTGCCATCTCACTTCTCTTTCTCCTAAGATGGCTTTATTGTTGCCTCCTCTGTTTCCCATACTTATTTGTTCTAAAATGGCAAATCGAAATTTGTGACTGCTCCCACATATAGCTACATGCCTAGAAAGTGCATTAGTGCTGTCATTTTTTCTTATCGCATAAATATGGTCATAAATTCTTTTTTTGAACATTATTTCTGTCTTTCCTATATAGAAGCTTGGACAGATCAAACATTTTGACATATATATAATATTTTTGGTATTACAATTTCCATTGTGGAAAATTACTTTGGTCCTATTTATATTCTCCAGTATGATATCTTCTTTTTCTAATATGGCATGACATTGTCCACAGCTTCCACATTTCTTAGTTTCCTTTTTCCGCTGAGTTATTTCCCTCATTAAAGGTCTCCTCTTTAAAGTCAACTTCATGTTAGTTCCCATTTTGTATACAGATAGAGGGGTCTCACCTACTATAATCTTTATTTCCTTGTCCACAGTAAGAATGTTCCAATATTTGCTTAATATTTCTTTTATTTGTTTTGCCTGAGGCATATATTCCAATATACAAGCTCTGTTGTATTTAGCTTCACCTTTACTAGCTGTAGACCTATTTAGTAGTTGTTTGCCTAATACAGGTATATTTTTTTCCCCCATTCATTGATTACATACATTTTCGTCTCATTCAATAATTCCACAGGGTACCCTCTGGTCCTAAATAATTATTTTATGAATTCTGTCTCATCAATCATTTCACTAAATGTAGAGGTCATCCTTGCCGCTCGTATACACTGATTTTATAAGGATGGTTACTGGCATACTCTAGATAATTGTTAGAGAAAGTGTTCTTCCTATAGATGCGAGATTTAAATCCATTAATTGTACTGGAAATAAAAGTACCTAGATACGCAATACCCTCAGTGCTATAACTGTATGTAAATTTTAAGTAATGACTCGTACTGTTCAAATAATCAATAAATAATTCTATAATATGTTCAGGTCCATCCCATAAGATGAATATATCGTCCAGAAATCTTGAGTAATGCCTAATGTACTTGTAGTATTCACACTTAAATATTTTTTCAGTTTCCCAATCTAGCATAACTAGATTGGCAAATATAGGGGCACAAGCGGCCCCCATTGCCACTCCTCTGATTTGTTTGTAGTGTTCTCCTTTAAAATAAATGTAATTATACTCAAGTACAATTGACATTAGTTCCATGATTAAGTTTATCTGGTCCCATTTCAAGTTTGAATTTTGTCTAATGTTGTTACAAAAGCTCTCCAATCCTTCTTGCTTAGGGATACATGAAATAGGTCTATCACATCTACTGTTACAAAAATAATTCCCTTTTTCCACAATTCTGGAGTTAAATTACCTAGGAACTCCAAGAGTCCTTAACTAAATGCGGAATCTTGTCATAAACATGCTTAAGCCATTTGTCAATAGCTATACCTAATGGAAACGTTTTTGAATGTCTTCCTGATATTATAGGACGAAATGGTGGATCTGTTATATTTTTGTGCACTTTTGGTACTCCTACTATTGTTGCCAGAATGGGGTGCTCAACAATCAAGAACTTGTATGTGTCACTAGTTATACGTCCATCTAGTAAAAACTCTTCTAAAAACATATCAATACGTCTATATCCAATGTATATTTCATTTATTGACACTGAGATATAATTCCCTGATTCCAATAAAATTTGAAACATTTTGTTGTATTCTTGTTGATCATATATAACTACACCCCTCCCTTATCCTGCTTCATTATTCTAATGTTTTTATCTTTCTTGAGCTGTTGAAGTAAGTGCATTTCTTCCTTAGAGAAATTACTTTTCATTTTTTTGTATTTAACCTCATTCTGCAAACTGTATATCTCTTTAGCCACTATTTTTTCATAGATGGCTACATTAGAGTGGGTAGGGGGTATATAAATACTTTTTTTCTTTAGCCCTTCCTTCTCTACCAGTGAGGGTTTGTTGTTAAAGTGAATGGCTAAATTAATTTTCCTAAGATATAGTTTAATCTCAGTAAGACAGTCCATCACATGAAATTTCCTCTTGGTTATATACTTCATATAATTTGAAATGCTCGTCCTTAACCACTAAACTAGTATAGTTGAAAATGTTGAAGTTGTTTTTACTATTAAGAATGTCATCTGGGTTGACCTCATACATAATAGTAACAGCTTTTGAATCAAACAATTCACATGAACTGTTCATTCCATCATTTATTCTATGTCACATATAGTCTCTCCATCCCTGATTGTTGGAATGTCTCTGTCCCCATCCCTGTCTGTTCCTCCTCCATTTCCAATTCCCCCCTTGGTTTTGTTTCCTTTCTCCATAAAAAGTTACATTCTCATCTAGATGAGTAGTTTTCCCAGTTAATGGTGGGGTAGTTAGGGTGTTGGGTTGTACCCTAATATTTCCCACTGTATCAAGAAATGAGGAGTGGGAATCCTGTGGCATGGTGGGGGATCTACAGCAAGGTACAGTTTGGATTGCGGTCTTGCCCAGAGTTAGTTGCACTTGGATAATCTCAGATGCATTATGCTGAGCAACTAGCCTGGAGGTGTGGATATCCTTAATGAATATGGACACACCTCTGCCTTTAGTGTTTCGGTCCAGGTTAGGTGGCCAAAAGGTGTGGTATGAATTATAGCCTGGTAATGCAGTGTTGCTCTCTTGTGCCTTATGCATAATGCTCTCATCTCTGTTATCATGCTTTATTACTTTACTAATATAGGACCATTGGGTTCACAATTCTTGTTGAATATTTATAGACCTGAAGAGACTTTTTTTTTAAACCATGCTTTGATTGAAAACTAGTGGTGAATTGTGTTACATGTTTTCCTTACCTTTCAGCATCTTATGATATACTGAAGCAACTCTAAGAGCTTTTAATGTAAAAAGTGTATCGCTGAAAAAATACAGATGATTTTGGCTTGTGTGTAGTTATGTTTAATTTAAGTAGTTATCTCCTCTTAAGAGATGCTCCAGAGTTTTTCTTTCCCTACAAGGTCGGACTTGTCATGCCAGGACCTGCTTGCAGAATCAACCCAGTGCTTAACAAATAGTGGAATACAAAATATATTAACTAGTTAGAAAATATAATAACCTAGTTGGAAGCTCCATTAAGGGAATACCATCACAAGTAATAGGACAAACCAGCTTCCTTATAATTGCTGTAGCACTGCAATCAGCACAGAGTACATCCAGCTATAAATACATAAAATCAGGACAATTATACAAGAGCTGGATCAGGATGTATTAAAATGAGGTTGAAGACTGAATGCTGCAGCCTAAAAGAGTAACTGAAAACAGAGGAAAATGAGAAACTGCTTTTGCAAAGTGCTGATAAGGTATAGTAGTGTGAAAACCTTGAGTAGGTATCTGTCTAGCATATTCAGAACTATAGACGCTATTCGTTAAGGAGATGAACAAAGACCAAAAAATTGCAGGTCAGGAAGTAGAATATACTGTAGGTATAAATTGGGGTCATGAATGTTCTCTTAATTATGGAGAATAATCTAATAACATGGATTTGAAAAGGCTAACATAGTAAATAAGGCCAGTGTTGCTTTATGCAAAAATGAAAGCCAGGTATCTCTGCCAATGGAAGTCAGTGTCTCATTAAAGTTTTTTTTTCTCTTTATGGTACATATTGATGCAACTAGGTAGAGATAAAGCATATGTGATCATGAAGCAACCTGGAGATCATGTTTCAAAAGACAGTTTTTTGGTGAGTTGTGAGAAATGTATTGTCAGTTTGAAAGTGCCTTATTCTTCAGTAGACGCAGAGTAGATATCAGAGCTTGCTGGCACAAACTCACATTGGCTAGACAGTCCTGTAAAATTTTATGCCCCAGCCTGGCTCTCCATATTTGTTCTAATGCTCATGACTTGATCCTGCAGGTGTGGCTGGGTACAGGGGCTCTATTTTTACATATGCATATATAACTTGCTGTACTTCTTGCTGTCTAATGACCTTTTTGGGTAGCATTGATGCCCCCTTTTCCTCACGGGAATTGTTTTAGTGACATTTTCTTCTTCACATGCAGTACACTTTTCTGTAATCCATAGGATGAGAGGCTTGCTATTATAATTCTGAGACATGTTGGCAACTGCTGTTTCCTTTAAAAGTTATTTCTTTCATGGAGGTAAGTCTCCAGCACACCCTACACCCCAACTGCTAATGTGTGTGTGTGTGTGTGTGTATATATATATATATATATATATATATATATATATATATATATATATATATATATAGTTATGAGTATATGTTATTGATGTAGTGCACAGAATATCTAAACAAAAGTGATCTAACAACTGTTTTGTGCACACTTAATTCTAACTGAATGAATACCTTATAGTAGTCATAGCCTACCATGACGTCACTAAGCCCTTTGGCATTATGCCACACAAGGTTTAGTGTTGAAATGCCTAGTATGCTAAGCATAAATTGGTACACTGCTCAGTGGGTCAAACATATGGTCAAGTAATAAAGGAGTTTTGTTCTGTCTGACCCTGCTCAAGGCAACAGTGGTATTTCACATGGCTCTGTACTGTGTTTACTAATTCTTGACACTTTTTTTCTGACCCCCCCCCCCCAAGTTATATATAACAACTCCACAGTTGCACTACAGTGGATGAAAACATGAAGTACACCAGCAGCTCACACCAACTGGCACACTGAGTAACCCCTGCAGTGTAACTGACATTTCTAAGGAAATTAACACCTGTGATCAAAAAATCCTAAACTTTCCTTATAATATAAGAGTTGCAACTGTTAAAATGTACTACAGACTCCCATTAGATCACCTAAGATTAGATCAGTTATTTTAGATCACTTGTGCTTACATAACGTGATAGACCACTTGAATGGAACCCATCTTTATCTGTGTGTGTGCGCGTACGCGCATGTGTATATAAATGTATATATGTGTATGTGGACATATATCTTCTTCTTCTTCTTCTTTTGGCTTCTCCCATTAGGAGTCGCCACAGCAGATCATCTGTTTCCATTTCTTCCTGTCCTCTGCATCTTGCTCTGTCACACCAACCACCTGCATGTCCTCTCTCACCACATCCATAAACCTTATTTTAGGCCTTCCTCTTTTCCTTTTACCTGGCAGCTTCATCCTTAGCATCTTTTTCCCAATATACTCTGCATCCCTCCTCAGCACATGTCCAAACCAACGTAATCTTGCTTCTCTGGCTTTGTCTCCAAACCTTCCAACCTGGGCTGACCCTCTAATATACTTATTCCTAATCCTGTCCATCCTTGTCTCACCCAATGCAAATCTTAACATCTTTAACTTTGCTACGTTCAGCTCTGACTCCTGCCTTTTTGTCAATGCCACTGTCTCCAACCCATATAACATAGGTGGTCTCACTATCCTCTTGTAGACCTTCCCTTTCACTCTTACTGGTACTCCTCTGTCACAAATCACTCCTGACACTCTTCTCCATCCACTCCATCCTGCCTGTACTCTCTTCTTCACCTCTCTTCTACACTCACCATTACTCTGAACTGTTGATCCCAAGTATTTAAACTCATCCACCTTCGCCACCTCTACTCCCTGCATCATAACCATTCCTCTATCCTCCCTCTCATTCACACACATATATTCTGTCTTAGTCCTGCTGACCTTCATTCCTCTTCTCTCTAAAGCATATCTCCACCTCTCCAGGGTCTCTTCCACCTGTTCCCTACTCTCACTACAGATCACAATGTCATCTGCAAACATCATAGTCCACGGGGACTCCTGTCTAACCTGTCCATCACCATTGCAAATAAGAAAGGGCTCAGAGCTGATCCTTGATATAATCCCACCTCCACCTTAAACGCATCTGTCACTTCCACCGCAGACCTCACCGCCGTCACACTAACCTCGTACATATCCTGTACCACTCTTACATACTTCTCTTAGACTCCTGACTTCCTCATACAATACAACTCCTCTCTAGGTACCCTGTCATATGCTTTCTATAAGTCCACAAAGACAATGCATCTCCTTCTGACCTTCTCTGTACTTCTCCATCAACACTCTCAGAGCAAGCATCGCATCTGTAGTGCTCTTTTCTGGCATGAAACTATACTGCTGATCATTAATCATCACCTCCCTTCTTAACCTAGCTTCCACTACTCTTTCTCATAACTTCATGCTGTGACTGATCAGTTTAAACCCTCTGTAGTTACTACAGCTCTGCCCATTACCCTTATTCTTAAAAATCGGTACCAAAACATTTTTATTCCATTCCTCAGGCATCCTCTCACTTTCTAAGATTTCATTAAACAATCTAGTTAAAAACTCCACTGCCATTTCACCTAAACACCTCCATGCTTCCACAGGTATGTCATCTGGACCAACAGCCTTTCTATTCTTCATTCTCTTCATAGCTATCCTTACTTCCTCCTTGCTAATCCACTGCACTTCATGATTCACTATCCGCACCTCATCCAACCTTCTCTCTCTCTCATTCTTTTCATTCATCAGCCCCTCAAAGTACTCTTTCCATCTGCTCAACACACTCTCCTCACTTGTGAGTACGTTTCCCTCATTATCCTTTTATCACCCTTACCTGCTGCACATCTTTACTAGCTTGGTCCCTCTGTCTAACCATTTGGTACATGTCCTTTTCTCCCTCCTTAGTGTCCAACTTTTCATACAACTCTTCATTCGCCTCATCCTTAGCCTTTGCCACCTCTCTCTTTGCCATGCACCTCATCTCCTTATACTTCTGTCTACATTCTTCATCTCTCTGACAATCCCACTTCTTCTTCACCAACCTCTTTCTCTGTATACTCTCCTATACTTCCTCATTCCACCACCAGGTCTGTACATGTATATAAATATAAATACACACACACACACACACACACACACACACACACACACACACACACACACACACACTCACACACTCACAATATATATAATATATATATATATATGTGTGTGTGTGTGTGTGTGTGTGTGTGTATATATAGAGCGATAGCTGTAAATACATAGCTATATCTATCTCTATCATGTATTATATATTATATATAGATACAGGTTCATAGGTGTGTACAAGGATAATGACCACTAGGGTCCTTGTAAGCCTAGCCGTGCAACCCAAATGTGACCCCCAAATTTGATTTATCCAGAGGCTGATTCTGACCATCAGAGAAATTGACACCAGACAAGGGGTGAATTTCCAATTACCCATCCATTGGTCGTAGTTGCCCTTAAATAAGGTTACAGAGGATCTCTTCTTCATATGGATGAGGAATCTTTTCCAGAGATTTGGAATTTTCTGAGAAACATATCTCTGTCTCTCCAACATGTGCTCTATTTATGTTGAAAGCAAAATTTAGGTATTTTAATCTAGTAGTTCTGATGTTGTTTATTTTGCAGATGTGCACAATTTTCATCAAAATTGGGTCCAGGGATGCACTGTAAGCCATGCAAAGATCACCTCTCACAAGTCTGTATGATAACCAAGTAAAGAGACAGGGCTTTGAGGCAATCAGCTTAGGACATTGTGTTTACTTCCTATATTCTTTTTGTAAGGAACCTTTGTGGATATTCCAGTTGATGCATGTGTCTGATCAATTTCACACTGAAAAGGGCCTTGTACCCTGTGATGGATCTGATGTGGGTGAAGAACAGTGGTACGATGACCTCTCTGGACCTAGATGCCATGCCCTTAATTATAAATTTAGCAACATAGAAGGATTTACTTACTACCTTAAGACACCTGTTGGTCGAGTGCAAGGTTACTATCTACATGAGTTTTCAGATCCCTGACTAGTGAATCAACTTTTAGGGGTGTTTTATTGATGACTTAGTTACCTGGAGTGGCCAGCTTCCTAAAATGCACTATGTTATATTTCTTGATATTGAACATTAAGCCATGACTTTGACACCAAATGTCTGTCTGTGTTAGACCTTCCCGAAGGGTGTTCTGACCTTGGGGGAATTCAACACAGTGATACTGAGTTTGCACTCATCTACTCACTTGCTTAGCCTGAGGCCTTTGACATTGACATCTGAGAAGTAGATGCCAAAGAGTAGTGAGTTCAGACTGGATCCTAACCTCTTGTGTCCTTTAGTGAGCCAGCTAGCTGTTCAGCATGTTATAAATGGGGTTTATGCCTAGTTCTGCAAGTTTGTTGACAATGCCCAAGTGGGGTATTGTATCAAATAGCTAGGTCTAAGTAGGAAGTAGGCACCGTTTTCCCCTCATCCATTGCCTTGGTGACCTTCTCTTTTCAGGAACTGTTGAAGGCCCTCTCTTATGGAGGGAAATGACAGTCACATTCCTCCATTCTTGTGGAACAAACCCTGATTTAAAACTATAGTTAAGTAGTAACTCCAGGGGTGCTGTAAGTAGTATTTTAGACTGTTTTGAAGGTATCCTGGGATGTTATTGGGGCTAATTGAGGCTGTGTTCTTGGCTTTAGCAAATGTAGCCAATCCATGCTCCCTAGTTACAGTTGGAGGGGTTGTGTCTGAGGGTATTTATTGGGGGATGGTTGAGGACGAGAAGGGTTAATGATGGAACTGAATTTGAACAGGTTTGCTATATCACCGGGCTTGGTGAATGTACCACCGTTAGCTGCCAGTTCAGCACATTGCTGTGTGCTGCACTTGAGGTTTTTGACATAGCTGAAAAATGCACTATTGTTATCTTTTATCTGGGAGAATATCTTAACCTCAAATTTGGCTTTGAACTAATTAACCCTCTAAGTTGCCTATTTATAGTTTGATGAGAGAGTTTATTTTATGGGGATTACCCTTTCTTATTTATGCCATAATTTATTGTCCTTTTTTGTATATCTTGTTTAATTTGGGATGCCTCCAGTGTGGTTTGTTTTTCAGGGCTAGTTCTGGGCTTACTTCTGGTAGTGCAGCAGCATCTGTGCAGTCATTGACATGGTTGTACAGAGTTTTGAGAGCAATTCGGCATAGGCTGCTGTGCTCTTAGGGTTTGGAGGGGCATTGAACATTGACAGACCATCACTTAATAAAAGGTAATTTCTGTAGGAATAGTTTCTCTTACTGGTTTTACTGGGTTTACGGAGTTGATTTTGATTTTGAAGGAGCCAGCTTTATGGCCGGACCTTTTCAGGGAGGATGAGACATTTGTTGGGGGGAGTGCAGCATTCTCTCATATTTGTGAGTATGAAGTTCAGTATGTTTGAGCCTCTAGCTGGCATATTCACCATTTGGTCAAAATCGTTTGTTTTCATGAAGTCCGGGAATTTCTCTGGCTTTAGATTTGAGGCTGCATAGGATTTCCAGTATGTAGGTTCATGAGTTCATAGGTTCATAGGTTGATACTAGGCTGTCTGCCCTAGGGTGTGTTTGGCTTTCACCACCCTTTTATATTAGTTGACTGTGCCTCTGTATAGTAGGTCACAGAAGATAGCCCTTTTAAGGTTAGTTTACTGTGCCTCTGTCTAGCAGGGACACAGAAGAGATACCAGGGGTAAACTTACGATCTTCCATCCACTCGTCAAGGTTTCTCTTGAAGAGGGTCAGTGAGGGGCTCTGCCTAACATGGATTGGGATTTTGTTCCAGAGTGAGGGGAGCCTCTGGGATATGAATCTGTCCCTCCAGCATGTCCTATTTATTTCTATGCTGAGGTTTAAGTTCCTGGGGCGTGTAGCTCTAAGGGATTTGGATTTCCTGAGGTGGAGCATGTCCATTAATTCTGGGTTGTCGGGCACAGATCACCTCTGAGTAGGCGGTAAGCAACTGAGTAGAGCTGGAGTTTCTTTAGCCTAACTGCATAGGGCATCTGTTTGAGTCCCATGATCCTCTTGGTGAGGTACTTTTGGGGTCTTTCCAGTTGCTGCAGGTGTTGGGTAAGGTACATCCCAAATGGGGCATTGTATTTAATTATGGGCCTGATGAGTAGAGGGGCACAATGACCTCTCTTGATCTAGATGTGAACCCTTTCGTGATAAGGTGGGCTATATAGAAGGTCTTTCTAACCACTTTGGCAACGTGATTGTTAAAGCAAAGATTGCTATCTACTTGGGTCCCCAAGTCCCTAATTACTTCTTCCGTACTTAATGGATTACCACCTATGTGGTCATTTGTGGGCACTTTGTTTTTCCCAAAGGGGATGACTATGCACTTTTTGGCATTTAGCTTTAGGCCATGGCTCATGTACCAGTTATCCGTCTCTGTGAGACACTTTTGGAGGATGCTTGTGTCAGTCAGAGAGTCGATTATGGCACCCAGTTTGCAGTTATCTGTGAACTTGGTCAGCCATAGTCCTCCCGTGTTAGCCTGTACCTCAGAGAAATATATACCGAACAAGAGAGGTTCCAGGACTGAGCCTTGTGGGACGCCACTTGTAACTGGTTTAGAGTCTGACATGGCACCTGCAATTCTGACCATGTGGGTTCTATCCCTGAGCCAGTTTGCAACCCATCTTGTGACATAGGGGTTGATATTTAAGCTGGTGAGCTTATTTATGATGCCCGAGTAGGGTATTGTGTCGAAGGCTTTTGCGAGGTCCAGGTAGGCTGTGTGGACTACCTTCCCTTCATCTGTGGCCTTGGTGACTGTTTCAAAGAAGTCAACCAGGTTAAAAAGGCAAGATCTGCCCTTAACAAAGCCGAATTGGGTAGGATCCAGTGTCTGGAGGTTCCCAATGTCTTTGTTTATGAGTTCCATGATGATACGCTCCATAGCTTTGCAGACCAGGCTAGTCAGGCTTGTAGGGCGATAGTTTCCGGGGTCCGTTGTGGCACCACCTTTGTGGAGCGGGACCACTGTTGCTGTACACCATTCCTTGGGTACATTTCCTGAAGTAAGGCTGATATTGAACAGTGACTTTATGTGAGGGTTCAGTTCTTCTTGGAGCTCGTGTAAGACGCAGCCCGGGACACCATCCGGTCCCATTGATGCTGTGTTTTTTGCTTTGGAGAGGGCAGCTCTCACCTGTGCATATGTGATGTCAGGGAGGCTACACTCTGTCGGGGTAGACATTTGCTCTTTTGGGGAGGAAGTGGGGGAGAAGTTTGCACTGAACCTGTCTGCCAGGATGTTGGCAATGTCTGTGGGTTCAGTGCATTTTTTGTCATTTTGCACTAACTCAGAGCATATCTGGGAGTTGCCACCCAGGTTCCTGACATAACTAAAGAAGGCCTTGTGATTATCTTTAGTGTCTTGTGCAATTTTTCTTTCGAAGCTGGCCTTAGATGATTTTATGAGGGATTGTAGTTTCTTGCTAGTACTGATCAGAGATGCCTTTGGATTTTGCTCTGTCATGTAGTAGCTTCCTCCTTCTGTAGACAGGTAATTAAAGTCTCCCATGAGTAGGGTGTTAGTTTGGATGGCAAGTGTCTCCTGTAGGTCCAAGTATGCGTTGTGAGCTGCTTGGGGCATGGAGGGCTGCCTATAGCTGGCTAGGATCTGGTACAGGATTTTGTCTATGGTGATTTGCATATGGAAGAACTCCAGCACGTCATCCTGTTTGACCACCCTAGAGGTATGCTTATTATTGATGTAGATCGAGTCGCTTACACCTTCAGCCTTTGGGCAGTTACTGGTCTAAAAGTGCGGAAGGCACTGAAGCCTTGCATTGCCAGAGCAGTCTGTGCCGCTTTAAACTATGTCTTGGTAACTGCACAGATGTCTATATTCTTGAGTGTTAGGAGGGCTTGGAGGGAATGTGGTTTTCTTTATTTAGGCTCCTGGCATTGAGCAGTAACACCTTGAGGTTTAGTTGAGTTGATTTTGCTATGTCGTTAAGTTTGTCAATTTGTCTTTGCCTAAAAAAGGCACTATGGGGTGGATAAAATTTTAGCCAATATTCAAAAGCTTAGAGGGGACAGATACCATCCTGCGCATGTAATGTAGTCTGTTAAGCATGTCATCCCAAACTGAAAATTTTGGATACCGCTTAGAATGACACCAAAACGACAGCCAGTTGTTGAAATCCATCATTTTTTGCTCATATTGTGGCATCATCCTCTGTGATGGTAATGTGCTACTCAGTGCTAGTCTCAAACCAGCCTATGACACATAGTGTAAGAGCTCCATAACATCTCAGTTTATATAGTCCAAGGTGATACGGCTCAGGTCATTTAACCCTACATGGACTATGATCAAATCATACTGGTACTTGTGGTGTAATGACTGTGTGTGATTTTGGTGGGTCTTGGCTCCAGATAATCCACTCACCATTATTTTCTCCTTGTTCAGCATAGTAGAGGGACATCAGTATGTCTTACAATGGAATCACCTAAGGCGAGACTCCTGGAAAGTGTGTTTGCTTTCCTTAGGAGCTTAAGTGTTTGGGGCTCCATCGAGTTTGACTGTGTATGTAGTGTTAAGTGATGTTTTTTCTGAGTGCCTTTAGTCTTGATGCATAGCTTTGCTAGCAGGCAGTCAGGCAATCTTTGTTATTTAGGAAGATTGCTTTTAGGTGCCACAGAATATGTTAGTCTGTGTGGGTGTTGTGTGAGTAGTTTTGACAACCTGATGTGTGCTTGTATGCGAGGGTTTAGGCTCCTGTTGCATTGTGTAAGTATACCTCTCCCATACTGTGTCTGCTTCTTTAAGGATTAAGTGGTTGTCAGCAAACATGAGACAATTGGTACATTGTCTCAGGATGGCCATATCCACCAAGCTGGCTACAAAGAAGTTAGGAAATTGCACATCCATGCTTTCCAGTCCTTTGATTGATGAGTTACAAGGGGGTGGTGTATTGGGGTTAGAGGGCTAGTAAGAATGCTTTAATGGTGCAGACTTATAAGGGTGCTTTTATTAGGGCAGATTATGCTAAACATTACTAAATTCTACTAACTTTAATGTTTGCACAATACTGAATTCTTCTAAATCTATAGGCATTGCCACTTGATGCTCAACTAGCTGCTCTGTGCTTATCAGCACGTAAGGTGTTTGCTGCATATTTATTACTGTACATGGTACAGTTTTATGGACTGTTCTGTAGGGAAAATTTGCTTTCTAGATGTTTGCTGCTGTACAGAGTACTGCTAACTGCCACTGAGAGGTGAGCACCTCTGCACAAACTGGGCAAATATATAGCAGTAAAACTAACTAATCAGCCCTCTGGCCAGTAAAACAATCACACTATGAGCTCTTTTGTGTGTTTCCCAACTCAGGTAGACCAGGAAAACATCTCCTACCACAAGATGAATAAACTCAGTCCCCCTAATGTAAAAACACAGTATTAAAGATTCACAAGTGCAATATTACTACAAACCAATTAAACCACTAGCTGGAAATGCCTTGCTGAATGTGATTTCAAGACAGTCTTACTGACAAGGAGCAGAAAAGCATTTTATTTATTTATTTATTTTGTTTTACAAAAATACAGTGAAATGTGCAAATAAAACCAAGATACTGTAGTGATCACTCAAAATAACTTAATCAATTGTAATTTAGCAGTCAAAGTAATAGCTTTATCTAGATTCATAGGAGGTTACTAGGCTAGTGGCCCCAAAGCCTTTACAAGCCCAGCCATGTTAATCCCAGGTATCTCCATTTGTTCTTTTTTGGGTAGTTCACCGAACAAATTTATGAGCAGAGTGGGTCGGTGATCAATACCAGCTATTGGCTGAGCACTGGTAAAATGAGCAGGAGACAATATGTAGTAAAGGAGGTTTACTCAAAAGCAATATTGGTTTGCTGAGTGGGCACTCACTGTCATGGATCTATAGAAAACAATGGGTGGGAAGAATATGTAAATAGCTTATGCAATGGAAAATAGCAATGAAAGGGAGGAAGGATGAACTTTGGAAATCAGGTTGCCATAAGGGGCAGAGGCCAGAGTCACACCCATGTAAAACATGGGGTGGCTGGGGAAAAATCAGCGAAGAAGCAGGCTAGCTAGGGAGGTATGCAGTCAAATAAAGCCAATACTGGAGTTGTTTGATAACCTTTAGCTTAATGTCTCAGTGGGAGGGGGTGGAGCAGGAAGCTAGGAAGGAGCAAGCTTGATGGAGAGGGCTCCTATCAAATAAAGCTAGCACTGGAGCTCTTTCAAAAATGTCAGCATAATGTCTCACTGGGAGGAGGGTGGGGCAGGAAGCTAAGAAGAAGCAGACTAGCTAGAGAGGCATCCAGTCAAATAAAGCCAATATTGAAGCTCTTCAAAAAACTTTAGCTTAATGTCTCAGTGAGGAATGGGGCAGGTGCAAAGAACAGGAGATAACAGGTATTAGAAAGCAACTTTAAGCAGGTATTAGAAAGCAACTTTAAGCAGGTAAATGATAAGCAGAATATAAAACTATAGGAGCAAAACTGGAATATCAGCATTGTAAAAGCAATGAAGCACAAATCCTGGAGCAGAAAAAACAATATTCAAATAAATGAAATACTGCTACAGTTCAAGACATCAGACCATGCAGAAACTTACCAGTAGCACTTTTTTATGAAAAATGCAGTGATAAATGACTAAATAAGGCTCAAATGTAGTAGTAGTAGTACACATTTCTGTTCCAACTGTGAATGAAACAACAAAACTAAGACCCAGCAGAGTTTAAAATGCTAATGGCTATTTATTACAAGTAATTCTACTTGTGGTAGTAGAAATGTGTAATGTAGAAACCCAGTCTTCCCATAACTGCAAACTGCAAATTAGGGTTGAAGACTGGGGTCCCAGAACAAACTCAAAAATGGAAGCTGAACTTTTTTGGCTAAAACATGGAAAAAAACAGAAAAGTACAGAAATGTATCACCACACAGATCACTATAAGCACAACTTAAATATTTAAGCAGATGTTAAATAATATTTTATGTTTTTGATGAAACTGTGGTTACTCAACAGTTCAGGGTTTTCCACACCTTTTCAAGTCTTGCATAAAAGATGTACATGCATACTGACTCCAAGCTTTTCCATACCACAAGGTAAAGGAAATACACTGAGAGACTGCATTCTTGTACTTAACATGTGTCAAGTACTCATTCTCACACATTCAGTCACACTCTTCTGGGAACTGCACTTATAAGTGTCAGAATTTAAAACTGCTATCAGGGTGAACATGTTTTGCTGCCATAGGTTAAAACAAAGTTTGGTTATAGCTAGTGTCTGCTCTGTGTCCCCAACATGCCTCTCAGCAATACCGAATTCCTCAGAATTTCCCGGTTTTGAGGCTAAAATAATGGGGTGCCACAAATTCCTGAGTGGCCCCTTGAAATCATGATTTTTTTCAGCATACCTGACTCCTGATTGCCTGTCTAACTGCCTTTGTGAAAAAACCACTATGTCTTTTGCAAAGGCTTAACTGAAACACCAGAAAGCATGCAAGGTTCTGAAGGGAGAGCGGCGTTGGCCTTTAATGGAGCAACGGAGATGTCTCCATTACCTCTACCATCTCGGTCTTTGACATTTAAGAGAGTTACATCCATTAGATGCTATTAAGTATTTCCTGCTTCCCTATTCCATTGTTATTCACAGTCTTATGATGCATGTACATCGCTAACATTACATTTTCGATTATGACTTATTTCCATGGCATAATGTGGTGTTCCTTATTTTAACAATGCTTTACTGACTCCAGGAAACTCTTTCTCTAGTGTAGTGCTATATGCTACGTATGAATATTAACATTTTCCCTATGATCATTTTCATTGTGAGGATATAGCTTTGCCCTTACCGTGTCTTTTATCTTTTAATATTTGAATGGAAGAGTGCTGAACAGCGAAATACTGTGACTGTTCATCTTTCCTTTTTAATTTCTCCAAATCTTTTGGGTTTCTAATACTTTTCCCTGCATGTAGTTACTGTTGCTTTGTGAGGTGGAAGCATTTGACCTGGTTTGCTTACCAGGCCATTGAAAGATTGGAGGCAAAGAGAAAAGTAAGCTAATCTAAGACAACCGGCTTCTCTGTAAAGCTGTGGGTTGGGACCCCTTCATTTTTGACAGGAGACAGTTGCAGAATCCCCATGTATTCCTGTACACAGTCCAGTCGTGGCTTCTACTAGATTGCTAGCAGCAAAACAGATATTCGGTCTGTGGAAAAATTCAGGGATGAAACGAGAAATAGTAGACCTGGCAAGTTGTGAGTTTCTTCTTTAAATTAATTGGAGTTGGGACAGGAAAGAATGAAAATGAAAAGTGTTTTGTTTTCTTTTTATTGACAGTGTACCTAAGACATTAAATAATGCATTACATATAGACCAGCGACGCAGGCTTGTCCGTATTTTATTTTTTTGTGCGTCTGTCATGTAATTCTACTTCTATAAATGAAAGGGTAAGTATGAGAAAATCCTAAATGGAGTGTTACAATCATTGTGTTACAATCATTATGCAAAATGTTGGGATTGGGAATGCGTGAGAAAAACATATAGATAGATACAACATGGAGGACAGCATTTTCTGGGATGGTGGGAGTGAAATTTTGAAGCTTATTGACTGGGGCAGTGTATTGTCTTTAATCTTGTGACTTAATGAGAGGAGGAGTTTGTTTTCCCCATGGGTAGTTAATTGCCTCAGCAGTTGTATCATACCACATGTCCTAGTTTTGATGGATTTTTTGTTCATTTAGTGTTAATAGTGTTTTGTATGTGGATACTCATTATTTAGCATTTATTAAATTGTACTTGTGTTTTTATTGGTTTTAAGTCACATGACTGCTATGCAGGTCTTTTTAAACCTGGTTGGAGGTATCGGGTGTTGTTTCTGAAGAGAAATTCTATTATACAAAAAAGAATGAAAGAGCTAAAGATTTTGGTCACTGGGTCTTTCCTTCCTATTTGTTTTTCTGTTTTGTAAACCTCGTTTCTGATGAACATGTGAGTATCCACTTTAGTCAACTAGCTTAATGTATGCAAATTAGCAGTGTCGTAGAGACGATGATCGGCTCCAACATGCATGCCATGTGGCTTATGTTTATGTGATTTTGCTTTTAATTCTGCTTAAGTGGGTAAGAGGAAAATTAACTCTGCTGAATACTTGCATGAGATGTGCATTAGTTAAGATTGTATTGCTTGGTATGAGATCAAAAACTCTTTTAAAAGTTTAAGCTTTACTCCCATTTCCAGTGTATGACAGAGTAGTGATAATATGAAATGTAACTGCAGTCCTTCAGTTAGTTTTTGGATAGATTTGTGCATTTCTTTAGTCGACCAGTCGCAGTCAAAAGATTGACAATTAAGAATGCTGGACACTGTTGGTGCAGTGGTCTGTGATCACCTTGCTGCTTGGCAAATCTCTGGAGGAACTGTAATGTGAAGCAGTGACACTTTACTGCTTTGTTTAAAGTTGTGCATCAGTGTACTGAAATAGAACCATTTACTATTTATTTAGTGTTTAATATTAAATTTATATTTAAGTGCAGACCCCCCAAGACAATCTGTGTATAGTAAAGGTGATTTTATTAGGATCACAGCTGATCCAGTTCTCTGAGGTTCACCTCCATCTGTTGCACTCAGTTCTAATAACATTTTACATGTTTTTTAATAATCTGTTTCATTAGTACAATCTCAACATGCTTGCTCTAATTGGTCCCAGTTTGGACATCAAAACAAAAATGATTATTTGAGCTCATCTGATTTTTGGACAGTATTGATACTTGCATCTAAATCTTGTGCTCTTTCTAACAGGAACATAGCTCCAGGACAGCTTGCTTGGGCATGGAGATAACAATCTCCTTTTGGGGAAAAACAGGGCGATTGTCTTTTAATCTAAAATTTCTACCCCTCCATGATGAATCTGTAAGGGATTTTCTAGACATGTTCTTAACAGTCATTTTTACCTATTTGCTGAGGTAATCCACTGGACAAAATGTGTGTTTCTGCCGGCAACCCAGGAGCACTATCTGGTCAAGTGACTTACTGCTAAAAGTAATCATAGAGTAGGTAAACAGAGCTGGAAGGAGTCAAACCCTGTACTGTAGGCATAGGAAGCAGGCACAGCTCATTAATAGCTCAGAGTTTTGTCCTCTGAGCTAACTTCCTTTGTTTAATATGCTGTCAGTTTGACTGGTTATATTTTGTGTTTAATATTTTGCCTGTTCTTCAATTTGTGTTTGAATATAGGTATCCCATAATTCCACTGGGGTGACATAATTATGTATGCAACTTTTATGTTAATCAGCATCCTGATTTTTGGCTGGTTGTACCTACTTTTCATGAGCCTTTGTCCAGATTTTTGATGTTACCAGGTTGAGAGGTATGGTCCCCAGTCGAGTGCAATAACTTTGATGTTAATTAATGTCCTGGATGGTCAGGTAAAAAATCACTAGTATTGATTTACAGTGTGCATTATTGTTGGCAGTGTGACACTAAGACTCATGAAAAGTTGCATCACCAGCAGTATTGCAAAGAACAGGCAATGCTGTGGAAGCCAGTACAGCACAGTGGAAATCACCTAAGTAGAAATCTATAGTCTACAGTTCACAATCTTCATTTTTTTAATAGATGAGTGCCAACATGCCAGGGATGGTTGGATGACACATTATGGCAAACAGGGAGACAGTTTTGCCCCAGTGAGTGAATGAGTGTCCCTCCTCTTTCTCCCTGAGCTATGCATTTAATTAATGGGGTCAACTATGTCTCATGGTTTCTCCACACCTAACTCCCCACCTCCCAAACACACAGCTTTGTATCTGAGAATGCATTGCATACCCACTGTATTGCTTAACTGTAAAAGATGTATCTCAACATGATATCCTAGTGGTGGTGGTTGATGTATGTACATAAAGATGTAGTTTATGAATTGCTGTGGAGTGTCAGATTACACATGGGACTTTAGCAGTGTGATTCAGTGGAATAAATATGGCAGGAGTAATGATCTTATTTGGTAAAAGAACAAGAGGAACAATTATCGGTCATCAGCATGGGGCGAGTCAGTGTTACAGATCTGTTCTTCACCCCCTCAGACAGATACAATTTCCTGATGATGCAGTCAAGTGTACCAGTGGAGAATGAGAAGATAATTAGATTAAATTCTAGTAAAATTGGTAACTATTGTGACATTGTTTCTAACTAAAATGCAGACTTTAAAGTATATAATTGTAGTTCCCTTAATGTCAATCCATCACATGATGAACTTTTTTCTAAGGGGATATCCTTTGCACTAGCTAAAAGAGCCAATGTTGTTATTACATTGAGTGAATTAAAATTGTTTGTTAGAAAATTGAAATTAAAATTAGTGTTTGGCTCTAATAATAGTGACATTGATTCATTTATTGGACTTTGCACATCTAGTACTTGTAACCTACCACTCTATCCAGTTTTACAGAATTTTGAACATTTCTCTGAATAAGATATCAGATATATGTTAGAACATCCCATCAGAATCTTAAGTGGTACAATATGACTTTGCATCAAAAAGAAATTCTGTGGTTCGGGGGATGTTAGAATTATGTAACCGGATAAGCGTGGGGGTCTTGTTATTATGGATAAGAATGACTATGTGGAGAGGATGCAAAGCATATTATATGATGAAGTTTCTTTGAATGAAGTTGATATATCTTATTAGAAAACTGACATTATGTTGTATGACATGTTAATGAAACAGCAGATAAGCCCAGTTGATTATAGGTATTTAACTATTAAGAACCCTTTTATACCTGCAATTTGTGGTGTGCCTAAAATACACAGAAATATTTATGATCCTCTGTTTAGACCAGTCATTGATGCTAGTACTTCTAAAACTTATTTTATCGTGAAATTTTTGGATCATCATTTAAAACTGGGGGTGCAGCAAATTAATTATTTGTGTAAAGATTCATGGGATTTTCTTACAGAATGTAGTAATGTGACTTTTATAGTAACAATTTTATATTTTAACTAAAGATGACAAATACTTGTTTACCGTCATCCTGCATGAAGTGGGTTTAGCTTGGTGTTCTGATTTTTAAGGGAACAGGTAGAATTTTCCCAGGATAAAGTAAACTTATATGTCCAGTTTATGGACACAGTCCTCAAAAGTGATTATATTTATTTTGAAGGCATATTTTAGGCAAGAAAAATGGGCTGCCAGGGGAGTGCCTGCAGTCCACTCTTTGCTAATATTGTAATGATTTAATGGTAAAGAAAGTTTATTTGAGTATGCAGCTCACCTGGATATTGATAAAGCATTTAACATAATCCTATATGCAGGGATCATCATGGAGTTTTTACACTCAATACCGACATGACATATTTATTTTATGGGTTGGTGATAAAGAGGGTGTATTGGACTTTATGGAAATATATTGATAACACCACAGCATTTTTGAGTTTTACTTATAGAAAAAATGATATTTCATATTTAGATGTTTTGATTAAAAAAGATTCCCATATGGAGATCTTGGTTTCACAGATTTACACATACTCTAATTCTTATTTACAGTATACCAGCTATCACCCCTACATCAGAAAAGAACAGAAGTTAAAGGCCAGCTAGTACATGCAGCACACATGATGACTTCATGAAAGAATGTCAGCTAATTAGGAATATGTTTCGCAATTGAGGATACCATGTTGCATTTATTAATAATTTAATGGATGAAGTTGTTAAAAAATGGTGAACATGTTTTATTGTTCTTTTATTATCCTATGATCGTAATATAGGGCAGATGTATCAGATGGATAGTAACAATAGTGAAGAATTTATTATAGGTGATGGAGGGGATGCTTTGGTTGGTGTTAGTTTTAGGCCTGAATCAATTACATGTTTTGATACATGTTTTATATACATATTCCTTAGATAGTGGAACCATAGATGAAATTGCAAAGAAAAATTGGAATTTGGTTAATATGAATTTAAGTTGTAAATTGGGAAATAGACCCCTTATTATTTAAAAAAAGGGAAAAGTTTCAAAAGTATTTTTGAAATTGTACAAGCAAGAGATTGTAAAAGACAGAATAGGATGTTTAAATGCGGATGTTGCAGTTATTGTAAATATATTTATGTAGGTGAGTTACCGTTCAACAATGGCTTATCAAAGTTTCAAGGAAATTTAACTGTAACACCCAAGAGGTTGTTTATCTGGCTAGTTTTTAACAGTTCCTGGGATTTTATGTGGGGAAAACAGAGCATTAGATGAGAGAGAATATATGAGCATATTTGAGATATCAAAGTAGTACTAATGCGTTATACAAACATGTAAGTTCTTTTCCCACTCACAGTTTTTTTATTTATTTTTTTTTATTTTGGAAAAGGTGGATAAAAACCCAAGTTGTGGACCGTGGAGTTTAATCTTAGAGAAAATAGAACTATTATGGCTGTTGAATCTTAATGCAGGGTTTCCTCCTGGTTTAAATGATGCTTTGTCTTTTTCATTGTATTAAAGTTAAGAGCATATAAAAAATAAATATATAAAATATGTATGTGATTATGTAGTTTATAGGATTTTATTTGTTAATTTTTCTTGTTTGTAAGTTGCGGAATGTGAGTGTATGTTTTTAACAATGGACATTTTTTATTGGTTCATATATAGTCATGTGATGAAGGCATTGTTTATTTAAATAATGATTACAGAGTGATTAATTCATTTTCTGATGAAGTCCTGAGCTTGATAAAAGTGCTAAAAAGTTGAGTTCTTGGATCCATTTTGGTTTAGGTTATTTCAATGTACTATAGCCCGTTGTGATGGAATAGAGTGTGATTTTTTTTTTCTTTTTTTCATTTGCTTCTCAAATCAGATTATAGTGCATTTATTGGTATTGAGAGTCAAATAATTTTTATAACACCAGGAGAATGTTACTGCCATACCCTGCTAGAGTACTGGCACATCTATGGGGAAGAGGATAATTGTGCCAACTTTGCATTCTTCTGCAGACTTGCTCATCCAAAGGGTGTTGGTGTCAACATGGTGTCTCACAAAGCAATGGTAAAAAGAGGACAGAGCTGTAACCCTTGTAGCACCTCACTGGTGACTTTGGTTTGTGAGGACATTTGACCGACTACCCTTACTACTCTGGTTCTTTCAGACAGCTGTCTGGCAGTCCAGAGAAATACATAATGATTTTATTTATGATCCCTGCATATAGGATTATGTTAAATGCCTTATCAATATCCAGGTGAGCTGCATACTCAAATAGTCCCACATCTAAGTCAGCTGCATCTTCCTCAAAGAAAGTGGCAAGGTTTATTATATATGACTTACCCATAACAAATCCATACTGATGCATGTCTAAGAGTAGAAAATTACCAGATCCTCCTGCATTAGCTCCATGAGTATTTTCTCCATTGCCGTGTAGGTGATACTGATTAAGGCTGATAGGTTTTCTGGATCAGCTGTGGTTCTATCCTTGTGGCTAGGAACTATCATGGCCCACTAACATGGTATAGGGTTGAAGTCAGTAATGATGCTTTTTCCCAGCAATATATGCAGTAGGTTTATAACATTTTATTTAAAATCTGGAGAAAATACCTGGGTATCAATCTGTACCTAAGAATTTGATGTTTTAAATTTTAGATAGTGCAGCATCCGTATGGTTGAGAGTGATACACGAAAGTCTGGAATCTCAATTCAGTTCTGAGTGCTGGCTAAATATATTTGCAAGGATGTTGGCAATATGAAAAAAATACGTGAAGTGAAGACCAAGAAATGTTGGCAATATCTTGGAGATGTGTGCGCCATAGAGGCCACTGCAGTCCTGAGAACTGCCCTTGATTTTCCTTGCTGTAAAAAGCTTTACAGTCATAACTGTTTTTATATTGAGCTGAGTTTGTAGGAAGCCTTGGTATCCCTGATTGATTTTTGATGGTTTATTTTTAGCCACATTAATCCTGCTTTTGCTGTTCACAAAGTGGAATGCTTTATAATGAATGCACTGTTGTTTCTTTTGTTATGTATTTTTAAGCTTCCACTATTGTGGCTTGTTCATTAATTATTTTTGTTGTGTGGAATGGAAAATTCATAGTAATGCAACTGTTAAGGGTACTGCAAAATTTTTATCTTGTCATACTGAACTTGTTTAAAGTGTAGTTTCAGTTAGTACAATATCTATTTTGGTTAGTCTTTATATGTGAAGTCTTTAATGATGGATATTACATGCAAGGTTTACCTTGGATCTTGGGATTCAGAGGATCTTAAGAAATGGATGAGAGTTGAGTCACAAGACCATTTATGTCTTACTAGTACCCAGTCAAATGCTTTATCCTGCACCTTCTCAAAAAAGGCAAAGCATGCCATTTCTGGAGAAAGTGTATGCATACCCATCCAGAGAAAACATATGCAAGCCCATCCAGTCTTTGAGGTTTAATTTGAAGGATACTAGTATGTAATTTTTTTTAACTTGCAGGGGAAAGTCTGTTCCAGAGGTAGGGGCAGGTGTTGTGTAATAAATCAGTCACTCTAGCACATTGTAGTTATGTACTGATGGAGGCTAAGTCCTAAGTTTTGTTATTAGTGGAGCTGCTTGACTTGTGAAGATGCAGGTGATCAAGGAGGATGGGGTACCTCATGGCATGGAATATAAGACTTACATCACCCTGCACGAGTGTATAAGAAACCAAGTAAAGGGGTAGCACTTCAAGCCTTTCTTAGCAGCAATGCTTAATATGTCTAGAAAGTTACAACCCTAAGAAGCATTGTCCTCAATAATTGGTCTAATTAAGACTGCATAATAAGGGATGCTAACTTCATTTGACCAAGATAATATGCCTTTATATACTAGTTGTGCTATACAGAAGGATTTTGACTACTGTTGCTACACGGTGGTTGCAGGAGTGGAAAATCAAATTAAATTGTAAGATTCCTGACTACATTGTAATTTTGGAATAGTGTATATGCTGTACTATTTATTGAGGGAGACAGTTGTTTATCAAATGTAACAATACTACATTTGTTTTGCTTTTAGTTTTAGCTCTTTTTACATACACCACTTTTATAGAGATTATGAATGGGAGTACAAAGGAGAGATGATAACTCTCTAATTCTTACTTTGTAGTTCTCTGCAAACTTAGTTAACCAAAGGTCCTGATTCCCTGTCTGGAGGTCACAAAGGGATATGATTTAAAGGAGGTATCCCAGTACGGGGCTCTGGGATACACCACTAGCTACCTTCATGCTTTCTGAAGATGAACCTGCCACCTTAACCATGTGGGTTCTAACTTTCAGCCAGGTGTTTATCCAACTGAATACACATTGAACTGTTTTAAAGCACTTGGCTTATTAACAATGTCAGAATGGGTACCATGTTGAATGCTTTGGCCAGATTTATATAAGTTGTGTGAACAAAATGATCACAGTCTATAGCCTGTTTTACTTTCTTGAAGAAGTTAACCAAATTTTGTAGCAAGCATCTCCTTTGACAAAGCTAAACTGATGTGGGTCTAGCTTGATAAGGTTTTTGATATCAGAGTTTGAGCTCAGATATGATGTGTTCCATAGCTTTACAAATCGGACTTTTTAGGCTAATGGGGTCTATAGTTTCCCATGAATATGATAGGGCTGCTGTTGTTTCAGGGTATCACTACTGCAGTTCACCATATGTTGGAAACAAAGCCTGTAGCTTAGCACAGGTTAAACAATTTAAGGAGGTGTTCCACAACCGTACAAATTATTATTAGGTGTCAAGGCAAACTGTCAACCCACATGGAAGTAGTATTTTTGATCTAAAAAGAGCATCTCCAGTGCTTGTTCTTTTAATATTAGGAGGTGTAAGGGATCTGGGAATTTGTGCAATTAAGATGGTTGTTTAGGGGGTAAAAGTTTGCACTAAAGGTGTCTTCTAGTGTATTTGGTATATCTACTGGGTTTGAGTTGGTGATGCCATTTGTATAAGTGCAGAGCATTGCTGTCTGGTATTCCTTAGCTTCCTGTAACTTAAGAAGGACTTATTACCCTTGGCTTCAATCATTAAAGTTCAGGATTTGTCTCAACTAGCCCTAACAACAGCTTTTAGTTTCTTCATATAATGCTGTAATATTTTAGGAAGTTTTTTTTTCTCTTGGGTTAATATGACTGCCTGATGGTCTGTTTTGGCTAAGTAGGGCAAGACATTAGGGTAAAATAAACAGATGGCATGTTAGCATGGTATGTAGTATATCCTTCCCCAAGTAAGGGGTGTTTATCAATTGATAAATGCAGTTTGCATTAACAAGATATGGAAGGCATTTTGCAAATGTTTCTGATGGTACAAGTAAATGTATTTTTTACAACCTTACTAGGATGTTCAGAAGACCCACCATAGGTTGTTGCATGTCCAGGAGAGTGGACCTTTTGTAGCCTTTCCACACCAGTGTGAAGAGTGAGCATGTCATAATTACTCCTATCCCTTATAACCTAGCTGAGGTGCCTTAGTTTGTGTCTTCAGTTAGGCATAGTGCTGTTTTGAAGCTCTTGCAAAAGTCCAGTGATCCGTGTGTCTGTTTTGTGGTCATTGGAATTGCCACTGATTAAGATGTCTTTGGGTGTTATTGCCACAGTTTGCCTTATGGGTTTTCAGTCTGGCATGATTCAGGTATTTTGTTATTATGGACACTTGTATCTGCTATGTTCTGGTGAATATGTATGTGCAATTTACTGTTTTCCCTGGCAAATCTAAATAATACGCAATGTTTATCAGGTTCTGGTTTTGTTGAATTAATCAGTTTTTGAGGTGCAAGTGAATGCCATTCTGTTAAAAAAACTGATGCATGATTCAAATTAACATGAGTTTACCGAAAGAACCAGAGACACAAGTGCCCAGATTAGCTAAAGACGTTTGTCAAAATATTAGCTGTGTGTGGCAGCAGCTAGTCCTTATTTACTGGTTAAGATTGTAGTTGACTTGAAAGATTGAAAACTTGATACAACAGTCATGTCTTCTGAATAAGCTTTCATAGAGTCTTTGAAAAATGGTACTGTGATATTCAAAAGAAAAAAATTAACTATAAAATACAGTAAATGTTGGGAAGATGTTTAAAGTAGATAAATATGGTGCTTTGTTTATGCAGGCACCGGTATATCAATATTTCAACCAAGATTCTCTGTATTATGTTTGTATGTATCACTACAGCAATGACCAGGTATCTGTCTTCCATCAAAACACCACCGTGTGCATGTAAAGTCATATTTAACTTGACTGCCTGCTTTCCATATTGTGCTGTCTTTGAACCATTAGTTGGCCAAATCTTTGCTGTTAGTCTTTGCCAATGAGCTTATTGCTGGTCATTCTGCTGCACTTCTTTTCACCACTGTGTATTTTGTTTTAACTTTTTAATAGACCTGTACAACTGAGTTTTCCTACCTAAATAAATAACTAAAATAAAAATAAAATGAATGGGCCCTATGTGTTAGAAAAGGGGTGCTGCACCCTTTTCAGTGGAATACAGAATATAGCAAGGACTTAAAAGGTGTCTGCATGTAGGACACACCACTCTGTATACTGTGGTCATGCTTACTGGCTTTTATATTTCCAGAGTACATTGAGAAAATTAATTGGAGAACAATTAATTTGTACCAGAAAGGCTCATCCAGACTCTGCTACACTTTGCTGTGAAGGAAAGGTTAGTTTGCTGTTATTTTTTGTATTTCTGTATTGCCTTTCTATATTTTGAATACTGTAGTTTGTTTTCTTTACCTTGTGTTTTGCTTGCATTCTGTTTAACAGCATATTAAAACTTCAAAAGAGACCACAGCTCTCTCTGTTCTGAGTCAGGCAGAAATTTTTCCCTCCCTTCCACCCATTTAAGTTGTCTTGTTAAATACCACTGTCTTTCTAGTTGCCCGCCTCTTATGTTAATCTGACCATATATCTCATTTCTCTCTACTTTCACTGGCTTATGTGAGTAATCACACAACCATCACTTTTGAAATCCCACCCCTTCAATTATTTAAATTTATTGGCCATCCTACAGTATTTCATAGTACCAAAATACAAAAGTAACCACCCCTTTCAGTCCATCTTGCTGTTTTAAAAATAGTAACTCTCCACTAAACCTTAACTTTTTAAAACAGGTAAAACTCAAGTTACCTACTTTCATATCTAACTTCTCTAGTGCACACTGCAGAGTGCATTCTTTTCAATCTTACCTTTAAGCATCCCTGTTACTAGCACTTTCTCTAATACCTAAAAGATCATCTCTACTTGACTCCAAGTAGACTTTTCTCTATCTGTTAAACCTAGCACTTGCTCCTACAGTACTTATTACCTTGATACGGCACTCTTATAGATAGCACCCCAAAAGGCAAACCCCATTTCTCGGTCACTCACGTCCCCGGAATCTCTTTTAAAGTTTTTGTCTAGTCCTTCTAGCATGTCGAGGGATCAGTTGCTAGTGTCCTCTCCTGCTCAGCTGGTGAACCTGGGAATATTGAGGCAATGTTACAATTGCCTCATGTACACAGACAACCCTCTCCTCCTCCCACAAAACACAAATACATGCGAGAGATGCAACTATACAGCCAAACTGGAGGCTGAGCTCTCTCAACATAGGACTGGCAAGACCAGTCAGGAGGAGAAGGTTACCACACACACTATAGACCCAGTCTCACATAGTACCATCACAACCTCAAATCATACACATAAACACACAAAGACATACTCGCGGCTCTGATCAAAATCTACCAAAACAGCAGAGGCCACCAAAGCAGACACCCAAACAACCACCACCTCAGAACACAACACCTGCAACACATAGACCTCACAGTCAGAGTGTCAAACAGTCACAGCCCTTAAGGCCAAACACAATGCCAGACACACTAGTCATTGGTGACTCCATAGTCAGACACACTGACGTCCCGCTCACCAGACTGAGTAAGGAGAAGGTCACAGTAAGCTGCCTGTCGGGCGCTAGAATCCGCCACATAACGCAAGCACTCAGGTCTCTCAACAGCAGGTACAAATATGACTCAGTCATTGTCCACACTGGTGTAAACGACCTGAGACGTACCTCCTTGGACTACATGAAAAGAGACATTGAGGAGCTCTCTGATTATGTAGCCCAGGCAGGTATGACCCTGACCTTGAGCAGTATCCTACCTTCACCAAGAATGATGCCACAATACAGAGATAAGATGATCAGCTTTAACAATTGGCTTAAACTCTGGTGTCATTCAAAGGGGATCCAATGTCTGTCTGCCTGGGATGACATGCTGGACAAGCCACGCTGCTTCGAGGGACGGCTTGCACCTGTCACCCTGGGATTCCGGATATTGGCAAAGGCTCTTGCCACCCCATAGTGCCTTTTTAGGCAAGGCTCAAATTCTAAACCTACCACCCTAGAACACAAAAAGGAAAAAAAACTAAGGGTAATGCTGCTCAATGCCAGAAGTCTAAATCTCAAAATGCACGCACTCGAGGCCCTTCTCAGTATGGAGAACATCGATGTCTGTGCAGTGACAGAAACCTGGTTCAAGGCTCCTGAGAGCACCCCAGCACTATCAGGTTTTACCTCTTATCATGCGTTCCGGCCCCAAAATCCGGACAATACCAAGAAAGGAGGGGGGGTATCCATATTCATCAAAGACACCCACACCTCAAGACTGGTGGCAACGCACAATGCATCGGAGACCATCCAGGTGCAATTAACCATAGGCAAGACTGCTCTGCAAATTGTAGCATGTTACAGGCCACCCTCACAAACTCAGGAACCTCACATGGCCTTCTTGAAAACACTAGAGGCGATAAATGTATCACCAAACACCATCATACTAGGTGACTTCAATTACCCTAATATAGACTGGGAACACTACTCAAGCCCAAACACCCTAGCCCAAAAGTTCCTGGAATTCATAAACTCAAATGCCATGGAACAACTAGTCACCATCCCCACAAGAGGAGAAAACATACTTGATCTCATCATCACGAACATGGGAGCACAATGTTCAACACCGGAAGTATACCCCTCACTGGTGAGATCAGATCACAAACTAATCTCGCTGGAGGTCCTCATCCCACCCCCACCTGAAATAAAAAAGACCACAGTAAAGAACTTCTCGAAAGCCGACTTCACACTTCTAAAGACTAGTGTGGTCCCCTTTAAGGCCCCCGAGCCGACGGAAAACAGTACTCAAGCCGCTGAATCACTTACAAATGCCTTCTACCAGCACCTGCAGGACTACATGGATAAGGCAATCCCAAGAAAAACAAAGACTCTTTGTACCAAAGGCAAGCATCCACTCTGGTGGACCCCAGCCATAAATAAACTCTACAACAAAAGGAGGAAGCTACTACAAGATAGAGCAAAATCCTTAAAAGGTAAGACACCCTTGATCACTATAAGTAAAAAACTAAGAGCTCTCATAAAATCATCTAAAGCAAATTTTGAGAGAAAAATAGCTAAAGACTCAAAAGACAATCATAAGGCCTTCTTTAGCTATGTTAGAAACCTGGGAGGAAACTCCCAGATATGCTCAGAACTAGTTCAAAATGATGTGAAGATTACTGATCCTACAGACATTGCCAACATACTGGCTGACAGGTTCAGTGCAAACTTCTTCCCTCCCCAAAAGGAGAGATATCTATACCAAGCGATTGCAGCCCCCCAAACATCTCCAACACCCAAGTGAGAACTGCTCTCTCCAAAGCAAAAAACACAGCATCCATGGGACCTGATGGTGTCCCCGGCTGTGTGCTCCACGAACTCAACGAGGAATTAAACCCACAGCTAGGACAGTTGTTTAATCATAGTCTTACCTCTGGATACGTCCAGGAGTGGCGCACTGCAACTGTGGTCCCACTTCACAAAGGCGGTGCCTCCACCGACCCTGGAAATTACCGGCCCATTAGCTTGACAAGCCTTATCTGCAAAGCCATGGAGAGGATCATAATGGACCTCATAAATAAAGACATAGGAATTTGCAGACTTTGGATCCATCCCAGTTTGGCTTTGTCAAAGGCAGATCATGCCTTCTAAACTTGGTTGACTTTTTGAAACAGTCACCAAAGCCATTGATGAGGAAAGGCAGTCCATACAGCCTACCTCGATCTGGCGAAGGCCTTTGATACAATACCCCACTCGGGTATCATTGAAAAACTCATCAGCTTAAATGTTAACCCATACATCACAAGATGGGTTGCAAACTGGCTGCGTGACAGAACCCACAGGGTCAGAGTTGCTGGCGCCATGTCAGACTCAAAGCCTGTCACAAGTGGTGTACCACAGGGCTCAGTCCTGGGCCCACTCTTGTTTGGCATCTACTTTTCCAAGTACAAGCAAACACAGGAGGGTTATGGCTGACAAAGTTTGCAGATGACTGCAAACTGGGCGCCATAGTAGAAAACACATCTGACACAGATATCCTTCAGAAGGGTCTCACAGAAACGGATAACTGGTGCCAGAGCCATGGCCTAAAGTTAAATGCCAAAAATGCATAGTCATACCCTTCGGGAAAAACAAGGTTACCCCTAGCTACCAAATAGGTGGCAATCCACTGAGTACAGAAGAAGTTATCAGGGACCTGGGGACCCAGGTTGATAGCAGTCTGTCATTCGACACCCATGTAGCTAAAGTAGTTAGGAAGACCTTCTACATTGCCCACCTTATCATGAAGGGATTCTCATCTAGATCAAGGGAGGTCATAGTCTCCCTATACTCATCACTCATCAGACCAATGATTGAGTACAATGCCCCATTCGAATGTATCTGACCCGACACTTGCAGCAGCTGGAGAGGCCACAAAGTTCCTCACCAAAAGGATAAAGGGTCTCAAACATCTGTCCTATGCTGCCCGACTGAAAGAACTCCAGCTCTATTCAGTCGCCACCGCTTGCTCAGAGGTGACCTTTGCCTAACATACAAGGCCATGTCAAACCCAGATTTGATGAATATGCTTCACCTCAAAAATCTAGATCCGTCAGAGCCACAAGGGCGGGAGACTTAAACCTCGACACGGCTATTAATAGGACGTGCTGGAGGGATAGATTCATCACCCAAAGACTCCCTATGCTGTGGAATAAAATCCCGGTATATGTGAGGCAGAGCACCTCGCTGACCTTGTTCAAGAGAAATCTTGACCAATGGATGGGAGATCACAGATATACCCCAGGGATTACCTCAGTGTCACTGCTCAACAGAGGCACAGCAAAATAATGGGTATAGTTCCCCATACTAAAGGGGTGGCGTAAGCCACAAAACTATGGGCTAGGCTTGTAAATGCCCTCGGGCAGATAGCCTAGTATGAACCTATGAACCTATGAACCTATAAGTGTTCCCTCATTGAAATGCGAATGCTTGGTTGAATGTTATGTGGGTATAAATACACTAGGACTGGAGAGGTAACCTCACTTGGCCTGAATGATTTCATCCATTGAGTGTTCTGACCCAACCAGTCTGTCAGAGACAGAATGCTGTATTCAAGAAGCCCGAAGAAGCATCAGCGACACTGCCATCTCCTTACACAGGTATGACCAAAGGAAGTGTAGAACCCAAGTCACTGCTTGGCTGACAACCTTTTATTACTGAATAACATTTAGTTTAAAACAGCCCATAAGATGATGAGCAACATGTTTGCAGAACTCTTTGTGACAGTATTACAGTGTTCAACAAAATCCAGTAGAATATAAGAACAACACTAATTACTGACCCTATTAAGTCAGCTTATTCGCCACAACTAATCAAGTAGTAAAGAGATATCTCAAGGTGTGCCTCTCATAAAATAAATAAATAAAATAAAGCCTTTTGGCAGAAAGCAGTAGTAAGGCTGTCTTTTTGACTGAATTAAACAAGGAAAGTAGACTGACCTGCCGAGTTGTGAAATTAACAGTTACGTATGCTGATTAAGAACTGGTATGTGGTTATTACTGAAGAGAGAAAAATATGCAAGTAGTCTTGTTCATTTTAGCTGCATGGCAGTCAGCTTACAAAGTTGCAGTTTGTCTCTGCAATTGACCATCAGCATGTGTTTTCTGAAACAGTTGTCAGTGTACAGACAGTCCCTGAGTTACAGACATCCGACTTGCAGACAACCCATAGATAAGAACGAGTTGCTACAATGTTGGAAATAATGTGAAAATAAATAAAAATCTTTAAATATGCCAAAATCTTACCTTAAAATGAAGAATTCTGTTGTACTTTCTTTTTCCCCAGTCATGAAGCTGCTTGCATGTCTTATTAGAGCAGTTACTTCTGCCATCACGGAGAACAAGAGATCCAATTGGTTAAGAGATCGCTGTGTTGGCGATCTGATTGGTCAAGATTGCTGGCTTGTACAGTACACAGTATTGAAGCAGTTACTGTACTGTACAGTAGAATGGGCAAATGGCATTGAGGCTCACTAGGGTCTAGGTGACAGTAGGAGGTCTGAAAGTTCAGGAAAGAGTGGAAAACATTTTTGGGTGATGCCTGTAGTACAAAAATGTGAAGTGAAGCTTAAAAAGAGGCAAGTTTAACATTTTTCTGTATGGAACCTTCTACTCTACTGTACTGTATTGTAGTACAGTAGAGTAGAATGTTCCATGTAAGTATTTCAACTTACGACTAAAAAATGGATCTCGTCCTTAACCCGGGGACTGCCTATATATGATGCAAGTTCTAATTGGAAAAAATAATCAGCTGAATCACTTAATTTATCAGACAGATAACCACATTATAAGAATATTTGAACCGGACCAATGAGACGAGACATTTAAAGTGCAAACAGATTGGTCAAGATTTACTATGAAGAATGACTGAGGCAAACGTAATAATTTCTGATGTTTGGTGCTGCCTGTCTGTTCTCTTGCATTTTCTGTGGCTCAGCATAGTAAAGCAGATACAGGATGAAACAGTTAATTACTGTGTGTAGCAGCAGTAGGTGACAGATCTGAGTATGCATGCTACAGCTGGCTTAGAGCACGTTGGAACACTGCAGTTGCAGGTTTGTATTATTTGTAATTTTGTGTTATAGATGGATGTCAAGCATATCACTGCGGTGGTGGTGCTGCTGTAGTGTTGTCGCCTCACAGTTAGACGTTGCACGTTCGATTCTCAGTTAGAGCGTCTTCTGTGTGTCGACATGTGTGAATGGGTGTTCCTTTGTTGAAGGTTGTGCGTTAGGCCCGGCAAGCCAGCACGTAAATCTACTGCCAATCATTAGCGGACCGGAGTTCCGCTGTGGCGACCCCTAACCGGGAAAAGCCGAAAGAGAAGACAGATGGATGTCAAGCATCAAAATGGAGAGACCGGAAACACTTCCACAGTGTGTCAACAGAATTTTGCACATTGTTAGGTATGCATCTTTGTGCAGAAAAATCAAGAGATCGTTGCTCCTGTTATGTGACATCACTTGGCACTGGATTTGAATTTTGATATGCTGTGCTTCTGAAGCTCTGGAGAATGCAAAATAGTATTTCATACAACACTGTCACCTCATGTCATGCTTCTGTGGGGCAATGCATGCACTTTAGTATGAGCCTCAACTGGAAGACAAGTACTTTGCATAATTTGCACCTACCAGGCAAGCTGCATGACGTCATTCTTATTCAGACTAACTTGACTGCCCTCACACTATAGTTCTGTGGAACTTGTATCAGGGGCAGTCTTCATTGCCTTCAATCGAACATGCAATTTTTAAGCAGTAGACTTTGTTTTAGGAAACTCGTCAATACTACCAGTGTTTAGCTAACAGAATTTCTGGTAATCATCCTGTTGCGTCAACAAATGCCGTATCATATGCTGTGATCAAAGTATTATGTTTAAAAGGGCCATTCCATTCAAGTGAATGAAGAATGATCCCTACATTATTAACTTTTTTTTTTTTTGACAGTGTAGATGGCTGATCAAAGAGAACCTTTCTAACTATAACCTGGGTAATAAAAAGTAACATGTATTCTTTAATAAAATATGTAGAGCTTCTGTATCTGTTTGCCAGAGTCCTGGGACATAAAAGTGAAACAGAGTCATGATGTACAGAGACCTTGTGTAGCTGTCTCCTTGAGGACCGATGACAGTCGGGACCCTTCCTTCTCAAGCTAATTCAAAAAGGCATAATACTGCTGTGATTGTCAGAAGGTGATAAAATAACTGTATGCATATTTGTTTTGCGGTCTGTGCACCTGTGATACAAAAAGCAGAAAGAAATGTAACACTGGATGTCTGCAGGTGAAAACCATGATCATTACTTGTATGCCTTTTCTCATGATACAGATTAGTATAGTCTATTATGTGGATGTAAGTTTTGCTTAATGTTGCTGCTTCTGTTATCTTGCCTTTCTTTGCTGCTCCTACACAAATACACTTTATAAGCACTTACACAAGTGCATGGATCGTGCTATCCCTAACAGAACCAAGATGCTATCCTCCAAAAAAAGGAAGCCAATCTGGTGGTCTTCTGCCATAAACAAACTCTACAACAGAAGAAAGAAACTATTGCAAAAAAAGAGTAAAATCCCATGACTGGAGGAACTCCCTGGTCAGCCTTAGTAAGAAGTTGAGATCCCGCATAAAATCCTCCAAAGCTAGTTATGAAAACAAAATCGCCACTGATTCTAAAGACAACCACAAAGCATTCTATAGCTATGTCAAGAATCTCAATGGCAACACTCAGATCTGCTCTGAGTTACAGCACAATGGCACTAAATATACAGACCCAACTGATATTGCCAACATCCTGGCAGATAGGTTCAGTGCTAACTTTACCCCCCTCTCACCCCCCTAAAGGCCCATCTCTATACCGGAAGAATGCAAAGTTCCTGTAATCACAGCTGCACCGGTAAAAACCTCACTCTCCAAAGCCAAGAACACAGCATACATGGGACCTGACAACATCCCAGGCTGCATGCTACATGAACTACAGAATGAACTGGCACCCCACCTAAGTACCATGTTCAGTCGTAGCCTCACCTCAGGCTTTCTGCCCATTGAATGGCACACTGCTACGGTTATCCCACTCCACAAAGGGGGAGCCACGAGAGACCCTGGGAACTAGCACCCCATTAGCCTGACGAGCCTGGTCTGCAAGGCCATGGAATGTATCATCATGGAACTCATAAACAAAGACATTGGTAATCTCCAAACTCTGGACCAGACACAGTTCGGGTTTGTAAAAGGCAGATCATGTCTCCTAAACCTGATAGACTTCTTTGAAGCAGTCACCAAAGCCATAGATGAGGGTAAGGTGGTTCACACAGCCTATCTAGATCTCACCAAGGCTTTCAACACCATCCCCCACTCTGGAATTATAGATAAACTCACTAAACTAGGTATAAATCCCTATGTCACAAGATGGGTTGCCAACTGGCTTACTGACAGAGCCCACACTGTGAAAGTAGCAGACTCCAAATCCGACTTCAGACCAGTGACAAGTGGAGTACCACAGGGTTCAGTCCTGGGTCCTCTCCTGTTTGGTATCTACTTCTCTGAAGTACAGGCTAACACAGAAGGTCTTTGGCTAACTAAGTTCACAGATGACTGCAAACTAGGAGCCATAACCAAAACTCCTAATGATGTGGACATCCTACAAAAGGGCCTCACTGAGACAGATGCCTGGTGTCAAAGCCATGGCCTCAAGCTCAATGCCAAAAAGTGCAGTGTCATCCCCTTTGGTAAAAACTCTGTACCTATGAACTACCCCATAGGCGGTAGTCTACTTAACACTGAAAGTGTGATAAGAGACCTTGGGACACAGGTAGACAGTAGTCTCTCCTCTGATAATCACATTGCCACAGTGGTCAGGAAATCCTTCTACATGGCACACCTCATTACAAAAGGTTTCTCATCCAGAAAAAAAAGATGTTATTGTTCCCATCTACTCATCACTCATTAGACCCATTATAGAGTACAATGCCCCTTTTGGTATGTACCTCACAAGACATCTACAACAACTGTAAAGGCCGCAGAAATACCTCACAGAGAGGATTACTGGCATCAAACAGATGCCCTACACAGACCGTCTCAAAAAACTCCAGCTAAACTCCGTCGCATATCACCTACTCAGAGGCGATCTCTGCCTAACATACAAAGCTATATCAAATCCAGAGCTGTTGGACATGCTCCACTGAAATAAATCCCAATCCCTCCAAGCTACATGCTCTAGGGACCTAAACCTTGTCACCACAATAAACAGAACATGCTGGAGGGATAGATTCCTTTCCCAGAGACTTTCCCATACTCTGGAACAGACTACCTATCTATGTCAAACAGAGCTCCTCATTAGCACTCTTCAAGAAGAATCTTGGTGATTGGATGGGAAATAGGAAATTCACCCCATTCATCACTTCTGTGGCTCTGCTTGACAGGGGCACAGGAAAATAATTTTCTTGGGTGGAAAAGCCAGAGTACCTTTTTGGCTAGGCGTATATAGGTCCTAGGGCAAGTAGCCTAATACCTACCTATGAACCATGGAGTTTGTGGAACCGGGGTCCATAAAATTGACCTTGAAGTGCGTTGTTTTTTTCTTTAGACCTTACAGCGAAGCAGTACTTCTGGTACCGATACTAGGTATGCACCAGTTACACAGTTCCACTTCCACTCTGCACACTGGGGGAAGAGCAAATAAGTTTGAGACCTATATCAAGTGGATGAGGTGTTGGTAGGCATGAAGGAGAAAAATTACTTGGAAAAAATACTTGTGTGTGTATGTATGTGAAGAAACATACACGCATCTGTGCGTTTTTAATGCCTTGAACTGTTGTGGTTTATTATGTGTCCCAATAGTGACTGAGAAATTTGAAAATCTGTCTCTGTCTTTGTTAACACCGGAAAGGTGGGTACACTGGTTGTTTATGTGCATGTGTTTTTTCACACAGTATGATGGAATCTTAAGGTCAATAAACAGAAACTTTTATTAGAGGGTCCTTTGCAGACTTCTGTAGAATATATGGTGCCATTTTAATGAAACTAAGGTTCAATTACTTGTTTCTATTCAGATTTAAACTTTATCAGTAACTCCTTTTTTTAATCTGCTTGCTGTCCCCTCTTCTTTGCCACTCTAGCAACAATGGACATGTTTGGTTTAGCAAATAGGTGACTGATCAGTAAAAATGGTGTCAGGAAAATATACTGTGTTTTCATAGTGATGGACAAGTCTGCTGATGAATGTTGGATGATGTATGTCACAGTTTCATCTCTTTCTTTAGGTTTACTTTCCGTATAAAGGAATATGTCACATTACTGATAACAAGGGTACCTATTTATTTTCTTTTTTTGTTTTCTGGACTACTGGAGTAATTACTGCGAGTTCTGTTCTCAGTGAAATGCAGTGTACACATTTCAGTGAAATACTTAACATGCTTGCATAAAGTTTGTACATAAAGAACTGACAAGTTACTTTGGCATATCTTTATTCTCTTTTAATTTCAAGCAGTCTGTTTTCAAAAGGTTTAAATCAAATATGTAGGAAGTCCCCACTGTTTTGATCTATGCCATACAGTTCATAGGAATTTTGGAACTTCATGTCAGCCCAAGATAAAAATAGTGAATGTTAAAAGTGACGAAGTTGGCACCTGTTTTGCAGACCATCATTTTTATACTTGAAACTATATAACTTGTGTGTATTTGTAATTATATATACTCTGTTTAATTACTTAACACTTGTTCCTTTCTTCTTTAGAATGGCATGGCTGTCTCCTGCTGTGGTACTTAGATTCGGTAAACAAGTTAGAAATAGCCATTGTTGTATTTACAGTGCTTTCTGAATTAGTATACAGGCTTATACGCTTGTGTGACTATTTTTTTAAAATTGCTACTTTCAGTACAACTTAGTGGTGATACTGTTATTTTGCAGATAAACACATGATTAAAGTCACAGAAATGCCTGTTCTTCTGAATGATGCATATTCCTCCAAACTGAATTGTGAATTATCCAGACCTCCATACTGTTGCATATAAAACTTTAACAAATACGTTCTGTGATAAACTCTTAGGGTTGGGGGCTGTGGTACACCACAGAAAAATAATGGGAGTGGAAGCAATAGTGCAAAATTAGTTGTAGAGAATATAGTTCCAGTATCTGCAGAAGGCTAGAGATGGCACACTGTATGAAAATTGTATCCAGAAACACTGCATGGTAAGCGGTACCATATACATATATGGTACTTGCGTATTATTGCAACCAGATTTTCGTGATCATAACGGTTGCTTGTTTAAATGTAAGTGTTAATGGTGTGATAGTGTCAGACAACATGATTTCTGTCACACTGAGGGTTGTCTTAGGCAGGGTTTTCAGTAAAAAAGGAAAATAATTATGTTGCTGTTTAGGTATTCACTTTAACAAAAGCATGTCATGTAGCTGCAGTAAAGTGCATCCACGCTTCAACTGTCAGGGCTGCTGTCTTACTCACTGTAATTGCTCACCCGCCTCCCCCACATAACAAGACACACAAACACGCACTCACACACACACACACACACACACACACACACAATGCTTTTACTCTACTTTTGTATTTTTAACAAGTATCAAACATATGCTGAGGTGCAAACATGCCACATACTACCAGAAGAAGCACTTCCACATGCAGTAACATGTTTTCAGTAGTGTTCTTAGTATCTGTAATCAGGAACCCATAGTCAGCTATCAACATAATCCACCCTCAATTTTGACAACCATTACTGTACGGCAACTTTCACATTGCAATGCTTACTGTCCACTATGTTTACAGGTTTTGAAACAATTCTTACTTTAGCAAAATGATCGTGCCTGCATCTGTGTTTCCCTTCCCTCCTCACAGTAGAAATATTCCATTCAACAGTTTGCTTCCCTGACAATTCAAGCATACGCCCATTATGCATGTCAAACAGAATGAGGATTTTTTAATGATTTTCTGTCTGTGAAGGTAGTGGAGAGGTTTTGGGACAGCAATAATGACTTTTAGCAACACTTTGCACTGTTTTATGCAGTTGTCTGTATAGAAGGACGTGAGATTCGCAACCATGAAAATCTGATTGCGATAACATGTAAGTACCATTATATATATACACACACACATACATGTGTGTGTGTGTATGTATATATGTGTGTGTGTGTATATATATATATATATATATATATATATATATATATATATATATATATATTTTTTTTTTTTTTTTTTTTCTTGGAGCAGTTATTTATGTATGGCAGTTATTGATCATATTCAGTGCCTATTTCACCAAGACCTTGTAGAGGATCTGCTGCCACAGGTGACCATGTTCAGTAATTTTCACCACTGCTAACCACACAACCAGATGACATCTTTTGTCACAGCTTTCACTTGGATACATAAAATGGTGTTTACATATTTCTCAGTTTTTGTCCTGCCACAGAACAGATCTGTAGTTGGATGGTTGTGCAGTGTTTATTAGGAACATTAAATTGAAAGCTCAGTTTGCTATTTTTGTTTTTCAGCTACAGTTTTTTTTTTTATGAGAGCTATTTTCTAATGCTTATCTCTCGCATTCCATGAACAGATATGGGTGTGAGCATCAGTCTGTCCTTCATGGCACCCATGCCAAGGGCTTGTTTTGCCTGTGGTACAGCCTTGACATCTGAAGATGTTTTTCACACAGACCATTTAGATCAAGAAATAGCTAAGCTTTTAGAGTGAGAATGTCCTATCATATCAAGAGTTTCCTCTTTTTCTCCAGCCCTTTCCTATACTGCCTGTTGTCAGCTAAAGTCAGACTACTTCACTGGCAACTAGATTAACCAATCAAAAGGAGGAGAAGCATCACAGAATGAAGCTCACCTTCCCATGTGATTTAGTATTAGTAAGTCCAACAAACACACCTCTGGGAAACTCTAGGATCAATCCCCGTCTTCTTTCTGCTGTCATGAAAGGTATACCCCTTGACCCATTTCCCAACTGTTGGGTCTTAGCATTTGAAAAAATATAGCTTCTGTGGAAGGTAACTTTCAAGTTTTTATTTATTCATTCATTTATGTATATATGTGTAGTCAGCTGATATATCTGGTCTGACAATGCAGCATGGAGGATTAAAGCTGTGCATTGTAAATGAACCTTGTACTCCTTGGCTTTTTTCTCTCAGTTTCTGCCCATATCAAGTTAACTCTGAACAAGTCACTTAGTAAGATCTGTGCGTACGAGCTATATCTGTAAAGGAGTACTTGTCTCTAGTTGATTAGCCCTTTTTACCAATTGGGAGAACTCCGCTTTGATGACTTCAAAGTATGGTTATGTACAGTTCATTTCCTTAAACTGGTACTTCAGTGGACACTAGTACTTCCTACATACCCAGCAAGTAGCATACCTGCTTCCATTCATGTGATCAGCCATTGTCTGTTAGCTGACCCACCAGCAGTGCTGGAAGATGTAATCAAGATGAAACACAGTCACCAGTCTGAAACTGAATCTTTGAAATTAACAACTGCTCCACATTTAATTCTCGAGAATGTCAACAAGGATTCAGGGACCATCACTGTGTTCCCATCTTCTTTTCTTTGTCTAAATTCTCTCCTGCACTCAGTTGGCCACAACTGCCTTCTGAATTTAATATTGCTGTTTTCACTTTGGCTGTACTAGAGGTATCAGACTGGATGCTGTCTGTGGTCCCTCTGACTTTTGCAGCCATCTGCAGTTCACCTGGTGGACAGTGGTAAGGCAGTATCAGACCCACATTTCTGCTGCTGCTGTGTTCCTTTTTTTCTTCCATTCCTTCAAGAGTTGCTAGAAAAGAAAGGCAAGCAACCCCCTTACGTCAATGAAGCTCCCTTGTAAGGAGATGAAGCAGGGAAGGGTCTTCTTCGAGACAGAGATATGTTTATCCCCTCACTATTGGGGTGTACAATGTCTTATGACTTTGCTGCAGAAAATCTCACAGGTAATAGTAGCAAATGTTTAATAAGCTGATCTGTGATTTGAAGGGTTTCTCCACCTTGTGCAGGCAGGAGAGACCGGTATAATAAAGAACCAGATTTGGCCAGGAAAGAGCTCCATGAGTTTGATAAGAGGCCTGTGACTCAACTCGTTCTTATGTTACTTTAGATTCCATCCAGGATGCTTCCACTGCTGTTTTTTTCTGTCTAGAAATTTTGCCACCATCTTGAAGAAGACAAAAAAAAATCTATCATGATTTATTGACCGTGGGGGGGCATGCCACACTTCCCTAAATAACTTCTCATGGAAGGCATTATATCCTTCCATGCCCAAGGTCTTAAATGCAGCCAAAGTTTAAGACACAACCTTGCAGTCAGTTAGTCCAGTACTCTAGATGCCCTGAACAGGTATGTCTTTGTAAAGATTACTGTATCAGTCTGAACCCTTAACTTCATAGCCCATGTGATTATATTTCTGAGGGTGTTGCAGAAAAGTCCCTTATTAAACTGCCAAGGTTCATCTCAGTCCCAGCACGTTTCAGATGTTGAGCATTTACTTAGAATGGCAAGGAATGTAGCATCCTGCACCCACAGATCTTCTTACAATCTGGCCAGTGACCTTAGTCTTTGAGCAGCTGTACTCTCATGTGTACAAAAGCATGACTGGCTGAGGCTGAAAAATAATTGGAAAGGATATTTATTCAAATATTATACAATTTCCCCCATGCATCTCTCCTTTTATTTGGTGATTCAGCGAAGAAACCCTAGTTTGTATAGTCTTACTCCACATACTGTTATTACTGTACTGTATATTTATCCACCCTTGGTGTACCATCACTACACTCTGCATGTACATACTGATTTTTCTAAGTGTTTTAATGCCATTATGCTTTTTACCTTGTTGCTTCCAGACCTACTGAGTGAGATGTGCATTTAAGGTTTTCTGATCATTTTAATGTAGATTTTGTACCCTTTGTTTGTGTTCTTAATTTAATCTCCAACTCTACTGCTTTTCCAATGCTGCATTGTCTTAACTTAAGTGTTTCTGTACATGTATTGTTTTGTTCTCATACTGCAATATTGATTATTTACTTGGAGCTTTTGTCCGCAGACCTTTATTGAAAATGAGCCAAGAAGCAGCTGGCTAAGCCAGTGAATACAATCTAAATTAGGAAGCTGCCAGCAGCTATCAAAACTAGTCATAGATGTTACGCAGTTTGTAAGGCGTACATCACATAGTCCAAGATACCTCACAGTTTCTTCATGGTGACTTACCTGTAATTATACGTGAAGAAGGGAATAACCAATAGCAGTTATGTGACTTGTCAGCACTAAGTTTGTACAATGAAATGCCCCAAGAAACATTTTCAATGGAAAATGCAGCTGATCATGACTCTAGGTCTTCATCTTTCTCCTTGCTGCAAAGAGAATAGATGGGAAGCCAGTTCTCTCTACAACGTGTTTATTGACTGATTCTCCTGAACATTTATTCATACTTTTTCTGTATTTAGGAGAGTATGTAATTAAATTATCATAAAACTTTACTTTTGATTGGTCCATAGTTTGAGATAAAAATTCCTAACCATCTTCTTGATCTCTTTGTTTGGCAGGCATGAGTCTGCAGGTGATTAACAGGATACTCCCCGATCACTCTGATCAGTGCTTATTTTTTGTATAAAACTACATACCTGAGTAATTCATTACTGTATCTATTGAGACTTGAGCACAAACTGGAACAATTCGAGATTCTTTAAGAATGACCTATATTACTTGGCATATTTTAATGTAAATTTATTTTAGTAGTTTGCATTAAAAGTTATTAATTTTGTAGTTTTGATTGTTTTTTTTTTTTAACATTTTTGAAAAAGCTGTGTATTTATATATGTTTTTATATTACTTTCATTAATTGTTGTGTCTATGCTGTAACAAGCCTGGGCTCAGATTATTTGGATGACTTGAACTGAACTGAAATTAAACTGAAACTGAGTTAACCACTCAATCTCTGTGGCCCACCCAGCAATGGATAATCATAGAGAGGTAGATATTGGAACAGATCACTGGATGGAATTCCATGGTGTTTGAATTAAAGCAGTACTATTCTTTACCAAAGTAGGGAGTTTGTGCAGAACCAGAAGTTGTGGATCAAATTCAGAGAAAAAAAATCATACCTGTGTCAAAGAACTTATTCGTGTCAGGGATTTTTACTCTAGTAAAGCAGTTATTCTTAGTTCATGGAAAGGTTGCAGATGCAGTACCCATCCTGGATCTCATTTTGGTGATCTGAGTACAAAGTTCATTGTCTATACTCTACAGGAAATTCCGGAGTCACAAATAATTATTGGCAAAACTGCAGGTGTGACAAAATAAAGCAAGTAATTGTGTAAATAAACTTGTTCAGTAAAACATTTTTAAGTAAAAACCCAGTTCAGTCACACTTAAAATATACCTGAGGCAGACTTTTTATTATATGTAGATTATAAGAATATGATTTAACAAAACTAGAAGTAGCGCAAATCATGAGAGTTAATAAAAGTGAATACCTTGTCTTCTTAATTAAAGAAGAAGCTGGGCTTGCTGCTTGGTTAAATGATAGGATAAAGATGATTGTGGTGGGTGAGACAATGTCAGCAATTAGTAACATGGCTAGTGATATACCACAGGAGCCTATACTATACCTCTCAACCTGGAAACATCAAAAATCCGGACAAAGGCCCATTAAAAATAGGTACAAATCTGTTTGCTGGTTAACATAAAATTTGCATACATAATTATGTAACCCCACCCACTCCAATGGAATTGTGGGATGCCAACTTTCAAGCACAAACTGAAGAACAGACAACCAAAATATGGCCCGACACTCTCACAAATGAATGAAATAAGCATTTCTGTGTTTTTTTACTGTCTCCCTTTGCCCCTTGTGCATTAGCATGTAATTCAGAAGAGAAATAACATTTTTTCAATCATTCTCTGACATTCAGTTACAGCCCAAGCAGACAGCTAGAGGAACTGGAGCATAGGATGTCCTGCAAGAGACCCCTGACAATTTGCACTTCATTTCTAACCCACAGCAGTTTATTAGCGAGGATTACTTTCAAATCCGATTGACACTGTAAGGATTATAAATTAAACTCCCCTTTCAACTTCTGTATAATACAAATGTAATGTGGACGGATGCACGGGAAATCGGAACACTACAATTAAGAGGAAAAACAAGACACAATACAATGCAAGGCAAGTCATGTAGTTGACAATGTATTTACCACCTTCAGTTTTAAACACGTTTCTTTATTTTATGTACATTTCGCCTTAAACTATAGCTTTATGTATTCTAAGAAACCAGCGTTTACTCCCAAAGTCACCTTTGTAATCAAAAGAAAAACAGTAGCAAAATGAGTGAACAACCGTTGGAAATGCCACAAACGTTCAAGTCCAGTTAAACATCTTTTAGAGTTTACATAAAAGGTAAGACAGTGCATGCAACTGATATTTTAATAATTATTAAAGCCTAGTAGAACTAGAAACAAAAATAAAAATGAAAATTCCAGGCAATTTAAGCAACTCCTTTCTTGGATCGTCTTCATGCAAAGGTTTTGCAAAATTGACAGATGTTCTCAGGCGGGGTTTTGGATTAAAAAAAATCTAATCGATACTTGTTTTTTTAGAAACCACAATGGCCAATTATTATTAGTATCACTGGAATCAGATCGTCATGGATTTCATCTTGGACTGTGAATGTATGCACAAGTTATTCAAAACTAAATACAAATTGTAGTGAAAAATAATCAGGTTGCATGGTCCCTTCCTAATACTCAGGAAAGCTGTATATAATGAGGAGAGAGGCTATGTCAAGTGGGTAAGGGAAATGCTTTTTCAGACCGTGCATTTCTTTGTTTTGTGAACTCTGGGTCCCAGTGGTGTGAGATAGCAAGGATTCTACAATATTACTTAAGATGATATGAGAGACGCAAATACACACCCAGCCTTTCCAAACAGAGAACCACTGGGACTGCTCTGGTGATAGCTAGAAGATCATCTTGGTTTCTAAAAAGAAACTATGTCCATGACATCTACCACAAAAGGGGGCATCTTCGTGTAACATATTTTAGAGAGCTTTGTTTTGAGTTAGTTGTGGTCAGTTTTTCACAAACTAAAACAGTTAACTCTTGCTTAAAACTTGTTTGAACAGGGTATACATACTAAGTGATCCTGTTTTACTTAAAAAGTGGTTCTACAGAAAACAGAGAGGATGTTATTATACAGAATACTAAAGAAAATTGTGGAACAAATGTTTTGGATATTTCTTTTATCACCACTTATTCTTATGATTCTCAGCATATAGTACACATTATACATAATAACTGGTGATTGTTAAGACTTGATAGTATGGTATGGAACAAATTAAGTAATTCACCCAAATATGTATATAGAAAAGGAAAATATTTTAAACAACTGTTCGAAAGAAATAGTTGGAGTATGAGTGAAACAAATTATACAAGTAGGGTTAAAGGTAATTTTAAATGTGGAAGATGTAGTATGTGCCAGTATATTATGCCTACAGATTCTAAAATAGTGGTCGCTGATATGGGCATCAGTTTGTATGGGCATTACGACTGTGGCACAAAAAATGTTTATTTAGCAAAGTGTTGTCAATGTTTAGCATTTTATGTCGGAAAAACTTGTAGAACATTTAAAGAAAGAATTAGCGAACATATTATGGATATCAAATATATGAGGAAAACTAATGCTTTAGTAAGACATATTGAACAAAATAATGGTCATCAGTTGAAATTTTGTGTGATACAACATATCAATAAAGACAGCCAAGGTGGAATTTTAGATGTTCACCTTGATATCTGTGAAATGAAATGGCAGTTAACACTAAATGCTACAGTGTTTCCAGGCATAAATGATAACATAAGTATTGCTCCTATATTAAAATTGAAACATATTAAGAGATAATTAATCTTTGTTTAAGTTAGTGTTTATAAAAATGGAAAACATTTTAGAGTGTGTATAATAATTATAAGTTATAATTATTGTAGTCCTATTATGTATTGTATTTTATCTGTTTTAAAAAAATCTGTAATTTGGGTATACTTGGGTTAAATTGAATTAATTGAGATTAATTAAGATCATTTATCCAATTAATACAAGTGTACGTAATGCTCAGTGCTTTTACAATTCATTGTTCTGAAGAAGTCTATAATTAAAGATGAAACCTAGGTCACAATTGTCGTGTGTGTGGTTGTACCAACTTGCAGTTCTGAAGTCTGGACTGTTTCAGTGCCTTTTGTGCTTC